>NC_092063.1:15690000-16290000 GCF_039877785.1 Chaetodon trifascialis
CAGTAGTTGGTCACTTTATTACGGCATGCTGTAGGAATATTGGTTGGAGTTGGAATGTCTTGACTTGTGTATATCTTTTACAAAAAGATGTGGTCTGCTTTCTTTAGCTTATCTTTGTACATTTTGTTTGTCCATTTGGCTACTGTAGGCATCATATTTCAGTCAGACAGTGCGCACGCACACACACCTCTGTGAGAACAATACCTTTAAAAAAATCCTCACAGTTCATTGTGAGTGACCCAAACATCTCGTAGTGATTTATGGCCGACAGGGTCAGCTCCAGAGGAGGCTGTGAGGGGTCACACAGTCAGTTGGACGGCCAAAATAGACACCTCTCTTTCACTCCCCTACTGAGTCGATTCGTCTCCCTCAACTCAGAGCTGCCACTGTAAAACAAGTGTTGATCACGCAGCCGAGATCTCCTGGGTCAGTTTTTCTGTAGCTCACTGTGGTGCCTATACTGGGTCTAGCATCAGTGTGGTATAATATTAGCACCCAGTGGAATACTGAACAGTTTTGTATGTCACATGGGTGTCACGGCTATAATGACTACATTCCTGCTACGCCTGTCTCCACCTTTGCGAAGTAGGTCAGTACGTGTATGCTGTAGCTTCTTCACCAGCACCTTTATAGTGTTGCTGTGTCGAGCTGGGGATGGATTTGCTTGTTTGGAGCCAGAAATTTACTTGAATGCAACAGCTTGGAGCCAGAATGGAGGTGAGGTGGGACGAGCAGGTGGTGATCATCACCACAGCTGAGTGTTGAAGGGTTCGGACACCTGTCAGTCAAGGTAAATAGACCCCCAAAATATGCCCCTCTTACAGCATTGTGCAACAATTATTTAAAAATTGCAATTCCTCCAGACAGTGATGCTTTATGGAGCCGGCATCTAGTGGTTATTATTGTTACGGCATCTCTTCTGCACATTGGATTGACTTTGGTAGGACCGGCTGTGGTGGTTGCTGCTTTGCGTGAAAACCAATATGGATACAGCTAAGTGCACTTCTGCTGCAGGGAAACCATGGGGTTTGTTCGCCAGTTTTTTTTTCCTTGTCGAGTGACCAGTAATTATAGATCAAGACACACAGTCAGGAATGAAAAGCTTGTGGTTAGAATTTTTCAGATCGAGTTACAGCCAAATTCCTTTCAAATCTTTTTGTTTCTATTGTTCTTTTCTACAGATGGTTTGACAGTGTCTGCACGATTTGAACTGTCAGCTTTACTATATTGCTATATATTGTCATACAAGGCAGTAATTCCGTATCTAACAACGCTTTCCAGTAGAACCCCAGCAAGAGCTTTGTCCAATAGTGTATGTGCTAAATCTGGCCAGAAAATAGACGTGTGGCACGAGAAATGAACAAGACACCATGAACCAGATAAGTTACAACCTGCCAAATTCAGGCCACTGCTGTTGTACACCAGCTAAGGTATTCAGTCAGACTTTATTTGAGAAGAAAGCATCTTCATCCAGAATCTACAGGTATTGGTCCTGATTAGAAAAAAATCTTGAAGCCTTTTCAGAGGAAATTGATTAATATTTTTTTCCTGATATTCTACATATGTATGTATATAGCTTAGAATAAAAGAGGAGGTTTAGTTTTTGATAACAGCATCACCTACTGTATCTAAACTTGATGCAGTAGTTTTCTGCCTGCTTGAGCGGGATTCAAAGTCTTGAAATATGCCGTTTTGTTTACCACCAGGAACACGACTGTAGCTCAAGGACTTCATAAAAAAGTTTAAGAAACACTGAAGCACCCAACTGCTCATAAAACTGTCAATTATATGAACTTCCTGTGCAGCCTTACTCTGACCTTTGCTTGGTCACTGTAGGAAATGCATCCCGAGCTATGCTAACTGCCTCACAGAATGGTAATGAGGTGCTAGCTGCCTAAGCCTTTGAGGTTGGAACGATGCATGCTCGAAGTGCTGAGGATGCTGAAGGCAAAAATAGAAGGCCGAGGCTCGAGGTGCGTTTGTTTCCATCACTGGCTGGGATTAGCAGCTTCTAAACACTCTGTTCCATTAAGGCTATTGTAACAAAGTACACCATCTCATGATCACACACACACACACCTTTTTAAATCTGCTCTGACACAGTCTAACACTGACACGGCTGCTTCCAAATACAGTGTTACATTCAGAGCCGCACGCTTGTTTTATTGGCTGTTTTTATATGTCTGGAGCTGTTAATGCTGCACAGACATTGTCACTGAGGATAAATAGAAAGATGACAGGGTAAACTGCAGATGTTAAACCAAATACTATACTTTTTACACTATGGTATGTCAGGTGTCAGACAATTAGCCTTGAACATCCAGGTTACAAGTTGCAAGTTTAGTTTAAACACTACAAGTTAAGTTTAAGTTAGTCTGCTAAATTAATAAATAAATGCAAAAGATTTGAAACTCCAGTTTAATGCATTTGTCCAATCAGGCATATGAAACTTATGTTATTTTGTTAATCAACTACATTTCTTCGTAGATGGTTGGACTAATTGTTTAGCTCTAGTCCAGACCACATTGACAGAAGCTAAATTGAGGCTTTGCTTTGCAGTGCAGTGAGTCCCAGAAATTTGAGACACAAATCACAAACCTAGCTGTAGCGTCTGCACTATTTTTTTTTTTTCAACAACGTAGTGCAACCAGTGCAACCACGGTGCACTGTGGAGTATGGATACACAGACATTAAAATGCAGCAACACATGAGAAAGCAACCTACAGCAGTGATTTCATTTTATTTCAGCAGTCTGAATCACACATAGCCCATGTCCACCCTGTAGGAGTGTGTGCGTGCGTGCGTGCGTGCGTGCGTGCGTGCGTGCGTGCGTGCGTGTGTGTGTCATCCTCTTTAGTTTCTAAGGACACATGTTTGTGGATTTATTTTTGTTAAACATTTATTTTTAACCATGCAAGCCGGTTCTGTGCAGATTGTAATTCACAACGATGACCTGACAAAGAAGCAATGGAGAGATTTGGGATTAAGTGAAATGTCCTGTTTGTATGTGTGAGTGAAATGGAGAGAGGGAGGGAGAGAGACTGAGCAAGAAAGGGATTTTAAGAGAGAGAGACAGAGGGATGAGGACAAGGGCGACAAGGCCTTGGCTGCGACCAGTTGAATCAACAGCTTCTCTCCTCTGGCGAGGACACGCTCACTCCGCTCAAACCTAATACCACAGACATGCTGTCACACACACACACAGACACACAGACACACAGACACACACACACACACACACACACACACACACACACACACACACACAGACACACAGACACACACACACACACACACACACACACACACACACACACACAGACACACAGACACAGACACACACACACACACACACACACACACACACACACACACACACACACACACACACACACACACACACACATATTTTCGCTCTCATCCCCTTCCATTCTCCCCCTCTCTCTCTCTCTCTCTGTCCCTTTGTGACTTTTGCACATTTGCCTTGTCATCCAGTGGAGTCAGTGCATTAACAGAGCCTGAAGGAGGACCAGAGAGAGAGAGGGGGAGGAACACGAGGATAACAATGATAGCTCCAGTATGACAACAACAACAACAGCAACATCAACACACGTTTGTCCTCGGGCTTGTTCTCAACTGTAGAAGTTGAGGCAGAGGGCACACTCCTCTCAGATACATTATGCATCCTGTTCTTATTGGTGCATCACATCAGCCACTGCATGCATGCTGTTAGGGCTAGGTGTTGTTTAAACATGATGATGTGATACCGTAGTGTCAGTAACCATTAGTGCTGAAACCACTGGTCGATTAATCACTTAATCGACCGACTGTCAAAACCATTTATCAAGCTAAGATGCCAAAAATAATCCGGTGTCAGTACTTTTTATTTGACAAGTACCCAGCGGGACATGTTGCACTTTTTACTCCATTACAGGTATTTGGTAGCAGTAGTCTCTAGGTAATTTACAAATTAAGATTTTCTAAAAATGTAGAAGTGCAGCTGAAATGATTAGTAGTTAATTATTTATAATTGTTGTCTTTTTAAATCAAAAGCATTTCCTTGCTCCAGCTTCAAAATTTACTGAAGATTTGCTGCTTTTCTTTTCAGTTATTTTAATCATCTTAATTTATTTTTAATCATTTAGGATTTTGTATAGTCAGTTGCACAAAACAAGGATTATAGCACTCTGGGCTGTGGGTAATTGTGATGGTATTTTCAGAATATTTACAAACCAAACAATCCACTCAATTAATCAAGAAAAAAGTCAGAAGGTTGATCCATAATGAAATATTTATGCAATATAGTTAAAAAATAGCTCCACCTCAACCAACTACAATGATTAAGTCCTGCTCTTCCATTAATATGTGAGTAATAACAGTCTCCTGATATCGTATGTGACTGCCACAGAGGGCATCTTTCTGTACTTCCACTTTTTCAGCAGCCCTGCACACAACCAGCTCAGCTCAAACGGGCCAGGAAAAGAGGCAAAAGAGCTCAAAAGAGCCAGGTAATTCCCTCTGGGTTTGAAAAATGGAAGAGAAGAGAGAGAAAGAGAGAGAGAGAAAGAGAGAGAGAAAGAGAGACGCCGCTGTCAGTCTGTCTCTCACCGTCTCCACTTTGACTTGACCAGGTCAAACGTACGGAGCCGAGATATTCTTACTGCTGTTTCACAACAGCTTCTGTCAGGATGATGTTTCAGCCAGTTTTTGTCCCCTCTCGCGTCTTCACGTGTCCTCCTTGACTCATGTTCTTCTTCTGTCTCTTCTCTCGTTTCAACTCGCATCACTAAATATAACTTCAATCTTTTACTTCAGATGAAGATCTTCAGGTCTCCATGTCAAATATGGTGGCGGTATTGTAGCCACTCTGGCTTTAGTTCACGTCTTAATGGCTGCCGTGCTCCCCTGGTGTTTTTAACATGTTTGTGCTGTATCCGTATGCAGTAGTACTTTAAATGTAGTAATGGCTTTGTTAGAATATATTTTGAATTATGTACTTTTGTTTCCAGCCGGGAAGACACTCTCCCCTCTCTCCTCTCCTCTCATTCTTGGCTTGCTTCCGTTGTCAGATCCCCTCTGACTTTGTCCGCACGACAATCTTGTGACAGAGAGAATGAAGCAGTGGTGGATGGTTGTTTGGCTGCCACAGTGACAGCATTGAGCATTTCAAAACAATTGGAAATTGTTCCACTGTGGCTTTGATCCTTTTCGCCGTCTTGTTAGCCCTCTGGGAAGCAGACTGATTCCCTCCTGATTTGAGAGTTTGCACAGTTTAGGAACATGAAACGTTTTTTTTTTTGTGTTTTTTTCTTTTTATTCTTGGTGTAGACCTCTAATAGCTTCCACTAAACCATATACTGTGTTGTATTGGTTAAGAAATTGAGAGTTTAGCTCAAGAACCACAGATGAACCATACATAATGTCATGTATGACTAGTCTATATTATACCTCTGAACAGTTGTAATTTCCCAAAAGCCTTGCAGTTCTATTTTGGATCTTAGTCCGTTCTACTATATCTGCCAGCCCATTAACTTAAACATCTATTGTATTGTTCACAGTTATTGAGAGCTTGACTCTACTGCATACATATATTTTTCAATTTTTACTGTCACCTCTACATAGCCAGCATTTAATACAGCCTGAAATTGAAACAGAGAAACATGAATTTATTTGGAATCAGTGAAGGCGTGCAGCATTTTTCCTGCTAAGCTTCAATAATGTGTGCACAAATACATGATCTTGTCACCCGGGCACTTTTAAAAGTCAGGTGAAAAGAGCATGACCTGCCTAATTCCTGCCCCCTCAACCTTCCGCTTCATCTCCTTCAATCCGACACACACAAACACACACAAACACAAACTTGTTTATGTCACTTTGTTGCAGGACATTGCATCAACTTTTATGAATTCCCTGGAGCCTCAGCCTAATCCTAACCATAAGCCCTGCATGTCTACCCCCAACCCTTACCCTAAAATGCAATGCTTAACCTTGTTGGGACCAATGTGTCTCCAGGTGACTATTCATAATATGACAGTTTCACCAGATTTAGTATATCCCAACAACATCATATAAGCGCGCACACACACACGCACACACACACACACACACACACACACACACACACACACACATACACAGTCTCTGAATCAGTCTCTGCATCAGTCCTGGCTTACTGGTATCCAGGACCATGAATTGTGAGAGAAAAACCAAAGAATTTGAAATTGCATGTACTTGGATTTATAGTAATGCTTCTCTCTCTCCCTCTCTCTCTCTCTCTCTCTCTCTCTCTCTCTCTCTCTCTCTCTCTCACACTCACCCCTCTTCTTGTTTGGTCACGCTGCTCCTCTCAGACAAACATAGCACCCGGCACTCGAGGTGCTGGGAGAGAGCAAACACAGAGAGAGGCAGGGACAGAGAGCAGAGAGGGCACAGTAAATCAGAGACACGCAGGGAGAGAGGGAGGAAACAGACAAATCAAAGAGTAAGTGCGGCTCAGCTGAGGACTCCACGAATGCTCATCCAGCTGGCTTAAGGTTGTCCTCACTCACTCGGCTGTGAACGAGCGTCTGGGCAGAATGGATTTCATTTTGGTCCAACGGCCACCGAGCAGGGGCGGCAGCGGCTCTTTAGATTACTATCACTCCGTTTGGATTATTTCAGAAAGCGCTGCTGTTGTGACGTACGGGAATGACAGCTTGCAGAAAGGAAGATGGTAATATGACAATCTGCTGTTGGCTGCGAGATGCTTTTATTTCCATCCTGCTCTGTCTTTGCTCAGTGACAACAGAATTTTGTGTTTTTTCTTAGTGTTCTAACTCTCACCTAAGAATCATAAATTAACTTAAGATGACCTCAAAGTTTAACATGTACTGACTGAAAATGTGTAGTGATTAAGTAATATTGCAGAATTGACTAAATCTTAAATTTCATTTTCTCCATTCTGGCTCTTGTTATACAGTAGCTGTTACCTACAGGGTGTGAGCTGTTAGACACTTGGTATTGATTTATTTTGCTAATATCAAGTTGTATTCAACTTGTATTTACATGACAGTATTATACCAGCCTGTTAAAGGGTGTTGAGCTTCCTGGCGTTCAATTCATAATCCATCATTTTCTTCTGATACGCCTCCCTGTGAGATGACTGCAGAGGTGCTCTACGGTGCTCCTGCTTCAGAGTATGATGTCAAAGTCTTGATTAATATCTTAAGTGCTGAAGCAACAAGTCAGTTAATGGATCAGTCTATCATCAGAAAATTAACTGGGAGCGATGTTGATAGGCGGTTAATTGTTTGTCATTTCTGAAGCAAAAAGGCTGAATATTAGCTCATTTAGGATTCTGAATTTGCTGCTTTCATGTTTTATATCTTTCATGCATTGAATATCTTTTGGGTTTTGAAGTGTTGAGGATGTCACCTCACCCTTTTGTAGAATAAATGGTTAATCAATTAATTGAAATTCGGTGCTGGCAGCCTGAAACATTTCATAATACACACTTTGCCTCTTTTAACACATCTTACATGATTAATTCTTCTGGATTTTCCTTGTAACATGTAAGTCATGACAGTCACAGCACTGTGTACTTTCAAAATAGTATTACAGTCATTTATTTATTACGTCCTGACAAGTGGCCTTTTATGTAAAAACATGCATGTACTCTTGTGTACCAACGTACAGCATAGCTCCCATAGCTTACACTGGCTGCTGCTCTCCACTGGAGTGTTTGGACTCAAGGTGAAGGTCTCAGGTTACAGAGCATTAAGGCAGATTTCACAAACCAGCCAGTGTATCTGCCTCCTTCCTGGATCCCCATTTACTGGCATGTGAGTCACACGGGAGGTAGAACCGCTCTGGTGTGAAGAAACCTTCTGACAGAATCAGGGAGATGATGTTAGAGATCAGTGCTGTCTGAAAAATAGGATCTCACTTTGGGAGGTTTAATGCTGTCTTTGTTATTCTGGCCTGTTGAGAGTCTCCGTCTGCATATCCTGATGAGGACATTTCATGTTGCACCCACCTCAGTAGCAGAGAGGGTGTGCCCGGCTGTGCATAAAGTAGATTTTGTTTGGCACTCACGGACTGGGAGGATGTTATGTAGGGAGCTGAATTTTAAAATGCCCGCTCAGCTCTCCTGTAGGTTTGATTTGGCAGGACACTGTGTGTGTGTGTGTGTGTGTGTGTGTGTGTGTGTGTGTGTGTGTGTGTGTGTGTGTGTGTGTGTGTGTGTGTGTGTGTGTGTGTGTTGTGATTTTCCCACCCTGTTTCCCGCATATTTGCCATGTCGTTGAAGCCAGAGTCCATTAACCTGACTATTCCTGCAGTAGGAGTGACCTCAATGTTTGGGTATTTGTTCCTGTGTTGACCAGGTTACACAGAGCATCCTTTTTCTCTCAGCAGAAAGACGTCTTGTGCCGTCCTGGTGATTCAATGGAAATACAAAACATCCAGCTCAACAGCTCTGTTTGCGAAACTACAAATCATCATCTCGCCTGGAGCCCTCTCCTTTACGCTGCCTTGCCTAGGAACTAGGCGGCATCTGCTACCCGAGCGCACACCAACATGTCCCACGATACGAAGGATTTTTCAGTGACACTTTGTCACTTTGAGTCGAAACGCTGACAGAGCTGATGTGGGTCTGAAGCAGCTGCTCAAAGCACTGGACTCTGATGGGTGTGGACAACTGCAAAGGGTTCATTTTTTTCTTAACTAGTTTTGAGATTCAGGACCTCATAGTCTTTCTAGCAGTCTCGTTCAGCCCAGGTTTTTGCAGAGCTGCACATCATATGAATGTACTCAAACATCAGATAAAGATTTATATGATACACATAGCCATTTGATCAGAATGTGCATTTTGTACATTGGAAATATATGATGTCATATAGTCTGATGCTGGGGATGATTAGCATGACTGAGCATAGTTCATCTGTGTTTTCACCTGTTTTTCCTGTATCTAAGTGATCGTTTCTGGTTGTTTGTTATGAAATCTGCCGGTGTGTGTTACATTAAGCACAGCTGTGGGCTAATTACAGATGAGATGAGTGTGTCAGTGAAAGCTAAGCCACACTTTGATATAATAACAAGCCTCGAACACACACAGCACAGACACGTCAACTCGCCCATGATGACTTTAAAGACGTGCTTAAAGTCTGGGCTCATTCATAATTCCCTGACGTGTTTTTAACGACTTAAACACAGGCCTCGCTGCCTCCTGACTGCTACTTTACAGCCACCTTCAAACCGTCCTGCTGATCAAGGCCGTCATGATTAGTGTTTGCCTTCCGATTTGCTGATCCCCGTGAAGCTACTAAATATACCGTCTGGCCATCTCGGTGCCTCGGTGGTCATATACTGTAGCTCTGCTCAGCCTGTGTTTATGTCCAACCTCAGTGTCATTTGGTTGCTTGTGCTCGGGTATCACCGTGTGTGTTGAGTTAGAGATTCACTGGTACTCAGAAAAAGAAACTGCTAAAGTGAAATGAAAAACTTTTGCTGCTGTCTTTGTACCTTAAGTGTAAAGGTGCAGCTCTTAGCCTAAAAGGTACAACGGTATATCTGTTAGGTGCATCCATTTACTCCAAAAAAGTAAAGCCCCCTTGACAAAAGTTGCAGTTTGGTACCTTTTCTCTCTCATTTCCAAGCTGTAAATAGCATGGAGTCGTAAATTATTTACACAAAAAAATGCTCCAGAGAGATACCACATGTTTTTGGGCAACCTGAAAAGATCTGAAATGTGTATTTTCATCTCAAGTCTCTGTTTGGGTTGCTGTGTTAGGCAGCAACAATCGAGGTAGCCAGTAAACTAGCACTAAAGCTTCAACCTTTGAGGTATGAAAATTCAAAATGAAATGGTCTTGCTTCTCTGACAGTGCACTTTTTAATGATATTATCTACAGTGGCAGTGAAGGAAAAAGATAAAGCTAATTCAAGGATCAATCATCTCAACCATCCAAATAATAACAAAGGCAGTGAAGATGCCTTCTTGATGTTAGTTAGTTATTTAAGATTTTGTCTGTAGTTCCTTAAAATGATGCTTGAAGTTCGACGTTCAGATTTGTAGATATAATTCACAACTGAACGAAAACCTTTAGAAAATGTGATGACATGTTGCTGCTTCACCATTAAAGAATCTCATATATCTGTTTTAACAAGGAGCCTCTTCATCGCTGCACATTTTGTACCACGCCTGGTGTGAGGCCCTCCTGTGCTCTGTCGATGGCTCTGTGGTTTGTCACTGCACAGCTTCTCCGTCAGTGCTAATCTGTTTACAGCACAATTGAATTTTCCTCCAAATTACAAAATAGTTAAGACTGTCCGTCACTGTCGGTGTTTCCGGGTAATGGTTGGGCGTCATTCAGAAAGTTGTCATATGCAGTGAATGGCCCGACACAGCAGCAGGCTGAAAACAGCAGTTCATCAGTGCCGTGACGCAGATAGCAGTGAGGGAGTCCGTCCTGCTGAAAAGAGATGACGCAGATGCAAAAATTCGTTCTGATGATTTTGTAGTTGTTGTTTTGTAAGTTTTACATGGAGTGTCACAATACGTCATCAGTCTCTTTTGCTCAGAAGCCGTTTGTCTTGTTACTTGGCCATAACAGATGGTCCTCAAAGGCCTTTTGTCATCTGTTGGGAAATACAGACCAGCAGCAAACCTGAGGGTAGCAGAGCAATCCCATTTATTTCAGAGCACTGCTTAGGTCCTGTTTTGTTTTGTTTTTTTGCAGTGGGTGGAATTACAACACTCAGTAGGTTGGTGGTTGGTTTTCTCTCTGACATTTGAGTTCACCTTTATGATTTAAGACTGAAACTGAGAATATGAGATGAGAAACTCGCTGAACAGCAGTTTTAGTCCAGAAACTTCATGTACGGTCATGTAAACAGACCAGAATTATAATAGCTGCGTAAATGTTACTAGCTCTGAAAACAAAGTTGTTCTTCGTTTTTTTGCATTCCCTCTGCCCACAGGAAGGTCAGAGGTCAGATAGAGCGGTGCCCCTGCAGTCAGGAGGGATTTAACGGTGATATTTCATTTGGCCATAATGCATCCTCCGTCCTCCCACCTCTGATTCCTCACTGACTCAGCATCTAAAAACTATCCAGCGGTATTTATGAATGTTCCAGGTGGTTAAAGGTCACATTAGGGAGTTTCTATATGCACAGAGTTGTCTGTCTAGCCTATTTGAATAGAAGATATTATTATTTCAATGTGAACACAAGACTGTCCAAGTTCCTGAAAAGTCCTGAAAAGATTGTTTGGAAAACGTGATTCCATGCCGTAGTTGTAATGATGAAGTGGCATGAAAGAAGTCATTCCTTTACGTACATCCATATCTGTCCCGCAGCTCGTCTTTGTGAGGGCAGCAGGAAAACCATTTTAGTTTGTGTAGTCCAGTGGGGAATCTGTTTTGTTTTTGTTTTTTGAAAGATGAAGAACGGCAGACGTAAACACAGGAAATGAATTCTTTTCATGCTTATTTAGAGGCAGTATCGGTGTCTGTAGAGGCTTTGAAGTTCAGCCAAATCACATCAGTTGGCCTTATGCACATATTTCTCAGGCATTTTGCTTACCCAATATTTCACAAACTGAATATTTGAGGAAACTTCACTGGACCCATAAACTTATGGGAGGTATAGTGGTTATATGAATGAGAAGTAAAGACACAATGAATTAGCTGTTAAAGTTAGTGTACAGTAGCCACAGTTGGAACCATCTCATTTTTCCAGGTTTCTCAATTTTCTGTTTCTCTTAAAAACAATGAATTCTGGCTGACGCTTCTCTCTTAGTTTGTTCTTTCTAGGATGTCATTTGTCCACATCTTCCTCCAGGATTGAAATGAATGACTGATTTTGGAAATTGAAAATGCGGCTGCCATCTGATGGCACAGTTGGGGTCATCCTGGTGGCCTAGTTTAGCGGTCTAAGATGTGTACCAAGAAATCGAAACATCCTCAGTTCAGGTCAGACTGGGGCCCTTTGCCGCATGTCATCACATCCCCCCTCACATTTCCTGTCACTCTCGACCCGACACTATCAAAAGAAAAACGCAAAGTGCCCCACAAACAGTGTTTTTGAGATGTACTATCAGGAGATACATATCCCACAGCTTTCATTTTTTCATCGTTAAATACTTTGCTCTTGTCCAGGCAGGAACCTGCTTGACATCAGGAATGTGCAAAGACTATTTCTGTTTCCTAATGATCCTGGACAGAGATACTCAAACTGTCCTCAGCTCCGGCACTGGGACATCTTATCCACAGTAATGTGAGCGTCGCCATTTCTTTCAGGGGCTGAGAGTGTTTTTATAGAGCTGTGTGAATCTGCAGTAACAGTATGGTGGCCATGGGCAGACAGACAGCTCCATACAGCCCACACATACACCACATACTGGAGACAGACACACAAAGAAACGCATACATAAAAAAAGACACACGCAACAAAGCATTTATGCTGGGAACAGCAGCAGCCTTTGCATGTGTTCTTGTAAGCAGACGTACAGTAACTGGTGTTGTGCCTTGACTCATATTACCGGCAGTGTTACACACTCCAATACACTCCAAGTTAAGTGTCACGCTCATTTTGTAAGCACTCCAAAGGCTTTCTATCTTTTGCATGTTTATTCTTTTATCACTGTTGCCTCAGGACCCAACCCAACATCACCATTTATTTTTCCTCTTAAGGTCACGTTCATTTGAATTTCTGTCATTTCCAAACTGTCGAGACCTGCCTCACCGACAACTGAGGAAAGAAACTCACTGACTTCATTTAAGACTTGATGAAGCAGGTGCTCATTGTCTTCGGGATGGGAAAGAATGGCATTAAAGTTTTATGAACTGTGAACTGAATTGTGCTTCTGAGGCTGTCGCCATCTTCATCCTCCTCTCATTTGACAGCAACCCCCTCTGCTTCCGTGACTATCTTCCTCCTCCTGCTCCTCCTGCGTTCTCCATCATGTTATCACTATGACCATCTCTGGGTTTTGTCCCAGCGGGGTGTGGTAGGACTGACCAGAAAGCTCTGAGTCACAGTGCTGTTTCTGGAGCTGTGGGGGCTGATCGTTTTAGATCATAATGTCAGGGGATAGGACAGAGACGGTGGATGACCATTGTTGCTTGAGAGAAAAACATGAGAACAGGCAGAAGCAGATATATGAGAAACACCGAACATATACAACACACAAAATAGGAAAGATGAGTCAGTGATCAGATTTTGTTGCAGTGCAGATCCTGTTAGTCTTGAGGCATTTTGAAGGTCAAGAGTGCAACATGTTCCCTTTCAAATGTGCAGAGAATGAGATGCACAACAGATAGCAGAGCTGGAGAGGCAGTGAGCCAGTGCTGGTCTGAGAGGACATGATTCCTCACGCCCTAACACACCCCTCTCTGTTTGCATCTCCCGACATCCATGTGCGTCTTTCTTCTTCAGCATAGCTGGGAACAATTTAAATGAACAGATATAAGACTGATAGCAATGGCTGCTTATTTAACTCTCAACCAGAAAGTGAATAAATGTAGCTCCCAAAATGTTAATCTGTTCAAGCCTAAGTGATTCTTTTTACTCAAGACAGGAAGATTTTTAAAGTGAGAAGCATTTCCACATGTCTATTCTGTTTCGCGCTCCCACAGGGACAATGTAATCTCATGCCAACATTGAACGCTTGCCTGAGAGGGAAAAAAGGGCAGCAACATTCACACATCAGCCTTCCTGATGCCATATATCTCCCCACAGAGCCTCAGCCATGCATGTATATACAATAACCCAGAGGTCTGCTGCCGTGGCCTTTGCTGGGCTAAATAAAGCAGGGCCTAAAAGTGGGTAGCGGGCCACGAGTTCAGGTCAAAGGGAATGTGAAACCATAAACCAGGAGGCTAGCTAGCCTTGAGACCAGCCATCACACACTGTGTTTACTTGAATGTTTGCTGTCATGCTGGCTGACTATATGTTTAATGATGAGCACAGAGTGTTTGTGTTTGTGTAGCTATTCTCTCAGCAGGTCGTGAGGTTGAGGACAAGGCCTGTGTAATTTACTGTGAGACGCCAGTAAGTTGAAAGTGACTGACTCCAGGTTCCTCGTTGTATGGCATCACTGTGTATTAGAGAGGATTTGAGTAAATGGTTTTTGTTGACATTCAGACATCACATAAATGATAAAGTCACAGTTTCAGTGGAGTGGACACAGTAAAGTTGAGTTTCAATTGAGTTGACTACGACATGCCTACCTTGTAATTGATGCAGTGCAAGTCAATAATGAACCGGTAGGACCTCGAGCAATCCTTCTCTAAAGCCTCTCCTTCCTCTTTTTTGTGTTTTCAGAACCTTGATTCTCTGGAGGGCTCGATCCAGAACCTGCTGTCGGTGCTGTACCCGCCCTTCGAGGCCACCGCCCCCACTCTTCTCAGTCAGCTCTTCCAAATCATTGACAGTCGTTATCAGGGAGATGCCCTGCGGTGCCTACTGGACTTTCTGGTCCCAGCCAAGCACATTTTAGACACCGTGCAGCAGGCTGCATGTGTAAGTCACCATGGTGGTAAAGTCTTAAGGAGACATTAACTACATTTGTTATTATGGAACGAAACAAACTTTGTTGCTGGAATTATTATCATAGTAAAAATACTTCTGATTTCTGTAATGTCATTGTCTTTGTCCTCTTTTAGGCTCAGTACTCTGATGTACTTTTCCTGTGTGAGGGCTGGCCTCTCTGTTTGCATGACCAAGTTGTCGTCCACCTCGCTCCCATCAACCCCCTGCTCCTTCAGCCGGGTGACTTTTACCTCCAGGTGGCACCATTCTGTGACCAATCAGCTCGCATCGTGGTCTGCAGCCTCCTGGAAGAGGAGGGGCTTAGAGTGGAGGTAGTCGAGGAGACCCCGATCCCTGAGACTTCCTATCCTTGTATATTCAGCCGTGATTGGTTAGAGGGGATCAACCAGGGCCGCCATGGAACGGCTCTCAGCCAATGCCTGCTCGCCACCGAGCAGGGCGTGGTGAGGCTGCCATGGGAACGGGTGGCTGTGCCTGATTTTGTGGATGTACCTACGTGTGCTAGGAGTAGCATGGCCTCTGCTCCACCTTCATATCCTCCTTTACCACCTCCACTTCCTCATCCTCCACCTCCTCCTCATTTTCCTGAAACCGCTTTATCAAATCATTCATTCCCTCTTTCTCATTCTAAGGAATCTGCCCCAAAACAGTATCCCGTAACCATTAAAAATTCAGTTTTAACACCGTCTTCCCACCCTGCCTTCTCTGTGGAGACGAGAATATGTCCGGCGAAGCACGGCATCGCTGTGTCACTCTGCCTTGTGGATACTAGGGCTGCTTCCTCATCTAGGCTGGTCAAAGTGAAAGAGACTGACACAGAGCCTAAGCCTATTGGCTGGGTGTCCCCTAATATGTGGGACAGCTGCTTTCCTGGGACAAATACAGCTACAAAAACAAGCACTGTTTCAGGTACAATTGTAGATGCTTATCAGTGCAAAGGTAAAGATGAGAGTGTAACTGTTTCTGAAAATATAGGGAAAGATGAAGATACAAACATTAAAGAAATAAGCAGGAGTGGGCCAGCAGGCCACGCTGTTGCAGAAGGGGAATATATTGATATTCTGCAGGCAACCATGCTTTTTGGTAGAGCTCAGTTAATAACTGAAAAAGAACACAAATTAGAAATGCAAATGCAAACACACACACAAATTGAACCACAAATGCAAAGATATCCACACAGACAAGTACAAATGCAACCGCATGCACAGCTGGAGTCATACAGGCAAACACCAAGGCAGGCAAACACACAGATACCACCTCAAGCACAGTCACAAGCACATGTGCAGTTGCCTTCAAAACCACAAATACAAAGTCATTCTAGATCAGAGGATACTGTATCGTTAAGGCCCAACGTGTCTGCAGAAACAGGACCTCCATCCGCAATCCACCATTCACAATCCCATCACCCTAATCCGGAATCACTCGAGCCTTCTCAGTGCATTCGCACTGTCCGGTTCTCAGAGAAACCCTGTACCCCGTGCATGAGGAGAAGACAAGGCGGGAAGGTCTCCAGAGCTCAGGAGCTGAGGTGTCGATACAGGGACTCCTACCAGGCTGCTATACAAAACCCTGTTACCTTTGAGCAGGAGAAAGAGAGGGGGGAAATGTTAGCGATGGTGGAGGAGGATGGTGACTTCTCACAGTGTGCTGACAGACCACCAGAGACTGAAACGGGGCATCCATGGCGTAATCCTCAAGGAATGTGGTTTGATCCTGGGTGTCCTTCCTCTGTCAGCGGAGCCATCTGTAAGGAGTCAGGAGAAAAGAATACTGTTCCATATTGGAAAACAGGTGATACCAACACAGCCCCCTGTATGGATTATAGGGGAGCCAATACTTCAAAATGTGGTGGGCTACCAGATCAGACTACCGAAAGGACCACTCTACCATTTAGAGATCCAAGGGATGCACACTCTGCCAAAACTTGTGGCAATTTACACAACGGGACGAATATAGCATCAGGAACAAGCGTAAACACTAATAGAGCTTCGTCAAGCTTAAATGACCCGACACAGTCTAATGCAATCTCTGCCAAACACCACGGATTACCTTTTAGTTCAGGTGAAATTTCAGCAATGAACGTGACCCTCAAGCCTCATGAAAGGCTACAAAGCAGAACCAATTCCACTGGAGTGAGTCCAAACTTTTGTAAGTCTGTTTCAGTGGCACAGCACAGACGGGAATCCATGTCAGATGGAAGATGCTCATCCCTCTCCACAGCTGTGGTGGACACCTCTGAGAAGTGTGAGCTGGTCATTGTTGAAGGTCAGAATGTTAGAAGGAGAGAAAATACCGTCTCATGTGCAGAGATTCCTCAGCTGCATGTGGTCAAATGTAAAAATAGCACAGCCTTTCGACTGGTTTCACCCAAGATCACCAGGAGGAAGATGGTCATTCCAGGTACAGACTGCTGTAGTTACTTTGGTCTTTAGTGCCAGATGAAAATCAGTCTTCATCAGCTTCTTTAAAACTAAATCTGTCCGCTTTCTACAGATGGTGCGCAGCCTGGCAGTACGCCCATAACCAGTAGAAGTGGCCTTCAGGTGGAGAACCTGTCACAGACAAATCCACCTCCAGCAGCAGACAGGCAGAGGATCTCCCAGCCTGTCTCTGCTCGTCCCAGGCCGGACCATCTTCCCCTGGGATCCCCAGACCCCAGAGCCCACCCCCTCTATTTGGGAGTAGCCTCTCTGACAGGTAAGTTAGTCGGGACACAGTTAATAACATAGTTTTTTTTTTAATTGTGGCTATTTAATTTTCTTATGCCTTTTCTCATATCTTGAACATTTGCTCTGATGCTCTCTGTATCTTGTTGCTGTTTGCTCTTCTTCAGTTTAGCTCTTGGTGTGTATGATTTATATTTATCTGTCCGAATGAAAATTATGCTTAATAGTTTGATTGATCTTTGCCTCAGGCGGCAGAGACAGGACAGGCAGGGCAATAATTGAGCTCTATGGAGACCATCAGGGATGGAGTTCAGCTGTAACAAGCCAGGAGCTCTTCAAGATGCTGCTCTACTTTCACTCTATCACCAGGTAACATCCGTGTGCTAGTAAATCAATGAATGAATCAAACGATGTGTTAATTAACCAGACTTGAAATGAACAAACTGAGCTTAAAGTCATGGTAGAAGGAAGTTTTAGCAGCTTTGTGTTCACTGTTTTGTTATAATTTTCTTTTTTTTATCTGTGTGTGTAGGAGAGAAATCAGAGAAGCTGGGACGATGCTCATTTTTGATGCAAAGAAGACAAATCCTCAGCCACAGCTCTATAAGGCCATGATGGCATTTCAGGTTAGAAGCACAGAAACTTGCATTACAGCTGACTGCAGCAGATCAGAGTTAACTGTTGTTTTGGGTGACTGGAGTGCTGCTGTTTACAGATGATTAACTCTGAATGAAATGTCAATGCTGAATAATGTATCAGCTCCTGAGAGTAAACAACATATCCAGATGTCCAGTTTATTGAATATTTATGTGTAATGTGGCAAAAGATTTTTTTTCCTTCATTTTGTGTAACACACAAGATGGTCTTTATTAATCGAATGACTGAGTAATTCCATTCATATTTGCAAGTGTTGTACAGTTGGTGTTGCTATCAGTTCCATTTATTTATATATTTAAAAACCTTTTCTAATTCAGTTTATTTGTAATGGTCAAGAAGAGGGTGTAACTCAAAGTCAAAGATGTGTGAACATAGTGAAGTGGGATTTACAAAGTGTTAAACTGTTGCAGGAGCAGATTCCTCAGGCAGTCAACAGTTTCGTGCTGCTGGTGGACAAGGAGAGCAGCATTCGGCCAGAGCGGTGTCCCGGCATCCAGGTCGGCTTTTTCACCCTTTGCAGCACTTATTAGAACACACTGCACATGGTAAAACACCTCTGTTTGGTCTCCTATAGATGAAAATTAACGGGAGGAGGCTTTATGCTTCATTAGCCTCTTTGATCACGGTGTGTTTGTGGCTGGAGGGATGTCAGGGATTTTTGTTTGTTGATACATTACTTAATCTGAATATACACTGAATATACAATTCGTAATTATTTGTCTTTGGGAAGGCAGATTTGGTAAGAGAAAACAAAGAGGAAATAATACTGTATGAGCAAAACACAATTGGCTAATGCAGACACACTGGGCCCAGTCTGATAAAACAAATACCAGCAGTGGGATAGTGGCACCTTTGTCCTTGTTGCTAGAATATGAGAGTTGAGGTTTCAAAGGTAAAGATCTCGAAAAGGTTTCAAACAAGTTAATAAACAACATTGTATAACTTAGCACTTGTTGTCTCAAAGCAGACTGAAATGGTGACATCGATGAAAGCTTTGTTCAAGCTGGTGGAGGTGAGTCAGCTGAGCTCCCGTCTGGATGGCACTCTGTCTCACAGCCACTGTGACTGGGTGGAGCTGCACCAGGTGAGACTGTCACATCAGTACATGACCTGTCTCTCTCTTCTCTCTAATCAGGAGGTACACTAGTTGCTTTGTTACTGCTCCTGATACACTTGTGTCCACATCTTACTTTCTCTAGAAACTCTTCCCATTTGTGTGTGATCTTCATGAGGTGTCCAGCCTCCTTCTGAGGGCCATCAGTAAGTTAGAGGAGCCCCAGCAGCGGGACACTGTGCAGGTACCTCAATGCCGTCCTTCACTGGGCTTGGAAGCTGGGTTTATGCCGAGTTATGCGGCTGTCTTTAGTGATAATGCATACAGTGTGTCTTATGAGGATAATTGCTTCTCTTGATAATTAGAAGATTTGAAGATGGCACATGGAAAACAATAGAAAAGCTTTCAGGATTATCTTCACAAAATAACAGCACGTCATATCAACAACATTGTTAATTTGAAGACGTTATTGCATCATTTACTGATCTTAAACTGTCTTTTTGTCTAACAGACTGTGCAGCAGTGCATGGTGGACCAGAGGACTCTGATGAGGGATGTGCTGGAGGACAGCCGATTGGTCAGCCTGCAGAGGGAGGGCGGGGCCATCCTTGCAAGGCTGAGGAAGGAGAGTGACCTCAAATACCCCCACTGTGAGGACCTCAGGTAAACACAACTTCTCCTGCTCTCACCTGCTGTATGTACACAACAACCTCGGTGTTGGCTTTGCAGTCTTTTGGGGGGTAAACTTGTTTACATGACCTTTGATACCCTGTGGCTGAATATTCTTGCTGCCAGAAAATAAACTACCAGACTAAACAAGCTCCTGCCAAACTTCAAAACAAAAATACTTGCAAAACTTGTCAAATTGTGTTGCTGCAGCACATTTTCAGGCTCAATATTTGACATAGCAGTAGGAGGTGAAGGAGTTTAATGTTTCTTTGCAGTAAGCTTAGTTCAGTTAGCGAATCAGCCTAACTTATGCTTATGCTGCTTATCCTCCATTCAGACCCAGAACACCAGTTATTCCTTTGATCCATTATTTATTTTTCTTAAGCTGTGTTTTCACTACATGCAGTGATGCAGTGGACTCAGTGACCAGCCTGTACAACCATGTGGAGGAGCAGGCTCACGTCCTCGTGCAGAGGTCCAACGTGTCACTGGAACACCTGGAGTATCTGCTGCAACTCAGAGAGATGGAGGGACACTTCATGCAGGTGTGTTATAATACCTTACCATGAAATCTGTTCAGATGTGTTCAGATGAATGTAACTTACTTTCAAAATATAGGCTTGGTAATGTAATTGACCATAATGGACATTACAGTCTGGTTTTATGACAGCCCAGTGATCTAATGCTAAAAGTGTACCATGTGTGTATGGTCAAAGGTAGACCAAATGGCATTCATTGAATTTCAGAATTTCACTTTTGAAAGGTATGAAGCATAGTGATTTCATCTAAAGACTGTAAATAAATAGGAAATAAAACAAATAACATTGTATAAAGGACCTTAAAATTAAATTCATCTCTACATGTTGCATGTCCTTGATCATGTACATTTTACTGAAGACTATGTTGTTTTGCATCTTCCATCCCTGCAGATGCAACAGTGGTTTAATGTAGAGGGAGAGCGCCACCTGCTGGAGGCTGAATCAGTCGAAGACTCGGGAGACAGAATGGAGCAGATCCTGAACAGCTTCACCGGTTTCCTTATTGAAGCTAATGTCAGTCTACATTTTTCTTGCAGCTGTCATTCTGTCTGTGTGTTTGTGTCTCTGTCTTTCTACCTGTCTGAGACTCTCTGTCTCTCCTCCGCCCAGGACCGAAGGCACCATGCCATGACATTAGTGTCAGAGGCAGAGCGAGTCCAGCAAAGTGGGCTCTCCTACCCAGAGACAGAGGCGTTTGGGACTCGCGTCTGCACCTTCAAGTCAGGCCTGGAGGACTTTCTGTGCAGGGCGGAGGCGTGTGGCAGAGAGCTGCAGATCATGGTCAATGTGTGTGATTTTTGTGAGCAGGTTGGTTTGAGATCAGTATTCAGAATTCATGTATTCAGCATCAGTGTGTGCAGCTGTTTCTCTTACCCTGTAGAAACATTTATTCAGCCCAGTTTGGGACCCAAACCCTTGCTCATGCAAGTACATTTACTGTATGCTACAGTGTAAATGTATGTAACTACTGAACTTCTGCCTGAGTAGAGTAGCATGATTTCAAAAAAAGAAAATATGAACATGCACTTTTGTTATGATTTATAATAAAAGAAAACTGTATTAACCTCCACAGGCTACAGCTCTGGCCAGTGAATGCACTGAGTACCTGGACCAGTGTCAGTCCAGCATCCACACAATGCAAGACCTTGACCACACTACAACACCTGTCAATCAAACAAACAGTCAGCCAGTGCAACCCCAAACCCAAGAGTCCGGACCAAGCACTGCATCCCTTTGCCTGCCTGATACCCACGCAGCACATCACTCAGGTCCAACCACCACCAGTGTTTCACTCTCAGACAATGACAGCTCCATCCTCCAGGCTTTCCAAGACAGGTTCCTCCAGTTCAGCCCAGAGAGATTTCAGGAGGTGAAGGCCCAGGCCAGCGCGCTGAGGGGTTCCAGAGGAATGCGTGTCTGGAACATGGCCTGGCTGAGGTGCCAGGAGGCCAGGCAGCAGCTTCAGGAGAGGATGCAGGACGTGGATGAGGTTTTCCACCAACAACCAGAGTCTGGCAGCTGGTGCGAACGTCATTATGTTGATGTGGCGAGCACTAATATTCAGACACCGTCCCCCAGTGGCCAGAGTCTGGTGGTACAATCAACACCAGGGCCTCGGCACCCGCAGTGGGAGGGCATCATGTCAGGAGAGGTGCATTTAGGGAAGAGAAGGCCAGTCCTGGGCAGCAACAGCACTAATTCAACCACTGCAGGCTGCAGTAACGTCACTGTCAAACCCGATCATCCCTGTGATCATCAGGATCACAGGGATGTTGGAACCAGCCAGGGGTCAAAGGCCACTCCACAGTCACCTCACAGGTATTTTTATATGTCATCACTTATCATGGATACACTTCCTGTTATCATCTCTGATGTTTCATTGGAGAAGTAGGTCTATCACTGTTAAAGCAGTAACATTCTATCCAATAAAAATACAATTCTGAGAGGAAAATATAAAAGTCTCTACTTTCCATCTTTTATTTCCTACTGAGGCTGGCAAAACCATCTTATTCCACACTGTCAATTTTTTTTTCTGTAACTTTTCCTGCTCCTCACTGAAGCTGCACAGTGTTTACACTGTGCCTGCACCATTCCATCAAATGGAAAAACTGCACTTCACTGGCCCTCACAGCAAACACTTGATGTCCTTTATGTTAAGACACATTGAGTTCTCACTCTGTATTGTGCCTTTGCATCTTTTGATAACAGGTCAGCAAGGAGAACAGAAAAGGAGACGAGGAGGAGACAGCCAAGCAGAGCGAGGAGTGAGAGGGATGCTGCTGCTCTGTCTCAGTCCCACACTGTCGGCTGCCAGTGGTTTCCATGGGGACGAGGTCTGGGAGTGAGGTCGGTGAGCCAGGACTCGTGCACCACGGGAGTAGCAATTGCGGGGTCATCCACTCCTCCAGAGCAGCGAGTGCGACCCCCCTCATCCTGCTCCCACTATGGTCAGCCGTCCTGTCGGATCCTGCAGGAGGCTCAGAAGTTCCAGATCTCCCGCCACGGGAGCTTCTGCTCAGAAGACTCCTGTATGAGTGAGCAGGGGGCTGCAGGGGGTAATGGGAATTTAAGCTGCAAACATTTCAGCCTGCCCACCAGGAGACATGAGGGGGGGCGTTGTTTGGCAAGTCCACAGGAGAGCGCCAGCAATGCCCTGTAAGTTTAAAGCATGTTGGTGACGTTTGCTCGCATGGCTGATAATAAATCTGAATGATCGGATATTTGCTTTGTAATATAACATTCTGCCTTTAATTTGACTAATCTTGTGAGCCTTAATGAGATTTCATGCACTCTTTTCTGTCTCTAAGCTTACAGTGAAGTACCACAGGTATCAGTTCTCTTCTTCTACTCGTCAGCATGGATGGATTACTGAAACAGGCTCACGGCAGCAGACACAGACCCTCTGTGCTGATAATGAGATCTGTGTATCCTGTTCGGAGGTTAATGGGCTCAGTCACATGTAGGAATATACCATTAACATTTTTTGTCTTCTGATAACAATTTGAGTTCTTTTAATAAAGATAATCTGCGGATGCTTTTCATTTTTTTTTGGTGCAGGTGTTTTACATGTCTGTGCCCAGGGACTGTTCTCATAATCCTTCCATGCTTGACTTGTTTCTTTTCAGTGCATGTAGAGACAGTAAAATGACAGCATGTAACTGAGTCATCCACTGAAACATACAAGAAAGTTGATGATAATGATTCATAATTTAGGGTAAGTGAATATTATCAAGTTATCGAGTTGTATTTTTAAACTTGTGTATGTTTTCATATTGCTGAGTTAGCTACAGGTGGCTAAAGAGCAAAGAAAACCATTCTCTGTTTGTGGAACCAGGAGGCTTCAGCGTGTCCTGGAGGAGCTGGTGTTCACAGAGAGGGAGTACGTCCGCTCACTGGGCTACATCCTAACCCACTACCTCCCCCTGCTGGACAGACCAGACATCCCCCAGGATCTCAGGGGCAAGCGAGGCGTCATCTTCGGCAATCTCGAGAAACTGTACGACTTCCACAGCCACTACTTCCTGCCAGAGCTGGAGGCCTGCCAGAGGGAGCCCGCCATGGTGGCCCGCTGCTTCCTCAGACATGTGAGGGTGTAGCTTTTATCTGATTGTGTACGAGGTGTACAGTAACAGGATTTAAGTCAAAGTCGGCTTATTAACAACATACATTTTCTAATACGGTTTAATTTCCACAGAGTGACAGTTTTGGCCTGTACGCTCTGTACAGCAAGACCAAACCTCAGTCTGATGCCCTGATCCTACACCGTCGCCATGACATCTTCAAGGTGAGTTCATGTTTCCGGTCCGTTATAGATTAGATGCTTTACATATCTTTCCTTGAATCACTGTATCTGTACACCAGCCTAAAATACAGTAATTTTAAGATAAAATTAAATTCAGCTCTAGTATGGAAGCCCTCCTGTGTTTATGACTTAAGAACAGGTTTAAAAAAAACATTTTCCTGGGATAATCTTCTTAAGTTCCTTAATATTTTTTTCATTTGTGAAACTGGTCAAAACAACAACAACAAAAAAAAACATTTTGCCAGGTCACGAAAAACACCTAGACAATTAGAAAAACATTAGATCACCAGAATTTATTTTTTCTCATCAAAATATCTCTGTTTTTACACTTCTAGCTTCTTCTAGATCTCTTAGTAGACACTACTTTTTTCATTTGATTGTGGTCATGTTTGACAGTACTATATAGTGTATAAATGCAATGCAGCTATGTGACGCGTGTCATTTTTTGACCTTTAATTCTGCTGTATTTGGTTCCTTCCTTCTTAACTAGAAATTGAAAAGAAGCTTTGAGGTTGTATTGCTACACATTGCACACACCAAAGGGTTTCTGGGGTTCAGGAAGCCCCCTGCCTCTTCCCTTTGAATCACCTGGAATGAATGAATCTGTTTCCCCTCACAGAGGAAGCAGCAGGAGCTGGGGGATATGATGGACCTCTCATCCTACCTGCTGAGGCCCATCCAGAGGATCAGCAAGTACAGCCTCCTGCTGCAGGACATGCTGGCTCTGGCTGGCTCATACAGGCCAAAAAACATGATCCAAGACACACTGCTCGCATCTAGTGTGTGCGCACAAAGTGTGTGTGGCCCAGGTGCATATGTGCCAGATCTGACGAGCGGTGAGCGTGAGCGGGGGAGGGCTGAGATCCAAGCTGCTGCAGACCTGGTTCGCTTTCAGATGCGCCACGGCAACGATTTACTCACCATGGATGCAATCCAGGATTGTGATGTAAGATATTGAAATGATAGATAAGATACACTTGATAAACAGTATAGTTAAATGAAGTTAACAGCTGCACTTTTTTCTGCTCTGTCAGGTGAATTTAAAAGAGCAGGGCCAGCTGATTCGCCAGGACGAGTTCACAGTTTTCTTCAGGAAGAAGAAATGTGTCCGCCGTATCTTTCTCTTTGAAGATCTCATCCTCTTCAGCAAGACCAAGAGGACGGATATTGGCAACGATGTTTATGTCTACAAGCAGTCATTCAAGGTCTGCACACATCATTGATTACTAAAAGGCTGATATACACTATATTCGACATCACAGGCATTTTAACCACATACGATTATTTCCATTGGTGTAATTTTTGCTTGTCTCTTGTAATTTCTCTCCCAGACCAGCGACATTGGGATGACCCATAACTCAAGCGTGAGCAGTTTGTGTTTTGAGATCTGGTTCCGCAGGAGAAAAAGCGAGGATACCTACACCCTGAAGGCCTCCAGCATGGAGGTGAAGAAAGCCTGGACCACCGACCTAGAGAGTATTCTGTGGGATCAGGCCACTCACAGTAGAGGTAACAAGAAGACAACATCATATCTTATTTATGTAGCACTTACCCAAGCATACAAATGCTTTTCAGGTTTAAAAAACCATGTTGCAAATGTACCATACGTTCCAGAGCTGCGTATGCAGGAGAGGGTGTTTATGGGAATGGGCCGCAAACCTTTCATGGACATTCAACCCAGTGATGCTGCCATCTGTGACCGAGCCATCAGCTGTGTCCTGCCTGGGAGAAGTAAGGAGCTGCACACACTGAACGCATCTTTACGACAGAGCTTCACAATATTTTGTTCAGACTAGCTATATAAGTGAAAACAATTTACGCTTCAAGTTTAGAACCATTTTATTAATTTGTTACGTGTCAGGATTTAATGTCTCGTCAACTATTGGATTGATTGCCATGAAATTTGACATTCATGAGCCCCTCAGGATGAATTGTAATAACTTTGTTGATGCCATCACTTTTCATCCAGCGCCATCATCAGGTTAAAATTTTAATTTGTCCAATAATTGTTTTGTGGCCAAATCCCTGCAAAACTAATGAAATTCCCATTTGCCTCAGCTGTGCTAATCAGCAAATGTTAGCATGCTAACATGCTAAACTAAAATGATGAACATTATACCTCCCATAAATTAGCATGTGAACATTTTGAGCATGTTAGCTTGCTGATGTTAGCATTTAGCTTAAAGCACTGCTATGTACAGCCTCACAGAGCAGCTAGCATGTAGTAGAGTCTTAGTCTTGTTTCCATTTCTACATCTTTTGTTGTTATGTTTAACAAACAAAACTAGCTAACAAAGTTACTAAATGTAACAAAACTAAAAATTACCTGGAACAGTCATGCTTGTGCCTTCATTGCTCACTGACCGAGCCCATTATTTTCTCATTGATGACATCTATCTATGTCTGTCGTCAGTCCCTGTGGCGTGTTGTTCACACAGGGGCTTAGAATATCCACGACCACACTCCATCGGCTCTGGCAGCACTGCATCCACCACCCTCAGCCAATCATCCTCCTCCTCTGGGCGAGGCTCGCTGCCCCCTGCTGGTTATCCTTGTAAGCAGTCACAGGGGGTGGAGACCAGTCCTGCCATTTGCTCCTCCCCTGAGGCCGTTGCTGAAAACGAACTCAACAATCATCATCTCCATCAGCATCATCTTCATCAGAATTGTGAACAGTGGAAAACTCATCATCCTCTGAGTGAGTTTTTTGTCGAGTGTGTTAATAAAATTTCGTGGCCAAGAAAACACATAGTTTCCTTTGACATAGTTAAAATGTGTTAGTTTGTCGCCATCTGGTGGTAGAATAGAGAACGACATTGTGTCAGACAGCAACGCTCACATCGCCAATACGTACCACAGCTACATTTTTCCTGAGGGATCTATTTATTTCTAGATGCCATTATGGAATTTGAACTTGCATACGTTTTCTCAGAGTAAAGCACAAACCGCAGCTTTCATTGTCTCTGCTTTAGTGGACAGCACTGAATCATCTGCAGAATGCATCAACCTCCTCAGCAGCTCAGAACGCAGCTGCCTGTCTGCCATTGGTGGAGAGGTGGTGGATGACTCCTCCTCGCTTGTATCCCAGAGTTCAAAGCCCCGCCCACCACTTTGTCAAACCCCCAGCCTGAGGAGAAACAGCTCTCCATCAGTTATCAGAAAGAAACCAGGTGTCGCCCCCAAACCTCCACATCTAGCTCAAGCTCAGGTACAGGTGGAGGTGTAGCAATGTGCCCTGGTGAAATGAATGTATGTGTTGTATGTTGGAGTTGAAGAAAATGGGTCCAGGCTAAAAGTGAGAACAACTCAGCCACTTATCTATACAACACACTGCCTGAAATAACTTCATGGATTAATGTGCTTATTTTACCCTAAACCATGATCTGTTCCTAAACCTAACCAGGTAGTTTTAGTGCCTAAACCTAAGCAAGCTGCAGCTGTTTGGACAATGTGTCATGTAGTATGTATGTTTTATAGATATTATAGATAGACCTATTTGCTAAAAATGTTCTCAATAATATGATGTTTCTCTAATGATAGCAGTTGTAAAGGTTTGAAAAATAGGCCTAAAAGCCTAAATTCTATCAGTATTCTATCAAACACAATCAGTATTATTAACTAAGAACTATGGGGCTTTTTTTTCTTATATTTTATTGAAGTTGGATTATAATATGATATTTGATATCTTGCATTGCAGGGTGATGACATTATAATTGGAAAATCAACAGAAGTCTAACTCTGGAATCCCTGCAGGAGGTGAGCAGAGTCTTTAATTAACATACAGATAAACTGAAGTAATCTTAATCTTGTAATCTTAATTTTGAGTTTTCTTCCTCGGAAATTTCAACCACAATTAAACTGGACATATAGTAAAACTTACATTATACATTTCAGCATAATCCATTTATAGTCAGATTTGTGGGACATTATTGTTGATTAGTTGTAGCCGCTATGCCAGGTACCATTGTGTTGAAGGAAGGTTGGAAGGATGTCTAGTTAATAAGGATTAGTGTTTTTGCTGCCACCAATCAAAGCTTTCATTTTTTTGCAGACAAACACTGAATTCAGAGCGCAGCACTGAGTCAGGAATGATGCTGTGTGTCCTCACTTA
The DNA here is from genome assembly GCF_039877785.1 of Chaetodon trifascialis. Taxonomy (NCBI): domain Eukaryota; kingdom Metazoa; phylum Chordata; class Actinopteri; order Chaetodontiformes; family Chaetodontidae; genus Chaetodon; species Chaetodon trifascialis. Next base: position 15,718,031 of record NC_092063.1, read on the forward strand.
AGAATACAAAGATCTCTTCCCAGTAACTGTGCAGCATGGGATGTTCGTAACAGACAAAAGAGACATATTGTGTTTTAAAAGCATCTTCATCATCACTACCATCATAAAGTGTATGTCTCTGTTTTGCCAGACAAACCAGTTGTTGGAGGATTCTTATGATCCGTCTCATCTGGATGAGTAAAAATGAAGAAAGACACATTTTTTTAAATCTGCCCTTCATTTGTGTTGCAGATCACCAGTCCACAGAAGCGGATTTTCTGGTCGGCCTGCAGATGGACGTGCTTTTGAATGGCTACACAGTCACTGGTCACAAGATCTTGTTTTGAATGATTTATTGAAGAACCTGAGGTTTGGTGTGCTGTAATCACATGTCAGTCATTCAAATGTGGTTGTCTTATATCACATATAGACTGATAGCACCCATCCAATAAGGGAGAAGAGACTGCAGCATGGCTGGCATGGTTTGGTCATGTCATATGTCAGTGACATCCAACATTAACCCACAAACACAGAATATGTGTCTTTGTCCTCAATATGTGTTTTAATCCTTTGCCCCAGCAGAATCATCTTCATCCCCAACCATTTTTTTTTTCATATAGCACAAAGCATCAGCTGCTGCAGCCATGATGCATTAAAAGCTTAATGAAGCAACTCAAAATGGGAATGGGTATTCATGTATTTACCACCACATAAAGTCACCAACAATTCAAGAGGAAACAGCTCATCCTCTCAAAAAAGTACCTGTTTGTTCTCAGCAAACTATCATATTATTATATGGATAACTATCTCCCCTGTGCCTTCGTGTTACATGTCCACAGACTGTACTGTTAATTGAGCTAAACATGTTCTTTGCTTGTACATTTAGACATTTGTGCTGTGTACAAGAATGCAGAATGATATGTATGTGTACTTTAGATATATTACGTGATCTTCTGTTCTGTACATTCTGTACAATTATTAATATGCAGGGATCAAACATGAAAAGGTTGTATTTATTATCGTCATTGAAATCAGCAGGTCGTGTGGAACAAAGACGCAGGACCAGCATCTGTATTGTAGAGCAAACCGCTTCAGTCTGGTGACATAAGCAAAGTGTATCGCTCTGTGTCTCATGCTCCTCATTATTCTCTTGACAGCTGGACTTCATTGTTTAGGTTACAAGAACACAAGATGCAGTTCAGAGCTCCAGAGCTCTCCTCTGGCCATAAGCCCAGAACTAACTGAAGCTGATGACCATAAATGGAGAAACATGTAGATACATGTGCAGATATGGAAAATAAACCTAATTTCATGATATTGTGATTAACATGTAGTAGTTGGTATATAAAAGTACTTCTTTTTCTCTTTTAAGGGTTTCCTATTTATTTCTTTTGAGCCATTTTTATACTACTGCTGTCTTTCTAAACATTTGTTTGTATCTGCCTGGCTCTGAAATTCTTACAGTTGTCGTGTATTTAACAATTTGTCAGAGGGGACAGACCACTGTGTGTTTTCATATCTAGCATTTGAATTACTCTGTAACTTGTGCATTTAGGGAGAGGATCTTGAAAAGCTTGACTGGCTACATAATCGCACAACTACTGCACACTCGCAGACACAGAATATGACTACAAGTCATTTAGGCTAAAACCACTTACTGTTATTTAGGGTCCACTCATGTGTCCATACTGATCATTGTTCCAGCTTCACTCTCATTAAAATGACCATTACAGAAAAGTATTTTTTGGATTATTTAAATGTCTTTTTCTTTTTCTTTTTTTTTTTTGTAAGTTTTTGATGAAAAGTGTCATTGTTTTGTAAGTTTCGTGACTTTATTGTCTGTGTGAAATGTACAATAACCAAATCTTGACAGGATCTTGAAAAAGTGAGGTCATAATGTTGACCTCTGATTGTTTCATTTTAAAGCCACTGACTTGTTATGGCATGGCAGATCCACATTTTTTCTCTGCTTTCTATCATTTTTTATTGCTCATTTGCTTTCTTTCAAGCCTTTCTGTTGTTAATGTGTTCATTCGTTCTATCACAGATATGTGCTGAATCAAATGTGGGGTCAGTGCGGTTATTGTTTGGTTTCGTTTTTTCTTCTTCTGTTTTAGTCTTCGGGGAGAAACTCTGAGTTTTATCTTGTAAGGTTTCTTCCCTCCGAACCGTCAGGGTTCCAGAACAGACCAGACAGATTGCAGTAACATGAGGAAGTGGCCCCAGACTGTGATGATACTTCACTTCCTTGTTCTACAGGCACAATAATTCCGCAGGAGACTTATTGCACAAGTTTTCATTGCAGTGCGTGCAGCTAAGGCCACTGCAGTGCAAGTTTCTTTTTCACCTCTGCACAGTCAAATTTCAGTTTCCTGACCTATTTACAACTTCCTCCAGTAACTTAAAAAAAAGCCAAAGTGAAAGTCTGCACAAAAAAAAGGTGTCAAGTATTTTACTGCGCTGCAAAAGAAAAAACGGCTAAACTGCAGAAAAACTTTGCTGTATGATGTGTACTTTCCTGTAATTTATCCATTTTGATTCATTTTGAATTATTGCATTTTGTTAATGCTGAATCATGCATTAATATGCAGAATGTTGCAGCTACGTAATAAATGATTTATCGAAAACCAGTTTTGTTGGTTTTAAATGTATGTGCTATATGTTAAATGTTAGTTGTTGTGCTTTGTGATATTGTATATTATGTGATCTGACACACACAAACAGTAAATGAATAGATTAAAATTCAATCAAAATTGTGCATTAGCTACAAATTTGCTGAGAGGTCACAATTTATGTTGTTTGACTTTTTTGTTTCCACCAGAAATCTATCACAATAGCTTTAAAGGCCATGGTCAAATTAAAGAAGGACTGCATAAGTCTGTTTAACCTTCCTGACTAAAAACAGAATTACCGATTTGTCGAATGGACAGAGGGGGGCGTCAAGATCAGGTTTCACATGCTACAAATATCCTTCAAGAGCCGTGGCAGCGCAGGGTCATTAACCAATAAGCACAGGCTGCAGCTGAAGTTTCACCTTCCACGCAGAAGTCGAGGCGCAGCAACTTCTCTGCAGACATGAGTCAAGGTAAGGAGGAAGAAAAACTACTTTTGTCTCATATTGTTGGACACAAGCTGAATTAGGGGAGTGTATTATGTACAGCGGAAGATGCAGTTTCTCTCTGTGTAACTCCACAGACTGTTCTCAACATGTATCAGAGCAGTGATGAGCATGAATGGTGCATGACATTAGATATGTTAGATCTAGAGCGCAGAGGAACACTTGATCTGCTTTGAGGAAAGATATATCATCTGTGAGTTCACAAGATTTTCATGTCTTTAGTCTTAAGACGTTTGCAAAATTTTGAATGCATCTGGCATGTGATCTGTGTTTCTGTGCACAGTCTTAGATATTGAGCACTGCGATCTTGACATTAAGAGTAACAGCAGCAGCCATCATACAGAGCTGTATGGAGAGGAGCGTTTGATTGTCAGGAGGGGACAGCCCTTCAATGTCATTTTACATCTGAAACCTGGCAGCAGAGACTTCAAACAGGGCGAAACAAGCTTCACGCTCATTGTTGAAACTGGTAAGCTTCTTGTTTCCCACTAATCAGAATGTATACTCTCTCTCTCTCTGTCTCTCTGTGTGCGTGCGTGCGTGCGTGTGTGCGTGTGTGTGTGTGTGTGTGTGTGTGTGAGAAAGAAGTATTTGGAGGGGGTTGTGTGTGTGGCGTGCATGCATGAATGCATCACCAGTGGGTGCACAAAGATTTCTGTTTCTCTCATCTAGATTTAATGTCTCTGTCTCTGAAGGTCCATTACCCAGAAAAGAATCAGACACTCAGGTTTCCTTTGGTCTGCGTGAGTCCACAGTGGACACTGAGTGGAGCGCATCTGCCACCAATGATCCCTCTGGAAACACAGTGTCTGTATCTATCAGTTCCTCACCCAATGCCCCTATAGGGCTCTATTCTCTGACTCTGGACCTGGAGGGGCAGAAGACCAGTTTAGGGCAGTTCATCCTTCTTTTTAATGCTTGGTGCCCCAGTGAGTACTTGAAAATAGTTTTTCCTCCAAATTCTGTGTGATGGTTTATTTGCCTTGTCTTATTTGTGCTCTACATGCAGCTTGTGTTTCCTTTCTTTGTAATGATCATTATGTGTACATGATTTGCACAACTAAATGTAGGGTAAAAAATTAAAAATATATGTCAGTGTTGTCAGATTTAAGATGTTGTATGGGAGGTTATCATGCGGGTCTAAATGTGTTGGTGCTCTGTCTGTACTGACTCACAGGAGATGCTGTTTACATGCGCAGTGAGTCAAAGAGGCAGGAGTACGTTTTAGCACAACATGGGCTGATCTACAGAGGAACACATAAAAGAATCAAAGGGACACCCTGGAACTTTGGACAGGTACACAAAAGTTCAGTAAACTGTACTCAGAACAAGTTAAGATCTCTAAATGCATCTTCACTGAGACCGAACAGAGTATGGCACTATTTTAATATCCAGTTAGAATCATCAATGTCAGGATTTCATTCCATAAGGTTTACTCAGTTAGTAACACTTCACATGCTGCTCCACTGATCTCTTTCCCGCTCCTCTGCTTGTTGTCTGTTTGCAGTTTGACCCAACAATACTGAACATCTGTCTGATGATCCTAGATGAGAACCCGAAATTTGTGTCTGATTCTGACAAGGACTGCTCTGCCAGGAGAAATCCCGTCTATGTGACCAGGGTTCTGAGTGCCATGGTAGGCCCGTGTCCAGGGATTTAGAAAGAGTTGGGACTCTATGGATACCATTAAGCCAGAATAGTTGAATAGTTGTTTTTCAGCTGTGCAGGCAGAGATCGCCATGGTGCACCAGAAAACCCCGTCCTGCTCCTTTATGTTCTTTTGTTCTGCAGGGCAACCCCTCTCGTTCTTTGGCAGCTTTCTCTTCTCTCCAGGCAACTTGTGTGAGAGAAAGATGCAGCTAAGGCTGGAGTTTTTAGCATCCGAGCAGGTGGCCAAGAGCAGTATAATATATCAAAGCCTGTAGGCATGTTTTTCCTGCTGCAAGTCAAAATAGCTTCATGAGAAATCCAGGGCTATTTCTACTGAGTCAGTCACTGTCAATAAATCAGTGCCAGGCTTGTTGCAAGACAATGTTAATAACCATGACAGGATCACGCACTATATTTAGGTTATACAGTATGCAAAGTCAACATTACCTGCATTGATGCACAGATTAGAAACTCATCCTTCTAATGTATGGAGAACATCCTTTAGGCTCACCTTTTCTGCCCGTGATAGACTCATTCATTTCTCACATTTTAAAGAAACATTTTAACACAGTCTTGCCTCTCCGTGTCTCTTCCCTCTGAATCCATCAGAGATATATTTAGTGTAAACTTTTAATGACAAATACTTTGGTATTTGCTGCTCTGCACTTTTCAGATATTTCAGATTGGCTGTTCCTTGCCAATTAATCACTGCACTTCTTCTATGTATTCATAATATGGCATGCCTAGATCGCTGTGTTGTCATGCTGGTGGATGTCTGGAGAAAATGTGATGTGAAAAATAAGGAGTTCTTCAGAGATCTTAAGGCATAGGAGAATAGTTTCTATAAGATTTATTTGTCCCAAATAAGCTGTCAAAATTGGAATCATCATTTAGGAGATTGGAGACACTTGGAGTTTAGTAAAAGGAATAAAAAAACTGTGCACATTGATTTTAAATGTACACACCACTCAACCATCTGATATGTTCAGAGTTATATCTTTGATTCCTTTTCTCTCATTCACCTGTAGTCCTCCTGCTCTCTGTTTGTGCTCTTTCTTGTCTCTGTCTGCATCCACAGATCAACAGTAATGATGACAGGGGGGTGCTGGTGGGAGAGTGGGGAGAGTTTTCAGGTGGGGTCCATCCAGGACAGTGGATTGGCAGCGGGGACATTTTGCGCCAGTGGGCAGAAAGTGGCCCTGTCTGCTACGGCCAGTGTTGGGTCTTTGCTGCTGTTGCATGCACAGGTTGGAGCACAGCATGGAGTGCACGAGGCTCTTGGTTTGGCTCTCTGTAGATTCAGACTTCAATTGGTTTGAAATTGTTGTTTCTTCCAAACATTTATTCCCTTTTTTCTGGGTGCTTTAAGCCTTTTTTTATGCACAGGCTGATGTGCACAGAGTTATTGTGCTTTACATCGATCATGCTGAGAGAATGGGATTTTAATAGAAACCCTACTGCATGCCTCACTCACTCATCACTCATTTGGTAACATGGAAACAGGTTCTTGAAATGATACTACACAATACCAGCGAACCAATCAAACCCTAAATTTAGAATCTACTCTCATGATATCTTCATTGTTAGTCTTTGATGAAGGACACTATCTCAAGCATGCGCTTTAGTTAGCTGGTGTTGATAGAGTGTGGCTCCCCTCCCTCCTCCAGTGTCCCGTGCCCTGGGCATCCCATGTCGAGTGGTTACTAACTTTGGATCGGCTCACGATACTGATGCCAACCTGATGATTGAAAACCTGTATGACGAAGACGGTGAAAGGATTTCTGAAGGTGATTCGATATGGTGAGTGTGCAGTGGTGATAATTAGTAGATCAACACAGCGGTCTCTTCCATATTTTTTGCGGTCTTTCATTATCTTCCATTATTCTGAAATGATTGAATGAACCTTATTATTTCACACATCAAAGGAAAAATGGTTATGTTATTGTCCTTTATCTGACAAATTTTACCAGGAACTTTCATGTCTGGGTGGACAGTTGGATGACTCGTCCTGATTTGGGCCCAGAGTTTGATGGGTGGCAAACCAGTGACCCAACTCCACAGGAGACAAGTGATGGTAATCTTTGATTTTAATGTCCTATTGTTTGTCATGTTTCCCCAAAAGTTTTGTTCTCTCAGAGGAAATCCTTCCTGGCATACTATGAACTGACTATTTACATGCTGCCTTGCCAGAGTAGTTACAGAACAGAGACTAACTGGTCATTTCTCATGAAACTAGCTGTGGTGGTTTGTTCCTCTTCCAGCAGCAGTTACGGGTTAGATGTATGGTTACAGCCTTGACCAAACTTGTGACAGCTTGTGTTAGGCATGGTCCTGCATGACACAACAAAACAAAGAGAAGAAACTGTTTTGTTTTTACAATCACACCTGACACACATCATTTGGCATTTTTGGAGACCTGTCACCTGTAATAAATGTGGTTAAATGTGTTTTGTTATTGTTTCCATCCATCCATTTCTTATACCGCCTATCCCTTTCGGGGTTGCGGGGGGGCTGGAGCCTATCCCAGCTGTCAGCAGGCGAGAGGCGGGGTACACCCTGGACCAGTCGCTGGTCGATTGCAACACACAAGACAAACAATCATTCACACTCACACCTGGGGGCAATTTTACAGTCACCAATTAACCTAATGAGCATGTTTTTGGTCTGTGGGAGGAAGCCGGAGTAGCCGGAGAGAACCCTCGCATGCACGGGAAGAACATGCAAGCTTCGCACAGAAAGGCCCCGCCCGGGGATCGAACCGGCAACCTTCTTGCTGTGAGGCATGCACATTACCTGCTGCGCCACCGTGCTGCCCTTTGTTATTGTTTGTTGTTGTAAATTTTTCACCATTACAGGTGTTCGGTTAATTTTTGCAACAACAGGGTTCTTAAAATACTTGAGCTTCCCATGAAAGGAATATATTAGTCATCATGAAAAATATTTTGCATGAGCATTTATTTTAAGTCATTGGATGAGTTGCACAGTGTGAATTCAGGCATTTTGTGGTTGAAACCTGCTGAAATTAACCATATCTGGATGTGTGATGCTTTCAGGTGTTTTCTGTTGTGGGCCAGCCTCACTGAAGGCCATCAAGGAAGGAGAACTGACCAAGAAGTATGATGCTCCCTTTATCTTTGCTGAGGTGAGCTTTGTGCTTGAACTTTATTAGTGTAACTTTTTTAAGAAAAATGCACTGAAAATGTGCATAATTTACATTTCACCTGAACTCCATTGACTGTAATGGTTTTAATGAAAGTTTCATGCAATGACAAGACCTGATCTAAACTAAGGCACCAAACAAAGACTGATGATTTTTGTGTTCTGGCACAGAGATGCTCTGTTTGTAGTGATGGGTATATACAGTAGAAATATGCTGCTGACTGAAATGTTTCTATTTTCAATATCATTTCATGTCATCTCATGAGTCAGGTTAACGCAGACGTTGTGGACTTGGTGCAGCTTTCAAATGGAAAGATTGTCAAGTTCGGTGGATCAACTAAGTCTGTTGGATGCTTCATCAGCACTAAAGCTGTGGGCTCAGATGAGAGACGTGACATCACGCACCAGTACAAGTATCCTGAAGGTACTGCCATGTTTCGTAGTGGCTTGGAGTCAGTGTTCAGGTGATAGTTTTGAAGTAGAAAGTGTGTATTTGACACAGGAGCTTAAATAAGACTGTTATTTGTGATTCTGATGGTGTTCAGGCTCAAAGGAGGAGAGGCAGGTGTATGAAAAGGCTCAACACCACAACAAGCTGCAGCAGCAAGGAGAAGAGCCGGGGCTTCATCTCAAGGTGTTTGTTACTGTTCATACATACACAGGCGGCACAGCAAATACTGTAAAAACACTGCATGGACAATGACATAAACTTAAGCAGAAAGTTACTGCAGAGTTGGCTCAGTTCATAAACAAATAATTTCAACATGTGCAGCTGTGACAGGAAAGAGCAGCAACCGTCACAAGTTGAAAATAAATGGTGTGACAGACATGTAGCACACGAGCGGTTGTCAAATACTGCTAACTGACATGCAGCATAATATAAGACATATTTGTGTTTGCACTGGTGATTTGTTTACATCCAAGACAAAGGCTTCATTAAGTGTCTCCTTTTCAATTTGTCATCCTTTTCAACATACAACAAGAATTACCTGCTTACGATTAGAAATCTAAAATACAATAATGCAGTTATATTATTGTGTAGTCCATGAATGAAATTCCTCATTTTATGATTCTCATTTAAGATCAAACTGGCTGATAACATGATCGTGGGCTTGGACTTTGAGGTGCACGCTGTACTCACTAACAACTGTATGGAAGCGAAGACCTGCTCCTTCCTGTTCTTCGCCAGAGCTGTCAGATACAATGGGAAACGAGGCGAGAGCTGTGGATTTGCTTCGGACAGAGTGGAGCTGCAATCTGGAGAAAGTTAGCTCTGATTTTAGTGCAAACACTTTACATGCCAGTAATGTGAGCTTTGAAATTAATGATCTCAAAAAAACTATCCTTCCCTTGAACAGTCCTTGAAGTAAATCTATGAAATAAGGCCTGACAGAAATCCTGCTCTCATGAGATTTTGTAGAAATAGTTTCAATAACCTAATTAATGTGTGTGGTTTTTCAGAAAAGTCCCTGTCCCTCAGACTGGAGTATGACCATTATGGATCAGTGATCACCTCTGACAGGTTGATCCAGCTGTCAGCTGTAACTGTCGACAAGCAGACCATAGAGTACCATAAGACTGAGAAGACCATTGTGCTAGATGAGCCAGATATAGAGATCAAGGTATGGATGACGGACAGGTGAAAGAAAAGTTCCCACTCTGGGCTTATTGGTCAGTCCTCAAAGAATTTGTTTGGACCAGGTCAGTGAGTTTGCCCCTCTGTGGTGGACCTAGGGACCAACTGGAACCCCAGCAAACAGAAGTAATTGCAAATTGTATGGACAATTTAACCTTTCACCTTTGACTTTTTAACATTTTAACCTTCTCATTGTTAATCCAAATAATTGTATTCTACTGTATTTTACTGTCATGGCAACAGCATTTTACACAAATGCAATTCATTACACAATAAACATGCAGTTCTCTGGAAAAGTTTGTCCTAATTAGCTAACTTTTTGTTGATTTGTTAATTGACACTGTTGTTAGGTTAGCGCTGGAAGGTGGCGATTAATTACAGGGACTATATTGTCCTGTCCACATGATGAGAATGTCTTCTACATTATTTAATAATTGTAATCCTTTATTGTGCATGTTTATTGTGATATTATACCAGCTGTCACATGATGAAAGCTGTTTATCTGAACACCTCTGTGCAGCTGGTGGGAGAGGCCATAGTGAACCAGGCTGTGACTGCAGAGCTGACCCTGTTGAACCCTTTACCAGAGCCGCTGCAGGACTGCAGCTTCACCATAGAGGGGGTTGGCCTCACTGAAGGCAAGCCAATAACAGAGAGGTATGTTAACTCCGTTTTAACTGGTATGAGCAGATTTATGCATCAATTATTTCTTTTAGCATTTTTATTCTCTTTGCTTCTTTATGGTTTTACTAGTATCATCCATTTCCCATTACAGTGTATATGCAGTTTAATGTACAAGATGCTGTTTGTACTATCAGTGATTGTGATGCAGCTTCAAGTCAAAGCCTACCACACCTCAAATGCACCAAAAATCACAATGAACTTTTCCCTGCAACCCTCATACAATGATTCCTATTTCTGTACTTAAAATAAATGCTGTTTACAGCTCTAAGTCCCATGCATAATCACAGTTACAGTAAGAGAATCTCCTAAAATATATGGCATTCATACAATGGGTGTCAGTGCCATACCTACTGAAATCTGTACACATAAGCATAGAATAAGCAGAAAACAGAAAGCCTGCTTTTTTTGGCTGATGACGCTCAATGCATACCGTGTCTATGATATCTTGTAGGATTGGAGCTGTGGGCCCCAAACAGGAAGCCAAGGCCAGCATTAAGTTCAGTCCCTCCAGTGTTGGCTCCAACGTACTGCTGGTGAACTTTGATAGCGACAAACTGAAGAACATCAAGAGCTTCATCAATGTTGTTGTGAAGGAATGAGCCAGTACAGCTTTTTTTTTTTTTTTTTAATGCTGTTTAAGTGGAGTCCAGACTACAGGGCTGTCCTTGACATAGGAGCTTGAGGCTTTCTTTTTTTAATCTGCTTATAATTTTCATCAACATATTATAGTAGAATATACTATTATATATAAAATCCACATCAATATTTGTTTTCTTGAGTAATTTTTATTGTGAAAGGCAATGATCCACATCCACTCTCCAGTATGTACAGTGCCTCTGTGGTAGGCTACAATGTTATTATTATTTACAATAAAAGAGGCTGCAGACATAAACTAATTTATTCTTCTTGAATGAATAATAGTGATTAATAAGGGTGTATTCATTCTGATTAGGTTACATCTAGATGGAGTCGCTCCTCCTCACCTCCTTTTAGGAAACATTTTGTTATTAGTGATGAAGAAAAATTTCAATTTACTAACTAAAAATAAAATTTCAGAAAATAATATTTTGGTGTTATTTGATATTTTGTTGGTGGGTTTGTGTACTTGCAGTTAAACTCTCAGCAGACGTCATTTCCTGGGCTATGAGTGTCACATAACGCCTTGTTTAGAACAGGCTTCGTTATTACTGACATTTTATCATTTTAGGCTCATATTAGTCTGTTCTGTTCTGTTTCACCATTCAACAGGGAGGCCAAAAGTCATGGGGGCTTGACTTGTAATCAGTGGTATAACAATAGCCCCACTGCACTCTCATGCATTGAGACATTTATTTTCCTGAACAACACAGCTCATGTTCAGATGGAGCTCCACCACTCATCCTTATCCTCATGGCAGAATTGCAGTTATTGATGAAAGGCAGTGTACTTGGCCATGTTGGGGCGTCCGTACACCTCACAGCAGCTCAAGGCAACACGTGAGATCTCCATGTTGCGGAAATCAGACCACTCATCAGATTCGACGTCATAGCACTCCACATCGTGGCTGCAATCAGCATCTACTGGTTGGCGCTGCGCTCATAGCGTTCTGCAGTTTCAAGTTGATCTCTATCATAACCTCCCATGGCGTAGATGTATCCATCCATCACAGTCACACTAACATAGCAGTGTCTCGAATGCATTGGCGCCACCTCCTGCCAGGTTTGTGTTGCCGGGTCATACTTTTCCACAGTGCTGAGCTGTTCAACACTGTCACAGCCACCAACACAGTAAAGTGATCCATTGAGGAAGGAAGGAAACTCACTGTTGTTAGCTACACTGACCCAATGGCCATTACAGACATTGTATGCTTCGATGCCACTGATGCCACTCACCGTCACTCCAGCCTCCAATGGCCAACAGGATGACCGGAGGCAGTCATGGATGGGCCAAAGGGTTACAGAGAGTAGTCAAAGAACACCCTTGTTTGGCTGTCAAGCATGGCCTCCATGGTCCTGATGAGAATAGGTTGACATGCATCACTTTCCTTTACCCGTTGGTTGTTAATTACATTTTCCATGAAGTATTGTGGACTCATCAGAGCCAGTTTGACCTAGACCGAGATGTGAGGACAGAAGTTGAAATTAAATTGTCTAAAATAGAGCTCAGCTGATATATGGCTAACATTTGAATAATCTCAGCCTTTAAGTAATAAGACATTACAGTATAGAAATGTAGTCATCGTTGAGTGATTGTTCATTCCTCACTTACATTGGACAAAAGCAGAGAGATGTATTCTTTGCGTTGTTCAGGTGCTTAGGTGATCCAGCAAATGATGGCCTCAAACACCGTCTTCTCCCTCTTCACAATGAGTTGGTCATTGTCAATAATTTTAACAAGTTCCTGACATTGGAGCAGCAGGAACTCTTCTGAGGCATCAGCAACCTCGTCAGAGTGATTCAGTATGAAGAGGTAGGCCTTGTGTTTCAGTTCAAGGCTGTAGTAGAAATCTGAGAACCACCAGGTGCCGATGCAGTTCTGCAGGACAGCTGCTTCTCCAGGAAGTCACTGCAGACTTGTAGGATGCCCGTTACATTGAACTGGTCTGCTGCCATGAAAAGCTCTTTTACATTCTGTTGAGGAACAAAGTCAGTGTAGGCAAATTTAATGATGAGCTTCATCATGTCAGGTGATAGATTGTGAACATTGTAGTCTCTGCAGTCTGGGGTCGTCCAGAGAGTGAAGAGGTCTCTGTTTGCCAGGAAGAAAGCAAAACAAAGGAAAGAAAGAAAATAAAGTGGTCCACCTTTTCCCTTCATACTTATACTTCATAAAAATCATAGTATGAATAAAAACCCCATATTGCACTTCACAGAACAGATGTGACCAAGTTAAAATGAAAAAAAACTAACAGAAAACAATAAGAGAAATTAAAGCTGTGTCCAGCCACTGAACAGACTTATTTTTTAATTAACCTCAGTTCCCAGAAATCCTGCATAATGATCCAGTGGTGGGAGAAGTACTCAGATCTTATAAAAAAGTAATAAAACTATGAACACTACAGTGCAGAAATACACTGTTAGAAGTATAAGTCCGGCATTCAGAAATCTCACTTGTGCTGTGCTTTTGCACAGTTACTCATCATCATTACTTTACTAATTCCTAGATGAATTTGGCTACTATCCCATGATGTAAAGGGGGTTTTCATTCAAAATAATGTTGTTGTTTTTAGGCGGAGATAAAAAAAAAAGAAAGCCCTGTTAGAAAAACCAGCATAGACCAGCAAAGCTATAGCCACCAGCAAAACCAGCCATGGGGCATGCTGGTTATACCAGCATATGTTGTGTTTTGATGCTGGTGACCAGCATTCCATGCTGGTTTTGCTGGTCCAGCATCATTAGCAACAACATGCTGGTCCACCAGCGTTAGCAACACCATGCTGGTGTACCAGCATAGCTCACAGCTATGTTGACTCACCAGCTAAACCAGCATCAATCCAGCATAAACCAGCATAGACCAGCATGGAAATGATGCTGGCAATATGACAAAATATCTGAAAATAGTCTCTAAACCAGGGTATGAATGTCACATCAGATTATATCGTCATGAACAAAAAGACTGGCTGATGACTGATACCCACAGTTCAGTTGAATGTGCGTAGTGAACGTCACCAATTCCGGTCCTTGGGCCCCACTGACCTGCATGTTTTAGATATTTCCTGCTCCAACACAACTGATTCAAATGAGCGGCTCGTTATCAGGCCACAGCAGAGCTTGATGATGAGCTGATCATTTGAATCAGGTGTGGTGGAGGAGGGAAACATCTAAAACATGCAGGGCAGTGGGGCCTGTGGACTAGAACTGAGAAACACTGGTCTGATGGCTGTGGGCAGGAAAGACCTGCGGTCGCGTCCCTTCCTGCACTGGGGATGTAAAAGTCTTGTGCTGAAAGAGTGGTGCTGGGGGTGGGAGGAGTTGTCCATGATGGATGTCAGCTTGGCTAACATCCTTCTGCCCGCCACCTCCTCGATGGAGTCCAGTGGGCAGCCCAGGTCAGAGCTGGCTCTCTTAACCAGTTTGTTCAGTCTCTTCCTGTCTCTGTCCGTGCTGCCCTGTCTCCAGCAGACTATGGCATAAAACACTGCAGAGGCCACCACAGTGTCACAGAAAGTCCGGAGTAGAGCCCTGCACACACCAAAGGATCTCAGTCTCCTCGGCAGGTGTAGGCGACTCTGGCCCTTCCTGTACAGGGCCTTAGTATTGTCTGTCCAGTCCAGTTTACTGTTGAGGTGAACACCCAGGTACTTAAATGAGTCCTCCATGTCAATGATCGAACCCTGGATGTTCACCGATGTCACTTATGAATATCGGGTTGTGTTGTGCTTCATTAACTCCTCTGCTGTTATTCCCAAACTGTAAATTCAGGAGCATCCCTCCTGTTCACACCTGACAACCAGCTCACCTGACGTATGGGCTGCAGTTGCAGAGGATGATCTTGTGCACGTCAAATTCAACGCCGTCCACTCTCATCGCCACATGACAAAACATACGCTCCAGACGGAGCTCATTAAACACTGTTTCCTGCCATCTTTGCTCTTCAGTAAGGGCACTTTTCCAAGTGACGGTTCCTCTCCTGATGCTCAGGTGTCTCCAGCAGTTCTTGAAAAAAAGCATGAATGTTTGTTATTCCAGCATCGTGACTGTTTTCCTGTAGTATTCATTAGTTTGGGTAGAAAAAGTTTTACTGCAGTGGGTTCTTTTCAGGGGATTCTCTCAAATTCAGGGTGAAAGAATAATAACTGTGCAAACACAGTGTGCAAGAACAAATAGCAGCAGATTTTATTTTATAGTCTCTTTATATAAAATGGCTGGAGCTGTATATGGGTGTGTGTGTGATGAGGGGATCGGATTAGTCTAGTGTTTTGGGGGGAAGAGGAGGAGAGAGAAGAGAGTTCAGCCTTATGGGTAATGTGTGTTTAACCTAAAGTCATATGATCTAACAGTGTGGGTCTGATGCATTATGTTGACTTCATGCAAAGTACACATACAGTATTTGTTCAAATGGTTCCAGTTTATTGGCCTCCACTGAATCACTTTCATTACAGAAAAACACCTGGCAGCACAGCATGATTCTGCAGAGAGAAACATACCACACAGCGAGTAGGTAACAAAACTAATATCTACAGTGAAGCACACCTGGGGCAAAAATCCTGAAGTCCTTCCTGGCGTGCAGTGGTTGTATTGAACACTTTGTATTTATCTTAAAGATGAATTCTATTTCAATCCAGACTGATCCAGAAAAACAGGCCAGAACTCTTCCACTCCTTGTTCATTAAACTTTCACGTTTGTCATCCAAAGACAGTTGAACTCACATTGGGGGTCAATGACTGTAATAATCACATCCACACCTTTGGTTTAACAAGCACTGCTGAAGCTGTTGATTCATGAATGTTTTTTTTCTGCTGTTTGAAAGGTTTTGCAGCAGCATATCTCACCTGAGCTTGTTGCCTCAGCAGGAAAGTTACAGCAACTGTAATCTTTAACTTTGAAAAACACTCCATCTCAGACCTTTTACCATGAAACTTCCCAAATCAATTTTTCTTTCTGTATCAGATAAACAAACAAATGATGCATGTTGTTGTGGCCTTGGCAGAGAACTGTTCAGAAAGTCTACCTGTTGTAGGAAATGACTTCCTGACATTAATGCTCAATTAAGGGATCCGTAATGTGGTTTGTAGCTGCTACTTTTTACTAAAATATTTCATCGCTGGACATCTACACACAGGTGGGACTTAGTAATATGTATTGATTATTATTCATCAATTTAATATTGTGAAGCACTGAACACAAGTTTCTTTAATACTTAAAGAACGTATCTTAAAATGACAGTTCAGTCAACACGTTGTGATATCTTCATCTGATCTACTTTTTGCCTTCTTCTTCGTCTTCCTTTATTTCCATATTTCCCAGCTCTACACACACTAAAACTTCATGATATTTAACATTTTTCTTCCGTTTTTCGCAACCTTTTCTTTTTTGCTCTCTAAGCAAATGAGTTGAAGAGTTTCATACATTTTTTTTTTCATCAGAAAACAAACTTTGCTTTGAATCGTTTCCTCAAATTTTCAGGATTTGTTTTGTGAAACTCAAACCTTGACTAGTACACACTTTGAAACATAACTAGCTTTTCCATATTTCAAGCATCTGTCCAAATGAAAGCCTGAAAACAAACGAGCACACTGAATTGCAAAGTGTTATTCAGTAAATGTTAAAAAAAAAAGACAAAAAAAAAAAACAATTGCAACCAAGGACATGAAAACCACAGCTTGTACACTGACTTGAAACTATGAGGATGAGACTGTCCCACAAAACCTCTTTAATCAGCGTCTTTCTGAAATGTTACTGAAATGAGCGTGCTTGGTAAAAGCTGTCAACCATGAGCGTTCATGAGACATCCAAAACGTGCACTGAACCCAATCAGATATCTCCTCTAATTGTACACACACACATCAAAACCACCAATCAAGACTATGTGTCAATAAAAAGCCCCCAACTGAAAGCCAAAAAATAAAACTAATGAATGGTACATCCTCTTCACAGTGTAGTCACAATCTCTGAGCATTTTGAGAGCAAGCGACCCACCTTGACCACACAGAGAAACACTCTGACACATTCTGACAACCAACATTTATGTCTGCCTAAGCTTCTTTACCCCACCCCTCCTCCCAGATCACTGACATTTCCAGCGTTAAAAAATAAAAATAAAAACAAACTATTTCTTTCCAAGCTGGTGGAGTGGAATCCTTGTCGATCGAGCAAGTGGTGGAAAAATCCAGGCTGACAGAGTCTCTGTTCTCCTCTGCAGACCGTTTGGATATCACCAAACCTTCCTTCTGATGTCCCGTCCTCCCTCTTGTCCTGCGGGTTTGACCACATGTGTCGCTTGGCCGGAGACACAGCTAGAAATATTTTGTGAATCAAACATGGAGCCGGGTTTGGGTGGGTGAGGAGGGCAGGGGGGCAGTCTGTCTGGGCAGAGACCTCTCAGTCGGTAGAGAAGAGGTCTCCGGCCGAGGGGAGCGGGGCCAGACCGCCGGTCACGTTGGGCAGGAGGGAGAGGTCTGGGAGACTCTGGATGTGAGACTTCAGCTCTTTCCTAACCTGGGTCACCCTCGCCAGTTTCTGCTTGTACTCCTACAGAGGACGAGATGACACAGTGAAAAATTATTAGTTATTTACAAATTACCCTGAAACTCTTTCAAAATGTGACTGCAGCTTTCTGGTATGTTTGAAACACGTGTTGGTCACAGTATGTGGCTTTAAAAGAGAACTGAGGTGCATGACAATGTGGGTCTTATTATGTAGTTCTGGCCTCATTTCCACCTGTTGTTATTATCACGGTACCAGAGTTGAGTTGGTTTTGCCGGTTCAGTCCGGTGTACAAGCTTAACTGATTGCCTGTGGTTTGATTTTATGCAAACCAACTGAGCCTATATCACTAACCTCTGCCAACAGTGCGAAATCCAACTTGTATAAGCAATATGAGAACCTGAATAAAGCAAAATTATGTTCATTCATGAGTCATGTGCAACACCTAGTGGTAGAACTCTGTATTACTGGTCCAGTCGAGTATTTGGCTTAATATCCGAGTCAGTTTGAAAATGTTTTACATCTTTCCAACCCTACACTGCACTCAATGTAATTTCTGAAAACATGTAATGTTTGTAAACAAAAGCAGCCAGAGGATCAGACAAGTTGCAAACAAGCTCAATTAACTCACTTGGAGGTAAAACTGAAAGTGGACGCACCTGAGATGTAATAATTTCATACTAATAATGGCTAATTTCAAAGGAAATGGTGTGTAAACCAGTGTAAGTACAACAGGTAAAAGCTAAACCAGGAAGTCAGTCTATAAACTGATGGACGTTTACAACATACGATTTGGTTATGATGTAGCCGTGTTTGCAGAAGCCAGCAAACAATGGTGAGCACAACAAAGATAGTGAAAGGAACTGTGTCTAAAATTATAAAAACAGTAAATAGACCTGAATTGTAATAAATGGGATTTAAAGTCAGGCCGAAGCAGTTGATTAATCAGCTACATTAAACCATTTCAGACCCCCAAACGCCTTTTCGAGCCAGTTTAAACAGAAAATAAATAAATGCCAGTGTGCTTACTGAAAAAAATGTGGACACTGACTTTCTCAGAACAGCCCAACAGTTCAGTGAAAACTTTCTGGAAATGAGAGTGCTGTATTATATTCATTAAAAAGAGAATTAACACTCATAATGAAAAACTTATGAAACAGATCCAGACTCAGTTCTCTGCAGGCAGCTGACTGTCATGTTTGTGTCTGCGGTGCCTTGCCTCTAGTTTCTTCTCCCTCTCCATGAGCGCCTCCCTCTGGCTGCTGATGTATTCGGTCAGCATGCGCGCCAGCTGCCTCCGGTCCTCCAGCTCTGCAGCCAGGCGGCCGTTGTACTCGGCCAGCAGCAAACACGCTTCATCCACCGTCTTCGACAGCTTGTCTGCTGCATCCTTATCTAGATTGGTGACAAAGTGGGTTGTCAAAGCCAAAGAACATGACATTTTGTCCTATATTGGTCAAGATGTATTGCTTTATAACCTGTGCTTATAAAAGTTCTACACAAACAAAATTCTTATGATTACTGTAAGCACACTGCACACGTAAACTTCATGTGAGAAGCTGGTTGCTGATAAAACCTGAGTGTTTTATTCATTGTTCTTCACCACTCATCTTTTTGACTTTCTACTGTTTGTGTGTGTGTTTGCTCTGTTTTTCCATAACTAAATCATATTGCTTTTGTTAATGCATTCAGAGATCTCATTTTACAATCCATCTGACACTTCTCACCACAAACCCTGGAGACAGACACAGTCCATACAAGGACAAGAAAATTCAAAATCTAACAAATAATAAAAGTCAGAAGAATGTTTCAATAATGAGGAAAACAAAACCACTGCAGAACCAAGTGGAACAAATATTCACATAATTAGTCCAAGACAATTCATTTGTGATCATGCTGAGCTCCCGGGTCTCACCTGTGATTTTCTCCAGCAGGGAAACATCCTGGACCTCCTGCGGCAGCGAGGCGATCTTCTGACGAACTGCAGCGTCACCTGATGCGGCGTTCTCCAAGTCCTGCAGGGCCTTCACCAGCTCCTCTGTCTGAAAGTGTGTGTCAGAGTGTGTGTGATGAGAACATGGGGAGAACGTTAACAGGAGTCAAGGAGGAGCGCAGAAATGATTGGGAAGGAGACCATGTGACAGAAGATACGGTGGGAGAATAACGTCGAGGCAGAGAGAAAGGTGAGGAGCACAGGCAGTGAGAGGAAATATTAACTGTAAGGGAGGGTTTTTTTGTGCCATTAAAGCAAAACGCTGGCCTCCTACCAGTTGAGTTGCTGTGGCGCTTGTGCTGCGAGGGGAGCCGTGGCTTCTGTAGTCGTCGTCTTCATCGTCTTCGTCTTCTTGGATCTTCTGATAGGTCCGTTTAACAGGTTTCTTCTCTACTTCTACAAGTCACCATAACAGTAAAACACCCACATGTTACCTATGTCACTAAATTCTGTAGTTATCAATACAAAAAGCTGTCTGCCAAAGTGTCCCTCAGTATGCAAACTAACACCATCACAGTTTCTAGGATTTTCCTGCTGTTTTAAGAAATGAATACTAGGGGTGAGCAGACACCTTAAATATCAGTAGCAAATATATATTCAGAAGCATCCTATCAATGAAGCATTTACCTCACAAATCACACCATACTCTGTCTTTAATAATAAAAGCTATTGGTATGTATCAACATCAGTGCTCCTTGTTTTACTTATTGCCCATCAATAACAAATGCTGTATGTATTCATGGACGGATGTAACAAATGATCATCTGACCTGAAGGTCTGGGGCTGTTCGAGTCTTCTATGGCCAGTCTGAGCTGCTGTATGAAGTCGCCTCTGTAGAGGCTCCTCTCCTTCCAGATGTTCAGCAGTCTCTCCATGTGCTTTTTACAGCTCTCATCTGCCTCCCTGCAGTAAGGCAGGTGAACAGCAGCATACAGAAGAAGATGAGGAAGAGGAGCGCATGAACACACACTGACTACACAGAGCACTACTTGTAGCACACAGTGGTCACATCATATCTACCTGGCAACATGTGAGCAGGCGTCAACGAGGACAGTCTCAAAGTCTTTGGTGAACTCTGGTCCTTTCTTCTTGCTGTTCTGGATGACATCATTGGCCAGATACAGGAACGTCAGCTTCCTGCTGCTTTTTGCTGCAAGACAGATAAAATCAAGATATTTCAAGAATTAAAAACAAGTCGTCACTCGTACACCATATCACCAAAGGTCAATAATGCAGCCCAAATTAGTTTTCATTATTCTTATTATTATTTCATTATTGTTCCTGCTTTTCTGAAACTTACCTGTCAGCTGTACTTCATTAACTAATTCCCCATATTCCCAGTACATTTGTCAGTGCAGCCACAGTCATAGTGGAGTGACAGGTTTTATCAAGCCTCTTCACTGGGAAAGTAACAGGTTTTGTGGGTGTACACCAACCTGATCTCACTCAGTTCAAGACCTCTGAACTGCTGCCAATCCCAGATTTGTTCAGCCATTTAAATATACATGTGCAATTTTCAATACCTTTTTCAGGTATTATATAAAAATACCATTACCAAGTACGGGTGGTATAACCAAACATTTTCTGGTCACAGCCTCTCAAACTCTGCACTCCTTGCTTGTGATAGACACTCAGCATTATTTGTGCCATGCGTATCATATGGATATATATTTTGGGATGTTTTCTCTCCCTTGGTTAAGAACTGGAAAGTTTGGCAGATGAAAGCTCAAAGAGAAAAGCTTAGAAAACGCTCAGGTTTGAAATGAGAGACACTGTTTTCTCTTTATATCAAATGTAACCTGTTGTAAATCAATAAGTCCACTAACAGTCAGTCTGCTGTCTCATATCCCATGTGCCACACTGACACCCCAAATTCATCTGTGAAGCTTCACGTGACCCATATGGTGTTTTGTTACTCAAATCAAAATCATATATGGACACAGTACGAACACAGTGTGCAGCATCAGTCAGTCCTGACAGCTCTCACCCTTTTTCAGCTCTCTGTGCCACACTTTGACGATGAGGGCCGAGTGTTTGCGGTGGTGGATGATCCACAGAGACAGAGTCTGGACGCTCTGTTGCGAGCTGCTCAGCTCCGTCAGCTTCTTCTCCAGGGCCGACTCAGAGAAGGACGACATGCCGGCGTTAAGAGTGGGTTTCCCCAGTGAACCCGACCGACCGCCGACCTAGTTTGGAGAAACTCGCACTGTCATTAAAACTGAAGTTGCGTCGCTAACTTACAAACATGCAGCACCGAACTGCTTCCTGCCGCCCGCTTCACCTCGCGTTATGTTTCTAGCATCGTGCCTTTTATCTCACTGAAATATTGAGCAAATCTATGGAACAAACCTGCAAGCCGTGAGCTCGTTAGTCACCTGCTGTTTCTACACTGTCTGCAGTGTTTGTTTACAGACACGGCTAACGTTAGCTAGCCGCGCTAAGCAGCCATCTGCAGAGCAGTGCAGCTCTGAGCTAAGCCTGCGCTTAAACCCGAGTTTAAATCAACAAAGCTCCGGTAGTATTCGCGTAAAATGTGTCCTCAATGCGACAACTGATGAAACTAAACAGCTAAAGACCGACGGTGAAACTCACAGTTTGTCTTTGCTTGTCTAACTACTCGGGGAGATTCCTTCGAAAAAATGGCAGTTTGCACTTTCACCTCGACATGTGCGTCGCACAGTAATGACGTAAACAGATCCAGGCGTCATCCTCTTTGTCCAGAACCGCAAACACACAACACATAACAATAGATGACAATAAAGGCATATTCAGTGAACATCAGAGTCAGCTCGAAACTTGTTTTATGATGTTGTTGAAAAGTGAAGTAAGTTTTGGACACATACAAACAATCAAAGACAAACAGTTAAGTCAGGAGTTAGCAATTAGCAAGTCCCCTGAACAACTGCAACTTCTATTTATTTCCCTTTCACTAATTGTATATTTGATCAGTATGTTATTATCATTGTCAAACATTCATTTATTTTATATTTGTCTTTCATTATTTCTTTATTACGACTTATGTATTTACTCCATTTAAAACACCGATATGTTTTTTTGCACAAGAAAGCATGTATTCAGGTACTGAAAAATATCTGTCGCCTATGTTTGTACTGTTTAATAGAAAAATTGCTGAAGAACTGGTGCAGCTTGTTTGATGAAAAAAGCAACACATCAAGTGTAAAAAAGAAAAAAAACAACATATATATAATTCAGGGATGTATCAATACACCACCTTGATAAAACATAGATATGTGACACTAGAATTTTGTTTTTATGTTAGATTTCTTACTTGGGTTACTTTTGGGGGGTTTTCCTCTTCTTTAATTGATAATGTAGCACTTTATCTAAACTTGATTGATGACTGTGGAAATATTATGAAATAATCTGAATATGAATCATTGATTCACTCTCTTAGAAGGACAGGTGGAGGACAAAGGAGTCTAGAAGTTACATAAAGAAATTAATATATTGTTTATTTATCCTGAAACTGGAACATATTAATATATGAGCTTGTCTCTAAGTGGAAAATTACAAATAATAATAATTGCATATAATAAATAAATAAATAACAATCTTATGTCAGTAAATCCATCACAAAGCTTGTACAATGCAAATGTTTTCACTCAAATCCTTGTGTTTGTACAGACGTGGAAATTTACATGTCCATTTGCCTCCATAATACTGCGGTTGACAAAATGCACAGTATTCTTGTCAAAACAATGGGTTTGGGTCCTGCACACAGGTAACTATCAGGCAAATTCTCTGTCACTACAACAGGTGTGTTTTGAAAAATGAGCCTCAAATATCAACCAAAATGCAAATTCAGCTGCACCTGCACAAGCTCTTTTCATGATGGACATTTTAACTAAGCTCAAAAAAACACAGGTTAAACTAATAACACTAGTTAATGAAAGCTGTGGTCCTTAGTCGTCCCCCAGTAAACCTTGCCAGTAAGCCAGCATGCATAATACCAAACCCCTCAAAGTGAGTCACGTCAGTGGAATGCAGTCATGTTTAATGCAATAAATTACACCTGTGCTTTTCCTGCTCTGACAAGTCTAAATATCTGCTGTGAAAAAGACTGCCTGGAAAGTCACACTCGGTTTTACCACTGCTTCCTCTATCTATGAGGGATTCATCAGTGCGTGAAATTGGAAAATAAAAGGTTCGTACTCAAATGTCAAATGTCTGAGAGAGCTCTAAACTTTTGAGTGTGAGCTTTAATTATTATGGCGTCTGACTTTGTCTGTCATTGTCTTTCAACGAAAGATGACTGACAAGAAAAAAGCTATTTCCTGAACTAACAACTTTCAGTTATCAAACGTTTTTCTTGTGAATTAATTGACCACAGATGTGAGACAAGATCATTGAATGAGGGGGTAAAAAAATTGGAGGAACATCATTTCTAAAAAAAAAAAAAAGGTACTAAGCTAAACATAAGAAAGAAACCAAAATACACTCCTTACAAGGAAAGACATACAAAAACTAATCCATAATTCAAATTGTGATATTAACTACATAAAAAGTTAGACCTGACTGCTGCCATGAAGGTTAATAATAAAGTTATTAATCATCAATTGTTGTTTGCTCACAAAACGTCATGTTTGTTGTAGTGTAATTTTTCCTACGCAGACGTGATGACTTGAGAAACAGATGGAAAAATATTTTCCTGACAGATTTGTGACGACTTGAGAAGAAAACACTGTAACCAATAGTGGCAGATAGTAGCTGATTTGCTGAGTGTGACACTGTAGTAGAAATAGAGAAATGGAGAAAGAGCACCCTTATCAGCTGCTTCCTGGGACTTTCCTATGACCTTGCAGGTGTCTTGGCAGCTGCTTCTTCTTTGTGTGGTGAACAGTATATAAGACAGAACTCAGACCACTGAAGGCCGGAATCCTTCAGGCTTGCATGCTGCGCATTTCTGAACATATTCCCTTTTATTGTTGACAATAAAGTAATTTGCTCCTTGGACTTCTGACTCCTGCAGATCTTTATTGAGTACCTTCAAGAGGATTTTTCCTGAACAATTGGACAGCTGAATTTGAGTTTTTTTGGCCCGTTGTGGTTTATAAACTCTGTTTCAACATTCCACAACATTGTCCATGATAATTTTGAAATGTTCAAATGTCATATTTTTATGTGGAAAAACACTTTGTGAAATGTATTTAATCAGGTTAAAGCCTAATGGAAATTACAATATCTTTTAAAAGAGGGACCTTTTGCCAAAAAGGTCACTGATGAAGGTCTAAAAGCTCGACATTTTGATGACATCCTTTGCACTAGACAAAATGTGTTGAGCTCTTCTTTCTTGAGATTTTATGTTTGGCCTCCTTGAACCTTCATATTGCGTCATGTTTGTGGTGATCCTCTCAAAAGTAAAAACAAAAGAGATCTTGCAAAAATAAAGACAGCATCAAGGCAGTATCATGTTACTATCCAGTTCAGGCATGCATAAAGATGACTTAGTGCTTTACGATGAATGAATCCGCACTGAGCCACTAACTGTCTGTGCTTGCTCTGGTTTACAGTTGCATGTCACTTGTCAAAGATTAATGGTGAAAACACCGGTCTCCCTTTTCATGGCTTATTACATTTATGCAGTTCATTTTAATGGGAGGGAAACTCGACAGTCACACAAACAAATAAGCATGGAAATAAGATTCACTCAAGCAACACTCCCCAGAAAAGATGCAAAAGTGGTCCTCTCGTCTGTCCCTCCATCAAGCCACACTTCCAAAGACACTTCGCAAGCCACACACACAAGGTGAGGTGAAGGAGTGTAGACATGTTTGGTGCTGTGTTTGCGTCCTTAGGCTGGCTGATGCTGCAGTTAGCTGATGGGGAACTGGATTACATCTCCCAGAGACAGGGGATGCAACTGCAGGGCGACTACTCTATCGCTGGACTCTTTCCTCTCCACGACACACCTGAACCAAGTGGTAGTTTACCTGCTTTGGATCCATGTGATGAGTGAGTTTTATTCTTTTGCTAAACGTCCACCTCCAGTGATCAAGTGTATCTCACTGGTGGTCTGGCTAGAAAATCAACCCAAAGATATAACTATCAGAATCTAGAGTTTCACTTGATGTGTCTTCATTAATTTTCCATTTTCTAGAGGTACACCCAACCAACACGGATTTCACCTGTTGCAAGCCATGAGATTTGCTGTAGAAGAAATCAACAACAGCACTGGACCGAAGGCTCTTTTACCAGGAGTGAAGCTGGGCTATGAGCTGTATGACGGCTGCTCGGTATCAGCCAGTGTCCTGGCCACACTGGACGTGCTGGAGCGTCAGAGCCCCTCTACACCTGGGACAGAGAGAGACCCAAACTATAACAACAGTCAATGGGCAGTGGCTGTGATTGGTCCAGACAGCAGCAGCAAATCTTTCACCCCTGCTGCTTTACTGGGGACCTATCTTGTACCACAAGTAAGTTACAAGCTGGAAAGCTTTAATCATGGCCCTTCAATTGTGACATATTCCACATGACATGAAAAGGCGAAATACATCATTCCTCTCATGTTCTTGCTTTATTTTAGATATCTTATGAAGCATCAAACAAGATGCTGAGCAACAAGTTCCTCTATCCGGCCTTCTTACGCACAATTCCCAGTGACAAGAACCAGGTGGCAGCTATGATCCAGCTTCTGATAAGGTTCAACTGGACCTGGATTGCTCTTATAGGCAGTGACAACGCCTATGGCCTGGAGGGAATGCAGAGCCTCTCAAAGCAAGCACCAGACCACGGTATCTGCATCGCCTACCAAGGAGTCATCCCGTCATTCAGAGATGACACAGTCCAGACCATGAGGCACATTGTGGAGAGCATACTGAAGACCCAAGTCAACACCATCGTGGTCTTCTCCAGCAAGTCAAAACTCCGCTACTTCTTCCCGTTTGTCCTTGAGCGGAATGTGACAGGTAAGGTGTGGATTGGGACAGAGGACTGGTCAGCGTCTTCTCTTATATCAGGGTTACCTGGGATCCACACCATCGGCACTGTGCTCGGCGTGTCCATCAAATACACAGTCATGTCTGGTTTTGAGGAGTTTGAGAGGAAGGTTTTTGAAGCCTCAATGCAATACAGTGACACCCAGGAAGCATCTAATGATACCACAGGCAATGACTGTCTACAGAGCACAGACCTCTACACTCTTGCCAGGATGAATTTTCCTCTGGAGAAACATGACATCACCTCTTCCTTTAATGTGTATCAGGCGGTGTATGCTGTGGCTCATGCTCTGCACCATGCACTTGGTTGTGATTCTGGAGAGTGCCAAAGGAGGACGGTGCATCCATGGGAGGTGAGACGATGTAAAGAGAAATAACAACTCTCAGAAGTACTTTTTTGTCTGTTTGTGTCCGTACAGATGTTTACTTTGTCCTCTCCACCACAGCTTCTCCTGTGGCTTAAGCAGGTGCGATTCTCTCTGGGCAACACCTCTGTGTACTTTGATATGAATGGTGACCCACCCACAGGATATGACATCATTTGCTGGATTTGGAGAGGGACCCACTGGTCTATCAGGGAGGTGGGCTCCTTCAGCCCAGATCCCATTAACCTCACGATTGATGTTGATCAAATTGAGTGGCACAACACAGGAGATTCAAGACAGGTGAGACCTTTTGAAGTATTTTTGAATGAAATGTTTGGAAAACTAAAAGTTTTTCAATAGCTGATTCAGTGCAAACATTGTGCGACTATTAGAGAAAAATCCACACAAAGATTTATGAAATTATTACTGAGACATGAACAAAGATGGAGATTTGGAGAATTGCAACTTAGTGACACTACCTGATTAAACACATATTATATAAGCTACAATCTTTGTCAAACCCTGTTATTTGTGTCTAGGTGCCGCTGTCCATCTGCTCTCCACCTTGCCCGAAAGGCCACAGGAAGCTGCAGACAGGGCAGCACACATGCTGCTTCAACTGCATGGCCTGTCCCGCTGCTACATTCCTCAATAAAAGTGGTAACAAGAAAAAGTCAAAGCACCAGAAAAATATTCAGACAAAGAAAAGAGAGAGAGAGATCATTGTCTTCTCCTCTATAATTTTTCAGTATTTAGCTCCTCAGTATTTTCCAGTATCAGTATTTTCCAGCTGTTGTGTGTGAGGTTGACCAGCAGGTGGTGCTGAGAACTCACACTATGTAATGTGAGTTCTCAGCACCCTTTTTGAAATGAGTCACTTCTCCCAACAGCACATAACAAATGCGTGTTGTTTCTGTTCAAGATCATAACATGTTATCTTGATGACTCACCAGTGTTTAATTTGAACTCTATCACACTGGCCTCTTCCTCAGATCCCACTATATGCCAGAAGTGTCTGCCAGAGGAGTGGGCTCCAAAGAACAGCGAGCAGTGTCTGAAGAGGACTGTCCTGCTGCTCGCCTGGGACGACCCCCTTGCAATCGCCCTGCTCTTCTTTCTGGCCAGCTGTCTTCTCATGACCTCCAGCTCAGCAATAATCCTCCTGCTCAACCTGAACACACCGGTGGCCAAGTCTGCCGGAGGCCGCACCTGCCTCCTGATGCTGGCAGCCCTGACTGCTGCTGCCATGAGCTCTTTGTGCCATTTTGGCCAGCCATCTCCTCTGGCCTGCATCCTCAAACAGCCTCTATTCAGCTTCAGCTTCACTGTGTGCCTTGCCTGCATTGCTGTGCGCTCCCTCCAGGTTGTCTGCATTTTTAAATTTGCCTCCAAGCTGCCTCCGGCCTATGACAAGTGGGCCAAAAATCACGGGCCAGAGTTCACCATTTTCCTTGTGTCTATCACCATTGTGCTCATATCTGTGCTCCGCATGGCCCTCAGTCCTTCCAAGCCTTCCCAGGATCTTGACTTCTACATGGACAGCATTGTGTTGGAGTGCAGTGACACCCTCTCACCTGGTTCAGGTGTTGAGCTTGCTTATGTAGTGCTGCTCAGCATCCTCTGCTTCACGTTCAGCTACATGGGCAAAGACCTGCCAGCCAACTACAATGAGGCCAAGTGTATCACCTTCAGCCTGATGGTGTACATAATCTCCTGGATGAGCTTCTTCACTCTCTACCTCATCAGCAGGGGCCCCTTCACCATGGCTGCATACGTGTTTGCCATACTCTTCAGTGTCATGGCCTTCCTTGGGGGCTACTTCCTGCCTAAAATTTACATTATTGTCCTGAGGCCACAAATGAACACAGCTGCCCATTTTCAGAATTGTATTCAGATGTATACCATGAGCAAATAATGAAGTTTGTAATTATTTCAGATCAAAAGTAGTTGAAGTGTAACGATGCAGGCCAATCAGGTAAAATAATAACAACACAGGTTGACTTTTTCTTTTAAATGTATCCAACAACTGAGCGTAAACTGTTAAGCATATGTGTATAAACTGTATTAGATTGACCTCAGTAGGGAATCAAGGACACTTCAGCAGTCTAGATTCCTGAAGATCCCAAGTTTTGAAGTGTCCTTAAATAAAGAATTTACAAAAAAACAAAAACAAAACGCTTTGTCTTTGAGTCTGGATGTGTATAGAATCCATTTCAACTCATCTTGGAGCTATTCATACTAATTAATTATGAAAAGTCATTTAACAGTCCATTGAAAGTGAGGAAAAAGTGTAAATCACAGGTGTTTCCTGGTTATAATAAGGTTTGCTGGCTGATCATTGTTTGTTGGTGCAGATTTAAGTGGCTGAGATGGCAAAAACTCAAGACACACAATGAGTATGACAATGAGTATGACTGTATGGGACAATAAAAAGTATTCCTCTTCTGCTTAGTGCACGTGTAAGCACATTCAATGAGCCAGCTAAGTAACACCACAAATAAATGGATGTATGTGTGTGCTACAGCACTCCCTGGCAGCTGCATGAGGAACTGGCACTGATGGTTGAATTATACTTTTTCTGGGGGAAAAAAATTCATAAAGAAAACAAAAAAACTGAAGAAAACTGTCACTAGTGTGAAACCATTTCATGTTTCCAAGGCAGTTATACTTAATATAAAATTAAAGTAGTTGGTAGAACTAGTCTCTATCAAATGAAGGTAATAAACTTTCAAATCAAATCAAAAAGTTTATGAGTTGGAAAAAAGAGATTTTTATGTTTGATTAAGTGACCTGTGTTACGTTAAATGTAATATTTAAAGTTCATGAATTTAAGTCGACAGAATAAGTGATAAGATCATATTTCCAGGGATTTGACAGCAAGGGGCAGCTAGTCACAGAAAAAAAGCTTCAGCATTGCAGCATGACGTAACATCTCATTGCATATCAAATAAATGCACCATTGGTTCAGTCTTGTGTTTGTATGCATGTGCAACCACACACACACACACACACACACACACACACACACACACACACACACACACACACACACACACACACACACACATACACACATACTGCTGCTGTTGGCTGTTGTTTGAGAGGAGAGATGAAAAGGCCTTTTGTGGCTGGGAGGTCAGCGCTATTGACCAGTAGATGTGTGAGTAGAGTCCGAGCTCAGTTTTCCCACAGTCTCTGCGTCCACTCATGGCTTAATACCCTCAGTCAACAATAGAAGTGTGCCATGGGTGAACAAGCAGGAGTTTTATTGTCAGCAGACCAAGGAGCGGAGAAAGATGCTGCGGGCAAAATCTCAAACAAGAAGTTCTGTTTGACAAGCTTTTTGATCCGTTGCATTTAGAAAATTAATATTCATCATCACCTAATATTTAAAACACGTGTTTCATCTGGAGATCAAAAGCCTGGACCTTCTTTTTCACACTTGACTTGATTGGTATTATGGAAGTTGGTTTGACAACTACAGCAGGACCCAAAAGACTACACTGGGACCAAGATGTCCCACAACACAATAGAAATGCAGAAATATGTTAAAAAATGTATCCAAGTCAGCAGTCTCTAGTAGTCTCACTTGATCCTCCTTTCTTGCTCCCAATTCAACAAATCGCAGTCTGGATGGCATTCAATCTGCAGGTTCAGCAGAGTGAAATTTGTTGTTTATTACAGAAATACTGTATTTGTCATGCAAGTTCTTGCATCAATAAAAGTTGATGTGAAATTGTGCTATTTGGGATGAAACAGTGGAGTTTTTGAAGGGGCAAAATGTCCAAAAATCTTGCATATCCAAATGATTGTGATGTAAACAAGAAGATACGTCCCACTTCCACGCTTGCAATTAAACCTATGATA
The DNA here is from genome assembly GCF_039877785.1 of Chaetodon trifascialis. Taxonomy (NCBI): domain Eukaryota; kingdom Metazoa; phylum Chordata; class Actinopteri; order Chaetodontiformes; family Chaetodontidae; genus Chaetodon; species Chaetodon trifascialis. The sequence continues at coordinate 15,748,563 of NC_092063.1, forward strand.
ACATCCATAGTTTCAATACCTTTCCCCTGGATGCTACCAATGTATTAAATCTTGTTTAATTATTCCCTGGGAGCCCATCAGGCGATACTGGCTGTGTCCCCTGGTTTAACTGGAGCATTAGATAAGCAACAGCCCGTGATAAGAGACTGACAGCATATCATTCTCTGTCTGATATATATCTTGGGAATGGTTTTATCTCTGCTGGTCAGCCTGTGATTGCTTCACCTCTCAGTTATTGATGTGTGTCCCATTGTTAGAAACCCCAGCCCTGCCTGAGCCACATGGCTTTGTTATGCTAATGTCTCAGTATAAAATGAAGAGCGGCTCCTCCAGAGAGATCACAGCTTACAGTGTCATCCAGAAGAAGCTGCTCACTTCACCTGCACAGACATGGCTCCCTGCTCCACCAACTACTCCTCTGTTCACCACATCAGGATCTCTGAGAGAGACAACATCAAAGTAAGTACTGGAGGGCTTTAAGGCTTTTGTATCAGCTTGTACACTACACATATCTGCTGATCGTTTGTTGCTGGATTTGAATCATGATCTGACCTTCTTGTGTCCTCTTCCCCAGTTGAGGAAACCTGTCGTGGAGAAAATGCGCAGAGATCGCATCAACAGCTGCATCGAGCAGCTCAAGATCATTCTGGAGAAGGAGTTCCACAAGCAGGAGCCCAACTCCAAGCTGGAGAAAGCCGACATCCTGGAGATGACGGTGAGCTTCCTGAGGCAGCAGCTGCAGCCGGGCCCCTGCCGCAGCGACTACAACCAAGGCTACTCTCACTGCTGGAGGGACTCTGCGCACTTCCTCTCTGCAGGATCCAACACAGAGGCCCCTGTCACCCCTCTGCAAAGCCTCCAGCAGCAGGAGAAGCAGCAGCTCCATCAGGCGCAGAGAGCTAGCAGCTCCTCCACAGCCTGCTCCAGTCTGAGGCCCACCATGCTACAGGACAGCAGCAGCAGAGGCCCCATGTGGAGGCCTTGGTAGAGACTCTGACACACAGACACTCTGAGACCTGAGGGGAGCTGCTCTCTTCCTCATTATGTAGGAAATATATTTCCAGCCTGCTCATTCATGTTGTTTCTGAGCATTTTTAATGTTTCATCATATTGATGAGACTGTCTGTAATAGGCATTCTATCCTATTAATTTCACAGTGGACATCATTGACATCACATCTGTAACACTGCTCCTCATGCCTCACAGTGAGGTTATTATCAGTGTTTTGTTCCTCTGTAACTGAAAACATTCACTGAAGTGAAGTTAAACTTGTTCTGAAGTTTAGAGTTTCTGTCACAAAATGTTTGAAACTAGAGTGGCTCACTGAACATGTGTGCTGTGATTTATTTGCCTTTAATAAAGGAAAAACATCTTTAACAAAATGTAATGTGGGTCATTTGTTTATGCTGTTTATTCTATTGTAATGCATTATACTGCAAGTAAATGTTATGTATAAGAAATGGGATTTAATACTCTTGAACAGCAGTTACATTTAGATTTCAATAATATATATTTTTACTTTTCTTTTTCTTTTTATTTAGAATTCATTACTTGTGAGTGCAGTATACATGCTACTCAAAAATCAATATGACTTTTTATGGCTATTTTAGCTGAGTCCCCATACTGTAAATCATTAGATCATCCAAAATTTGAGGGAAAAGACTTGGTTTATGGTTAGGGTAAGTCTCCAGGAAATTAATGGAAGTCTGTGTAATGTCCCCAAAATGTGTGTGTGTGTGTGTGTGTGTGTGTGTGTGTGTGTGTGTGTGTGTGTGTGTGTGTGTGTGTGTGTGTGTGTGTGTGTGTGAGAGAGAGAGAGAGAGAGAGAGAGAGAGAGAGAGAGAGAGAGAGAGAGAGAGAGAGAGAGAGAGAGAGAGAGAGAGAGACATGACATGGTGATAAGGTTTAATTTTTAAGTCATTTGATTCTTTTTCCAGTCACCTGGGAGTTGTTTAGTAAATGCAGATAAAATCCATATTTCCATGTGTGGTTCTATGAAAACCAGTTGATAATTTTCTTCCACGATTTAAACCTTTCTTTAGTTTTTAGTCCTAACTTTCACATTTTTTTCTGTGTTCGCTGAATAACCTTTGGTTTAGCAGAATTTACATTAATGTTTCCTAATATGTTAACATGAAAGGAGGTAAATGTCTGTACTAGTATTCTAGTATTTTAGCTTGAGTACAACTTTTAACTTGAGTGTTATGCATGTACAAGATCTTGCTATCTGTTGCTTCCTGGAAAACTGAAGCTGACAACCACAAAGATGCTGGCAGGGAGATTTCCTTTTTCTAAAAAGGAAAGACACATTTCTTAAATATGTCATAAAAATACGTATACCGTTACACTTAATTTATGAAACAAAATAATCCATGTTTTTTTAATGATTGTATCTCTTTACTGTTAATTGTCATACAAGTGTTAGAAATGAGTTTTAAGAGCCTAAATATGATAGAAAAACAGCAATATCAACATGCATCCAAACTGTTAATATGAAAATCCACTCGTTCACACTCGCTCAAACACACATCATCATCTTCTTCCTCATACATAAAATTTGGCATAGATAATTCAAAACAGAAGAGAAATATTCTCAACAGCAGCTGTCAGTATAACACAGTATGGCACATATCTATACTGTTACATCAAGCCGTCAAAGATAAACTCCACTGGAGTAAACTGTCATTTCACAAGAGTTGACAAAAAATATCATGACTCAAAAGCAGCCAGCTTTAAACACAAAGGAAAAGCAAACATCAGACGTCAAAGCAGGACAATCTTCAAATAAGTGAGAGCCTTTGCTTTTACTACTTGTCCATCAATATGATGAGACAATAAGGAGTCCCACCATGAATGAGCAGGCTGGAAATATATTTCCTACATCGTGAGGAAGAGAGCAGCTCCCCTCAGGTCTCAGAGTGTCTGTGTGTCAGAGTCTCTACCAAGGCCTCCACATGGGGCCTCTGCTGCTGCTGTCCTGTAGCATGGTGGGCCTCAGACTGGAGCAGGCTGTGGAGGAGCTGCTAGCTCTCTGCGCCTGATGGAGCTGCTGCTTCTCCTGCTGCTGGAGGCTTTGCAGAGGGGTGACAGGGGCCTCTGTGTTGGATCCTGCAGAGAGGAAGTGCGCAGAGTCCCTCCAGCAGTGAGAGTAGCCTTGGTTGTAGTCGCTGCGGCAGGGGCCCGGCTGCAGCTGCTGCCTCAGGAAGCTCACCGTCATCTCCAGGATGTCGGCTTTCTCCAGCTTGGAGTTGGGCTCCTGCTTGTGGAACTCCTTCTCCAGAATGATCTTGAGCTGCTCGATGCAGCTGTTGATGCGATCTCTGCGCATTTTCTCCACGACAGGTTTCCTCAACTGGGGAAGAGGACACAAGAAGGTCAGATCATGATTCAAATCCAGCAACAAACGATCAGCAGATATGTGTAGTGTACAAGCTGATACAAAAGCCTTAAAGCCCTCCAGTACTCACTTTGATGTTGTCTCTCTCAGAGATCCTGATGTGGTGAACAGAGGAGTAGTTGGTGGAGCAGGGAGCCATGTCTGTGCAGGTGAAGTGAGCAGCTTCTTCTGGATGACACTGTAAGCTGTGATCTCTCTGGAGGAGCCGCTCTTCATTTTATACTGAGACATTAGCATAACAAAGCCATGTGGCTCAGGCAGGGCTGGGGTTCCCACACTCTGACCAGTGGGACTCCCAGCACAACAATGGAAGACACGTCAATAACTCACAGAGCATTCATCTGTGTGAGGCATGTTTCCCAAGATAAGCAACAGGTAATTAACACTTTATCTTGTGCCATCTGAGAATTTATCATGGACGGAAGGTCAGAACTGAATCTTTTACAAGTCAAATAAGGGGAAGTGATACACACCAACGTGAGCATCTTCAAAGGGGGATAACTGCAATTAAGGACCAAATGCTTCACTGCAATAAAGCAATATAAAGTGAAGGCTTTCATTTTCTCTTCAAAGAAAGTTTCCCTTCCTCCAAACGCCATTTTGGTACACAGACAGGAGCACCAGGACACAAGAAAATGCTGTTTTTCTCTTTTCTTTTTTTTCTTTTCTTTTTTTTTAATTGTTAGGCTTCAATATATTTCAAATGAAGAGAACACGCTGAGAGAGAAAGGAAGGAGAGTAACGTCAAAGAGTGACGTCATCAGGCTGCAGGTGTAATATTTCTTTGGCCACCTGTTGCTTTTCCAGCGTTCATACTCTTCATCTTGTCCCTTCAGGCTCGAAACCGCGAGTCTCTCACCGGAATGACGCGCGAAGACAGACTGCTGCAGACCTGAGGAGGGAGACGCTGATCAAAGACTGCTGCCGACTCGCGCCGCAGGCGTGAAAGCAAGCAAGCGGCGCACGCTCTGCCGCGCGAGTCAGAGACCGCGTGTGGTGTGGAGGCGGTTAACGCGCAACAAATGAGCGCGTGTGTTTTACCTGATGCACAGCATGCCTTTTTTTGTTGTTCCCCTCGTTAGGAATATTTGAACCGTGTTTCCGAGTTTCTGAGTTCATGCAGAAAGACAAAAACGGCGTAAAAGATGCGCAATTTCCAATCATTTAAGTCGGACATGAGGAGAGCTGACAAGTATTATATGTACATGCATGCGCCGAGAAACAAGTCAAGATTATAATGACTTTTTTCCAAAATGTACAACCAAGAGGCCTAAACACAGGTGTCAGCGTTAATGACAGGCAGTAATATGAGAGACACCTGTAATACTCTGAGTGCATCAGCAGAATCATCAGTTTACCACTTCTCTTTTGAAGAAAAGTCTTTTATTTCAAGTGATGGATATTCAATCTTGTTAATTTAGTTTCTGTGTTTTGTGAGGATGAACTGCATCGTGTTCAGTCACCTGTGGTGGAACAGATCATTTTGATTGTTGTTGTTTTGGTGTCATATCAGTCATTGAGTTCTGCTGTATAATCACAGACTCTTGTCTCACTTCCCCTGAGGGTCTGCAGGCCCTGTTGTGAATGAACTGTGTCAAATTAGAGTCAAGTTAATGGCATTATGAGCAGGCTGGCAGCGTGCCTGTGAGGGCCTCCATCACTGGCTGGCCCCAGATGTGAAGCCGGCCTTGAGGGTACAGTGTGAGTAGTCCCGTCTCCCCAGTTTCCCACCAGTCCCCAACATCAGGGTAAATGAGCTACAAAGCCATGCTGCTCCTCAATGCTCCACTGGGAATGTTAATTGATCTTTTGTTGCAGGACAAACAGAAAGTCTGTGTCTCAGTCCATCTGGGAAAAATCAAGTCAACTGGCTTCGCTGCCTGGCACAGAGTAGTCTGTCTGCCTTTAGTCTCTGTTGACTCTTTTAATTTAGGGTGTCAGACACACATCTACAATGCTGAAAGAAGTACTCAAGGTTTTCATTAAGTCAGAGTAGCAATGCCAGAACAGAAATGCTCTGCGGCAAGTTAAGACAAGTTAAAGTTAAGGAAAGCAGAGAGTATCCACGCACGTGCCCGCATCAGGCAAAGTGACAGTAAACACGTAGTCAGAGTAAAAAGTCCACAGAGAAAGGACTGATTCACCTAACAGCTGTCAAATAAATGAAGTGGAAGGTATTTAAAGTGCTTTAGTGATTTAGTGTAAAAGACAACAAGAAGGAAAACTAATAAACTAATAATGATAATAAGTATGAAGTCTTCCAAAATAGAAATATTTAGATAAGGAACCAGCACAGGAAATGCACATACAGTGACTTCCCTCCTGGACCCTTTTGAGCAGGTTTGTGACCTGTTGACATTTTTGGTGCCACATTCGGTCCCTCCATCACATCCATTTAAAGTAAGAAGAAGCACCCTGCCAGATACTTTTCCTATATAAACATCAACAGCATACAGTCTCTTTCTCTTAATTCATGTTGATATCTGTCTCATCATCAGTGCAGCGTTCAAAAGCACACGAACTGCCGATCTGTCAAGTCACATCCATGTTTGGCTTTATTATCTGTCTTCTCCATTGATTTCATTGTCAACATGTTTGTGTGAATTTGTGCCTCCTCTGAAAAGTTAGTGTGCACTACACGGCGGCTGGGGGTCTTTGTCTACAAGTGTGTGTGAAGACGAGTTCCCCTCCCACCAGCAGCCTGAGACCTCTGAATTCCTGCCATAAAGTCTCGGCCATCGCTCAGACCTGCGGTGGCGCAGAGCGGCTTCCCGTCAGCCATCTCTCTGTGAGTGTGGTATCTGCCGTTTCCCACACTCTGTGCCTATTCACTGGCCCCGAGACGGGAACAATAGAAGTGTGTCTTGTTACACATCACATTAGCTACGGTGTTTGATCTCCTGTTGAAGGGGGAGGGGAGGCAGCTTCAGCCAGACCATCTGGCCTGGCCAACTAGACCCTGAGAAAGTCCCAGGCATGCCACATTCCCCACAACTTCTGCACACACAAATAGTTGTGAAAGACTTTTGTGGCACTTGAGACATAATTCAAGCACTAGACAGCGTGCCACGACCACCACAACAGAAGTGGGCCATGTGACGTGCGGGGGTGTCACCATACCCCAGTTTTTCAGTTTTTTTTTGGACACCTGTGCACCAGCAAGTTCAGATAAGATGAACCATTAATGATCCCTGTGGGAAATATGGGAAATACATTATGATACAGCAGAAAACAGCCCAAAATTTTCCCTGAATAGCATTAATTATATTTCTGAAACTTTTGAACTCATGTTTTAAGCTAATTTGTTGAAGTAAAGTCAGGCCTCTATGATGAATTGTAAAAAAAAAAAAAAAAAGGAAGGTCAAACACATATTTACATCCATTAACTACAGTAAGATTAGAGTTTTAAATGTAGTTTTTATGAGCAGCGCCACTGCCCTGAGCACACAGATACCTATTTATTTTGTTAACTTTGCTTTAGTACCAACATAAATACAACTTTGTTCTCCTTCGTACGAGTGTACTGAAGAATGACACACTACTGAATCTTGTACATCCAGTCAGTTTTACTCTTTACATGAGTTACAGTCATGGTTTCTGTCATGTCTTATTGTGTCTTATTCTCCATTTCTTGAAGCAAAGGCAAAGTGAGCGGCCTTATGGAGCAACAAGGTGAGCATGCAGAGTTAGAGTAGAGAACAGACCGCAACAGGAATCAAACCTTGATTTCTATGCTGTTGTTCCACTGAGCAAAACACATTACTGAAAGTGATGAGATTCAAGTGTGAAGTCCATAATGGAGCTACTTCCAAAGCTGACCCAAACTCCACCTGCTCTCCTACATACAGGACTTAATTGACCATTCATTCAGTCATTCAAGACATAATGTAGACACTGACTCACAAACTATAGGTTGTATGTGTTATTGTATATGTACTTTGTCCTCTGACAATCAGTAAAAACAAAACTGTTGTTTATGTTTTCAAAACTTCATGTGAAGTTTTCCATTTATTTCTTTCAAAGACAATCTTCTCAAGGAAGCAGTACAACAGACTCCTTTAGTCAGGATTGATATCAACATAACACACCTTTATAAAAGACATTCATGCGAAGATGAAAAATCATCTATTATGAGAATCACAACTGAGCAGTTAACGGGAACAAGTCCAGCAGTAACACTCCTTCACACATAGGCCAAACACTGGTTACATGCAGTCAGAATAAAGTCGAATCATAATATGATTTACAGTAGAAGTAGATCCATGGGATCCAGTTATGGGATGTTGTTGATTCATCAGCAGCAAGCTGATGAAATGTATCAGTGATACTCGGTATCAAAGACAGACAGTAATTTAAACATGAAAATCAAACAGTGTCATAGACACTTCAATACTTTCAACCCAATGTGGGCGTTACAGCAAAAATAATTCAGTGACGTTTGCAAAACAAACAAGAAGTCAGGAGCTGTTTTTCCCCTTGGGAACAATTAACACAGTCACAAAGTAAACACTCTAAATTGTAAAGTGTATGATGTGTATACACATAGTGTACATATTCAGTAAAACCTGAATCATTTCAGACTTTCCAAAGGAGTACTGGGGCAAAGTGTGCCCATTTCACCTCGAGTACAAAACTCAACAATATTGAATCTCCTGCCAAAGCAAAAGGAAACGGACTTCAGTGAGTCCTCAACTTTCTGTCCATGACGTTCACAGACGTAGTTCTCTTTCTCTCTGCGTGGAGCTGATGCTGCCTCCATCCTACCAGGGCCTCCACAGAGCACCATTGGCCTGGCTCACACCCTTGTTGGAGCTGACCTGATGGAGCGGAGAGCCAGGTGGGGAGAGGGCTGGGGGACTGTGGCTGGTCCTGCTGGATGCCTGCAGACCCTGGAAGTGGCTGAGCAGCCGTCTGTGGGCCTGAGTCTGGACATCACAGTGGGACAGGAAGCTGACGGCCTCCTGCACACAGCGGGAGTAGCCGTCGCCAGCTGTCATCAAGCCGGAGGCCACGCTGGCCTGCTGCTGCTGCTGCTGCCAGCCTCTCAGATAGGACACGGCCATCTCCAAGATGTCTGCCTTCTCCTGCTTGGAGTCAGGCTGCTGCCTGAGGAACTCAGGACCTAGCAGGGATTTCAGCTGCTCGATGCTGGTGTTGATGCGGTCTCTGCGCAGTTTCTCCACCATTGGCTTTCTCAGCTGAGGAAAGGATAGAGAAAAATCATTTAGTAAATAAATCTAACTTCTTCACATCAAATGATCACAATTCAGCAGAGGAGTGATGTGACTTCATGGAAATCAAGTTTACCTTGTGAGCAGGAGTCAGGTGTTCCTTAGAAAAGCTTGCTTGTCCAAAAACAGTGGGTGCCATAGCTGTAGAGTCAGAGCGGTCCTGCTCGGTCTGAAGAGCCAGTTGAATCTGAGCTGCTTCTCCTCTGCCACTGCCCTGTATTTATACACCCAAATCTCCATATGAATGTGTGGGTCTTGGGCTTGTTGGAGTTTCTCACAGTCCCCGGGCCAATGAGAGCGCTGGGAAGGGCTTTGAGGAACGCAGGGCTGCCACATGCTCAATGAAGTGTTTATAGCCGTGGGGACAATGAGTGTGTCTCCGGGGAGCAGGTGGAGGAATAGACTGCGAGAGAAAGAGCCCAGGGTGGGGTGGTGGGGAGTGAGGAGGGGGGTGTAGCTGGGAGACTGACCCGGTGCTTGTGTTGATATGGGAAAGTGGTGACCCCAGAGGGAAGCACGCCGCTGTCTCATGTCATCTCTGCCGCCACGAAATTGAGCACAAAGTGCCTCCGCCACCAGGCACACGTGGGTGTTACAGAGGGCCAAGCATTAGAAAAGGCCAACATGCAGCCACTTCCACCAGTTTGACATGGCAGACTTTCCTCATGGAGCTGTGCAACTGTTGAGACATCTCAGAGATGAATAGAAAAAGAGCTCCTCTGCAGGTTTGCCAGAATAAAATGTACTTGATGAAGAAAAGAGAATGTGTGGCCCACACAACAAAATAGTCTCTTAATTAAAGGCCAAGAAAACCTGTTTTCTCATTCAGCGTCTTCTTATAATGAAAGCCGGTTCATCATCTGCCAAGAGTAGAACAATATTAGTTGCTTTACCAGATGTTTTCTCGAGCAAAAAGCCATTATTATCGACATTACAGAGCTCTCACTTTCAGATTTAGTTGAAAATAAAGTGTTTTAGATAATCTGGATAAGGTGTGGACTGGTTTGCAAACTGTCTGACTGCTTGTGTTTGTTTCCCTCCCTGATTTTGCTGAAGCAGTGTCGCCACGTTCCCAGATTTAAGCAATTATGACATTATATAGTTGTAAGATAAAATCTGCTTTTAAGAATATGGGAAGCAGAAAGACGGGTGAGTTAAGTCATTTCATCAAATCTGACCAAATTAGCTTTTGAGTGTTTATTATAAATGCAATCATTCATTTGTAACTAGCGAGAGATTTTTTTCCTTTATGTTTCTTATTTAATTGCTAATTAATCAGCTACTATTTCATTTTATAAAGAAAACAACATATTTTCAGGAGCTTTAAAAGCATCACTCCACCATGTAATAAATGATAATGATGAAGTGTTCAGTGACAGCTTTGAAGCAGATCAATTCATTACTAACACTGGACATTTTGCTGCTTTTGAAGTTCTGTCTGTTCACTTTCATTTGACGGCAGGTGAACGCGATGATCTGAAGAAAACTGCTTCAACTGTAAACATCCTAAGTCTCCACACTCCCAGCACATGTTCACACATCAGGCAAACCCCCCACATACTCATATAGACAGCCACACTCTCTTTCACTTTCCCTCCCACACACACACTCACAGCTGGCTGACCTGCCTGCCGCTGGCCACGTCTCAGTCACACGCTCCCTTCCTGCCTGTGTGGAACGTGGGAGCCGCTGTGGTCCCAGGCTTCCCACACTTCAGTGTTAATGACACTGAGGCCGGCTGCACAAAGGAAGTGTGCCCCATCGAACAAAGATTGAGTGACCAACCCCCTCCTAACACACACACACACACCCGGGAACACAGTGCTGTCAACAGGGCCTACAGGCACACCATCTGGACAGATCGTACGCCATTGTCAGCCAATCAAGCATGGGAGACACTCACCGTGAGAATTGGAGAGGCTGAAATAGAGACAGAAAGCTAAATAAGAAGAATAGGGAGTGTGTGTGCGTGTGTGTGGAGGGTGGGAAACTTTGGGAAAGTTTGATAAAGTTTGTTTTCCACATTTATCAAGAAAGGGCTTAAAAATCCTGAGTTGCATGAGATGAAGAAGTTGTAAGAAGTGGATTCAGGGACAGACCACACATTAAGGACACAAATATAACAAATAATAACAATATGATAAACCACAGCTATAGCTCATACAACTATACTATATGTATGATACTTTCCATTGTGATTATCTGTGATGATTTTACATTTCAACTTCAACTTCAAGTTTTACTCCAGTCTTCAGAGTTAAAGCTCAGGTCTAATGCCATCCAGCTTTAGACTTAACATCTCTGTCCACCATGTTGGTAAATGAACATACTTCTCCTGGCAGACATTTTTCCTCCATGTTCACACCACATATCACTCCCAGTCGATACAATAATGAGGATATCTCCCTCTGTCATGGAGCATCAGCACAGAGACCGGTGTGGGGCCCCTCCCACCTGTTTGTTTGGACTGGGGCCATTGTGCCCCATGAATTCAACTAATTCATTCACATCCTATTGTCATAACTCTGCTTTGTGATTGGCCAAACACTGTGAGAACCAGCATCACATTAAAATCGATGGGAAAGTTGGCACAAGTATATAAAGGAGCGAGGTCCCAGTGGTTATAATCATAACCCTGAACGCGTCTTGTACCAGACACAGACCTGGACCCGGACACCATCTGACTGCGTATCACCATGAGGGATCAGCACACAACGTAAGCTCAGATGCAGAAAACTCATCTGGAGAAAAAGTTCATTTGACTCATCCTCAGCTCATTTCTTTTCCTTGATCTTTGGTCTCATTAAATCTGATGTTCGTCTTTCTTTCTCCTCAGCATGTGTAAGATGATGATTTTGGAGAGGAAGTGCACAGACAGAGCAGTGAGGCTCCGCTCAGCACTGGAGAGCCAGCTCAGCACTGCGGTGTCCAGCTCTGATGTGTGGGACAAGACAGTGTCTTTCTTCACAGTGAAGAAGGCCTTGATTTTCCACAACGGCTACAACAAATCCTCCAGAGAGGCCATGCGGCTGTTCCCCTCACCTGCCGAGGACGTGGTGCCGCTGTGCTGCCAGTAAGAAGTGGACACACACACAGTGACAACATGAACTGAGATGGGACTATGTGTGGAGGACTGAACACGAAGAAGATACCAATGGAAAACATTCTTCAGACGGGAAAAGAGATGAGAAATGTTGTTTTCTGTTGGGTGTTAAAGGTGGAAAAGATCTGAGATTTACTCCAAATATACTTTGATTTCATTGGTCCACAAATTGGCCTTAAAATGTGCATTTTGTACCTTAACGCCTTAGTACTCCTTGATACTGGTCACTTGAAGACCATGCTGTTGAGGTTTTGTAAAACTAAAAGCCATATTCCTTTCTACAAAGGCGAAATGTGTATGCCAGTGCATACTTTGTGTTGTAAATGTTTTATTGACATTGTGAGTGACGTTATTTTAATTGTTATGCATGATGTGTTTGGATGAAAGCGATAGGTGAAATGTTCAATATGCACTTTCATAGTTAGGTTGACAATAAACTGATGTTGTTTTCATATAACTTAACCTTTGAGTAGAGAATGACTTCTTAACACCAGCTTCAACAGATTACTTTGACTTCACATGGAAACTTAACATCTGTCATGTCTTGATGACTATCACCCTCTAGTGGCCTTTATACAGCTATACCTCAGATATGACCCACACAGAAGAACAGCCTCTTCTTCTAGTCTCAACACCTCTGAGGTGCATGAAACCTTTTGACAATTGTTGATCCAAAAGTCTTCCAGGTTGTTGTTGCAATTCATTGCCAAGTGAGGAAGTGTGTGGAAAAAGTTCTGCTATTGTTAAATATTAAGAAAAACATATTGCAGTGGCAGAGAACACCCACCCTACAAGAGTTTTCATCTCCCATCCTACCTTCTGTTTGACCTTTCTGTGGTGGGAAAGCTGGAAAAGTGTGCAGTGCAGAGTGAGGCAGGGTACTGGAAGGCCAGCAAGGGACCTCTGCTGGTCTGACCTAATCAACACCAACGAACGCCACTAAAGGTTTGTTATTAGCTCAAATATGACAGTTAGGGGAGTTAGATGCTCTTCAAAATGTACCAGCTCTGAATGCTCGAAGTGCTGTGGTTTCCACAAAACTCATAAAAATCTACTTTGAATGCATAAGAAAACACTGACATGCTTACAAATTAATGCATTTTAAACATGTGTCTGCTCTCGACAGGCCAGGCCTTTCACAGACACTTGAACTTCTCACAGCAGTAAAAAACAACAGGTGTTACTGGTAACATTCACAATGACTCTGTTCTATTCAAGTGTCCCAGCCAGCCGGGACAGTGAGCGAGCATACACAATGCAGACGCAGTCTCAAAATGTCTTCTGTGAAAAAGGCTTCTGCAGAGTTGAAAACAAATCCCTTTAAAGAGTGTAAACAGCAGCTGGAACAGAAGAGGTTGCCACCCTGGATCACATTTGGAATTAATACGTCTTTATTAATCATAGGCTAAATTCAAAAAGCAGACATTCAGCAACAGTTGAACAATGAACATTGTAGCAGCGGGAATAGGCGGATTTACAATAAACTGGGCGAACTCCACACCATGCATTCAGCTCTAAGTCAAAAAGTTCAATCGCTGAGGAGAAAACTCAGCGGCACTTTGCTTTCCAGAAATCTGTTCTGGGGATTGACACAAGAGTGTTGCCAGTGATTTTGGAGAAAGAATCCAGAGAGGTCCGAGAAATAAAGAGACTGCTGAACAACAAAACAATTAATCAAAGAAAAAGTGTTTAAGGATATAATGTAGGTCTGTTTTATTATTAATTTAGACAGGTCTGATCCTTCATTGCAACAGATGGAATCTTTCACAAGTCCAAAGTACACTTTGTCACAAAGGCAAAGCTTTATGGAAAAAAACAAAAGAAAAACTCTAATTCATCATTCTTTTTGCTTCTGAGGTTGATAAAATAAAACTTACAAATACACACAAATCAAAAACCTTTTTATCTGTCCATCACTCAAATTCCAGTTAGAACCTACACAGAGACCAAACAGCAAAAGTCCAAAAGAAAAGGACAGGCCAGCTCAAAACCATGTGACAGTGAAACCTTCTGTCATTTTAAAAGCCCTGACCAAAAACAAGTGAAACCAAACAAACATCAAGGAAAACGAGATAAAATCAAATGCCACTCTTAACACATGGTGGGTCAAATCCCAAAACATTTTCAGTTACCTTAGCATTGCACCCCAATATAGGGGGGGTGGGGGTGGGTGAAAGCCAAACACAATTCCACCCTAAAACAGAATTCAAGATTTATTCCCATCAACCAGAAAACTATCATCTTTTAACATGAATAATTAAATACTCTCAACCCGCCACTCCTGACAATCTGCGATGTCCTTCAAAGACAGAACAATGGTGAAGCTTCAGGTAATGTTGGCGGTAACAGTCATGAACCAGAAAACACATGAACTCTCTGGTTTTAATGAACAGCAGAGATCAAAAATCTCTCGTCTCAAGCCTGGCGAAAACCTCAGTCATGTCCTCAACTCTAGACAGAAGCGGTCTGAATCACAGGGTCAGAGTGGAAATTCTGTTTTAGTGTGTTCCCCCGTTCTTTAACAGCGTTGTGTTTGTGTGTTAAACGTTACAGAGATGTTGCCAAAAGTGGATGATTTTTTTTTTTTTTTTTTAGACTACACATAGTTTCTGCTTAAAGTTAATTTGAAGATGTCACATGGGGGAGGGACGTGAGTGAGAAGCATGGTGTGTACTCTGTGTGTGTCTCAGCGTGTGTGTCAGTGTGTAAAAAGAGAATCTTTTTTTTTTTTTCAGTTGGTAGGTGTCCCAACGGTATTTGCAGGGTTGTTGTGTGGTGTGGAGGGGTGTGGGTTGAGGTTGGCCATCAGGGCAAAGAGTTCAACAAATCCTGCAGGAAGAGGTCTGGGTCTGCGATTTCAGAGAGGAGACCTGCAGGAGAAACACGAGGTCAGGTTTTATTTTAACATTCGAACTTAAAAAAGGCAAAAATCTAATGTGAAGAGTCTTAGATGACAAAGTAGAGCTGCAGATTTCAGATTTTCAGATCAAGTTTGATGATCCAGCAGATATAAAGTTGATCACGACTCTATGTATACTGACCTACAACGTCAAAGAACTCTGACAAGGACTCGGCAGGCATGAGCTCATCCTGGAAGGCCCTGAGCACGCGCTCTGAAGCCTCGTAGATGGGCATGTCGTTGTGACGGACATATTCTGCCAGCGAGAAGGACCAGCCCCCCTCGGTGTTGCTGGTGGGTACTTTCTGTACGGCCAAAGAGAAGAAAGGAAGTCAGGTATTATAGCTTTAGTCTCCAAACTGTAAAAGAATACATGATCCCAGTAGTGTTGCTTTCGTCAACAAAAATTATGACTAAATATTGTTATCAACGAACCTTTATCACGTGACGAAAATGAGACGAGATGCAATGTAAATGCTGGTCATGTGACGATAACTATAATTAAATATATAATGCAATATTGCAGACGAATAAAAATTGGACTAGATGTGGTTTACAAAATAAAAACTCTTCATTTTCGTTGACTAAAACAAGACGAGACAAAATGTTATAACGTCATTTCGTATCATTTAGTCGCGTTATTATTATTTTGCAGTATTTCTGTTTCCTGTGTCTCACTTCAGGGGCTGCATCAGTTCACACTGCGCAGTCGCAGGGACATCACTTCCTCAATCTCCACTCGCAGCATTATTTAGAAGATGCAGCTACTGTAGGTTAGCATTAACGAGAGACAACTGACACGGAGATGGACTAAAATGAACTAAAATACAATTTTCATTGACTAAAACCAGAATAAAATGTCATCAGTTTTCGTCCCCTAAAACTAGACGAAAATAGTCACGGATACTAAAATAAAAATAAAATTACTAAAATAAGACTAAAACAGTCAGACTTTTAGTCGACTGAAATTTGACTAGACTAAAAAGAGTATGAACATGACTAAAACTAATAAAAACTAAAATGACAGCTTGACACAAAGACTAGACTAAGACTAAAATTAAAACAGGCTGCCAAAAACAACACTAGATCCCAGCAGTATGCCAAGCTGATGTCAAAGAAAAGAGATGCTGAACTCCACTTGACTATATTCTGAGAGGTTTTTGTTGTACTGTTCATCCAGTCTTTGTTCTTTAAATTAGAGTTGATTATTTTTCAATTTCACTAAAGACCTGGATTTAACTCATCAGTGCACAATGGATCAAAGCATCCCCAACAAAAGACGTATCTCATACATAGCAGAATATCATTGGTTGGTGTGATATCTGAACGACATCTGTGGCATCAAAATGCAAGGCAGTTTTGGAACTGTAAGGCATTTACCCTGAACATGTCGTAGACAAGATCCACCAGGCCCCAGAAGAGGAGAGGCGAGCGATACACTGCATATTCCTTTGGTGCTTTATCTGTGAGTCTAATAAGAAAAGAGAGGAAGAGGATGAAGGTGCTTGTTTCAAGCTAAAATGTAGTTTACATTTGATACCAAATTCCAAAATGCGGCACACAGCGTTCAGTATGGTTCTCTTCACTCAGATCTGCTTAACACAAATGTTGGTATGTCAGAAAAACTCCTGATGAACAGCTTTTTCAAACTGGAAACTTGCCGTGTATCTTACCATGTAGGTATGAGCTGCATTTCAATTAACACTGTTGAAACTGGTTTTATTATTTCAGTGCGTCAGTTGTAAAACAAAGAGGGACAGAAAAAACGAAAAAAGAGGCTGAGTGCCGTACTTGTTGGTGCAGACTGCTGAAACCTTGCGTGCGTGTGCGTTGACCAGGAGTCTTCGTAGGAAATATATTCGTGAAGTCCTCCAGCGTTCAGGCGGCATGATGTGCATGGCCAAGATGGTGAAATAGTGCGGTCCTTCAACCTCGTATGAGCTCTCCACCCATTTCTCACACGGCTGTTCCTGGAAACTCTGCAGGTTCTTCTCCTCCCGTGAAGTGGCTCTTGTACTACAGTGACAGAGCGAGATGAGGATGGGAAATACATGAGTCATAGCAGGTGAATGTTGATCAAATGGGCTGACTAATAGTTTGTGTGTCATCCCTACACCTCATCACTTGGTACAGATTGAATGTCTGATGAGTCACTTCTGTGGTCAGAGAGATGATACATTGAAAAGGTGCATACGTGTTGAGGACGTAGAGCACAGTGTGGATGATGTAGGGGATGAGGTGGATGTTGCTCTCTCGTCCTCCTCCTCCTGTGTCCACGCTGAACGATTGTTCAGTAGCAAAGCGGAGGAACAGCAGTTTGGTATCGTGGATGTTGAGTTGGTATGTGGGCTCCCGCTGGCCTGTGCACTCCTGCAGATATGTGTTGTGCCTGTGCAGCAAAGAGAAATCAAATTAGGAATGATTCACCATGTGCCACATGAAGGAAACCTTTGCTCCTGTGTGTGTGCTGATGCATGACTTTACCTTGCTAAGCACGTAGCAAAGGCTGATTCTGGTACATGTGGCCCCCACACAGGAAGCAGTCCATTGCACTTTGTGTTGGCGTTCTGGAGAGCAGCACTCTCCCACTCCTCTCGGCCACGAGCCAGCCTGCCACGGGGAAAAAGGAAAAGTAAGAAGCTCTGGTTAGAATGAATGAAAAGTGAGGTTACAGAGCATTTTGAAAGGGCACTGTAAAGGTCAGCAGGTACATGATGGTGTTTGTGGCTACCTGACAGCTGCCAGATGGCAGTCATAGTGGACTATGTTAAAGTGCGACACAGTGCTGTAGCCCTGCTGCTTGCGAGGCTTGTTTTCAAAGTCTTCCAAGGATACACGCTTCGTGAAAGTGTAAATACCCAGGACTTTGGTGGGCTAGGATAAGAGAGACAAGGACCAAAACGTTAATTCCAAACCTGAGACGGAAGACGATTACAAAGTCATACTGCTACATCTGCTTACAGCTACATTTCATATTTATATACTGCTCATAAATACTTAATATGCATCCACTCATAATCCTGGATGAGTTGCGTACCTGGAACTTGTAACCCTCTCTACAGATACAGCAGGTCAAGCCAGGCTCCTCTATCAACTCCTCCATCTGCTTTAACAGTGAGGTCTTGGTCACTACCTGACCCTTCTCATTGGTCTGAAAGGGAAACACATAAAACCACACATTGAACAAAAACATTAGGTCCAACACTGGGCTTTGGAAAAACAGGTGACAGTGGCAGAGAGACAAATGAGCAGCATTTAAACAAAATGATCAAAATGAAAAGAGTACCGTCATTCCCAGTGTTCCCAGGGCCTTCTGTCTCATGGCCATAGCCATACGCTTCTTCTCAGCTCTGGTCTCCCTGCGGGCTGCTTCAATCTTTAGGTTGACATCACTGTGCTCCCTCAGCGCCTCCAGAAGGTTCTCCGCCAGTGTGCCGATGCCTTCGTCACTGGATACCTGCTCCAGCTTGTGCAAGTTGGTTATTGAATCTGTGCCTATCAGCACCTGAAGAGAGGGCATCCAGTCATGTTAGGAAAGTCTGTTTGCTCACAAAGAATAGTTTGCAAGTTAGGTCAAATATTTTAATGGTTCATCTCAGTGCTCCGCTATTTCAGTGGAGTTTTTCATTAATCATCTTTCGTACCTGTGTGGGTGGGTGTTGGGTAGCCAAACCACGGAGCAATCTGAGAATGAAGGGTAGAGCTGGTCGGGAGAGGAACTTCTTCCAGACATCTGCATCCAGACTAATGGAAGAGGTCAGAGCAAGAGGACATGGTTGAAACTATCAAGAACATATATTTAATTATCTCAGAGGTTTGATAGACTATCTTTGGGCATTTGACCGACACAAGACACAAGACCTACTTTTTGGCATTTGGGATATGTTTCTTCATGTAGTCCAGTGCACTCTGTGTTATTCCTTTCTGGAGAATAAGATCTTTCAGCTGATGGCCGTTGCTGTTATTTTTGATTCCAGCAGCGATTTTACAGAAGCAATCCAAAAATACTTTGTCATCTGCACTATGCTCCTCGTCATACCTTAGGGGAAAAAAGCTGGGCATCAGTTCCACTTAGATACTTACAGGAATACTAACATTATCCGTTTAAAAAATCTGAAATATGTGCTCATTTCTATATGAAAGCTGACTGATGCCTACTTGTCAAAGCTGCAACATGGTTTGAAGCGTTCCACCAAGATCCTCATCTTCTCCAGTTCACCAAAGGACAGGTATGGGATGATGCGCAGCAGGCCCTGCAGCACACTGGGGTTGGAGCGCACAAACGGGGTGTTGATCTGGTCTAACAACATGACCAGCTGATCTTTGTCTCCTGTCAGCAGCAGGTTACCCTGCAAAAGACAAGCCAGACCCCATTTCAATCAAACAGTTGGATGACTACATTTTCTTTCATTACGATGTCCTAAGTTTCTATGCTTCCTCTTTACTCAGAGAGGTGAATCTGCTTCAGTCACTTACCTTGTCCTCTGAAATCTCAGCATTGGCTTCATCCAGAATGATCTCCATGATGCTCAGAACTTGCTCCGCTATGGAGGCTCCACCACTGTCCTTACTCTCCTGTTCTGCCACTAAAGCCTGGAGGAAAAAAGACATTCACACTGATTTTATGAAACGCAAAGTACTGATGAACTGCACTACAAAAGCTTGATTACAATTGCACGATAATGTGAAATTGACTAATTCAACTGTGCTGCATTGAAGTCCTCCTAAAACTCACCAGGTTCAGAGTTCCCAGCATGACGTTGAGTGTGTTCATCTCTGGTTTGACCAGCTGCTGCCTGTTGATCTTCACCTTCACGCAATAACTGAACAGCTTCAGCAAAACCTGTGAGTGACAGATTCACACTTGTCAACTCAACTGCTGGTATTTATCAAAACTGCACAAGGGATCAAACAAAGTAAAACTTTGTTGTTTAAAAAACATTTCTTTATGACTTAAACCAATTTAAAATAAAATAGATATCAAGTATGTCTGGGATGGATAAACGGTCTAGAATTTCTTCTACAGTGGTTTTATTGCAAATATTAATACTAACGCTCCTCCTAGTACAGAGTAAAGGGTTAAAGAGTAAAATTAATCCATGTTAACTACAGGAGAGAGAGATTGGTTTATAAACTGATAATTACTGACTTTCATTAGATTTCATATGCAAAATTCTGTTGTAATCAGTTACTACTCATTTTTATTATTTGTGTGTATAGAATATGTTACGGTGTGCTTTGAAGGTCAAAGAATAGAGATTACATCTTATCACAAAGAACTTTCTTGGTGTATAAATGCTGGCTTACAGTGAGCAGATGTCTTCCTTGTTTGAAATCTTTGATCCCAGACAGCCGGTTGAGCATACACTCTAGTCCTCCACACTGAGCCATGACTCCTGCCATCTTGTACACCTCCTCATCATCCTCCTCTTCATCTGCAATAAGGTCAGGTAAAACACTTTTCATCCTTCAGTTGTGACGAGGTAACACACAGTCATCTTTTCCATTACTCGTTCGAGTGGGTACTGAATACGCTGATGGCCAAGAGCGTGGCTAATGGCTCACACATCAGTGAACAGAGTCAATAAAAGTGATATTTAGAACGAGAACAATTGGTCAAGCTATGTTTGACTGAGAATTATTACCATACTGTGTAAATTAACAGGAGATCTAACCTGTGGTTGAGTCCAGTGACTCGATGAACTCCTCCGTGGCATCTCCCAACAGACCTCTCATTCGATAGATGATCCTCATTGGCTCACCCTTGGGAGAAAAGTCAACATGCTGAGTGACTAATTTATTGACAGTCTGAACAATTCCAGATGTTCTTAAAAGGGTCAATCATTCACTGTCAATCTCACGAGGACTCACCTCATTTGTAGGGCACCAAACCTTCTTGTAGACCTCTGCCACTGACAGATCCAAGCTAATGATTTTGTTGTTTACCAGAAGCTGAGAAAAGAGGAGCAGAGTGACATCTGTTAAAGTCTACTTTTAGAATTCCGCGAGAAAGAGGGAGGAGATCAATAAAAGCTTGCACCAAAACAAAAAAAATGGTGTTTTGAGCATGCAGGGGGTGGAAGTTTAGAAATTGTCTGTTTACCTCCATCCCACTGTCGTCCTCCAGCAGTGCCACCAGGTCGCAGTCTTGGCAGATCTTGTTCTTGATGTCCCTCATCAGGGGGCCAATGCCGGGCTCATTGCTGCTGTAGGGGTTTCCTGGCATGCGGCCCTGTAGGAAGTCCTCCTGCTGAGGATCCTTCTCCAAGGTCACAAAGAACTCCGTCACCTCATTCTCCTCCTAAACACAAAGGAGGAAACAAAAGGTCCAGACGATGACCAATTCAGTTCATTATTCTGTAGGAAATGTCTAGCTGAACTGCATCAGGGTAAAGCTAACTCACAGGATAGATGATGCTGCACAGTCGCTCAAAAATGAACACAGGTGTCCTGTAGTCATCCAGGTTGTACCGCTTTGCAGTCTCTATGCATACAGCCATGAAGGCTTTGGTTTCAGACTCAGTACCTGTGAACAGAAAAAGATTTGTAAGGTTGATATTTAAAACACATCAACAACATATAATGATCTTTGCCAAATTATCTAATTTCACAAGATTTTTTCATCTGTCGAAAGCAGAAGTTGTGCTTTACCCATTTTATTGAAATATGGAAATAGCGATGACAGACTTAATAAAATGTCAAGAAGTATGAAAACGAATAATTGCTACAAGAACCAAAACGAAGCGGTGGAACCACATTTTAGATTTTATGTCTTTTGAGTGTCATCAGTACAGACCTGTAGTCATGTCCTCCAGCATCTCGAGCAACATGTCCTGAGTCTCATCGATGAGCTTGGTGCGCTGCACCACCAGTTTCCTCAGACACAAGTAGCCGTTGAGCACTGTGCCAACCAACCTACTTTTGAAATGCCGCTTAATGGACTCCACCTCCACGAAAGACGAGAGCAATCCTGCAGTGGCAACAAACACATACAAATTCTGAAGGAACAACATCAAAACAAGTTTCACAAATGAATCACCCTGAAGTTTCCTTGTGGTATAAAAATCATCTGTATCATTTAAACAGTACACCTAAACCCGCCAGTACCTACAGTGTCACGTCTACTAATCTCATGGTCAGACAAACAACAGGACTGTAGCGATCATACCAGTCAAGCTCTTGAGGGCATAGCCTTGCTGCAAGTCTGTGCTCAGTGTGGCCTCCTCCAGTGCCAGAAGATTGGCTATTTCCTGAACGGGAAAGTAAACAGAAAATTGAAAGATACAGCTTTTTTTGTTGTATCGATTGAAGTATGATATTGATATATGAATACCCCTTCTGCCATATTTGAAATCAGTATAGATACCAAACATTTGAAATGTAATGAAAAGTACAAAAAGCACAACTTGCTCTTGAAGTTAACATTTCAACAGATCTAAAGGTTTTAATTCAAGGAAACCAGCAGCCCATACAGATATTCTATGACAACAGTGACCTTATCTTACTGTAAAAGAATATCTTTTTTAAGTTGGAGGCCATTACCTTGGTGATCAGGTTACCAATGTAGGGCAGGACTCCACGGGCTGCCAGGTAAACCTTCCAGTGTGTTGGCTTGATGAGCTTCTGGTACAGACCCAGGTACTCCACCGCACACTCTCCAGCTACACTCAGTTCATCCAGATAACTGACACACACACAGAAACACACACACACAAAGGGTGATTTTACACCAAGTCAGGTTGACAGCTGGACTCCAAGGGCTCACTGCATTTTCCTTTTCTTAACATTAGTTCAAAAAAGTTGATCTCAATTATTTTAAGACTTTTCCTACTTTTGCTTGAGTCAATAAAGCTAAGAAATATTTGTCTGAAAATGACACAATCAGTTGCATCACAATTTGTGTTTTTCTGTTGCTGCATACAGATTTAAGAAGGCAACAGAGTACCCGCATGAACATACTGTACTACCTTTTAGTACTGAGGAAATCTTACAGTGATGTAATAATAGTTAATGAATCCCTAACAGAACATCACATGATGTTTGTTTGACTTGCTGGTTTTCTATTTTAGGCTCATACCTGGTGAGCAGGTCCAGGACTTGTTGCTTGCGGCTGGGAATCGTGGTTAGGGCCTCGACAATGGTGCAAGCTGCCTGTCTGGCTGCCTGAGTAGCAGGTGTGAAAAGGACCTGCAACAAATAGAACTCTAGTGATTAACTGGCTCCTAATTTGATTTCGAACAAAAGATACTCATGAAACAAGTAGAGCACTAAAAATACTTGTAACAAAATTGTAATTTAAATTATCACTTTATTTTCGTACCTGCCGCAGCCAGTTGTTGTGGCTCAGTTTGAGCAGGCGAGGAAAGAGGCCTTCGCCTTTTCTGGACCTCATGAACTGCTTCCACTTCCACACATACTTCTCCAACAGGTACTGCCTTCGCAACTCAGCCTTCCCCTGAGGCTTTGATACAGCTTCCTGGCCTGTGGTGATCAAGACAAATTCAACAGGGAAAAACTCATCATCATGACTTTTCATTATTTAACTGAGAAAATAAGAGAACCACGTTGCTATACTGATATGCTGTATATTTGTTCAGAAACAGTACTTACCTCTTGCTGGGAGACACTTTTTCCATGCCTCATAAGATGCTTTGGGGTCCTTCTTGAGCCACAGTTGGGCCTGGGCATGGATTTCATTACTGTAAGGCCTGACTGTGGTCAGAGACTCAATAGCAGCGTCCTGTAACCAAAAGCAAACATACACAGTTACAGTCACTGCATATGCAATGCTTACATTTCCTGAGCTGATGTATTTTAAATGAAATGTAACATATGTAATTATTTTTCTGATTCATCAAATAACAAGGCCTTCCATGGTTCTTCGTGTAAATTACAGCTTTGTTTTTTCTCTGTTTGGTTCAAATAACGAGTGCGCGTGCCCCACAGCAAGAAGGTCGCCGGTTCGATTCCCGGGTTGGGCCTTTCTGTGTGAAGTTTGCATGTTCTTCCCGTGCATGCGTGGGTTCTCCCCGGGTACTCCGGCTTCCTCCCACCGACCAAAAACATGCTCATTAGGTTGATTGGTGACTCTAAATTGCCCCTAGGTGTGAGTGTGAGTGTGAATGGTTGTGTGCTTGTGCCCTGCGATCGGCTGGCGACCGGTCCAGGGTGTACCCCGCCTCCCGCCCACTGAGAGCCGAGATAGGCTCCGGCCCCCCCGCGACCCCGAAAGGGATAAGCGGCATAGAAAGTGGATGGATGGATGGATGGGTTCAAAGAACGGCAGCGTCATGAAAAGTTTTTCAACCTTCCATCTCCTCAACTACACTGCACCATTCACACTGACAACCCTCTAACAGGCAGAAGAAAACCAGCAGGGTAATATCGTTTTCACCTTGTTCTTCTTGCTTGTGGGAGCAGGGGGCTTGATCAGCTTTTGCAGGATTCTCAGGCACATGAGAGTGATGTTCTCCACCACAACAGGCGTCTTTATATTCACCGACATGAGAAACAGACTGAGGGCTATGAGGGGGAAAAAAAAAAAAAGGACAAAAGGTCAGGCTGAATGTCTCCCACTCAGCCCAATCACAATCAGATAAATGGGCTGATGGTTGGCGGAGAGGATGCATTGTAATGGATCATACTGTTCATTAATTATTCACTAGCATGAAATCAAAACAGAAGTTATCTAAATCTAACTAAAGCATTAGTTACTCCCCATGAAACTAATCCAGAGGATGATAAGATAAAAGAGAGCTTTAAAAAAATCACCATCGTTTGAGGTTTGAGGTTATGAATTCAGGCTTACCACAACGCAACCGTAACTCCCAGCATCCTCCCTCTTTTGAAATAGAGTCGGTCAGCAGCAGCATTTCATACTGAAGATTACTAACCTGTTTGAAAAATAAAGATATCACATTCATATCAAAATTGGGAATTCTTCAACAAAGTTAAACTGCTCAATCCAGGAGCTCTGCTGTTCAGATAAAAATGTTTTCCAACAAATAACACATACGTCTGCAAATATATCTCCCAGTGTTTCTTTTGCTTAAGTTCTTAAACTTCCAGCAGGACACATAAGAGGACTTACCAGGTCAGGATTGGCCCAGTGGCCTTTGAGTGCAGCCGACACCTTGGCGATAATTAGGTCATTCATCTGTTGTGTGGCCTCTGGATGATCTCTGGAAAAAGACAGAATGATATTTAGTCACAACCACAATTTAGTTAAGTAAGTTTAGATGTACAGCTTATGCTTTCAATGCAACACGTTTGGGAGCAGAGCATAGTATCTAGTGCTCACGTGTATAACCAACGTTCCCTGAGGGAGAGAATAAAGGTAGAACACACCAGTAGGGGGTGCCCCAACTTCATTTACGGTCACAAAAGACACTGCATAGTTTCTTCACCAGTGGGACTGACTGGCCATAACTCTGGCCATGCTTTGTCAAGTTCAGGTTATGGATGCCTATCAACTCTACTCAACTCTTCTACTTGACTACAAGATGGGGGAGGGACATACCTGGTGAGGAGACAGACCAGCTGGCGCACCTCCTCCCTCATGGCTGCTGTACCTCGCCTTAAGTTATACTCAAACAGCTCACGGATGAGACCCTGGAGGACCAGGATCTGCCGGAGGGCTGGATTGGTGGCCAGTGCACGGAGCAGTGTGATACAGTGACCTGTGACGGCCGAGGCACAGCCATAGCATTTGGTTGAGGAGGTGTGGCCACAGCCCAGCACAGAGAGGGCACGGTACTGACTGGCGGTGAAGGTTGGCTGGTGGCTGCTGCTGCTGCGGGATGACTTGGTGGCAGCTTCTCTCTGCTGCAGATCATACTCCAGGAGCTCTTTACGAGATGCAAGCACTTTCTGTAAATGGAGAGAAAATGGAGTTATATGTAAGCAGGGAGAAAACGAAATGCTACCAGGCAAATTCAAATATTTATCCTTTATAACCTGTATAATCTTGGAGAGTTCATCAAATGATGTCTTGCAGTCTCCGCTGTACTCTTGAGCCAGCTGCTGAATGTATCTGTTGACATTAGCAGAGGATGTACCAAGTCCTGCACCTGCTCCAGTGTCGTCCTGAGGGCAAGACAGGAAAAGAGAGAATAATTTCATGGGAAAAACCTGCAGAGATAAGACAAAAAAAACACACTTAAATCAACATTTCTAAGGAAACAAGAAAATCTACAAATATACTATTACTACTACAATGACCTAAAGTCATACCTTTGGCAGTTCTGCTACAGGGATTTATGAAAAGGAGATGCTGTATTACTACCATGCCAATAATGTTGGTCAGCTGCTATCAAAACCTTTCAGAGATTCAGACTTGCTGAAAAATGATTTTTGAAAGACTAATCTAAAGAATCCCAGTGTGTGATGTGTGATGCATCAGTTAAACTGTGCATCATATACATTTCAGTTCAAAGCAGATGTGGTCAAATGGCTTTCTTAACGTAACTCATGCCTCAATTTCTTATGCATCATCTAGTGTAAGACTAAAGAAGAATAACTGCTCAGACCCCTCTTCAAACTGACCTGTGGTTTCTCTGGCGCCGCCTCATTGACTTTAGACAGGAGGCTCTCCAACTGGGGCCGGTGGCCCATCAGCTGGTGGTAGACCCGGTCAGCTTTGTCCAGCAGCGTATTGATGTTGGTCACAGCCTACAGGAAAATACATTAAAAATTAAGTGATGCAGAGTGAAGGTGGAGGTAGAGACAGAGACTTCTGCTGCCTTCTAATGGAACTCGTGAGGTCCCAGTTACAATATGGGAAGGCATGTACACGATGTACTTTGCGTTCAGGTGGAGAAGGCTCTCAAGTCTCGCAGACTATTTGACACACCCACTTAGGTACACCACACATCCGCTGAGATCTTTTCCTTAACCTAACAAAGTAGTTTTTGGTGCCTATACCTAACCTTGATGGTGTATTATGTATTAAATGTGTCCTGTAGCTGTACCCCCCGCCTCTTCTGACTCCTTTCCTTTTCACTTGTATTTACCTTTTTCCTGTCCTCCTCGTTCTCAATGGGATCCACAGCACAGCATGGTTTAGCATATAGCATGAAATCAAATCGGGCATATTTGCAGAAACCACAGGCATTGCACAGGAAGGGGTCCTTTTCATCATAATTTATGGACCTAATAGAACAAGAGAACAACCAGAAATTCAAAATACAATTAACTTGTTTAAAAAATGTTTCCAATTATTTCCATACACTTCCCAATATTTTCAGACATGCAGAGGAAACCTGCTTCTCACCTGCACTTGTGGCACTGATAGACGTTCTCTCCGCAGTTGCCACACACTCCAGGGTTGGCCGGCACAGAAGCGCTGCAGCGCGGACACTGCAGGGTCTCGGTGGAGGCCTGGTAGTTCTCATAAAAATCCGAGAACTCAATCATCAGGTTGGATGCAACGATGGGTAAAGGAAGGTCAATCTTCACCTCTGTCTGACCCGGGGTCAGCTGCACTTTCTTGGCTTTGTGCCAACGAGCAGGCCTAAAAAGAAACAGTCAAGAGCTTTTACTTTATACTGTCAAGTGAGTGAGAGTGAAACTGTGTGGCCACTATGTAATCTTTGTATCTTGTAATATTGTTGCTAAGTAACCATTATGAACACATGATCAGTGAAAAAATGACAAGCAGCTCTCTGTTAAAACGTACTTGTTCTTCAGTTCCACAATAGCCTGTACAGTCCTGTTATTGTAGTAGAGGTTGATGGTGCGGACCATTTTGGTGCGTTTGAGGTCACCAATCTTCACTGTGACTTTGCTGATGGTGTGGCTGCCAATGAGCTTGACAACCTGCTGTGTGGTGGTGTAGCGAGTGTCCACTTTGATCGATGACAGTTTTATATTCTGGAGGACAAACACGACAATGTTGAAAACAACAACAATAACAGACTATATGTATACCAGTTTGGTTTTACCAAAGTCCCCTTGCAAATGTTCTCATGATTTATCTTTGTTCTGTCTGCAAATGCATTACTCAAGGCCTATCACACCTTGTATTAGCAGTTAAAATTACAAAAACAAAACTAATCGTAGTCTAACTGACCGTAACCGATGCAAAAGCCATGCAAACTTACGAAAGAAAAAACTGGCAGAATAATTCTATTAGCTAAGCTTCTTGTGTACTTTCTGGCTAGAGATTGTGTGTTGCACATACTGAGAAGGGAACTTCTGGATTGTTGCACACCAAGCAGGGGTCACTCTCCAGATAAAATCCATCAAACTCCACTAGACCTGACAGAGTGCTGCAGGAGAAAACACCAAATTATTACATTTTTTATGTAGAGGATGTCCACTACATGAAATTGCAATCTCCTTGCTACAAGACAGCATGTCACATACTTGTAGATGTTGGAGTTCGGGTGATTTGTCAGGATATGGTTCTGCGCCCTCAGGATTTCCACAGCTTTCTGGGAATACTCCTTCAACTGGAACAGAAAAGGGAAATCACTCAAACAATTCAATAGAGAATAATGATAAAAAAGGCGAAGACATTCAGGAGGACAACTTCCAGCAATACATTATGGACAAAGCCTAACTTAATAATTTATTAATCGAAAAGTCTGGTTATTTCTGTGTCAAATTACCCTTGTATTTTAAGAAAGAGAGCCAAACTACATCAAAGAGGAGCCAAACAATCTCTCATTACCCAGATGGCATGTCAAAAGCAGAAAACAATTACTGGGAGTAATAAGAAAACCCCACACATGGCTCACAAATTACAGTGACGTGCAAATACAAACACTAAGGAATACGGTTCACAAGTCGGCTGTTTATGAACTTATACCAATATAGGGCAACAATATAACAATTGAATAACAATTACTATACTATAAGAAGTACAGCCATAGTCTGCGAGGCTTTCGAACAAACCTTCTTCTCTGTCTGAGGGGTTTTGAGTGAGAAGTATCCAAGCAGGTCAACAAACTGCGCAGCTTTGCGGCCATATGCAGGCAGCTCCGGCCAGATGGCCCAAGTCAGTTCCAGCAGGAGCTCCTGCTGAGACTTACTGGAGTTCCTACAGGGAGATTTTCATGTCAGCCACAGTCCAAGGATGTGGTTTCACCATTCAGTAATTTATTGCTTTAATTCCCACATTCTTTCCATTGCTTGTTTAGCGATGCTACAATTTAACGTTCAATCACAACAGTCTTAGAAAAAGTGCAAATATTGAAAGAAGATTTGTTTTGGGTTTGAGCCTGAGCCCAACAAAGCTGCCTGTGTATGTCTGAATGTGTTAGATGCTGGCAGTACCTGTAGATATGAAGTGCCAAGCAGTGGGCTTGCCAGCGCACAGCAGATGAGTTTGACTCCAGCAGGAAGCAGCGCAAGAACTGAATGAGGGTTTCCTTGTCTGCAAACTTGTTAAGCTGACTGACCAGAGCCATACACAGCTGATCCTCCTGGCTACCAACTCCATCACCTGTGGTCAGTCCACAACAATACAACACAGTCATGGCTCTGGCATCTACTATCCATTTTTGATACCCAAATATCCTGTCCAGCTGCCTATTGTACCATTCACTGTATACTATCTAAACAAGATTTAATGTGAAGTATGACAAAGTCTGTGTCGTTGCCTCACCCTCTTTGTCTTTCTCCTTGTCCTCTTTTTTGCTCTTTTTACTGGAGGACTTGCTCTGAGAGGACTGAGAAGCGGTCTGTCCAGTTCCACTGGAGCCTCCTCCTGAGAATGATGAAGAGGAGGAGGAGGAGCTGGCCAGCACCTTACTGCCACACAGAGCACAGGAGAGCAGTTGCAAAAGTACAGGGGAAACACCCTCATCCACCAGGAAGCTGACCTGGAGCAGGAAGTACAACACAGCTGGACAGAGAGGAGAAAGAGATAAGAGGAGGGAAAAGAAATGATTATGATGTCAACACGACTAGCCTTCAGTTTGTTTGTTTGCAGTTACACACACTGATCTGAAACTTACAGTCATCCTTCATGCAGAACTTCTGCCAGTTGATCGTCCTCTGAGTGGCAATTTCAGCACAAGCTTTCAGATGTTCCATCTGCATCAAGAGAAGCAAGTTACACTTAAGCACAGAAAGTTACAAAAAGCTCAATCCTTCCAGCAGCTGACATTTATATCACAGAGCAAAGAAATAGAATAGACGAAGAATTAACAAATGAGGGTTGTGGAAAATATGCACAGAATATGTGACCTTAATAAGACAATGAAAGAATGAGTATGAAAAACCATACAAGCTCGGTACGAGTCGTCTACGCGACTGCTCAGAGGACACTCACCAGACTGATGAGTGTGTCATACTGTAGAGCTGAGCCAGACGTGGCTGTGACCACGCCAGCCCGGAGGAAGATGCCCTGCTCCTCCAGGAGCTTCTTGATGCTGCGCACATGGGAGTCAAGGGTGTGCAGATCCCTCAGCTGACGATACTTTTCCTTTGAGCCGCAGATAAACAGCAGCAGCTTTCTGACTTGCCTTCTGACGAATGGTGTCTGCTGAATCATCAGATACTGAGGAGAAATGCAAGACTGAATTAAGGGGTTGTTATTTATGTCTTTAGTGCAGACAGAGGTTGAAAAAGAACATCATGTAAGTGATAAATTCAATTGCTTACCTCAGACAGATAATAAAACCAGGAATGGTCAAAGACAGGAGGCGGGATACGTGGGTTGGTGTCAGCAATCTTCTTGATCTGATACGGCAGCCGGAGCACCATTTCAGTCAATAGCTGGGAGTAGGCTTCAAATACATCAGCAGCATGTCCCTTATGTGAAGAACACAGTGAGTTCACATTAACATTCCTTGAACAAAAGTCACTTTCTCAAGTTTTAAAGATGTTTTCTAGTATCTGATACCTTGACATATTGGCGGAGGAAGAAAGGGCTCATGTCCGGTGGAGAGGAGGCTGTGTGTGGGCGGAGGAGCTGGCTGGTGGCCACAGGCTCTTCTTCACCCTGCTGGCTCTTCCAGAACTCCAGGAGCGATTTGAGCACGTGGAGACAGTAGTCAATCGCGCCGAGGCTGAGCAAGGCAGTAGCTGTGGCATTCGAAATAAGCGAGGAAGACTGGAAGAGAGAAAGAGGATGCACCTGGCATGTATTACAAGCAACTTAGCGTTAAATATCCATAAAGAAGTAGCAAGCTGTCCATGGAGAAATTCAGCCATAGAAAATGACATGTTTGATATGCAAGTACCTTGTATGGCTACTTTAAGGTGGCTTTGAACAAACTGTGATGTCTGACTAACACATCTGAATAATTGCAAATTTTCATGTACCTGCTGTTAACATTATTCCAAAAGACATTTAACTGATAGCCTTGGATGAAATCAGAGAGAACTTCATTGAAAAAAAGAGGATGTACCTCAGTAGAGGATTTCGAGCCAGACTTGGTTCGAGACATGAAGACGCTGAGTAGTCTCATGATGACCAGGTGAACTTCATTGATGGAGCAACGGTCATTCTTCTTGGACACATCCTGCAGAATAATAAAATAAATAAAAAAATCAAGTAAACCAATGACACTTTTAAGCCCGATTCATCTGATTCATCACAAGGAGACCGTGGTTACCTTCTTGTGCATGCCAAGCTCAGCAATGAGCTGTGCTAGCAGGTCATCCAAGGCACCCTTATCCTTTTCATCCTCACCATCCAGGTCAGACGTCAACATGAGGATAACCTGCATGTAAGGGATGGCTTGGACCCCACCTACATTGTGGAGCTGAGAAAGGTGCTGAAGCAAGCGCTCCAGTAGCATAAGGCGAACCATGTGTAGCCTGACAAGAAACACAAAATAAAAAAAGAAAGAACATTTTTAATTCTACAATTGAGTTGATTATATCAAACTTAATGTCAATGACAATATGAATATGATGACAATCTACCCCAACACATTTATTCCCGAATTTCTTTCCGCTTTCCCCTTTCCACTTTGCAATTGGTATGTCTGACCTGTTGCTTGTGTGAATGTCTCCCTCAGTCTCTCCTTCCCCCTCTGAGCCGTCGCCTTCCTGCTGGGCTGTGGTGGTGCTGATAGCTCCAGTGCTGGAGCTGACACTGCCTGGACCTGCAGGGTGGCCCTCCACTGCTGTGTCCCCATATGCACTGCTGCGTCCCGAAACTGTACACAAACATGCATGCACAAGTGAGTGAGAAAGCTGCGAGGGTAACTGATCAACAGCTTAAAAAGACAGTGAAAGGTTTAATACCCATTAATTAATATCTACTGTCTGTAAAGACTTGTACTGTTTGCATTTATAGCAGGCATGTCAAACTCATTCCACAAAGGGCTGTGTGGCTGCAGGTTTTTCCTCCAACCAATCAAAAGCACGCAGTCTGACCAATCAGCTGTCTGAAGACTGAGATCAGCTAATGAAATGAGTGTCTGGTGTGCTGCTGCTTGGCTGGAAAGAAAACCTTCAGCCACTCGGCCCTTTGTGGAATGAGTCTGACGTGTGGTTTATAGATACTATATGAGCTAAGACATGCATATATAACATTTTGTCTACCAGGCTGGTATAACAATCATAATATCTCATATTTGGTTTCTGAAATCACCCACCACTGTGTTCCCCCGCTACAGAGTCAATTGCAGAACCTCCACTCTCTGAGCCCACGCTGCCACCATGCTCAGCTGGGGAGGTCCGCAGTGTGGAGCCATCAGTAGCAGCTGTGCTGCCCTCATCATCTGATGCCGGGGCTGAAATCATAGCAATAGCTGTAACAGTAAATACACCACGGTCATCTGGCCAGGATACATAATTTCAGCTCACACTTGTGCACCAACAATGCAAAAAAGCATGCAGTACATGCCAAACACGCCTGTCATTGCTGGTTTTTCTCTTGAACCTATTGTGGGTATTATTATATGTAATTACGACCTACTTGAGCAAACATGACAGACTGAAAAGAGGATCAACAACCACTTGAATGTCAAAATACTGAACTAAGACAGCAAGCTGTGCCACAAGGTTATGATCTTCAATGTGGAATATTATCACTGGTCACAACAAACATGCTGTGAGATTTTGCCAATTAGTTCCAAATTGTGGCTAAGATAATAAGATTTTGATGTCTAATGTGAAGGATTTCCAAGCCACTCGGGCCTTTCAGTTACAAAAACCTAGCTTCCTTCTAATCCCATACTACCGCCAAAGTGTTTTTTTTTTACCTGATGCGGTGGTGTCTGAAAGGGTGCCAGCATCCAGTGATGAGGAGCTTGGTGCCTGGCCAGACAGGCCAAGGCTCTGAAGGCCAAGAGCGCTGCTACTACTCCCTAAAAATGTCAAAAATATGTATAATACGTTAAAAGTGCTCACCCAAAATACTGATCCTCTAAGTCATGCTTATCCTGATTTTGTCAATCATTTGAGGTTAACCAGACACCAAAATTGGTTGATATATGAGGATATATGAAACCTTGCAGTTTCAAGAGCCTTTCAATTACTGCAAGTTTCACTTTTGCGATTAGTGTTACAGCTCTGCGAAACTAAAACTGTTTACTTTTTAGCTAAAAATGTGTTTTAGAGTGTTGTGTTTCAGTGGTATTATCTCCTAGAATTGCTAACATCTGCTCAGTGCTTCGCTGTTGTCCACAGGTGTAACTGTAGGTTCAAACAACTGTATACTGAACAGCTTGAGAACTGTTCAGAAACATCACACATAGGGAGAGTGTCTAAATGTTGAATGGGATTCCCAGGCAGTTTAAGCTACCACAAACTATTGCATTTCTTGCATTTTCAGGCAACTGACCCTGTTGATCCTGCTGAAGGCTGAGAGCAATGGCCAGCTCGACCATAGTTTCATCATCTGCATCAGGAGGGATGTCTAGCATGGGGGGGAAACCCTCAGCCCCAGCCAGCAGAGCCTCCAAGGGAGACGGATTTCCATTGTTGACATTTTCTGCTGTCTCCAGGACCATGGACTCTGACTGGAGGAGACAGAAAAACAAAGGTATTAAGTTTGTAACAAAGATTTATACTTGGATTTTAACTTCATATGCCAGGGAACTAAGAACAAGTTAACTATAATTTCATACTCGTGAGAGGGGTTTATGTTTCTCGACATGTCTCCTTTCACAATGTTAACAACGTAGGAGTTATGTCAAATATAACCCACAGGCTACATCGGCCATCTTTACTTACCACCATCTCAAAGTCCCCATGGTCCACTTCGCTCTGCTCCTGACTCTCCTGTCTGCCTTCTTCTCCTCCCGTCAGCACTGATGACTGCATTTTGTCATCTGCATCGTCATCATCATCATCATCCTTGTCACCTATCAAAGAAAAGTTTTAGAGAACTGAATCCACATGTGGTCATAGGAAGTCTTTATTTAGACATTGTTTTACTGTGCAGACCTTGGACTGGAATGTGAACACTAAAAACTTTTTGAAACTGCAATTGTCCTGAACATTCACCCACAGCCTATGAAAACTCACCCATAGGTGTGTTGGAGCGTGGGGGAGATGGAAGGGTCACATGTCGTCGTTTGTTTCTTGGTCGAAGCACTCTGATCAGGGCCTGCTTACAAGCAAAGCTCACGGCTGTGTCCTGAAATTGGTTCAAATACAGAATGGTTTCCTGGTGACTGCAGTCCAATACTGCATTTAACGATAGTATCCCATGTAACAGCTCTTATCCCAATTACAAGAGGTAATTCTGCAAAGTAATTTCCTGATTCATCAAAATCCTGATTATAAATAGCCTTGTTTGGCAAATACCAGGATTATTAGGATACAACTGAATTTCGTTTCTAGTGATTAGTAGCGGTACTATACTTACTGGGCACAGTAACATTTGCATGTAGATTTTGGAGGCTACATTGATGTAATCCAGTTCACATGTGCAGTATGCATGGATGATATCCACCAAGGCATTCACTGTTGCTTCCACATGAGTTAAGCCTTAGATAGAGGAGGAGAAGAAAAACATTCACATTCATTGTTTTCAACTCTGTGTAGTGTACCAAAATCAAAGTAGTGCTTCCAGACAGTATGCATTCTGTGTAAATGTTCTCCATAACATTTAAATGTGTGCTGACAGCCAGGAAACTTCACGTTCACATTACTTAAAACATATCTACATATTTTTCATATGTAGTTAACGTATTTGCACAATTTTGAGATCCGAAAGTTTGACCTTACCAGGCAGGCAAGCAGGAGCAAGAAAGGCGTTCTTCGGTTTTAGGGAATGAAGCTTCCAGAAGTTATTCATCAGCTGTGTGATAAAATTACAGCTCTCACCATCCAGATGTTTTTGCCCATCCTCTGTCATTTCTGGGTGAAAACAAGAAGAAAATGAATAAATGAGTCTTCTCTGAAACTTTTAGATTATTTAGCTCCAAAGCCACTTAGAAAGTCAACTAGGCCAACAAATGTAGAAGAATTTCTTTTGACATGTCTGTAACTCATGACATCATGATTACAGACGGTATAATCGTGTAACCGCATACATATTTACACATAAATTGAAAAAAACTTATATTCTGAAGTCTTGGCCGACACTTGTCACCAATAGAATAGCCTCTTACCAGAGTCATGGTGTAATGACTTTGTTTCTGTAAAATGCACCAAGTTGTTGGGTCTCATGATTGCAATGGAGCGGGCAGTGATCACAAGCCTCTGGAAGACATCAGGGTCAAGCTCCCTCCCCTCACGGCTGCAGCTATTCAGACACTGCACCGCATTACTCAGCAAGGACTGGTCCTGATAAGAGACAGAGAAGTGTTGCAATAGTTCTTTATAAGTGATGTAAAGGATGAGCACAACATTTAACACATAAAGGTACTTGAGCACTTACAATTCAGTTTCCATGATCATAATGTAATTCTGAGGGTGTGGTTTCTGAACAAACTGCTGTGTAACATTTACATTTAATGGATTTAATTGTTGATCAATGATGAACAAACTCAGTTTTTCTGCACAGCTGGCTGTAAACTACAATACAACAATAATCTTGGCTTACTTCCCTCACACAGGATTCAACAGTTCAATACTTATTTCCACTGAGGTTCCTTGATGTAAAGAAATAAATCAAGGTTCATCAATACAATATACCAAAATCTGATGTGGTTTTCCCTTTTTCCAATCACCCCTACCTTGTGGTTGTGGTAGGCAGTTCGGCTGGTGTGCAGGCTGGCAAGAAGTCCCTTGGTCTGCTGCTGCACACCTGCAGGGGTTGGCATGGACAGGAGTAGAGTGGCCAACTCCAGCGCTGCAGCCTTATTCTTCTCCTACAAAGTGTTGAAGACATGCAGTCAACAACACTCACTAAAGGCAAACAAGTTTAACACGGTATTTTTCCTTCACATGTGTTATAACTTAAAGAATAAAATCTTCATTTGTTTACCTTTTCACTGGAGGAACCTACTGCAAAGCAGCTTTCCAAAGCCTCAAGGGAGCTGACAACCAACCTGTAATTAAGAAAGAGGATCAACAATGCTTCTACTGCAGATTTCCCCTTAAATCAACAAAACAAACAGAAAAAAATAGCAAATCTCAACCAGTTGCAGTCTGTGCTGATCTAAATGCCAAAACACTGAATGCAAGAATAAATGTTTAAGAAAAGAATTTTGTTGTGCAAGTGTTGAAATGGTGCATGACAGGTACACACTATCAAGCATGGACACACAAATTGGCACACATGCACAAAACCATACAAACAAGCAGAGAAAGGGCAGTTACTAACCGGTCCAAGGTTGATAAGGACTCAGTTTCACAACTTTTTATTGTATTTTTGGGAGCAAAAGAAAAAGAACAAAAACAAAGTGTGAGGATCACAGAAAGAAACAAGTGAAATTAAATGATTCAGCTGAACATAAGAGAAGCATGCAAGAAAAGATGACATCACAATAGCCATGCACTAAATACGCTAAAGAGAACCCAACCCCCACTGTTAAAACTTAAGGCTCGTCCTCAACAACGCCTGCTACATAGCTGGACTCAAGAAGGGTAAAGATATGGATAAAATCTGGTACGTCTATCACAGTAAGTGTAATTCTTTAATGACAACATCTATTAATATCATGATATACTTAATTGGATGGAAAACCAATATAGAAACTGTTTCTAGACAAAATAACCACAGGCATGTTTTGGCTAAATTCCTATCAAATCAAGGCACTTCATCACCTTTATGCAAATATAAAAAAAATTCCTTATTATCATAAAACAGTGCTTCTCATTGATTTGTCTACACAGGTCTCAAAAGGACAAATGTGGCCATTTAGAAGTTAAAGAAATAGTCACACTATCTCATCAGATCATGAGTGTGGTTAACTGAACTACAGAGGGTCACCCTTATGTGGAAATCCCATACCTCTCCAGCACACTGCCACTTGTGGTGGTTGGTGTGGCTATGTCTCCATCTGAGGCACCATTGCCTTGGTTGAGGTTGGGACTGCAGACGTTGTTAACTGAGGCAGAGGAGAAGTCCTCTGGTGGATCCTCAGGCCAGCCGAACTGCTCCTTGGTTTTGCCGTAGATCTTGATTGAATCAAGCATGGTGACTCCAGCTGGGTCAACAGATGCTCCAACTTTAAAATGAACAAGATGATGAAAATGCATCAGAAGAGAAGATGGTTTTTTAACAGTCTGCAGAAAATTCAGTGTGATCCGATGCCAAGGTATTATATCCTCCTGAGACCAAGCCTATTCATTTATGTCCTCTGTAGTGGACATTTGGTTTTGGTCTATTTCTTTTGACTCCTTTGAGCTACCCTACTGGGTCCTGGTGTGCTCAGTAGAGGACATCCTGGCCTTTCTAATGATATCTCATGTGTTTGGGTGGGATGAGGGGAACTTTGTTTTCATGCGGAGACAAAATGCAGACTGCGGCAAAATGTGCATGCCAGGTAAAGAGAAAAGATCAGTCAAATATATAGTTTTTTAACTATGGTAATCATATATTGTCTTGTTTATGAACATGTCAGGAATCATAAAATTGGAGTCAGAGTTCAGTTAAACTTTTTGTTAGAAAAAACAATAGCAATGTTATGAATGTTTAATAATGTCAATTTTGTTCAGTAGTTCAACAAAAGATATAGGCCAAATGTTCAGGTTCATTTAAAAAATGGATAGACATTCTTGTTTTCTTGTCAGCCTATTATGATTTCGTTGTGTTCTGGTAAAATAGTTCGGTTAGTCCACTACAGTGGGCATGCTGTAAAATCTAAAATAAAAATATTTTTACAAAATTCTAAATTGTGAGTTGTTTTAGCTCCAAAGGCAGGAAATCACAAAAAAAAATAAATAAATAAATTGAAAGATACTTTTTTCCCTTGGTTCTCAGGAGGATATAGCAACAAACTTCAAGTACTCTGGGGTTTGTCAAACTATTTTCATTCCGACTTAAAAATCTTGTGTTGAAAGGGCGGATGACTGGGCAAAAAACACAGATGCATGACAAAAAATACTAATATTCACCATATGGTGTGCTTTAACTTAGATTAAGAAGCTACAAAAAATACTAAACTGACTTCTGAAGTAATAGGTCATCCACTATACTGGACATTACAAAAATATCAATGCATCATAGCAGCAAACAGCAACATATAATCAACATTGCACACTCTTGCTCTTACTAAAGATGGACAGCTTCTTGTCAGCCTGCAGGGCCTCCTCTCTGGTGAAGGGAAAGTCAAACCAGCGGGCTCTCGTCAGGTTTATCTGCATGGTGCGGCCAAACACCTCCACATAGGAAGGAGCCCTCTCAATGGCCTGTGTGCCCACCTGCACACGCATGCCTGTCATCACCATCGAGCTGTTGTTGTTGACCGCCTCCACAGTGAATCCACCAGGCTAGGAGGAAACAACCAGACTCATGAAAAAAATTGTCTAATAGTGCATGTGTATGGTCTATATGCAGTGTCTTTACTATAAAAAAGCAAACAAACACAGACATGGCTGACAGTTGCACCTTTTCCAACACAGAATCATTTTGTTCGAACTGTCCCTACCTTTGTGTTGGCCACATACATCCCAGTGGAGTTGAGCCTGTGTTTAATCTGCTGTCCATTGTAGACCTGCAGCAAGTCATTGCCCCCAAACTCCACCTCTGTCAGCTGCTGGTTGTGTTCAAAAAAGTCCACTGGGAATGTCACCTGACTAGAGGTCCGAGTGGCTAAAAGTAAATTCATTCCATTAATATTTGAAACTTTTGTATGCAAGTAAGCAGTTTCTGGATATCATGAACATTCCTGAGGAAGCCATTAAACATGTTTACACAAATTTTAATGAAAATTGTGAATAAACTGCACCTTGACACTGATGTGGACTTTTACAAACTAGAGAATTTAAGTCAATAATCTAATTTTTAAGAACAGCTCAAATATTCTTGAGCTGAGGTTGTGTGTTAGAATCACCCTTCAAATGTCAACAGTGGTTAATCAGGCACTTTGGCAAATTACCAGCTATTGTCCAAGTATGATGATCACACTGGCCCAGAGCTGGTTGGCGCTGGGATCAACTTGCTTACATTTTTTGTAATTAAAAAATAGTTGCACTTTATTGGTTTGAAACTTACTAGTAGCAGCAGCTTTGCGCTTGCGGACAGGCTTCATGATACTGATGCCACAGCTGGGCTGCAGTGATGGCTGGAGCCAGTAAGAGGTGTTGTCTACATTGGCCATGTAGATTCGCAGGCTTCCGTCTTCACAGAGGAGAATCATAGTGGTGCGCTGCTGCTCATTACTGGCAGTGTGTCGGATAGCTACCATATCTTGAATCTGGGGAAAAGAGAAAATTAATGTTAACCTTAAGATATGGTGAAGAAATCAAACCCAGTGGGTGACACACGTTCCACACATGTGCGCTACAAAACAAGATGACGACTGTATGACAGCAGGAAAAAACACTGCTCTTTGCTGTATTTGTCTGAACAACAAGGTCAAAAACATGAACAAAATAAGAACAGGACAAAGGATGAGGAATACAGTACATGAGCGCCAGAGGTGAGAAGCTCATATGTGGTCAGTGTGCTTGTAGTGCATTCACGCTCTTCTTACCACGCTTTTCCTTTTTCCATTTCATACACTGCCATCACTGATTGCTGCAGTTCTGACTTCTAACCAACTCGTGACTGTGACAGTGGTAAGTCAGTGTGTTACATTAAGTGGTCATTACCTTAGCTTTGGCTGGCAGAGTTTTAATCTCTTGAATGAGGAAGGTGTCTGGTTTGACCATGATGACAAGTGGTATGCCTGTTGTCTGCTGCACGCAGCACACCAGGCCTGGGTGGTTCATGACCTCAGACCACTGGCACAGAGCAGGTGACATCTTAGTGCTTCCACCGTTAGAGCTTAAGAGGACAGGAGGGCAACAGAAAAAAATGGACACACAGTTAGCTCTTCCATTTACCCATTACATTTTTTCAGATTCAGTGCATTAACTGGGGAGTGAAGAGGGCATTTACGGTACAGAGGAAGTGTTACCCTTTCACATTGATGGGGAAAAGCCTCTGGACTTCAGTGGTGCTGCGGCTCACTGTGGCAGCAAAGGACTTTCCCTGGCTGTAGCTGAAGAAAAGCATCTGAAGCACATGGGAGTAATACACCGACACACCACCTCCGGCTACCTGCCCATTGCTATCCTGGAGTCACACAGAAAGATTTTACCACAATATTGCTTTCTGGCATTCATCATTTCGAGAAACCTCATAGCAGTGCTCTGAAGTGGTAATATGATCACATGATTCTGTGGGTCTAACCTCATGGCTTAGGTACACATTTCACTTACCTTCAAGTCTTCATGGGTTATCTCCAATACATTTGTGACATAGAAAGGGCCATGCTGGGCACTGCTGGATTCATCCATGAGCTGGGTGTACATGTAACCTGCTGAAGACATGATGGCGATAACATTCTTCCCCTCTTCATTGAAAAGGAACGTGGCATCACGGATCTTAGAACTTGGCAGCAGGAAGTAGTACATGGGACTCAGGGCATCCACTGACAAGTCATAAATCTGTTTAGCAAGGGAGACAAATCGAAAAAGACGAGCATTACTGAGTGTTTTTTTCAACTTAAGAAAAGAAGCATCATCATAGTAAAACGTTGAGCACCTGTGACTGTCTTCCTAAATCAATATCAAAATTCAATAAAATTACCAATAATTAGTCAACATCTAACTTAAGGTACCAAGTGTCTATTCTCTTACTGCATACCTTGACAAAGTCAGCGGTGATGATGGCAAGTTCAGTCTGGGAGCCAGGTAACCAGATGGCTTTGATGATGAAGTTGCCAGTGGCCAGTTGTGGGTGCAACACTAGATGATCTGACACAGAGCCTGTGCTGCTGAAAGTCAGCACATGGCAGTCCTGGGGGAAAAAAATGAGAGAACAAGACAAAACAGTTGAATATCAAATTTCTACATGGCAGGCATTTTAAAAATGCTTCTTAACATACTTAGGGAGGGTGAATCCTAGGGTAACAGTTGTGGTCTTCTCTCACAGTCAAAATAATGACATTGCTGTCTGTGTTAGTTTCATTTAATAGATTTGTATGTTGTTGTTTTTTTTTTTTTTTTCCAAAGAAGCTGGTTTTCTGACCTTGAGGCCGCACACAGCCAGGTAGTCTTCATTACAAGGGTTGCCTGTGAGACTGAGGACAGTGAAAGGGACTGGAGCAGAGGCCAGGCGGGTCAGGGTTAGCTTCCTCTTGCTTGAGTCAGCTTGTTTCAGGAGTGTGGACAGCTGCAGAACTGTTATCTGTCAAGCGGGAGAAGGAGAGAAAATGGGTTACCACAAACAGAACATGAAAGACAAAAAGAAATACACATTAAAGGGGGTAGAAATGCCCCCCACCTTCTGTTGCTACTCAACAAAAGTATAATTCAATCCTCTCTCCTTTATTGCTCCCCCTGTTTCTTCACCATGTCAATGACCTCCAATAGGAACAAACTAACACGCATCACACACAACGCCACACACAAAATGACCCCAGGCACCTCCTCAACCCATTCTTCACACTGCTTCCATTTGTGTTTATTAAATTGATACCATCAGACCACTAACCACAGACTTTCTGCTAAGCTATTATTCAACCTGTGTTTTTTTTAATCAGATAATGATACGATAAAGTCTTATGTGAAATAATTTGACAAAATGACAAAAAGAAGAATGGTTTACCTTTCCCTTTTCATGGCTGACTGCAAGGTGCTGGCGGCGGCCGTGAGGTGACGAGAGGACACACATGGCAACACGACGTAAAACGTGTGCACTAATGAGTTGGCGTATAGTTTGCCCCTGGTCACCACTGTAGTTCATCCTCACATTCTCAAAAGCCCCTTCCTGAGACCCAAGGGTAGGAACCTGAGGAAAAGCAACATGTTACTTATAATGTGGTTTCTAATAAGGTTTACACAATAACAAAGTGACTATTCCAACCATTTAACATTGTACGAGTCTTCATACCATTAACTGGTCTGTCATCTCCACAGTTTTGTCCTGAGTGTGCAGTTCATTCAGGGCTTGCTGAGCCCGGCTGCTGCTTCCCACTGCTGATGCCTGCTGGAAGTTGGTCTGGATGGCTTCCATGAGAAACATGAGCATCTCCAGTATGACTGCTGCAGTGGATGAGCCCATCTGTTGTGGGGAAATATGGCCAAAAGCTTGAGTCAGACAACGTAAATTGCAGCATATGTAAAAGAAAGACCTTTGACGCATCGGCTACATTGAACATGAAACAAATGTGGACCGTTAGCAGAGCAGATGTGTTGCCGAATGTATCTATTTAATGACTAAACCTGCAGTGTGCGCACAGTGTAGGGTTGTGTGAGTCACAGCTATGGATGCACTGGGGTTACCAGGAAAATCTGTTGAAGTCCAGCATATCTGAGTCTCTCCTGTCTTAATGTCACATGAAAATAATTCCACAGTTACATATGAAAATATTTAGCCTCCATGCACTGTTCCCCCCCCCGCTGCTACTCTGATGTCCGCCCTCTCTCTCGCTCCTGATTTGACAAATTAAGAGTTTATTTCAACCAATCCTGCAATAGTGATAATTGTTACTGTCTCTGTGAAAGGAGTCTGATGGCTTTGGCCAGAGCGATATGACATATATAGAAAAACATATATAAAAAAAACAGATATTACTCTTTAACAAAAAGGTATCTTGGGCAAGGCAGCACTGTGAAATTTCAACTTTGTCGCGAAGTTGGAATAATACAAGTAAGTTAACATCTACAGGCTCCTGTAGGCTAAGTAAGGAATAAGGGCCTTGCACACTTGCTGCAAAAAATGTGAATAAAAGAATGGTCTATTTTTACGTTTGTAGAGCAGACCTCTGTGATGCTTAAGCACATATTACACGCTACTCTCACGACTGACGTTGCCAGTTTCACTGATGATAGAAGAAGCATAGTGTTGCAGAGGCCCCACAGCAAACGTCAGCATATGTTATGTGTTCAATGTAACCAAGTGCAATAACGTTAAGAAATTTGAGTGGTAGGCAGACAGAGACATGGACTAGGAGATAAATCCAGGAGAGATGAACAGATTTTCTCTCACCACTTGTGCCACCAACTCCTCCTGGCAGCCCTCAATGCTCTTGCACACACTGCTCTTCTTCGGCCTGTCTTCATCACCGGGTTTGCCGTCACAGATGGTGACCTTGCCCTTGTCAGAGGGTGAGGCATTCTGATGGCGGATTGCACTGTCAGGCATACGTAGTTCACTCTGGAACGCAGAGGACTCCTTCAGAGTGGAGCCCATGCCACTGCTGGGGCTGCGTTTCACCAAGGCCTGTGGACAGTATGACACAAAGGAAAGCAGTGAGAACAGCAACGCTGCTGACATTTGCATGCATATATATAACTGAATATGACAGCTCGTCAAATACAGGCTTTTCACATAAAAGCATCTTCTTTGTTACGATTAGGATAACCTGCTTTTGTTTTCACTTTGCTAGCTTCTCCATATTGTGGAGTATAAAATTAGTCAAAAGGAAGGTCAGAGAGATTGTGTTGGATGGAGGCGCACTCGGGTTGGATGATATGATGGTGTATTCTGTATGACGGGAGAAATGTGTCTACCAGCAGAGTTTTGGCAAAACCGTTTTCAAAAAATGGGAGCAATTCCTCAGTGTCTCTGCTATGTAGCAAATCAGGGCTGGATTCTCCCGTGATCTCACAGACCAACCCAAGATGAGGCAGAACAACTCATTTCTACAAGGTGAGCAGTTAGTTTGTATGGAAGTTGAAGAACAAATGTTATGAAGTACAGTGCAGTACGGTTATTTTAAACCATTTCTTAATTACAGTACTGCGATTTTTCCATTACAGTGATATAAAATTACAAATACCATGATAGAAGATTCTGGCCATATTGCCCACCCATAAGGCGCACTTTATCTAAAATGCCTCCAAAGGCAAAAATCATGGATTGACAATTATCACTTGTATTGGAATTTGCTGCATCCACCAAACACTTTCACTTTGTTATCCATTTTGAACAAACTTATTATGAGCCATTGTAATCACAAGACTGACACAGAAGATAAACTGAAGGTAGAATGTAGTTGATGGTTTGTTCATCATCACATGCACATTCAGAAATCCATCATATAAGATTAACTAGGAAAGCTGGCCTTTTTAGTAAACAAAATGTTGACAACAGACATTTATAACATGATTTCTCTCATTTTCTGGCCACATGTGTGGGCTAGCTATAACCCTGACCAAATGAAATGACTGGATGGAAGTCAATGGGGGAATGACTTGCAAGCCAAAGTTACCGCTGTTGTTCTCTTCCCATGATGACCTGAGGTATTCGGTCTCACCTGGCAGCTGCCATCCTCTTTGGCACCGCAGTCACAGAAGAAAGAGCCATATTTGGCATAGGAGATCTCATGGTCTTTGTGACAGACCTTGGCGCACACTGTGCACACACCTACCCCATCCACCATCTTACAGGTGTGACAGTGGTACCTGCAGAATGAAAAGGACCAGGACAAGACTGTATATAGTACATCAGCAACTTCATAATGAAAGAATGTGACCTGCATAAATTTCAGAATCAGAATCAGAAATCCTTTATTTATCCCCGAGGGGAAATTGTTTAAATATTTTTAAATTTTTTAATTGTTTAAATATATTGTTTAAATATATTTCTACATGAAGGCAATTTTAGATAGTTATATTATAATAACTATAACCAAATTCCAGTTGATGTAACGTGCCAAAAACCTTGTTCAGGTGTGGGGAAATAAAAACTCAGCAGTTTAATCAGTTTTGAGTGAACTTCATGAGTTGGGTTCACTATTTGCAACCTAACACTTTAGCACAGCAGGAAAAAAACACAACACTTGCAGAAAAATGTCCCTAA
The DNA here is from genome assembly GCF_039877785.1 of Chaetodon trifascialis. Taxonomy (NCBI): domain Eukaryota; kingdom Metazoa; phylum Chordata; class Actinopteri; order Chaetodontiformes; family Chaetodontidae; genus Chaetodon; species Chaetodon trifascialis. The sequence goes on from NC_092063.1 coordinate 15,793,506, forward strand.
AACAATGGCTAAAAATTATCATAATTTTGTGGATTGTTTCTTCACAATGTCAACAATGTGAATTTGTCCTGTTTCTGTGGGCTTCATGTAAATCTACTGTATGTAGGATTTTAAGAGCCCAAGATTTTCCTCTTTATTCCGAGTTATGAAACAGTTCCTATGTGACAAATCTATTTTAAGGTGTAGTTCAGACCAAAAGACCTATGATCTGCGAAAAATCCCTTCACTTTATCATGATATAAATGATGAGACAACCTCTGGCCTCTTTTAATAAGAAAACTGAAATCACAGGGAAAAAGAGAATTTTCTTTACCAGTGCTGGTTCATGAACTCCTTCTGGGTGATGGTGAAGGTGCAGAGTTTGTTGCAAAGCGAGTCTTCATCCTGTCAAACATCGACAAACATGTTAGCGTGAATTGTTCCATTCAGCCGCAGAAAACCGAGTAAAGCAAACAAGAACTGCAATGCAACTACATAACTCACTTAAGTGTGTTTCAGTGAAACTCACTCAGGTGGTACGGACTTGTAACATCATATCGTTTCATGCACATCACATTATGCATATTTCAGTATGTACCAAGTCAAAAGTAACATCTTGTTGTAATTCTATTGCCTGAAATTGGTCAGAAGATTTTATTGTATTATAATTAAGGTTCTGTATATATCTAAAAAAAACTTAAGAGATTACATTACACTTCATGTAAATGTGCACAGAATTTGTTTGCATAATGGGATGAGATCTCACAGAGTCTTCTGCCTGGGAATCATCCTCCTCTACTGCAAGCTCCTCCACCCAGTCAGAGTCCACTTCCATGGCTTTCTCTTCTCCCTCCATTAGCAGCGCCGAGGTGCCCTGACCACTGCTTTGTCGCAAGGCATTCATCACATCAGCCAGATAGGAGATGATGTGGCATGAGCATTCCAGCATGCTAGCGTGCTGAAATCAAGAAACAGCAGTACATCAGCGACTTAATGTTTAATGGTTAAAATGCTGAATGGGAAACACACGTTAGGCCAGGGTTCGAAACAGAATCACACCTGGATGAAGTCAAAGTAAAGCACTTCTACAAACTGGTGCAATATACTGATAAACATAAAAACTTACCTTTCCTTGGGATAAGTTTGTGCTCACTTTTTCCACAACATTCTTCTGTGTTAAATACTTTTTGCTGCAGAGAAAATTAAGATAAATTTTCACATTAATTTTCAGAAATTTAAGATGCCATGGTTGTCTGATATTGCCTAAAGGATAAGGTCACCTGACGTAAAGTACTTTTTCAATCCATGTTAATGAATCCTTGAGTTCTTTTGCCAAGCAAGTTTTCTGGTGAGTTAAGCCTGAGCAGCGATGCCAAAAATAATCAGTTCCCTGATGTAAATGAAGTCAGCGGATAGCATGTCTGTGAAATTGATTTCTTACCATCTGGTCAGCCAGTCGATAGCTGCCCTGTGCAGTTGCAGGTGGCCCGCCCCTTGTCCAGCGCTGGCAAGTGTGGCCATGATGACCATGAGCTCAGGGAAGCCTGTTCCATCACCATTGGCCAGCATGTCTGTCGCCATGGGAATGAGTGTGCTGAGGAGGACAGTGCACACTCCTTCGCCAACCTGGCTGTTGTCACGTACAATGTGGGTGGTGAGCAGCTGCAGAAGCTGTCGGTTTTCTTGCACTATTTCCAGCTGCTCCGAGTCCTTTGGTGGGGTGGCCGTCATGCGCGTCAGCCAGGACTGTAGACGAGAGGGCTCCACACAGGCCAGCTGGGCCAGTGAGCCACACAGACACAGCAGGCTCGGGTTCGGGCTCTTCTCCGCTACATACAACAACATCACCATGGGATTTAGGCTTGTTGGAAAATATGAGCACTGTGATTTGATTTTTGACAATTTTACGGCATCAGTATGCTTCAAATGTGTTTATTGGATCACTGAATAGTGCCTGAAACCCACTCCTCAACAGCTTTCAAACATTAGTCTCACTGCCTCCAGTCACTTTCCAAAACAGACAATCAGGCAAGTACCACCACTTTACGCAGCAATTAGTCTGGTATGCAGCAGTCAGTATGAAAGGGCTGAATGTCTTTCTCAAGCTTGTTTTTTTGTTTTCATTCTTCACACAAGTACTTCTATCACCTTTTGTGTATGACCAAATGAAGCACCATGCAGGCCTTTAAGGAGAGACTGTCTCAAAGTGTGTGGCTCTTTTCCCTTTGGTACAATTTTCATCTCTCACCCCTCTCAAAAGGGAGGATTTTCACTCCGCCTTCAAATGTAACCATTCGGAAGAGCACTTAATCCTTTCACCATTTGGTCAGACAATTTGGAAAAAACAGTCCATTTGAAGCATACTCTAGCCTTTAGATGGCTTTTATTGTCTGGTGAAATTACAACAGTTGACTTACTTAGCTGGAAAAGCTTAGTGAAGAATTTCAGCACCCTGTTGCAGAACTTTGCAGATAGGTTTTCATTGGCTGTCGCCATCATAATCTGAACAAGTTCACCACTGGAGAAAAGGAGCACAAAACAAGTGAGGTAGTTGCATAAATGTGGAATAATGCAGCCTGTGTCACCAGTTGAGCAGATACCTGAATGAAAAGAACTCTTCCATGGCCTTGCGGACTTGACTGCTCTCAAGTTGCTTTTCAAGGTACTGGAGGCATTCCTCAAGGACAGACTCATCCAACCCACTAAAGAAAATTAGATCCAATGTTGGTAAGAGGAGTGAAACTCAATCAGACAAACATGCAAGCTAGTAAACAAAAACAACGTTTAACTAGGCTAAAATCTTCACAGCGGGGCTTGACTTGTCAACACTACAATGCAGGTGTGATTCATTATCATGTCACACATGGTATACCTGTTGGGATCTGAGTGATTGGCAATGATGTTGTAACACCCGGTCACCAAACGTTCGTAGATGCGGGCTAGGAAGGCATCTGACTCTGATGGGCCCAGGATGCGCTCCAGTGAGGTGCTGCTGATCTCAGCCACACTCTCTGTGCTGCTCTCCAGGAGGAGAGGCAGCAAAGTGCGCACAACCTGCGAAGGATTCAGCTCCTCTGTGCTGAGGAGGCAAACATGCAGCAATATTAACAGAAGATTACAGGTTTCTCATAATACATTCTGCTTATCACATACTATTAGTGACAACGTTTAATGATTTTGAATAGGACAAACACTTACACAATGAGGTCCCCAGTGAGGCGAACCAAAGAGAGTAGGATGTGTTTAAGAGAAGAGGCCAGAGGCAGGGACTGACAACTCAGTGTCCCGAGGTGAGCTGCTTGGATGGCGCTGATGTAGCTCTCTGATGGAATGGTGTCATTAGCAAACGCATTTCGCTGAGAAAGAAAAAAAACATCAGGCTATTAGTCTCATAACTGCAAATAAAATATTTTTTTCCAAATGACAGTAGAGCTGTAGAGCTGGGAAATATAAGTAAAAACTTTTTTGTAATCATACTGGATATCTCTTGATATTAATTAAATGATAATTTAAGACTGATATTTTCTGACAAGATCCATAACTTAAAATGGACATCTTATGATACATATAATCAGATACAGAGCAGAACACATTATATCTAATGTTTAAAATTGGAAGTTTCACATTAAAAAAACAATAAAGAAATAACAATTGCATTGAAACAAATAAAGCAGCTGCTCTTAACACAGCTTTGCCAAAATCAACAGCAGAGTGTGAGGATGTAGCATTTTTTTTGTCAGTGCTGTGAACTGGAACAGGAGTGGGTGGTAAAAAGTTAAAATAAGTTTACACATCGTCATATGTTGTACATATTGTACAGCCCCTTGAGGCAAACTGTGATTTGTAATACTGGGTTATATAAATAGAATAACAGCAAAAAAAACTAAATGGTGAACAGATTGCCTAATCTCCTTTATAATGTGGCCCCAAAGACAGACAGAGTCAGACTAAACCAAAAGCAGCAACTTTAATCACGTACCCATGAGCCAATGTTGGGGAATTCATTGGTGTGAATGCCATTCCAAGTCTCACATATCGTCTGTACAGCTGTTGGCAAGTTCTGCATAATACTGTGACCTGTGAATTTTAAAGAACTCTGGTTAAAACAGTGAGTAAACAGAGAAGTTGTGTAAGTGAATATACTGTTTTACAACTTAGCTCTTGAGTAATCCACATTTCACATACCCAGCATATTGGCCTTGCAGCGGGTGGAGCCGATGGACAGAACTGCAGCATAACCTTGGAGCTTAGCATCTGTCAGCTTGTTCTCCCCCTCCTCTGGGATGTTCATGAGTAGGTAAGACCTGGTCACGACAAGTGTGGTTTAATAATTTTATTCACATATATGAATGAATGATTTACAACTCAAGCCTAATTTTTTCTTGACAGATTTAATTTTGGATTAAATGACTGAAATATGTTTTGCCTCATGTGTGCATTAGACTGCAGCACTGTTTGCAAAATGTCAGCATGAAAGCTCTGCAGTTAAGGAAGTGATGAAATAAAAAAAATATTATCCTTTGCAGTTTCTGTTAAAGTTTTAATAAACGACTCAAAGCTCTAGTCACATACAAAAAAAAGAAAAACGAGAAAATAATTATTATGGATTTATCTGCTTTAGGCAGAAGATAAAGCAATAAAATAGCAAAACCTGCAGCTATTTCAATCGCACCCTCATATTGCTAGACCTAGACCTGCATGACCTAGATGAGCTTGGTAGTTAGTGATCCCATTCTCACCTTGTAAAGGCTGTGTAAACATCAGTGAGCTGCAGTGTGGCAGGCAGTAGGTTCTTTGTGATCTCAGATGACTTGTGGGTGTCTGCCTCAATGGCAACCTTGGACAAATGCTCATCTAGGGAAACCTGCACTTTAGAGATGACTGCATCCAGTGTATAGATGGCTTGCAGAGAGGGTAACTGATGAAGTGGAAGGATAACATTCGGGTCGACACTGGAGAAGGTTGAAATCTGCAACAGAATCAAGTCGGCAAAGAGCAACAGTTGCGTTCAACATTTAGTTTGGACAACACTCGATACGCAGGTCAAAAATGAATAGATTGTAATCATTACCTGTCTTGCAATGTACTCCTCTGCTAGTTCCACATCGTATTTCACAGTGCTACACTTAGAAGCCGTCATCTCAACCAGAGAGGCTGCTTGGTCTGCTTTCATTCCCTGCTTCACCAAGTGTTCCTGTCAGCGAAGATGTGGCCAGAATTATACACCAAATACCTTACGCCAAAATAAACCACGACAAAAAAGAACTCACAAAATCACAGTACAGGATTAAGACACAAAATCAAAGGTAATATTCTTGGAAGTCATTTATTTGTTTTGGCATCTATCATGCATTCGGTAGGGCTTTCAGGTGTCAACAGACCTTGATCCAATGCACGTACGTAGACGCCCGGAGACGTGAAGACCATCGCAGTGTGTGCAGGATGTCGCTCTCACTGGGATCACTGCAGCCAGTCTTTAGCTGCTCCATGTAGGCTTTTGAGGGTGGTAAAACACCCAAGATCCTCCACAGTATCAAGAAGTAGTACTGAAGGGAGCAAGCCTCCTGTGCAGAGTGATAAACAAACATGCAATGTTTTCTCATCTCCACTCAATTAATGTCTGGGCTGAAGTCTGTCGCTGTTGAGTTACTATAAATTAAAACTTAACTGCTCATAGCGGTGCTTCACATTAAACGGCTTTCAAAATCAAACATCTGGAAGGCTTTTATTTTGGAGCACACTGAGGAAGCGTAGCCTTAGTCATGGAGGTGCATCATGGGCTTATTTACTACTGTTTACCCAGCTCACGGTTTGTTTGTGTGGTGTGTTCTCACCATAGGAGTGATGGGCTTGTTCTCCTGTCTTCTTGCTGTGTCAAACTCAGAGCCTGCAACCAGGAGTGAGATGAGCCATGCGTATAGTTCATCATATTTCACTGCTCCACTGAACAGCTTAGGAAAGACCTACCAGGGAGGAAAAAATGTTCTGTTTGAATACAGTGAGGCACAGGGGTGTAAAAGTTTTTTTTTTGTAGGTCAAAGTCTCACCTTGCTGTCCAGTCTGCTGATATCATCTTCAGATGCCTCAGGGGACAGAACGCAGTAGAATTTGGGCTGCACATTTGAATCTAAGGTTAAAATGTCCAAAAACCAAATATTAATTTCTAATTGAGTACCGCCATCAATACATCCTCTTCACAGACGCGAAATTAGAGCACAGACTGTATGAATACATGCGTGGAAGTTGCTGAGTTTCTATGCAAATTGTCACCTTCATTATTAATCTGTGGTTGCTTAACTTCCACTCATACAAAAAAGTCCATTTAATTGGTCATGTTTTGTACCTCCTGTCATGCTCTGGCCAGTGGCCAAAGAAGTTGCTTTCACTGGTCTTACCTGCTGAACAGTGTTTGGCCCAGTTCTCCTCCACCTCCTTGAACCCATAGTAAAGTGGAAGACTGCTGCGTTTGCCACCTTCCTGAACAGACCCTGGGCCAGTGGATGGTGGGGTGAGGAGGTTATACTGCACCTATAAGTAATATCGATAGCAGAAAGAGACTAAATTTCCTGTCATCACAGTGTCAGACACGTAGTCATATTTATTTCAGAATCAGCATTAAAATGATGATTTGTACGACCACTTCATTTGGCTGTAATGTTACCCCTACAGCTGGGTGATCAAATCAAAATAAGTCAAAACAACAATTTACCATAGGAATTTGTGAATCTGTGGTATTATGAAGATGTGAAGCTATTTGTTGCTCCAAAGGAATTCACTGAGAATGTTACTATCACAATGTTTTTATATTCAAATGACCCTTATGTAATCTTTACCATGGAACCTTTAAGGGTGCTCTACATTGGTGAATTACTCGATTAATACATTTTCTGAACAGAATTTTACTTGAGAAGTATAAAAATCAAGTCAGGCTTGTAGAAATTGAGTGGATAAAACCACACTTAATACATGCAATTTACCATCAGGACAAGACAACCACCATTAGAAAAAGCAATTAACCTGTTCAAAAAGGTACAAGGGAGCCTTGGAGTAGTGGCGCAGCAGGTAATCAAAAACCAGACACAGGCGGGCTAGGTTGAGGGGCACTGCCTTCAGCTGGGAGTCTCTGCTCTGTGCCACTTCTGTGATGGCCTGGGTGACCAGGGTCAGGACTGACCGTCGACCACGCTCCGACAGATTGTGAAAAAGGAGCAGCAGGAGCTGGAGGTGCTCCACATTCAGGTCATCTTCTCCGTGAACAGAACTCTGGATCGTGTGCTGCTTCAACGTTCCCAAAAATCTTAGAGAACAAGAAAGGAAAGGTAGCAGAAAGGAGAAATTGGTTTTAAAAGTGTTATGGTGACAGCATCAAGGGAGAATTTAAAACACTCAATTGTTCATATGAGCCAGATGAGAATTACGGTGGTTGCAATACCTTTCCCAGACTTTCATACACTCAGGCACATCTGGTTCTCCTTGCACACTGGCTTTGTGCTGCCATATGAGGAGAAGTCTGGAGAGGACTGATAATGACTGAGGGTGAATGTACAGAGGCCATGGCCCCTCTGAAAAGGGCGCAACGCCTAACTGCTGAAGAAGAGTGTTCTGGGAATGACAAAAGATACAACAATAAGTATGTGACATTGAATAAACAATTCCTAAATAACAGGCTCATTATTTTAAGTTATTTGCAGAGATTTTTGGTGCTGGTGAACAAGATAATGGCATTCCTCTTACCTGCAGGGCTGGGGATGGAAGATCTGATGTTACCAGGGTGTGGTTGAAGTGATACAGAGCTAAAGAAAAGACTTCATCTGAAGAGCCTGAGGAAAAACAAATGCATTCAAAATAGCTGCATACATTTCTGTCTACCAATTATGGGCTGCATTTTTAGATAATTTGCATAACAAGTCAGTTTTTTCCAGGCATACCTTTGACATCCTTGTCCACGTCTTTGATGATGCTGGCCAGTGTAGCCATATGCTGCTCTGTAAGAGACACACTCAGGTAGTTGCGGATGAAGTTGTTCCTGGACTTGAGCATTGAGGTGGTGATGAAGTTCAGAATACTGGAGGTTAAACTGAGGAACTATAAGAAGAAACAACAAAAACATACATATTTATTCCGGACCTAATGCTGCAACAATATACTGCATGTTTTCATGTACACAAAAATGAGTCCTAACCAATTCAGGGTCTTTACGGCCAGCTAAAATGTTTCCATTCTCGCTTGGATTCTGCTTGCTGGGGCTCTTCAGTCTGGGAGATGTCTCCAGGGGTGGGGGTGGTGGAGGGGGTGGGGGAGCAACTTTGTCTTTGGAGGGTGAAATGGTCTCCTCAAACCAAAGCCCCAAGATGGGTTCACTGTCATCATCTGCAGAAAAAGACAAATCATTTACATGTGTTTCTTAGAGAGGAGGTGAGAAATTTCCAAAACTTTCAAGATATCTGTTAAGTGGCAGTGACATCATCAAAAGGCAAAAATGTAAAAAGCTTCAAACTAGTGCATGACACCTACAACACTGTGCAGGCGGACGACAAGAGCCAAAGACTGCAATAATAGTGAACATACAGTGAAGTCCTGTTGGTGAATATCCACTTAAAGATTAATACTACAGTATACACTATATTCTACCTTTTCTTCTATACATTTGCCATAAAAACAGGTTGTGAAATGAAAATGACAGAGCACATGCTGTAGTGTTTCCTTGTCACCCCAGTTGCTGAAAAACTGACACTCGACTGTTCCACATTCTCACAGCCAATATCCTTCCATGAGGTAATGGGTCATGACTGTGAGCACCTAATGCTTTAAGATTTGTCGAGCTTCAACCGAATCCTAGAATTTCCACCAAAATACATCAATTGGAATTAGGTACTGTTTAATGCATTGATGGATTGGCAAAAAAGGTCAAATATATTAATCACTGATCAAAGTTTGGTTGTTTACATGAAAGCAATTAGAAGATCTAAGCATTTAAATAACACGCAATGCTGATTTCATAGCTGCCTTGTGTGTGCATTCCTATACATACTATTGTGCTACTGGCACAGATTAAGATTAAGTCAGATTGACTCTTGATGCTAAACAAGTATTGTTACACTAAACTGGAGGCTGTACAATATCTGCTGAACTGAAACACATCACTGATGCGTTATTCCATAACAGAAAGCACTGTATTACAATCAACATTAGTAAAGGGAAATTACATTTGATCATGCACATGTAATCGTGTTAATTTCCACTATGATTGTTCAAGCTGAATCCTGTACAATGTAGCCTTGATGTAATGTAGCCCTGAATGAGCCTGCCTGAGTGCCTAAACTAAGTTTTGCTGTCTGGCTGGATGTCATTAAAGATCCTGACCTTTGGCTTCTGAGCCCTTCATCTTGAGCACAAAGGCATACAACATGCTAACTGAAAGAGACAACCTCAACCAGTGTGAAGACCAAGCCAAGGCAGGAATAGACTAATATTTTTAAGGACCGACATCACAGGCCACCAACCCCTAAATTTGGGTACATTTTTGGCAGCCCAAATGTAAACTTCTGTAAAAACAGTACATGAAGGGCAATTTAATGCAACTTAACACAACCTTCTATACTTCCATAAATTAATGGCACAAACAGCATTATCAACTTAAACTGAAAGCTCAAGTTCTTTGTGAACATATGGTACATAGATTCTCTCACAGTTTCCCAGTTCACAGTCTTCTATCTTCTATCACAATCTTTTTTTTGCACCCCAGGGATGGGTATTTTTAGAATTTTATCCATATTACTACTCTTGTGAATACTCCATATTGATTCACTTCTTTATCAATATTCTTCTTATATTACTGAATAATTGCTTTTTAAAAATGTATATGTGAATAGAAAACAGAACAAACACAATGTACCTAATGTTTTGCCTCATCAGTTTCATTGATTTTTGTAAATATCTGCTTATTCTGAATCTGATGCAGCAACATGTTTCAAAAAAGTTGGGACAGGAGCAACAAAAGACTGGGAAAGTTGTGGAATGCTCCAAAAATACCTGTTTGGAGCATTCCACAGGTAAACAGGTTCATTGGTAACAGGTGACAGTATCATGACTGGGTATGGGTCACCACTTTGTGAACACATGATTGTATACAGTATATTACTTAGGACTCAGGAACACTTTGCTAAAGCCATTGTCAATAAAGTGCATTTGCAGTTTGATTGCATGATTGCATTCTGTTTTACACAACATCCCAACTTTTTGGAATGGGGTTGTATGTCCACAACAGGAAAACTTGCTATAGATGTGGCATTTTATGACCTGGGGGCTCTGCCTGACATTTTGAGTTGACCATCACAACACACCCTGCTCCATTCTTAACCAGAGTATAAGACATAATGTCAACAGATCTGTTTGTGTGACTACAAAGACATTCATCAATCTCTGTCCTAAGGTGCAAGGAGCACACCACTACTACCATGTGTTCAAACATCGTGTCATGGACAGTCCACGACAAGCACCATAGTCGCAATGCACCACTCAGGATCAGATCAGGCAGTCTCTTTCTCCCAATCAAACCCATCTATGTTTTTCTGCTGCACTCTAACAGAGTTCATATAACCAGGGGTTGGTCCACCAGGGTCAGTGCTTTCGCCTGTCACCTGACTAACAAAACACACAACTCACACACCAATCTTTATGAGTGGTGGCCCAACAAGGCTACCTGTTTCAGTAGCTATGAATCATTACAATATATTTTAGCAATACTGTGTTTAGACTTCTCACTGCAGCGACGCAGCTGATATATCTACAGATTAATTAAAATACAAAAACAAGGAAAAACTTTTAACTGTTAAAAGAATATCACTTTAAGTTGATATTCACAATTGCATGCAACATACAAACATCATAGGTTTTCAGGTGACAGCAAGACGTAGCGTAGTGTGTTTAAGCCCATAGTTTACAAGCACAACTTGAGTTTATCATGTTCAAGAAAAATACCACTGTTTGACATGGGTCCTACATTATTTTGCACTGGGACATTTTCAGACATGTGTGAGGAGTAATGCAGTGAGAGGTAAGAAGAATATGTTCACTGAAGAAAAAATAGAAAAAGATCTGAGGTAGAGCTCGGTCACATGGTCACAAAATCAATATCACAATTTTAAATACTGATAATACTACAGTATTGACAAATTACTAAATATAAATAAAAGGGTTAAGTTGAACTTAAATAACAATTTGATCTGTCTAACAGCTATCAAGTGTACATTAAATTCGACAGGACAAGGTAGGGGCACAGACTGGGTGATGGAGTGATGCTGGGTTTTTAGGGCACAGCTATTGAAATCAACTCAGGAAAATTTTACTCAGCACACCAAGACTGTAAATGTTGGCATCAGGAACTTTTCTATTCAGCACCCAGCTTTAATCTAAGGCTTTAATACTCATAAAAACCCACATGTCAACACCACTGGTATTGTCCTTTGAACCACAATGAGCCACAGATGAACCTCTTGGACAAAACATTAGAATTTAATTCATGTCAATTTCAGTGGAAAGCACCTATCAGACTAGGGACAGTTTTGCCGAAGCCTCTGCATCTGTGGCTCCGTCATTGTCTAAGCTATTAGGGCCACAGCTCAGAGCCTAAATTGTGAGACAAACAATAACAAAATGAATCTATGGCAGTGAAGTGGAGACCAAGTCTTTGACCTGAGGACAGAAAACTGCTGACCTGAGACACAAGCTGCACTTGTCTTCTCCTGTCTTCTCTCTGCTGAAATAGTAAACACTGTCAACTACACTGTCATTGTGTGATGAACGGACAAAAAATGTGAAGTACATTACTGCGTGTATGCGTTTACCCTTCTCACTGCTGCCATAACCTGACTGAGTGATGCACTGACAGCATAGATTCCCTGCTTCACTAACACTCCTCAGCAATAACTCAAGCACAGAGAGCTGAGCTGACTGCTTTCAGTACCTGCATCCACACTGTCAGAGAGCGATATCTCAGGCATACCTTGAAGGCATTACATACAGCTTTTGTGATATTGGCTTGTTGGCCATTTTACTCATCAAGTGATGAGCACATAGGTGTGACTCCATCACATCTAGTTATATTACGAGCTGACCATACCTTCATTTTATGTTTAATAAACGTACTATACTTACTAACAGTTTCTTTGAGATCAAATTTATTAGAGATGCACAAATAAGGAATCTCAGGGCCGATGACGATAACCAATAATAATCTGTTTGTTGTGTGGTGTGCATCCCTCACATGTATATTATCAATGTAACTGATCATTATTTGGTCTTCTTTGGATCAATATACTCCTTTCATTATTAAATATTACTAAATCAATTCACTTGTAGCCACGACATTATCTTATTACCGGTTTAAAACTTGTATTTCACTTAATACCACCGTCTTCTTTCTGTTGGAAATCCATTTTGCTGCACTGCATTGTTAAATGTTATTTCAAATTCATAATATTTAAGAAGCATGGTGTAGTAAACACAACAGCTGTCCCACACCAATTACATTAAGTTAATAAATTCTGTTAAAATTATGTATTAGAAAAAGAAAAAAAAGCCAGACTCATGATTCTTTTGTGTTTTGCGAACCTAAAGTTGCTAATACTCTAGCATGAACACGGAATTTTAAGTAGGCTTCCTCAAGCGGTGACACAATTGCTTATATCCAGAATGATAAAGTACCTTGACTGCTGTCCTCCTCTGTACTGCTGAAATCATCCTCATAGTAGGTGTTTGAATCTGTGGAAGCGCTGGCATCACTGCTGACTGAGCCCTTCCTCTGACGTTGGAGAACACAAGCCTGATGGAAGCAAGACAAGAACAGATATTTTAAAATTTCAATCATAAGAACACACGCCAGGCAATTCAGTCAAGACGCAGGATCACACACTTGTAGTTTATACCAGATGATTCCAGAGTGGACTTGGGATATAAATGATATTTGCAGAAAAAAAAGATGGAGGCAGACCATCGTTGCCAGCTCATTTCACTTTTGTGTGCTATGTTTTGAAGAGAAAACAAAAAGAGAAGTAACTGTGGATGAAGTCACGGCTGAGAAGATGGAATCAACATTGTGTATACATTTTGCTGCACAAGCTACAGGTGAGTAACATCAACATCTGTTTGGTGATGCTTGCTCTCATAGGCTATCCCAGGTTTCTGCTCAATATTCTATCGGTGCTCCTCTCACACAACATGATTTCATGCAAATTACAGCTGTGTAAATATATGACCACACCTTTTTGTAGGAAGTGGAGAGAAGGGTGAAGAGTAGATTGGTCAGCGGCACAGAGTCAATGAGCCTTTGGACCCTCTGGATGGAGGTGCTCTGAGCCATGATGTTGAGCTCAGCTGGTGGGCCATCACTTGCCCAACCCTGCAGGTGGACGGAGGGAAGAATTAGAATAAGGAAACAAAGCTTTTAAGGAACAGAAGGTTCCTTTTCCATGCATGTTATAGGTGGTTCTTCCTGCATATGTTCTTGTTTAGATATTTGTTTTTTTGTTCCCAACACCATTTTAAATTGACATGACATTAAGTCATGCAGAAAGCCTAACCGAAGCACAGGAAGTTTTTTGGTTCAAACAGGTTGAATGCTTGAATTTTATTCATTGCAATGCCTCCAGCGTGTAGTTTTTGTCTACAATTGCTACAGTGGCACAGTGCTCTTATACAATATGATTTTTTTTTTTTTTTAATGACATGAGAAAGGAAGCTTATTTGTTGCTTCATTTACCCGGTGCAGTGCCTCAACTTGCAGATCCTGGAAAAGCGAAGTCAAAAGCTTGATGGCGTGGTTGGCCAGGATAACGGACAAAACTCCAAATCCTTGATGTCTTCAGAAAAACAACAAAAATGGCAAAAACAATTAATGCACACATCACTATTCAAGTGTGATGTCTTTTCTTAAAAGTAATAATAACATAAGCAATATCAGAAATATTCCGTTTTTAATCTATAAATGAGCCATTAAACTCACTCTTTACCCAGAACAATCTATTTTTAAACATAGGCCTTTCTTGCAACAGGCCCTTCTTGGACAAAGTGTAGAGATTTCATTCCATTAACTATTGTCCACACCCTCACTTACAGAAATACAAATCCTGTATAACTGCTGACGATTAAATGACACAAGAAGCACGATTTTAACTCTTTTCATATTCACTGGAAATACCCTTTGCCGGGACCAAGTTTAGGCGATCCTGCGCCATCCTTGGTGCGTGCAGCAATATCCCGGACTCGCAGGGCAGCCAGTGGATCCTTCTCTTTCCCTTTATCCGCCAGTGCAGTGGGGCTCAGGTTCAGAATCAGGTACAGGCTGTTCAGAAGGCACCAGGCTCCAAGCAGCTGGAAGTTCTGATAATTCTGAAGTAGCCAAATAAAAACAATCACCAACAATTTATCTAGTAAAAACCTCTGACAGTATTTTCAACTTCAATAATAGTACATTTCCAAAGTAGCACAGTCTAAGTATATCAAAATATGATAAAGTACTGTAGTATTATTCTTGTACTATTCCACTAGAGCACTCAAACGCGGTACTCACCTCTCCTCCAGCTCTACGGGAGTTGCTGATGGCTTGTCCAATCATTTCATAGATCTCTAGCTGTTGGCAAAACAAATTTGCTTTAAATTTGCTGTATCTCGTTAAGGTAAACATACCACCATAGCAGTCACTGGAGATGATAATAAAAAAAAACATAAGGAGAGGTCTGATGTCAAAATATGAGACGATAACCTCTAGATCCCATTGACCCAGTCAGAATACAAATATATCTCACAACAATTCTGTCATTATTTGAAGTTAGTAAACACTTATAAGTTCGTCAATAACATTTCTATGTAGCACCAGACTGTGTCTCATTACTAACATATGGGCAAACACTGAGAAAGTAGTACTTGTGATACTCACACATTTCTGGACAATTGTGGCTGCATCATTTTCATAGTCCTCCTCTTTACTCCCAGTGGAGGCAGACCGAAGCTGCAAGCCGCTACCTACCTGTAGAATGGCCATGCAAGTGGCCACACTCACACCTAAAATGAGTAAAAATTGTTTTGTTTTTTTAACTTATAACAATTTCAATCCTATGCAGAGAATGACTGAAAGTGTTGATTAAAATTACAGTAGTGGTTCTTCCACCTGGCGCTGTTACAGTTCGGACTGTGCACTGAACTTCAGTACTTTTACGGCACCACCCAAATTGCTTTAATACTATCAAGCATTAAAAAATGCCTGCTAACCAGAGCAGCTAACCTGCTTGTGATTGAGTCTGCAGTTTGAATCGCTGGACAGTCTAATTGTATTTCACCTACCAGCATAGAGGCAGCTCAATGCCAGCACAGTCATATCCAGTAATCTCCCTGGTGTCAAGGGCTCCAGTACAGGCAGGGAAAGTGTGTCCAATGCCATGGTTACATCTATCACCAGTGAGTGAAATCTGGGTATGGGTTTTAAACACAGAAAGTTAATTGAATGTTGGGAGGGGGGAAAAAAAACCTTTTCCAAAACACAGTCATCAAGTACAAATGCAGAAACTTTAACAGTTTATACTGCCCATTAACAAAAAGTGAACAGAAATAAATCTCACTAAAATGTGCCATTTTAACATTTTAATCAAATATATGAATGTATGAAAATACCCATT
This sequence comes from Chaetodon trifascialis, assembly GCF_039877785.1. Taxonomy (NCBI): domain Eukaryota; kingdom Metazoa; phylum Chordata; class Actinopteri; order Chaetodontiformes; family Chaetodontidae; genus Chaetodon; species Chaetodon trifascialis. Next base: position 15,809,156 of record NC_092063.1, read on the forward strand.
GCGGACAGCAGTGGCATCAGCCACTGTGGCAGGCATGATAAAGAACGAGTTAGCTGATACAGCATCCTGGAAGCGGTTGATGTAGCGTAGGAAGTAGGGCAGGTTGAGGCACACTCGTAACAACTTCTCAGACCCACCTGGAAGGAAAGGTTATGGAAAAAATGTGATAGTACAATGTCAAAAGCTCTGAAATTCAAAATCTTTAAAGATCCATGCAATCGGCCAGAGTACAATTTTTCCACTAATGACAGTGAAAAATTAACATTCGTGACTGTCATGTGGCATGAAAAGGTCAAGGGAAAATGCACTAAACGAAGATTCTATTAAACCACTGTTGCAAGGTGAAGAGTACTTCACACTGTAAACGCTGTGTGCCTGTGTTTTATGTATTAAGTGGCATCACACATAAACGGATTACATGGAGAGGCCTTAAACTTCCATGTGACATTCAATTTGGAAAGCACTGAACAGAGAAGACAGACCTCAACATTAAGGCTTGTCCACTTGTCCAAAACAAGAAGAAAGTGTGTTCACAAATGAATACATTCAAAATGCTGTTTTGAAACAAATGCTTGTGATGTGTTCAACTCAGAATGCCTTGATCAACTGATCAGGAGTAGCTCCAAGTATTCCACAGAGTGGGAACCGCTTGCAGTTCAAACATTTCATCTCAGAAAAACAGCAGTGGCAATGTTCCTTCAGGCTCCACAAAGCACCAAAAAGAACTACTACTGGACCACACAAATCAAAAAAGAGTGCTGGGCAAGTGAATGGTAAATTTGCTTTAATGTTAATGTCAATCCCTGAAACATAATGGTAAAGGAGTGAATACTGCAAGTGGATATACTAAAGAAAAAAGGAAAATTAACTGTAAAGAAATGTAGTCCCAACATGGTTTTTACTGCTGTAAACAAGCACAGTCTCAGCAAATATAAACCAGCAATGTCCTACAACAAAGTAACAACTACTCACCAAGTTCCTGTAAGCTTGACACATTCTGAGAGACAAAGGCATTTTTCATTTTGGCCTGAATGGCTTGATCTGTGGTTTGGTCATCGCAATCACTCTCAGCCTATAGTTGAAGAGAGTTGAAAAACAATAACTATAATGATAATCACCATCAGTGCAGTGAAAGAGCAGATGTTTCACATGTTTTCATACAATAAATAGTACATTGAAAAGGGAGTCTCAGTCAAACACTTATGAGAGGAAACAAGTTGCTGTGGTTAACTTGCTGTCAATTACTGATGACAGTCATGGAGCAGGCAGCTGGAGGGCTGCTCTGTAACACTTGCCTGCATGTGTGCTGCTGATGGAGAGGCCAAGATGGTGGTAAGGTCAGGGTTAAAAACTGAAGTCAGCTGATTAAAGAAGTTCATTTGCACTTCTTTTTGTCGAAGCTCTGGGTTCACAGCACTGGGCAACTCCTTCTGATCTTCCACTATTACATGAAAAATGACACAATTTTCTCAGTCACATACCAAAGCTTTCAAGATTTTTTTTTTTTTAAAAAAGCCTTTCGGATATTCTGTAAAACCAACAATATGACAATACAATCACTTCATCAGTGAGTGTGGGACACTAATAAATCAATAAAATAAATAGCAATGCATTAGTCCAGAGTCAAAAATGTTTTGTTGTTGGACTCAGTGGGGACATTTTTTATGATTCTGCTAATTCTTTTTTTGAATAAATGAATCATGGTACTACCAGCAGCAGCAGTGTCATAATGACTGAAGTATTGTTTAACTTTGATCTTGAGGGACACTCACCATCTGAGAGGGTCTTGACGGTTTGAGGCAACTTGGCAGATTTCATCATAGCGGTGAAAGTAATGATTTCTGTGCGATCTAGTCGGCTGCATCCAGTGCAAAGTCCTTTTATGAGAAGAATCAGGTGTTTCTGTAGAAAAATAAACAGTATTACTCAATTTAACACATGGGTTTATACATAAGTAATGTACTTTCAACCACAAAACTGACATATGTAGCCAGAAAAAGCAGGTTAATGTCTAATTAACTAAACAAAATATAAAAAAAATATAGCTGACAGAGGAAACATAACATTTTGTCTGTGGCTTGGAAGCTGAATGCAGTCAAAATTAGAATCTTCCATAAAGTTTGTTTCTCTCACCTGTGATACTGCGCATGCCTCGTCTGGGTTCTCCAAGCGGAGTAATGAGAATTCAATCAAGACTTTGCATGCTGCAGCAACCGACAGCAGCTGATTCCTCGGTACTAGGGAGACAAAGCAAATATAATTTGCTGGCTGGAAGAAACCTAACCTGAAACATTTATATATTTGGGCTGAATGGTGGTACACTAGTTATTTCTGATTAATTACACTAAAGAGAAAATGAAAGATACATACTTTGACCACATACTGTGGTGATGTAGTGTGCAGAGAGTGCCACGAATGATGAGTAGAAAGGCTCATACTGTTTGTCATGGTGAAGAATGTCTGATTCACTGCAAATGACAAGTGGAATATCCCATTGAATACAGTTCATATATAACATCTCTATGGCCTTTCTTTCTGGAGAGGAGTTAGAGACAGAACAGAACAGACAATGGCATGGTGTTGGCATGAGAAACACAGGTCTAATCAATGTAATACCACCTACAACATTTTGCCACAATCTGATCACCTCCTTTACCAAATACAATGATCTAGACAAAAAAATGAAGAACTGATGAACATGCTTGCAAAAGTTATCATTAACACTGTGCAAATGATAAGTGAAATAGTGTGGCTTTATGTTTGGTACTGTATTACCTTTGGCTTAAACTGTCTGTCCCTTTTTTGTGTTTGGTAACTGAGGTACAACAATTAAAGGTTCCTAGGGAGGCCTGTAGAAAATATTATTGTATAGGGACATCTGTATGCATTTTGCCACATTTAACAAACAATGACAGTTTATTATTGAGTTCTAACCCATGTATTGTCACAAAAGTAACAAGAAAACAGAACTGACCCCTGCTATCAGCACTGTGGCAGAACATTGTGCATTGTCCTCAGATAAAATTAATGCTTTTGAGCACACTGTTACTGCAGTTGTTTCTGACAGACAGATCTACTTGGACTAACTGCAGTTTGTGACCAGGCAAAGCCACTTTGTGGTTAATTATGCAGTGGGCCTTAGCCTATTAGATGTCCTAAAAACACCTGGAAACACACAACTCCAATGTAATGTTTCTGTCAATAGACCGAAGCAGTGTCCTACACCATCCATCCAGCAATGGCACAAAATGCTCAAGTTAAGTGACACCTCTTCAATCTGTGATCTGATCACATACTTCCAGAGAGAGGGAAGGCAGACTGTGTTGGTGGAGACTGGAGACCGACCTGTGTGGCCAACCTTCTGTCTGCATAAGTACTTCACAGGCAGACTGTCAGACTGTCTTTTTTCTGCAGCCTCTAAGAAATCATCTGCTCAAGTGCCATTACAAACCACTTCAATATGTCACACCATTACAATATGCATACAATATGCAGTATGTATGTATGTGTGTGTGTGTGTGTGTGTGTGTGTGTGTGTGTGTGTGTGTGTGTGTGTGTGTGTGTGTGTGTGTGTGTGTGTGTATGTGTCCACATTCAGTATACAGAATCACCAAGGCAACAAAATACAAAGAAAGCATTTCTGTTTTCTAACATGAAAAATCATTATCTGATTTTTCTCCAACTTCCACTTCTGCTGAAACAAGCCCCAAAGGACTGCTGTTTGGGTCATTTGCTGGCTTTTCCCACTACATTTTACCAGGGTGAGGGAAATGGAGGGCTCCTACTGACACTTAATCCACATGCTAAAAAAACTACACAAGGACATGAAGACCAAAACACCCAAAACCTGCTACCAAACTTAAAAGACACACTTTCTCACACTCGTCCTATTTTTCATTTATTAGCCAGGACCGTTTGCAGTGTCTATTATCTGTTGCTACAACACTAGGAAGATGGCAAATATTTGAACAATGTAAATTTTTGCTTTTCGTCATGCACACTCTACAATTCTTCTAACCACACATCAAAAGAGTCAAACTACATTTGTCGCACTCACTCAGCTGCAATTTTAAAGCTCATGATGTTGAAAACTCATGAATGGTCAATGAAATGTTGCTAACAAAAATGCTTTAAATGTGAAACCGTGGCTACTGAGTGAGCAGCAGAATAGTCATAGACGTAACAAACATGTAAACCAGGCCAAATGGTCGTTTCATGTGAAAACAAAACAGGCCTGGTAGCAGGATTACTGCTCATATTTGCAACCTGAATGCTGCTTCAGAAAATGAAACCTACTAACATCACAGGAAGTCCTTCACTTGAATGCCCACAGGGATAAGCTGATGTCACCACAGGAGTGTCAAGTGACAACCTGGCTACTCGATAATCACTCCATGATGATGTAGGCATGGCACTCTGCAGAGCCAAATGTGCATTTACTGCCTAGTTTAAAGAAAAAAGTCATGACAAGTCCCCGAAAATAAATACGCCTGACACTCTAGTTCCTCCTCCGTGACAGGCATTGCACCAGCTTCCTTTCGGCTTAGTAGTACCATGTCGGATTTTCTATACAACCTCTAGCATTACATCTAAATTACTAAGCATCAGTATCACCAAGTTATCGTCTTACGGACTACAACGATACATTAACAGCGACTTATGATCACCTCATCAAAAATTAGAAGAGTAACGCTACAAGGTTCCGCCTACTTTCAGCCTAACCACATACATACTAGAGCAGATAACGTTAAACTGGCTGGCTACCGACCTTATTAATCAGCATAAGCTGTCTAACATGCACAGAGTAGACTGAATGTGACAAGCTAAGCATAAAAGCAGAATTTAATTTAGCCAACTAAAGTTAGCTGACGTAGTCAAATTTACTGTGGCTGGGCCATTTCTACGTTACGTTATTCAGTCCAATGGAAGGCCCATTAGCTAGCTTGCTGGCTAATGTTTGGGTTAGCTCGCTAATGATGAAGCAAAATTTCTAAACGTTCCACTGCGACGTCGATTAATATTTGCACAGCAATGCTGTTATATCAAAGAATAATGTTGAACAGTCATATGTCGTTCCTTGTTTCAAACAAGTTTATGAGTTACCTGACATGGCAAGCTAAATCGCATTTTAAGTAAGTTAGCCAATATGCTAATGTTAGCTAACGTCAGCAACTGACTCGATGCCAGTGCAAGTTAAGCTAAAGTAGCCTGCTAGCCGCTAACGTTAGCTCAACGGGTAACGTTTCCCATCGAACTGAACTAACCAAGCTAAGGTTAGCAAGTTAGCCAGTTAGCTCGCTCTTGGGTGGACACGGCCAGTATTTGAGTAAATAGAGCCATGGATTTTATTGACATGTAACTGGTTACCTGTTGATTATAGACCCAATAAGCTGAGGTAGCTCTTTCGTTTCAAAAGCGGTGTACGAGGCTGATAAAAGCGGTCGCACTGCCGCTGTCCATTCGTGTTCCCCATCTCCTCCGCTCGACGCCATCTTGAAATCCCTAAGAAAAAAAACTAGCTAGTGGAAGAGCAAACTGTGAAAGTAAATCGCAGGGGGCGCTCACAACCTCACATCAGTCACTGACATGAAGTGATGTTGGTCTAACCAACATAATTTCATCCAAACTTTAAATCATATACACACAGTTTTTCATCCCAGCAATACAATTCCCATTTTGCACATACAAATAAAATGGCTATTTTCCCCATTACATTTATGACTTATAGAAACAATACAAATGCATCTTAAAGGTCACAATATTTATTCCTTTGGATTGCAATTGTTCCCATTGAACAAAACAGGTAAGCCTTGTTTATCTTATTTTATTGTTTGATTTAAGAAACAAGTATGTCAAATCATGGTCAGTTTAACATTCTTATAAAATAACAGTGAATGTGTCCTCAACAAATTGGACCAGTTTCTCTCAAATCTGAGGAATGACTAAATTGCCTTCCGGACAAACACTGGCCCAATATAATATGGACAGTACAAAAATCAAGTATAGTACTCACATTCCATCTACCCTTACCGTAAAACAGCACTGTGTCCACAATAGCAATTAGGCCTTATTCAAGAACAACAACCAAACATGAAAAGTGTGGTCTCCTTCATCTTTTCACTTCATTTAACCTTCTGTACACACGTGTTTCTGCAATTAATTTTGTTATTAATTATGCGCCAAATCACCATCATCATCATGAGTAAAATTAAAATTTTAAATTCATGTCTGCATAAAAAAAGAGAAAAGAGAGAAAACAGAACCAATTTTATCTTGAACAAAAAGCCTGTTAATTTACTAACTGAAGAAACATTATCGCTACATTATTGTTATTTATATGAGCTTCTATCTATCTTTTTTAGTTGATTCGAATTACATTTATTGAAGCTGTACCTCTTTCCAGCTGTAGGTGGCAGCACCTCCTATCACAAGACTTAAAGGAAAACGGTCAACTTCCGACTTCCTCCTTCTGAAGAGCAAGCCAAAGCAACTGCTGCAATGGCAAAGCTAATTTTGTTGTGTGTGAATTTTGTTATGTTGTACGGCACCGTTGAGGCTGTGTTCGAAGATCAAGTAGGAAAATTTGACTGGTAAGAGGAATGTAGCGAATGATGAAATATATGTGCTATTTAGAGCTATGTTTTAATCTGGAGATGCTAATGCTAACACCTGTCACAGCCACTAGCTGCGACCCGGTGTGTTTGGGGTGGACTTTGTATGAAAGAGCAGGCCAAAAAAAAAAAAAAATCTGAAAAATGAATACAAGGAGTGTCACTTTTTTGCTTAGCGTACGTGCTCTTAGTTGTTCGCAATTTTTTAATCTGACATTATGAAACCAATGATCCAGTAAGTTCACTGAGTTATTGTAAATATGATTGAAATTGGCTTTAAGTATTTCGACAGCCAATCTGATAATAATCCGTAGACCATATATACATACATATATATACACATTTTAAAGTTGAACTGTGTGTCATAACACTGGTGTTTGTGATTATTCCTGGAGTGATACAAGCATTGGTCTAGCTATAAGTGTCAACTAGCTTGTTGACTTTCTGACAGCTTGTTATTTGTCTTGTGATTCATAGGAGGCAACGATATATTGGCAAGGTTCGCTTTTCCCATTTCGACACACAGCTACAATCATCCAAAAAAGTGCTTCTGGCAACAGAGAACAATGTTTTTGCTGCACTCAATACTCGGACTGGTGACCTCTGTAAGTATTGTGTTTGTCTTTTGATGACCCACTTCTCAGGAAACATACTCTGTTGTGATATTAGTATTTATTTGATGTCTTGTTACAGTCTGGCGACATGTGGACAAGACTGGGCCAGAGGGGAACATTGATGCTCTTCTACAACATGGACAGGGTGATTTTTGTCATTGCAGTTTAGCTTACAGAGATTTTAACTCCATTATTGAAAGCAGATAATTCATTAAACTGTTCTTGCCTCCTAGATGCGGTGCTGGTGGTCGGTAATGGCCGCTTGCTGCGCTCCTGGGAGATAAATGTTGGTGGTTTGAACTGGGAGGTTGTGCTCGACTCTGGCAGGTGATTACTTCTTCGACTGGCAGTACTTAAATTTAGAATTGTCTTCAATTTGATCAGATGTTAACTGGTTTTATTATGCATTTTAGTTTCCAGTCGGCATGTTTAATTGGACATCAAGACAATGTCAAACACGTGGCTGTTTTGAAGAAAACCGTCATCTCTCTCCATTACCTTTCAAATGGTCATCAAAAATGGATAGAGAATCTACCAGAAAGGCAAGTGGCCATGTTTTGTTGTATTGGGTGAGCATGGAGAACGTAAAGTATTTTTGTTTGCTTGAATGCTTTTCTAGAAAGTACAGTTTACATCATACGTAAGATGCTGGTAGTGGTTGGAATTATACTGTGTGTTTGGGGGGAAATTTAAAAATTCATTTAAATTAATATCATGGAAATATTGAATCAAAAATGATGGAGTATGAAAGAGAATATGTTCTAAACATTTTGAGAATTATTTATGCAATCATTCAAGTAGCAACTCCAACATTCGCAAAAATCAGGTCGAACATGAAGAAAAATGGATGTGTTCATCACAATTATTAATTCAAGCATCAACAGGATGCAGCAAATAGGAAGCAGAAATGTCTGGTATACAAAGGCAGACATCGTGTGTGCTTAAGAACAAAGTTGGCAACACAAAATGTATAGCTGTCTGTTTCCTTGATCCCTACAGTGAAACCGTGGATTACCAGGCCATGTATTCTGGTGGAAATGGTGAAGTGTATGCTCTGGGAATTGTTCCCCATTCCCACATTGCTATTGTTGCATACAGTGTGGAGGATGGAGAGATAATCAAGCAGGTAATACGGATTTATAGCTGTGAAATTAAGTATATAAAGGCGATTTAAGATAAAATAAAACTCATGTAAACCAATGTGCTATCTTCAGATCTCTGTCGAAGCCCCATGGCTGTCCAACATACAGGCCAGCTGTGCAGTGATCGGCAAGGGGATGTTGACGTGCGTAGACCCTGCAGCTGTATCCCTATACATGCTTGATTTGCACATGGATACACAGATGACCCAGCTCCCCTTGCAGGTACTCATCAAAATAAACCTTTTCCTTTTGTAAAATGACCACATGCATCCTATGCTCTGCTCTGGGTAGGTCTCCCTTTCTCCCTTGTTATCTGCATTTCACTACCTACACAATGCAGCTGTCTGTCTTCATACCTCTTTTTTCTGAGTAAATGCTTTTCACCGTTTTTCACAGTGTGCTACCGTTTGTCTTCTTTTAGTCACTGGGACTTGAAGTCACCCCCGGCTTCCAACCAGTTCTGGTGTCCACCCAGCCCAACGCAGCCCGACAGCCGCTGTCTGAGTTCTTCCTTCAGCTGGGTCCTGAACACTTCCTGCTCCTCCAGCTCAACAATGGGCAGATCGTTACGCTGAGGGACTTCAAACCTGTACGTAACTGTTTCTCTACCTTTCATTTCTCCCTCATGCGCAATCCAGACCCACACAATTAAAACCCAGACTACTTGTTGCTTGTAATATTTGCCATCCAAAATGTTGATGATGCATTTTTCTCAATTCATAGGCCATGCTGGTTTCATTTGCTACCACTGGAGAGAAGACTGTTGCTGCTGTCATGTCACCCAAGAATAAAACTGTGAGTTAATGTAGAATCATACTCTCTGATCCATACTAGTATGTGGTTTGCCTTTGTGCAAACTGTGGTCTATGCCAGTAGGCTTAGTATCGTCTTTACTTTATCATCTTTTTTGTCCTTGATGTGTGATTCACATGTTGATTTTGATGAACAGATTAAAGTTGTCTTCATTGGGATTTTTATGTGGCTGCTTGCAAACAAAGTTAAACATATTTCACATCTTTTGAACTTAATTCTACACTTATTTGAAAATCAAATGAGAACGATCATTTTGTTTATTTTAATCGCTGAAAGTCTGTTTTCTTCCCTACAGGCCTGCAGTCTAAACCTCTTTAATGCAGAAACTGGACGCAGACTTCTAGACACAACGCTGATTTTCCCTTTGGATCCTTATGGTGGGAAACCAGAGAAGGTGAGTCTAAATTTCTTCCCAGTGATTCTCCGTCATGTTTGATATCTGGCTTGTCAAGTCAATAATATGATTACTCTCAGAGTGGATCGGTGAAGTTTGGGAGAGGGCTTGTGCCCATCAGGTGTTTGGATGTTCACCTATTTATTCTTCCCTCCAGCTGTATGTGCAGGCATTCCTCAAGAAAGACGACGCCGTTGGCTACAGGGTCATAGTGCAGACAGAGGACCACACACTCACTTTCCTACAACAGCCAGGTACCAATGACAGAAACGGGAAGCTTTGCCAGTGTTGGAAAGAGTGCTCTCTGTCTGTGCTCATCACGGGGTCGTTTGTGATTCTGCCACCGAGGGGCGCCAAAGTCAGAGCATTTTAAAATACTGCTCATAGTCATAAAATAACTGACAAAATAACATTTTTTCAGAAGGTTTATTTGGCCCTATCCCACAAAAACACTTGTGTCTTGACCTTTTGCTTTTGATCTGTCTGCAGGTGGTGGATTGTAGAAGTCACATGGGATTTATAGCCAGCAGCCAAACGCTGACTGGTGAAATAGCTTGATTTATGTGTCACTGTGTTTACTGTCGGGATCAAGTACATGTTTCCAAAGTGCAGGGAGACTGGTGAGCCATGCTCTGCCTCATGATAACATTTGGGTATTCCACATCTTAATCATCACAAATGCTGCCAACATCTGACCACTATGTGGAGCACAAACAGGCTCTCAGTTTTCATCATGTGCACATAATCCTGTCCTTTCCACAAGCACGATGGGAGAGGAAAAAAAAGTTTTAATTCATGGAAAACGTCAACGCAAACTGCACACTGTCACAGGGTGTGGAAAGTGGAATGAATGATTGCAGAACAATTATGAGTCTTGTTTTCCAGGGCGTGTATTGTGGACAAGAGAGGAGGCCCTGTCTGATGTGGTGACAATGGAAATGGTGGATCTGCCTCTCACAGGAACGCAGGCCGAGCTGGAGGGAGAGTTTGGCAAGAAGGCCGGTAAATGTCAACCCAGAATCCCTTGCTGTTTTTTTCCTCCCAAGTTTCCCACTTTAAACACTAATATCTGCTGTGGATTAACATTCAGTATTTTATCTATTATTCTCATATGCTTTAAAACTTAAGGCAGCTGTCCAGTTCCTATTCTTCAGGGTAGCTTGTCAAACTTATCTCATCTTTTTGCACTTTTCCATTAAGATACAACTAATAATTAAATCCACTGAATTGATGCTTTTATTTTTATCCTACCTCCAACTGCTCAGCACCTGCATGTAATCATCAGTGTTTTAGTTTTTTTTTATTTTCGAGGTTGTTGGATGAACTGATTCTTGGGTGTGTTCACTTGGTTGCTATTGGCTTCACTTTCTTTTGTTTTTGTCCTGCTTTAATTGCTGCACTTGGATTCAGCCATTCAAGGTAATACTCTGCTCTTCTTCAGTAAAACTTGATTAATGGGTCTTAAGGGTCTTTCCTTTAGTCACCCTGCATCCCCTTGTTTGATTTCACCTTTAGATTTAGTCATATAATATTTCTACAAAGCCTTACTTGTTCTGGTCTGGTTTCTTGCATCGTTTCATTGATGACGTGAGGAATAAGCAGCTAAACAAATATTTGTTTATAATGTTCTGGATTTTACACACCTGGTGCACCTGTGCTTTGCCAGCATTGACAATACCACAACATGCACTAGAAGAAACAAATTATATCTTTAAATGTGAATGAACTCCACTGAAAGTCATTAAGCTGCCTCTGTCCTCTCACTGTAATGTGTCCAGACGGCCTGATGTCCATGGTGCTGAAGAGGCTCTCCTCTCAGCTCATCTTGCTGCAGGCCTGGATCGCCCACCTCTGGAAACTGTTCTACGATGCGCGGAAGCCTCGCAGCCAAATAAAGAACGACGTGACCATCGAGAACCTCTCCAGAGATGAGTTCAACTTGCAGAAGATGATGGTTATGGTCACTGCATCTGGGAAGGTACGAGACTAAAGCTCTGCCCTCTCATTTAGCCACTGTTTGGTCGTGTTGTGGCAGAGATGAGCTGTGCTGCACACTGGTGGTCAAACCAGTTTGTTTTGTCTGTGGTCGAGCAGGACTAGAGTGAAATGGAACACTAATAAATAGACTCAAGCAGGAGTTTCTGAAACTCTCTGTTTTCCAGTACAGTTCATCCTTTGCTTTTTTTCTTTAAAGCTCTTTGGGATTGACAGCAAGACTGGCAGTATTCTGTGGAGGCACTACCTGGAGAACGTGCCATCTAATGCAGCCTTCAAACTCATGGTGCAACGGACCACTGCACACTTCCCCCATCCGCCACAGTGCACGCTGCTCATCAAAGACAAGGTATCTAATAGCGAGGGCTCTCAGCTGTGTGGTTCAAAAGCCTCTGGGTGGGAGTCACTTTCATTATCTTGTGGGTCAGACAAACATAAATAAAGCAAATGACTTTACTGTGGGGCTGCACGGTGGCGCAGCAGGTAGTGCGCGTGCCTCACAGCAAGAAGGTCGCCAGTTTGATTCCCGGGTCGGGCCTTTCTGTGTGAAGTTTGCATGGTCTCCCCGTGCATGCGTGGGTTCTCTCCGGGCACTCCGGCTTCCTCACATAGACCAAAAACATGCTCATTAGGCTGATTGGTGACTCTAAATTGCCCCTAGGTGTGAGTGTGAGTGTGAATGGTGTGTGTATGTGCCCTGCGATCGGCTGGCGACCGGTCCAGGGTGTACCCCGCCTCCCGCCCATTGACAGCCGAGATAGGCTCCGGCCCCCCCCACCTCCCCGAAAGGGATAAGCGGCATAGAAAATGGATGGATGGATGGATGGATGGATGGATGGATGGATGGATGGACGGACGGACTTTACTGTGAAATCAGCAGATCAGCAGCTGAAGACTTTTTCTCCCGCAGCAGCACTTGAGAGGAACACATTGGTCTAACCTGTGTCACTGTAGAAGTGGCCTGTATTTATTTATTTATCTATTTATCGCCATTTCTTATATTTTTGTTGCATTTTTAGGACACAGGCCTGGCCGCACTCCATGTATTTAACCCCATCTTTGGAAAGAAGAGCCATATCGCTCCACCTGCTCTGCCTCAGCCAATACTGCAGTCACTCCTGCTGCCTCTCATGGACCAGGATTATGCTAAAGTCTTACTTCTTGTTGACGACCAGTACAAGGTCAGTGGCATGCTGTAAGCCTCCAGTACAAACATGTGGAATTTAATTGTGATAGTTATCTTCTTTCTAAGTGAGGGATACTGGTTATCCAGAGACAACTTATAAAAATTGTGTGGTATTTTTCTGCAGGTGTCTGCTTTTCCCTCTACAAAGAATGTGCTACAGCAGCTCCAGGAGATGGCCTCGTCCATATTCTTTTACCTCGTTGACTCCAGCCAGGGAAGACTTTCTGGCTACAGGCTACGAACGGCAAGTGAAATATTTCAAGGATCTTTGCGCATCAGGGGTCAAGAGTTTTACACACGTTTTAGGAAGCCAAGCCACCACCTCTTCAGCTTTTGGTTGCCTTAGATGACAACAATGGATACCTTTTTTTCTATTGTTTTTTGGATTAATATTCTATTTCAGTCACGAAAAAGGGATCAAGAATGGTCAAATGTATGTTACCTAACGAATGCTTAATAGATCTGGAGCCTTTTTTAAGGATATATTTGACTGAGAGTGGGAGTTTCTCTCAGTTTGAGTACTGAACTTTTAGCCTCAAATATTCTGAGAATGAGCATGAGGTCTTGAGGTCTGTCTCCCATCAAATGATACTTAAAGCAGAGATGACAGAAAGAATGAATCTGGATGTTTTTGTGCACTCAGGACTTGTCCACCGAGCTCATCTGGGAGGTTGTCATCCCCACTGAAGTACAGAGGATTGTTTCCGTCAAAGGGAAAAGGCCCAATGAACATGTGCACTCCCAGGGCAGAGTAATGGGAGACCGAAGTGTCCTCTACAAGGTATGATGACTTCTGACTAACACTGTGGAGCGGTGAGAAACTTTGACACTGATATCATTGCTCTTATTGATGCTGGATTTGGTCAGCGTTGTCTCAACTTCACTGTTTCCCACACCAGTCAGAATCTGACGAGTCACTGATGTAGGCTGAAAAGTCATTTTCCAAGAAATACTGTACCTCATGTCACTGTTTCCCCAGTGAATCATACCCGCTCTCCAGCACTGACTCTGAATAAGAATAAACCATGATTCTTCGTATTGCCCGTGTGCAGTCTGCTATACCCAAATGATAAATGATGATGAACAGAACACGTATTTTTCAACATTGATTAAGATGCTGAATATTGTCTCTTGTCATTTCTTACAGTACCTGAACCCCAATCTACTGGCTGTGGTGACGGAGAGCACAGACATGCATCAGGAGCGGAGCTTTATCGGGATCCTCCTGATAGATGGCGTGACCGGTCGTATCATCCATGAGGCCGTTCAGAGAAAGGCCAGAGGACCGGTGCATGTTGTGCACTCTGAAAACTGGGTGGTGGTGAGTATAACTGAACGCTAAAGTCACTCCAAAGGATGGGAAAAAAAATGATTTGATCATGTTTTGATGCTCTTTGCTTGGTTGCAGTAAGAATACAGTGTTGGGTCACTGCAGCTATATAAAAATGACCAAGCACCCACATTGTAATCGAACATTGAACACATTAAGAGACAAATGTGGAAGGGGAACGCTGGTGATGCCTTGAGGGTCATGTGATCTCACTACTGAATGTGTCCCCTGCCTCTGTGTGACTTCGCAGTATGAATACTGGAGCACCAAGTCTCGCAGGAACGAGTTCTCTGTAATTGAGCTGTACGAGGGGATGGAACTCTACAACAGCACCGTGTTCAGCTCACTGGATCGGCCACATGCTCCACAGGTGCTTCAGCAGTCTTACATTTTCCCTTCCTCCATTTCTACCCTGGAGGCCACACTGACTGAGAAGGGCATCACCAGCCGCCATCTGCTCAGTAAGTTTCAGTGAGGTCCAGTCAAAGCTCATTTTTCCCTTTACATGTTTGAGTTCGTTTGTGTGTCTGTCCGAGGCCTTTTCAAAATATTTTTCTTTGGCTTTTCTTTGTCACAGTTGGCTTGCCATCTGGAGGAATTTTGTCATTACCCAAGATGTTCCTTGACCCTCGGAGGCCAGAAATAGTATCTGAGCAAAGCCGGTGAGTCCTCCAGGTTTGGTTTGAAACATTTCAGTGACTTCTGTCATTGTTGTTACTCCCTGTCTGTCTGTCTATCTAACCACTCTCTCTCCAGTGAAGAGAACCTGATACCGTACGCGCCAGAGTTGCTGATCCGTACAGAGTGGTTCATCAACTACAATCAGACTGTATCAAGAGTGCGAGGAATTTACACTGCCCCCTCTGGACTGGAGTCCACGTGCCTGGTGAGTCACGATACTGACAAACATTATATGAGGAAGGTGAACAATATGTAAAATAAAGGTAGAACTACTGTGTGTGTGTGTGTGTGTGTGTGTGTGTGTGTGTGTGTGTGTGTGTGTGTGCGTGTGCGTGTGCGTGCGTGCATGCAAAGTGCTTCTGTAAATCATAAACCATCTCAATAATACAAATGAATAAATACTGAGTGGATATATATAAAGTGGGTAGTTGTGCACAGTATGATCATATTTATTATTAGTTTTGACTTTGTTTTCTCCCCTTCAGATAAATTTAAATGTAAACATGACTTTTCCCTCATAGGTGGTGGCGTATGGTCTGGACATCTACCAGACGCGGGTCTATCCCTCGAAGCAGTTCGACGTGCTAAAGGACGACTACGACTACATGCTGATCAGCAGTGTTCTCTTCGCCCTTTTCTTTGCCACCATGATCAGCAAACGCCTGGCAGAGGTCAAACTGCTCAACCGGGCCTGGCGGTAAAGTGAACGTCAAAATCCCATCTCTGACAGCCCCGAGGCTGCGCGAAGGACCTCAGCCCGAGGAGATGAAGACGGCTGAGGCCGTGCCTGTAGAAGAACACAGGGCAAAGTTCAGAAAGGCCCATAAGGAACTGCAGGGGTGAGGGAACGGCGGGGTGGGGTGATGAAAGGAGGGATTAGTATGTGTTTATTTTTTAACTTATTTTGCAAGCACAAGGAATTATTTCACAGTAGAATTAACTGTTTTTTGCCATGTCATTTTGATTCGATGTTTAACACATGACCGATTACAAATGAATGAAAACAGGCTCGGGTTTAATCAGCGGAGTTTGGAAATTCCTACACATGTGAAAGTTAGAAACTTTAACAATGTTTTTTTTTTTTTTTTCTCCAAGATTATTTTTGTGACATTTCAGCTTCCTTAGATTGTTCTAATGGAGACTGTTAATAAATGTGGAGGTCAGAAAAAAGGTGGAAGACGACAGCATGATTTGGTACGACACCAGAGTTGTATGGTTTATACACTTAGCCTGCTGAATCATCACGATACTCAAACACCATTTGGTTTGACAAGTGAACTGTGAATATGAAGTGTGAGGAGATACTGCAGCATTGACAAGACGTGGAAGTTTGAGATTCTCCCACCAAAGGCACCATCCCACTGTCATCACCATCGCACGCTTTGATGAAGGAAACTGTCCAGCCTTTATTTTCTCTCCGTCAGCCATCCTGCAGCTTCATACAATCATGCTGTTGATGCTCCATTAAAATTTGTCCCAGAAATCCAGTTTAAGTGTTTGTTCTTTCTGTTTGCCAGAGCTTTCAGAGCGAGTGCAGAAATTAATTCTTTATAGTCTCCAAAATGCTTATCGTCAGAAATATTTCATTTTTTGAGTAAACGTGGGGTTTACTTTTAAAGTACTGTCACTTATTTACCTCGAGGTGCAGGGTTATGATAATGTGCTAATATGTACTTGTTTAGTGTAGGTTGTATTACATTTTCCAGAAATGTGTTTACTGACATATAAACTAGTAAAATTGGCTAAAAAAAAAAACAACAAAATTTTCAATCTTGTCAGTTGGCCAGTAATTACATTATTACTGATATGATTAAAGCTGATTGGTACCCATTTCATTCTGTCTGCATCACTGTTTTATGTCACAGGAGCAGGACATACAGTAGATCTTCTTTAGAAAATGAAATTTCCTGGAACATTTCCTCAGCAGCCTCTGCTTCCCTTCTCTGCTTATGGCTTTTTTTTAAAGATTTACGAGACAATAACGCACATAAAGACATAAAGAGGTGACAGGTTTCCTCTCATTTCAAATAAAGGCTGTGCTTTCATGAGGATCCAGTGTCAAAGAAATCATATTTGCGGTGTGGAAAAAGGACATTGAGCCTATTGTAGAAGGAATAAGTTATTTTATTTCTATAAATAGATTAAAAACACAATTGTACAATGATTTACCTGTGACACAAACACCATTACGGACTTACAAGCAGCCTTTGCTTGGGCCAACACAGAACCTTCATGAGAAATTTCAACCTGTTGATGTACCAAAGGTTGTTAATGGGGGTCTGCACCTCAACAGTGTAAACGTAACATGATTTCCATGCACAGAAAAAAGAAGCATTAAAGGCCCAATCGGTACTTTTTTTGACCATATATACATTATTTGAGCTAAATACACATACAGTTAAAATAATCAATCATCAATTTAAAGTTTGTCAACTAACTAATTGAAAATAAAGGCCTCTTCTGCTCCTGTGTATAAAAACACTATAGATGTAGAACAGTGTCAGAAAGGATTAATGACTTGGTTCTTCTGCTGATCATCTGCTCACGGAAATTTCCTTTCAACAAATTCAACTTTGTGCACACAAGCATAGATTATGCTGCTAGGGTCAAAGCCTGAAAGGAGAACGCTGAACACTCTGCAGAGGAGATGCAGCTTGGAGCAACTCTGAAATAAAAACATCAGCTTTCTGAGAGAACGGTGAAGCACACAAAGAGCCTGCAAAAGCCATCCAGAGTTTCATCAGGTCAGGTGTTTGATATCACTGTAGTTCAAAGCATGTTTTGGTTGTGTTGTGTCATTCATTAATATGAGCCATATGTTGATGGTTAAACTGATGATAATGAATGATTGATTTCAGAAAACATTAAATCTATTACATGATACTTTAGATTTCAAGCAGCATTGTCATAAAATTGAACACACACAGGATGAAGAGTTTGGTACAAGCCCAGCTTGTACATACAGTAATTATTTGCTCTCTTGTAAGAAATGTAGAATTAACTCAGGTTGTTTAAATGACGTGAGCACACGGTTGTCAGACTTAAAAAAATAATGAGTGAAGGGGGATTTTCCCTGTGAGAAAACTGTAACATGTCAGTAAACCAAAACTGAAAATGCTTACAGGAAGTAAATATTTCTCCATTATAAGTGAAACTAATGTGATGTTTTCCATGTTGATGTCGAGGAGACGTCGCTAAAATACTGACCGGTAAAATGTTCAGTTAAACACAGACAAAAACCTCACAGTGTTGTGTGACGTAAGTGATCTTGGAATGCATCAGTCATAGAAGAGAACACCAACATGACGTGTGAATGTAGCACGTAGGTGTTTCCACTCTGTACAACAAGGTTATTCATGATGTCAGTCACAGTTTTGTACTCATTAAGTTTCAGATAGTGATGTAAGCGAGAGTTTCTATCTGTTCTGCCACAGGCCGCTGCTTCCCATCCCAGCCGGTTCACTCCGGAGTCTTTCGCGCCTGTCTGAGTACGCCGGTCGGCCCGGCGGCAGGAGGATGTAGTGTGTCGCGCTGGCCTGCCTGCCATCCTTCAAAATGGGAACAATGCAGGGAGAAAACTGAGCTGCAGGTGGCGCCCTTTCACTCTGCTGCCTCTGTAGTGCCTTACTCACATATTTGGGGTTAGCAGCAAAACTCTGTGTAGCAGGCATCACGCCGTTGATATAAATTGGAAGGCTTTTGGGGCTCGGGGTGCGTGGCGGGCAGGGTGGGACTAAGGGGATTCGTGGAGGAATTTTGGGAGGCTTGTCTTCTTCGCTGGCGCTCACACCCTTTGAGAGAGCAGGGGGTTTTGGAGGGATGGGGACACGAGGAGGGACCTGTGGCTTGTCTGTGGGGCTGCTGTGGAGAGGCTGGAAATCAGGGACTGGACAGGAAAACCGGAGTCTGGATGATTGGTGCTGGTCTTTGTTACACAAAGTGTCTGAAACCACGGGCTGGTGGGCTTCTCTCTGGAGAGCTTGAGCCCACATGTTGGCTCCAAACCTGCTTCCTCCACCTGCTGGTCTGTCCTCTCTGTTTGGCCAAGAGAAAGCCATGGAGCCAGGTCCAGCACTCCCAGCCCGCAATGAGCTCTCCTGGTAGGCATAATTTACTTGGCCACAGTCTCTGCTCGTGCCCCTGTACATGGTCTTGGGGCAGCTTCTGGGCAAAAGCCGCCGCCGGTCACTGGTGAAAAATTCCACCTCACTGTCAGCTGCCTCATCGGACATGAGCTCCTCAGGGTCAGGCAGAGGCGGCAGGGGTTTGGCTTCTCTCTGGTGGCCCCCAAACATTGTCCGTCTCTGGGAAGTAGGGACCACCTGGTCTCCCTCATGGGGCCGCAGCGTGTTATCAGAAGTTAAGCGGTAAGTGTCTGAGTAGAAAGCAGGCTGGGAGATGGAGATGTTGCCTGGGAAAGGCACAAACAATCAGGTATTAAACAACTGTTTTCATGAAATCCTAAATTGCGCTGTGCACCAAGATCCTGCTGCTATACAAGGTTTTGCTATCACTGTTGTTTCCGTCAGTGCAGAAACAATTCTCAGAGGAAGAAACATGGAAAACAACTTGCAGTGAGAAAAAAAACTCTCAACTTGAGTGTAGTGATGGTTTGGGAGGGGAAAAAATACCAGGGGGAGTGAGCTGCCCACTCTTCTCAGAAAAAAACCTCCTGTTTTGCTGAAGGTATCGTACAGGAAACGGGAGCAAAAACATGTTGAAAACAACCTCTTAACCTATCACCTTCTTCGTCAAACATCAGCCACAACACCCTGATTAACACAGGAATCATCACTTCCCATGTCCTTCTCTGTGGAAACATCCGACGTGCCCCAGACTGCAGGAACAGCTGGTGACCAGGGAGTAATACCCCCCCTCCTCTGCTACACAGCTCAGTGCAGTGATGACAAACTCACCTAAAGCCTTTCTGCACGCTGTTTTATGAGTCAAACAGGGTTTAAACTCTAGTTTCTCAAGCCAAGACAAACTTAAGAATATAGATATATGCTGGCAGAATTCTGGAAATGAACCTTATTATAACATTAAGAAAATGTATGATTAAGTATTGGCAAAACCTTTAGAGGCCTTCTCAACCCCTTTAAGTGTTTCACAACTCAAAAAGATTAAAAACAGGGTGTCAAAATGTGAGCTGCTGTAACATGTTATCTGTGTCTCGCTTGGTTTATTCTAATTTCATTTCACAGATAACTCATAATCGTGTGTACTGGCTGTCATGTTCCTGTCTATCTCAAGGTTTTCTATTGTTACTCACATCAATCTAAAACAGGTTCAAGGACCAATTCAAAAACCATATCTGCAATTAGCAGCAATTACAGATTCATACAAACAACAGTCACTGAGATGACGTCTTTGTGGTGACAAAAAAAAAAAAAAAAAAAAGATATTTACTTATGTGTTATATATATAATTGACTCACAGTTCAACTCCGTGGCCATTTGCTGTGGTTGTAGCTCTGTCAGGTTGTGTTCCATGTCAGCACTCAGGCCAAAGCACATTCTGCAAATCAACAGTGGTTGAGAAATCCATACAGAGCTGTGCGCGTGTGTAAATCATTCCTGCACATAACCTGACATAAGTCAGTCATTATGTGTGAAATAACAAGCATGACATGACATATATGCTTTAACAGAACATGTTCTTCTCTCCTACATGTTTATTTCTGTTATGTCACAGCACTCCAACATCTGAGCCACAGTCTTCATGTATGTTTGCTATTTATTTAACTAATATTGTCATTGTGTCCCCCATATTATTAATACTGTCTACTCTGTATATACAACATCCAGGGCATGTCCATCCTGGAAGAGGATTGACTCTTGGATGGCCTTTAAACAACTGCATTACAACATGCATTACAACATCTTAAAGATTTGTTTTTGCCCCCAAATGATGAATTAGTGCTTGTATTGTCACACCATAGAATAATGACTGACTTTCTTTCTGTATTAGTTGTGAATTAGTTTGCGTACCTGTTGAGGTCATGCTGTCCCCAGTAGTTGTTCTGACTCCCGGCCATGTTGTGGCAGAAACTGTGCTCTTAAAAAGCATGAAGGTCTGTTTGGTATCGGTCTAAAGCTCCAACACAGGTCAGCTCCATCAAACCCATCGTTCGAGCGAGCAGAAGAAGCTGTTGGAGACGAACAGAAAAGTGAGCGGTGCAGGATTCCAACGGCTTTCTTGTTGCTGCCAAACAGGAAAACTTCATGTCACAGCAGGTGTGTCAGAATTAGGCTTTAAACATAATAAACATAAAATGAACCTCCACATTTGGCTTTCACATTGCATCACTCCTCTCATTTGTTCCAGTCACACCTTCATTCGTGTTGAAACACCCAAAAACAGGGACTATAAACAGAGGACATCTGGAACACAGTCCCATCCCGCACACCCAGCTGCATGCACTCATCCTACCAGGCAGGTCAAAGGTCAGGACAGATCTTCTAGAACAAATGTTTCGAGACTCAAAACACACACATAAAACACCTACAGATTATATCATTTATGTTACTAATACAGCATGACTATCATGACACACCTGCTGTATATTCTACCTGTAACTGCCTGTCCTGTTACTGTTACTGTCTGCACATTTCTCACTCTGGAAAAGGTCAGCCTGTGGGAAAACAATCGAGTATATAGAAAGTATTTTGTGAGAGCAGTAAAGAGATTTTTCCACGTTGAATTTGTCTTAAATATTTACTTGGTACAGTAAATCATCTTCTATTCCTCAAACGCTGCATTGTCTAAGGTGAGCCTCTGAGAAACAACAGTCGCATCAAACGCCCAGCCTTCAGTCTGCTCTGCCAGCTGCTATCTGTATCTCTTTGTGGCTCCAGATTAAAGCCATTTGTCTGATGTGAAGGCTCAACCTCTGGGTCAGATGTGGGAGGGCAGCAGCACTCCTCACCCTCCTTCCTCTCCGTGACCATGAAGCCCTGCAGTATCCGCCCTTACAACAGGGGCTAAGTGTGCAGCATTCCTGTGATGCTGACGGACACACTCCACCACTCAGACGGCACACCAAAGCACGACGCCTACGAACACACTGAGGAACACGCAAACACACTGAGGAACACGCAAACACACTGAGGAACACGCAGGTTTGATTTCGATTCGGCTGTGGATCGTTAGATATTTTAGTTTAGGAGACAATCATTCTAAAAAAAATACATGTTTAAAGACTACAGAGAATGTCATGTATTCACGTTAAAAAGGTAATTAGTAAAAGAAAGACATGTCATGCCACAGTTAAACTTATCATGAGCTCATTCTTAGAGATGCATATAAAAATTGCCTGTTCTGGCAGGCACCAATAGGAACAATATTGATAAGATAACAGATAATATTAATCTTACAGATCACCATCTCGAGAATAAAGAATGTCTAAATGTATTGTAGACTTGTTTGTCTTAACCTTAGTTACTCTATTTCATTTGTAGACTGATTAATGCCAGACTTCATCTCCTTATTGACAAGCATGTAAAGGATTCAGAAATAATTAAAATAAGTTTAAACTGAAATGGTTAATTGAAGCTAGTGAACCTTATAGCATCCTTCATCCTCTCCTCAGTCATCCTCCTGAGAGCAGGGGAGTGAGGATCATTATCAGAACAATCACAATCATTTGTTTTTCTTCATTCTCGGCCAATCATATATCAGCCCCTGACACAGTCAACCTGCTTTTATGTGAAAGGTAACAACAGCCTTGCTTCCTTGGCTTTACTCACAAGGGTCAAAGGTTAGGTCAAACAGACCGTTTGACAACTGAGGAGAGAGTCCACAAGCAGAGATCTCATTCCCTTCAAGACTCCAGCAGCGATGCTGTCTAGTACCCCGCAGCCTTGACTCTATCATGGCGGAAGCAAATGCAGTGATGTGTGCACTTACCCTCATGGTCAGAAAGTACCCGTCGCCCCTTACTAATTCACCTGCAAACCACTGATTAGTAACTCAGCCTACTCCTCCTCGTCCAGAGGGAAAGCAAGGCCTCAATTTTACTATCACGCTGCAATCTTACCCTTCAAAGTCCTGCTTTGTTTCAAGTCACCAATCGGTCTTCAGTCAATGTGGGAAGCAAACAATGCAGCGCATGCATAATGCAACAAAAAAGCCACCACAAACAAAACAGTGACCCATGCGTCTATTTGAATATTTATGTCATCCTTAAAACAACCGACTGTGGCGTCATTTCCGCCTGTGAGCCTCGGAGATGGAAGACGCTGAACAATTATGAATTCTACCAGCAAGTACTCAGCGTCCATGAATGGAGCCACTCTCAAGCATGAATGGGCCTTTGTGTCACTTTGGTGCGCAGCGAAGCAAGCCTGAAAATACAAGTGAACTCTCCCATGAGGTTAAGACTGAAGATACGCCATGGAGACAAGCAGACATGGCCAAGGTATGAGCCTGTGCTGCAAATCCCCTGCAGGACGATTGTGTGTACTGGCACTGCTGAAAGGACAAGCCAGAGGCTAAGAAACTGTTTGTTTATCTCACGTAGGAGCCTTGATGTGTTGTCCTTGGCTGTTCCCACCTCACTTCAGGCAACAGGCCATTCACTGCCTAGACCTTTACAAATGATTTAATTACAGCACTGGCATAAAGTACGTGCTTTACATCACCTAATTACAACTTGCTGCAAACTCTACCAGCCAAGTAACACTCTCAGCATGAGTCAACCACAACACTGAAAAATTCAGGAGAATGTGACTTAGAAGACCAGATTACAAAAGCAGTATTTACAGCCTAGATGAATGTTTCTTTATTCAAATAATCTAAATAGACAAGAGTAGTTGGTTTTAGCAAAGGAAATATATCTACATGTGTCACACAGGACTG
Source organism: Chaetodon trifascialis (assembly GCF_039877785.1). Taxonomy (NCBI): domain Eukaryota; kingdom Metazoa; phylum Chordata; class Actinopteri; order Chaetodontiformes; family Chaetodontidae; genus Chaetodon; species Chaetodon trifascialis. Next base: position 15,832,781 of record NC_092063.1, read on the forward strand.
CAGTCTACTGACAAACCAGACCTGTTGCAGACATACTGTTTGCTCTGCATGTACTGTTTTATAACGGGTCACGTGTGTGAGGCCGAGTCTGATAGATGCAGTGCATTAAACCATTTCACTTCATCTGATAATGAGAATTCACCACATACAGCATGATGGAGTGAAAGCAGCATGGCAAACTCTGTGGAAAGTTGAGAAAAAAAAACTGCGTTTGTGGTGTCCAGGTTGAATTTTTTCATTCACATTTTTAAATGTAATCCAGCCCACCTCAATAATATATGCCAGATACTGGGCAAAAATACACTTTAGCACTGTACTAGCTATTTAGAATTTGAATTTTTACACTTCACATTTATTTTTTCTGCGTACTAAAGACTATGGCACACTACATTTCACTGCATAGTATTGTGTAACTGGAAAAAATGAAACATCTGCATGTAAATCTTTGAATCTAGAAATAGGACTGATACTGCTGAATCATTAGTCTCTGGGATTGGCTCATTTCATGCTACAGTTTACACAATATAAATACACGTATGCACTCTGTTACATAATCTGAATAGTGTTTAAATGATGGAAGTCATTTAAACACTGTTCAGATTATTAGGAGCCATATTTTTCTATTGAAGTTGGTTTAGAAAAGAAGTTGGGAGGTCATAGCAAATTTGACACTTTGTCAGTTAGAGCGGGTGAAAGCAGACTCTGTGAGGCTTTAAATGAAATAAATCACTTCAGTCATCCGCACATTCACATCAATAATTTTGTAATTTTACTATGTCTATAGTCCAAAACGGGACTAAAGTCAAAAAGACCAAAACTGTGTAAAAAATAAATTAATTAATTAATCCTGTTTATAACTATCCAAAATTGTATTTCCTCTCCCAACTTCACATGGAAAAAAATGTAATCAAAAAGGGAGTGAGAATATTATTTTAACCAGTCCTGAATGTAGACAGTAGGCAACAATTCTGTTAAGCAACAATAAGAAAAATAAGTAGGCCTACTGTTAAAAATGTTCAGCATTGCATAATTTTATACAGCTGTATTCAATCAATTTAATCGTTAATAATCCATTTAAATTTAGGTTCAAGTTGGAAGTAGTCTAATTAACTATGCTCAATACTGCAACAAATTTCCGGGCATTTGAAATCACATCGATCTAGATTTTTATGCATCTTGTGTAAATATGTAGATATTCATATTAACATGTATGTAGATACAGCTGCAGATGGAACTAGATACTGATAGATATCCTATAAGTACATGTATAGTTACTGTGCATGTACAAATAAATACACTAGCGATGACAGATACTTAAAACAATCTAAAATAACTGGCAGTGCGGAATTAACGCAAATTATCACTATCAAATTGGACCAAACTCCACACACCGACTAAACTACTCTGGCTCTTTAGCGCCCACTAGCGGCTCACCGGGGAAGAGCCGAGCGCTGCCGGACTCACCCATCCCGCCTCGATGGGACTTCACTTGGCGGACATCGGGTCAGGGGAACAGTCTGTCCCGTTGATTACGCCTTACTATAATTCTGAAAGACGAGCTGAGTCAGTGCTCAGACATTTCTGCTAAAGTGTTAGTTCAAAAACTTTTTAAGGAAACGACAAAAGTCGTTGAAATCTTGGACCAACGGTCTCACGAGTCTTTTAACGATAAGCTCGCCGCGAGGGATTCAGCCCCGTGCAGCTTTTTACGCGTGGTTTAAATAAGCAGCCTCCTCAGTTCACATCACTTAAAACACTGTCCCTGATGGCTAAAACGCTTTATGTTCACGGATAAATGCGGGGAAGTCTTACCATGAAAATGCAGACTTGTCCGTTAAGCTGGGTCGACCTGTTCCTGTCCAATGTGAGAAAATTTGTCTGTACAGCGCGAGCCAGCGTCCCAGTGAAAACTAAACCATGTGCAACATCCCTCCTCTGTCAACAACACTGGGAGGTGACACTCATTTGGTCAGAGTGACGTTGGTTTCCACATCTCCTTATAAATGCATCCAGCTCCCCGGGCGAGCTGCTGTAACTCCACCCAAATCAGTCTTAAAGGGGAAAAAAAACCCTAAAAAAGTACAAGCCATTGGGGGAAACTAAACACCATTAGGAAAAGCAGTCTGTGGCCTATAAACCAGCAGTGGTAGAGAGTGAGTTTGGGGGTTTTTTTGTGCTCAATTTGAATATTCACATTTGTGACTTACTTTCAGAGGGAATTGCTGTATTTGTGGCTGATCCACTACACTTATCTGACAGCTGGTTTCTTTGCAGATTTAGATATTACAGACACAACATATGATAGTCTCATGACATGTGTGCAGTGCTGTTGATTAACCTACAGAACATAAAACATTGTATAAAAAGTTCAAATCAGCTCGTTCTGCTAATTAAAAAACAATAATAATCCAAAAACAGGGTCATTCAGCATAATTGGTCTTTTACCATAGATTCTTCAGTGTCATTTGTTCCTACTTTTTCTGTGCTTTTACTTCGGGCTACAAGCAGACTAATACTGGAACATTTAAAGCATCTGAATACTTCCTCCACCACTGTGAACCAGAGACATTGTCAGCATGGTGGATTTTCAATTCAAAATATAGGTCAAATAAGCCAGTACTCACACAGACACTCCAGGTGCAGCCATCATCATCCACAAAATGTGTCCTCACTGCCAGTGGAATAGAAAATATGGAAATCAGTGAGACGTGTGACGACTTCAAGGCTCTGGCAAAAACCTCTCAGCATTTCATTTATTCTGAAATCACTCATGTTCATAAGTCACAGAGATTTCCAGTTTTTGCAATCAATGTTTTCTCAATAGCAGCAATGTCCAGAGACCTCCAGATTTAGAATCACTTTATCTGTCTTGTGTAATGAGTGTATGGGAAATTGCCCTTCATAAGGCAGTAAACAATTTTGGTCTGACCTGTGTGGGAGTCAGAGAGTGCGTGGGTGGCGTTTAGCCTGAGTACAATATACAACTGATAGAGAAGAGCAAGTGCGAGATCAGCAGCTCCGTCACAGTGGACAAGAACTTGTTTTGAAGCCTTCATGTCACATATGAGTTTGCTCTCTGTGTTTGTCTTCGCCCACGCCAAGAGAGGCAGGGGGACAATACAGGAGGCCATTTACCAGAAACTAACATGGAAGTGAGGCCGTTCTTGTTTTTACCACTCCAGTACAAACTGGGCTTACAGTCCGCCACCAGACTGTCAAATGATCTTTTCATTGTGGTAACAATCCTAATAAATCAGCAGGCAAATAGACACATTAAATATTGTAAAGAGATACTTAAAAAACTGGCTCATAAAAGTGTAAGCGAGGTGCCAAATAGCCCTGTGACCTGCCCCAATTTACTGTTGTAATGCTGTAATAAAATCCTCACAGGGTCATATATGGATAAAGGAGTGCCTAATACATATCTCCTGTAAATCACAAACCCACAGAATAAATACACACCACATGCAAAGTGCTTCTATTGCTGTAATCGTTGACTGTCCGTCTTCCACCGACGTAACTTGTTTGCTTAAAGGAATACTCATACTTTTTAGCAAATAACCTGCTGGATCAACTTCCTGTTGTGTAATGGAGTGATTGGTAGCACATGTGACTCCAGTGTGACATAAAGAGTTGCTGTCAGTTGGCATGTACTAAACAATAATGGTGCAACTAGCATCTTGATTTTGAAACTCTACACTCACAATGCCTTTCAAGGTCTTAGTGTAGTCTTTTGCTCTGTAGGTGTCACAGCGCCATCCAAATTTCAACTTTTGGACGCCTTGACCAACAGATCTAATCATCCCTGCCGCTCTTCTGCTGCGCCGCCGCCCTCTGTGGGCGCTTGTGGTGACCCAGGATGCTCAAAGCTGTGGGGGTTGTTGTCGGGGTGGGCCAGTCTCCCACAGGGGAGGTCAAGTCATTTCCTGCTCTGAGAGACCTCCGTCCCTCACAGCTGTCAGTGCAGTCAGAAGCCCACCTCCCACATCTGTAACCCCCTCCCCCCGTGTGCTTTTTTCAAAGATGTGATGGATTGCTCTGAAGGAGCTCCCTCATGCTGCTGCAAAATTAAAGATGGACCATCAAAGCTGGACTGAAATCAAGGCCTTCTGTTCATGATTTTTTATGCGCTCCAGACAAGAAATATGAATGGTAAAGCAGGAGTCAATACTGAGGACTGAATAAACAGCAGTAATAATTTCTCAAATATCAAGCTGGAATGGTAGAGCAGATCTGTGAACAGCAGATAACCCCTGAAATGACAATATCTCAGAAGATAAATGTCTGCCCACTTCTCATTCAGCAACGTCTCAAGCTGGAATAGGAAATGTAGCAAGTAGGTGTTAACATACGTGTTCTATGGTAAATACATTTGTGTAGGTTGATGTGCTGACATGGTGACAGGGAATTCTCTTATAGAGGAACCAGCTGTGTACAAACATGTAATAGTAATTAGAGCCCCGTAACAGACTGCAGGACAGGATGGACAGGCGCACTGCTGTTTTCAAAGTCACGGTCGACCCGTCGCATGTTTGAGTTTCACATTCCTTTTTAAACACAACGCTGTCGGTCCAGGGAATCAAAGTCAGAGGTTGTAACAAATAATTGGACCCAGTGTGACAGTTAAGTTTATCTGATGTAAAAGAGATGATGAGGTAAAAACGCCCCAACCACAGCTGCTACATGTGTAAGAAGTTAAAATTCCCCTACATTAAAGCAAGAGTGTTTGATTAGGTGAGTAAAGTCTGGAGAAAGGCACCAGACCTGAAACAAGGGGCATCGTCATCCAGCAGAAGCTGCAGTGATTGTGAAAAGAAAGAAATTCTTATGAGATTTATTTATTGCACCTCTTTGTTACCACCCACCACTTCCTTCAGCCCGATATGGAGTAAACTGCCAAACAGAGGGTGTGATATATATTTGTTATATAAATAAGGGCTAAATAGGTTTACAAAGCTTCTGATGAATCAGTACCGTCCATTCAGACTTTATCGTCGACTGAGTTATGTGTGATTTGAAAAACACACCCTTCGTTTAATCTTTTTTAATGTAATGGATTTGCGGTTGAGTCTGACAAGTTGGAGGCGTCAGGAAGGAATCAGGCTCCTCAAATGTCTGAGTGGGCTTCACACCACGGCCTTTGACCTCATCCCGTGAGGAGACAGCTCAGTTATCAAAGAGCCAACAGCCACCGGGAGGAAGAGGAGGACAGCCTGAAGAATGACGTTTGTGTTGCCTTTGATTGCTGGGTAGCTCAGGAACTGCACTTAGGGCCAAGAGAAAATACTTTCTGTGGAAACTACTCTGATGCTAAATTGATTAGCATTTTTAAAAATTACACAAATAGCCTTTCAGGCTGCCATGAATAAAATGGAGCTACAAGGAAAGCAATGGATTCAAGGTGGAAAGCACACATATACAAACACACAGCTTTATGCGTGGTGGTGCAATCCCTATAAAAGACAAGAAAGCAAAACACTTTTTTCCCAGGGTACCAACCGAGAAAGACAAAGCAGAGTCAGCGGGCAAAGAAGTGATTTAGGAAGTGGCAAGGATTTAAGTGATTTAAACCCTGTGACATCTGATTTCACGCTGACAGCTTCATTGAATGGCAGAGACCAGAGCATGAAAAGGGTGATTCTTTGGCCAGGATACAGCACTGGAGGCCCAGGCAGCTTCCCTACCCGTGATTTCAGTCTACAATGTGGGCAGAGGGTCTGCGGGCCCAGCGGGAGGTCTTCCGCAGCCTTGTGAAGTTGATCATTCATTCATTCATTAAGAGAATTAAGAAAAATAGGCTTTGCACTTCAGTTATTTTGGATAATTCTCCCTGCATATGTAACTCCCTGCACATATTGCCATATCATCATTGTTGGCACAAACACACCAGGATTGCTCATCAGGACTTTGACATATTGAGTGTTTTTCATTTTGGGTAAACAGACATGACAGGAAGACACTGTCAATATTTGCACCATTCAAAATTTGCTCTGAGGTCAAAGTCTTTTTGAATCACCACGTAACATACAGGATGACCTTTCAGGAGGACAACAGAAAACAAATGACAGATTTGGTCGTGATGTTGATCAACTGCTGATTATTGAGTGTGTGTGCATGTCATAACTCTACTGTGCAGAATAGTGGGGGAGGAGAAAGGACAAGGCAATCTGTGCTTACACACACCACAGATTTCCACAGAAAAGCATGGTATGATGGTATAAAGTCTGTTTCTCCCACAACATAGCTCAGAGTCCTTAAGCATTACTAAGCCAATCTTGCTTTTTTCCTTATTTTATCTCTCCTCTCACCCCCACCCTCCTCTCTTTCCTTCTCTCACCTTACTTACTCCTGCTCCATCATTTCCTGTTGAGTCACCAACAGAGCCAGAATGCCCCGTGTTTTACAGTTTACTGGTCCACTCCTTGCTTTCCTCCTCCACTTCCTTGTTCACAGATGCCTGTCTTGTAAGGGAAAAGAATGTAGAGTGACATTAACACAGCCCTCCAGCAGATATTGTAGCATGAAAGCAGGTAGAGTCTGAGAAAAATCAAAGCAGACGTGGGAGTCTCTTCCTGGCAACATGACTGATTCATGCAGTAAATGACTCGCAGGATCATAGGATTATTAGCTTGGCAGAAAACTTGCCGTATCATTCGCCACAGCATGTCTATCAGTCTATATCATATAATGTTATTGGAAAAAATAGAGCCTCAAGCAAAAAAGTGAAGTAAAAGACAGAAAAAAGCAGAATCAACATACAAATGGAAACATAACAAATGTCTTTCCAATAATACGAACCTCAGAGTTGACTTACCTCTTTGGAAAATGCTTCTTTATTGCTATTGGCTAATTGCAGACTAGTAAAGTGGAAGGAAGTGATGCTGTGGTGAGGTAAAGCCTCGCGTAAACGTAGGCAGTGCGTGCCTGTGTGTGAGGGAGGGTTGAGGGCAGGGCTCTGAGAAACGAAAGGGCTCTGCGGTGGATTGGTTGAGTCATTCAAAAATACAGCTGCTGACTCAGTTTGCAAACTTGTCTCTTAGGAGCATGTCGCCAGTCTATTGGGCATTGTGTGTGTGTGTGTGTGTGTGTGTGTGTGTGTGTGTGTGTGTGTGTGTGTGTGTGTGTGTGTGTGTGTGTGTGTGTGTGTGTGTGTGCGCGCGCAGGCATGTGTGCGTCTAACCTGTTCTTGTGGGGACCAATCATCTTCTTAAAGACAGGATAAGAGAACTCCTTGATCTCTATTACTGTGAAACAGATATAGACAGAGGGTCATGTTACCAGCTTAGTTCTCATTCATCAGAAATTATATGCTTGTGGTTTGTTCCCGAAACACTTAGAGAGTAACATGGAGATTACATCAAATGGAAAATGAAGCTTTGCCCGAAGGAGTGCCTATTCACACCACTGCTGTAATCCCATCCTGGCACTAGGTCAAAGTTTTTCTGTGATTCAATCATTTCGTCATTTCTTTAGTTTTCTTTACACACCCTTCTTGCCACAGCAGTCTTATAACTGTGTCAGTCCAATCAGAAACAATGTGATCCATCTGGGAGTATGGACTCTAGGACACACTCCAGAATTAGTCATCCCTGATGTGTTGCAAGGCCCAGGAATGGTGTGCTGTTGTTGACATTATTATGTTCAGAGAGTAATTAAGAGGGACACCTCCCTCCATGATGGAATGTGATCATCTGATAAAATTGTGGGGCTGTTTTACCTTCAGTGTTATGCAATGTGAGTCATACTGTATTTAGAAAACTGTGCGTACACCTACAATAACTATCTGTTTAGCTTTACTTGGCCCACTCATATCACAATACTGCTAAAAGAGGAAAAAAAAAACAACAACAAAAAAACAAAACAAAACAGGATGATGGCAAAAACAATGAGCAGCAGTGTCAGGTTCAGACAGACAAACTGGGGACCCACAGAGCAGAGCAGACCAGAGACTCTCAGGTGATGAGAAATGATTTATTAACAGTCCAAGGTTGGTACACGGGAGGCAGTCGGGATAGGCAACAGTACAAAAATTGCTAGGCAGATCAGGAGTCAAAATCAGGAGTCAGCCAGAAAGCTACTCACAAGGAACGCAGACAATCTGACAAAGATACACTGGGGAGAGCAGCTATATATACACAAGAGGGGGCGGACACAATGAGACACAGGTGAAGACAATGAACAATCACACACAGGGAGTCAAGACACCAAACAAGAAAACACAAAACAGGAACTGAGAAAACCCTACAAAATAAAATAGGAAGTGACAAGATAGAACACAGTCTAGGGCCTGACAGGACGAGCGTGAATGGTTGTATGTCTATATATGTTGCCCTGCAATCAGCTGGCAACCGGCTCAGGGTGTACCCCGCCTCTCACCCGTTGACAGCTGGGATAGGCTCCAGCCCCTGCCCCGCAACCCCCGAAAAGGGATAGTCGGGTATAGACAATGGATGGATGGAAATGTGGGGTTCACCCGAAGAGACCTGGGAAGGTTGAGTCTCACAGACACAGGATTAATAACTTTTGACATGGGGAATGGTCCAAAAAAATGGGAAGCCAACTTATGGGATTCCACCTTAAGTGGCAAGTGCTTGGCAGACAGCCACACCCTCTGTCTGGCCTGGTACTCAGGCGCGGCTTTCCTCCTTCTGTCAGCAAACGTCTTCTGGTTTTGGGAGGACCTGAGGAGGTTCTGACGAGCCAGAGCCCACATCCGTCTGCAATGGCGGACCATAGCGATAGCTGATGGGATGCTGACCTCTTTCTCCAGTTCAGGAAACAGAGGCAGCTGATAACCGAACACGCACTGGAAGGGAGACAAGCCCACAGACGTGCGGGGTAAGGTGTTGTGAGCATACTCCACCCACATGACGTACTTGCTCCATGAAGTGGGATTCTGGGATGCCAGGGCAGCCCCTTCTCCAAGTCCTGATTTAACCACTCTGTCTGTCCATTGGTTTGAGGATGGTGGCCTGAGGTCAGACTAACAGTGGCAACCATCAGTTGGCAGAACACCTTCCAGAACTGTGCCACGAACTGCGGGCCCCGATCAGACAGGACATTCCTGGGAAATCCAAAAACTCGACAGACATGAGACATGAGCTCCTCCACCGTTTCCTCGGCGGAGGGAATTTTAGGTAAGGGTATGTATGTATTGTACCATCTTGGAGAACTACTCTTAGTCAACTACTAGAAGTACAGCAGCATTACCCTCTGATGGTGGTAACCCAGTCACAAAGTGGAGTGAGATATCCAACCAGGGCACAGGAAGAGGCTGGAGAAGTCCAGCACTGGGGGCATTCTTGCTCTTATTCTGTTCACGGGTAGGGCAGGCTGCCACACTCATTGACATCATTCCTCATTCCTGGCCACCAAAACCTCTCACGGACCCGGGCCAGAGTTCTGCAGAAACCAGGATGACAGGAGATCAAGGAAGCATGAGCCCACGAAATCACAGGACCCCAAAGGTCGGGGGTGACAAACAGTTTGTTGGTTGGTACCTCTGGGGGAATCTGAATTTCCTGGTTAGCCCTCTTGACCTACTCCTCAATCCCCCAGGTAACACAACCCACAACACAATTTTCAGGGATAATGGACTCAGGTGCTACAGGGACAGATTCACCCTTGAACAGTCTTGATAAAGCATCCGGCTTAGTGTTCTTAGAGCCGGGATGATAGGCAACAGTGAAGTTGAACCTTGAGAAAAAGAGAGCCCACCTGGCTTGATGAGGGTTCAGTCTCTTAGCTGACCTGATGTATTCAATGTTCTTGCGATCCATCCAGACCAGGAAAGGTTGTTCAGCCCCCTCCAGCCAGTGCCTCCACTCCCCAAAGGCCAGCTTTATGGCCAACAGTTTGCGGTCCCCAACATTGTAGTTTCTTTCAGAGGGGGAGAACCTGCAAGACAAGAAAGCACAAGGGTGGAGCTTGTTGTCCCTTTCAGAATGTTGTGAGAGCACCACCCTTGCGCCCAGGTCAGAGGCATCCACCTCTACCACAAACTGCCGTTTGGGGTCAGGAAGGATTAACACAGCAGCGGAGACGAAGCTGTTCTTGAGCCTTTGGAAGGCGGACTCTGCCTGAGGAGACCAAAGGAAATGCATCTTGGAGGAGGTTAGAGCATGCAGGGGAGAAGCAATGTGAGTGAAATTGCCCACAAACTTCCTGTAGAAGTTTGCAAACGCTAGGAACCATTGGATCTCTCGTCTGGACGTGGGAGTAGGCCACTCCTGCACGGCCTGGACCTTCTCTGGATCCATTCTGACCCTCCCCTCAGACACCACAAACCCCAAAAAGGACACAGTGGGAACATGGAATTCACATTTTTCTGCCTTAACAAACAATTGGTTCTGCAGTAGTAGATTGAGCACCTGTCTAACATGTTTCTCATGAGAATTAATATCAGGCGAGAAAATCAGAAAGTCATCAAGGTTAACAAAAACAAACTTATTCTAACATTCATGAAGGACATCGTTGACGAGTGACTGAAAAACAGCAGGAGCATTAGTAAGACCAAAAGGCATTACTAAATATTCATAATGTCCAGTGAGAGTGTTGAAGGCCGTCTTCCACTCATCCCCCTCCCTGATGCGGACCAAATGATAAGCATTGTGCAAATCAAGCTTAGTAAATATCATGGCCCCCTGGAGGAGCTCAAAACCAAATGAAATGAGTGGAAGAGGATGCCTGTTCTTTATGGTGAGGTCATTGAGTCCACGGAAGTCAATACAGGGTCGAAGTGACTTGTCCTTCTTCCCCACAAAGAAGAACCCATCTCCAGCAGGTGACGAGGAAGGTCGGATGATCCCAAGCTTAAGAGCAGCACCAATGTAGTCTTCCATGGCTTCATGCTGAGTACAGACGTCCGCGGGGAGGTGAGGTTCCAGGAAGAAGGTCTATGGCACAGTCATAGGGGCAGTGAGGAGGAAGTGAGGTAGCGTTAGCCTTGTTAAACATCTGTTTAAGGTCCATGTAACAGTAGGGAGGACAGATCAGGAAACAGTGGTCAGTTTTTACTTTATCAAAATCAAGGCTATCTTCTGCTGGAAGAGACGAGTAAACCCTCTGCGCTTTACCACTCAAAACACATTGTAACAACAATGTCCACACATTTTTCGGCCACATCAACGTTGCTGCCACCCGCTCAAACCAGATAAAATTTTTATCAACATCCTTCTCATTAAAAGGAGGAACCAAGCGGATGTTTTTACTCACATCAAAATCAGTGAATCTCCTAGTAATCGGAGAAGCGGCACCAAGTACTAATTTAAGCATGCGATCTTAGTTTGTTGCTCAAGCTTTTTAGTTTTAAGATTGTTAATATAGTGCAACTCCTTCTCTTTCAAAGCCAAACGCTGCAACTCAACCTCTAACTCCTTAAGTCTGCCTGCCTCAACAACAGACCGCCCAGACTGCTCTGGAGTACTCTGTAACTGGGGCAAAATATCTTTATCCACTAAAGCAGCATACAAGACTGCTTTAATAGCTTGCTTCTTAGCCTGCTTTAACACAGCTACCTCATAATGATCAGCAATGAACACCAGATTAGCCTTAGTACACTGATCAAAAATCTCCAATGATGGAGAGTCAATAAACTCAGCCAACTTGAACTCCATTTTAAGTGTCTTAACAATGGACAGGAGCTGCACGCAATTCGCAGAAATCTTTGTAACCTGCAGACTAAATGCACTGAAGCCAATAATACCAGGTAAACCATTCTGTAAGCTTAGATAACATATTCTTATTTTTACTCATCAGTACATGAAAGAATATGGATTTATTTTGACAGTGACAATGGTGCTTATAACGGAGTAGTCATTCAGCTGAGCCTGCTACCTGAGACAGATTGTCCACCTTTGTTATATGTCTCAATAACTACGGAAATATCTATGGACGTCTTTAAGTGCCTTTATAACAAACAAGAAATACATGAGAGTAGACTAGACTACTTACTAATATATTTTCCTATAGCTAACAGCTTAGATTTGTGAAGATATATTAGATCCACTACGTATAACTTTTTATTTGTTGTATATTTATGGCTGCATCTAGCATAAAGGTCCACGAAAAAATGAAGATGCTGAGGGACCAGAATGCTAAGGATGTGGCTCAGTTCATCAAAGAGGAGAGAAACCTGCATCAAGCAATCTCCTATTACTACCACTTAGAGGCTTTCTTAGACATAAAGGCTATTGAACGCAACAACCAGGACGACCGCAGAAAGGGTGACTATCTCTAAGTGACTAAAGTTCTGTCCTCCAGCTGTTCCCATAAGCGTGGCACCATAAACTTAACCGGCTGCTATTCCATAACTACATGGCAATGTTTGTGTCTTTTTCCTGTTAGGAAAAATTATTATTGTTCATTATTGTTGGGATATTCACAGCATTTTGAGATCTTCTAGTCCTAAACCACCAATTGATGATCACAACAGACCGCTGTCAGTCCATGCTAGTGGAGTGTAGACCTCTAATCAAATACACTTGTGACACCTTGTGTTCAAAAGATGTTACTTCTTGACTGAGACTCGTCAGGTTAAAGAGGATAAAAAGAGAAGGTTTTACTATTGCTGCTTATTATTTATTCATAGACCTTTCTGAGCACTGTTGAGAAGCTGAACAGCATGAATATTGTTAATTACATGATTATTATTTATATTACAACGCTACCACAGTGTAGCCCAGCTATGTGTCTGTGATTTCAGCATTTCAGAACTTTTTTTGGCATGTCTAGGAATTTTTTTAATATGTATAGTAAGGATGTTGTATTGTTTGAATTTCACATTTGCCCTTGAGGGTGCTGCCGTAAACCGTTCCTGTCTTAGGGAAGGAGGCTGGATGCCTCCTTTAGGTAGCGAGGGACCGGGGAGTAGAAACTGCCTGTGCGGCGTTTGGCGGATCAGTAATCTTCCTGTCCCAAAAAACGCTTCACGCTGCTCAGCCCATAGACATAATATACGGCTCAGCCGCTGTAGCATCTTCTTCTCTCGAATTTTTAGCGGATCGCAAACAGCTGAAAGGTGCATACCGCCACCTACTGTACAAGAGTGTGTAAAATCATGTCAATTGCTTAAATTCTGCCTAAAAGTGGATGTTTAAAAGGCACCGTGAAGTAAAAAAGTTAGTTAGCCAAGTTATTTAGTGATTATGGGGATTCCTGTGTGGGGTTGTCTCGTAGCTTTTATGAAATTGTACTCCCAATAAAGGTTATTTTTGTATTACATTCCTGTCTTTGGGGGTATATGTTCTCTTGCCTCTGATGCCAGATCAGACCGGATTTACCAAGGTGGTGGCAACTTTACGCTATTCTAAATCTTTAACAACCAGCAATTATTACAATAGCAAATCTAGTTCAGCATTTTTCCCCCATCTTTTATCACAGAAAACATACATGTCATATATAAATGTAGGATTGATGTAAATGTGTAGTCAGCACTTGGCTAAAATGTGTATTGTCTTATTTCACCATAGGCACCTGAAAGCAACAGCATGCAGACTGAACAATGTAAAAACATAGGCAATGAGCTGAATGTAACTGAGCCGCCAAAGTTCACCCTGGGTTCACCTATAGGTGAAGCTTCACTGTATTTGTTTTCCAACCTGCTTTAAGTAAAAATCTCCTTGGATTTAAAGTGTGTATTTGTGTATGTTAAAAGGAACTTATGAATTCAATAAACACATTTGAATGAATCTAATATTAAAAATTCATTTTAAGGAGCGTTCGGCAGATCAACATACAGTATGTGTGCACGCTGACAACTGTGTGTGCGATGACATTAAGAAGCACATTAAAAGCAAACAGCAATTCAAAGACAATTTAAATGACACAGATTTTCATCTTGTAAGTACCAATTCAGTGAATGCTTCAGTTCTAACCATATCACATTATGCTGAACCATGAATGATCAAGTTCTTGGCATAGTGCTATAATTTAAAAACGAACCAAGTACACGGTCAGTTAGTCTCTCTCTCCTCTCTCTCTCTCTCTCTCTCTCTCTCTCTCTCTCTCTCTCTCTCTCTCTCTCTCTCTCTCTCTCTCTCTCTCTCTCTCTCTCTCTCTCTCTCTCTCTCTCTCTCTCTCTCTCTCTCTCTCTCTCTCTCTCTCTCTCTCTCTCTCTCTCTCACAGAATATTAAAATCCCTGAGCAATATTATCTTTATAATCAAGATTCCATTCTAAGTTTTGGCCATTCATCAGGCTAGTTGTGTCTTATAATGTTTGATTTTTAAGGTGAGATCCCTTTATATCCATGTTGTTCGTCGTCTAGCTCTGGCTGCTGTCTCCACAGTACACCACCCTGCTCTCCACCCGCGAACGCTCAGCTTCAAACACCAGCAAATGGCTCAGCAGCGTCTCCTCAGGACCCGAGCGGATCAGGGATGGATCATTGTTCTGCACTCACAAAAAGACACACACGCACAGACACACACAAGAAACTTTAGTGTCACTGCCTCCTCTACAGGTACAAACCTGTAAATACAGTCAACGTTCTTAATATGTCCTCATTGTAATGATTCATAAGTACTCAGCACTCACCTCAACAGCAGAAATAAAGGCATCCATAAGGTGGTAGTCTGCTCCCCCATGCCCATTCATGCCAAAGAGCCTGGGAGTATTCTTGTGCGCGGTGTGCTTTGTGGATCTCTGGGTCAGAAAGTCAAAGACGCGTACCTCATGGCCATCACATGACAGCTCCCCCTGTGAAGACATGCAACATTACACAGGTACCACTTAACTAAGTCAGAACTAAGGAGCTCATGTAAGAATATGATTTTGTCTGGCTCCACCATGACACAGGAGCTTCAATTAGTGTTTTTTTCCTGGTCTTAAAGGCAGCATTGCAGCTAAGATGATCTTTAATTTCTCTGGCTGTCACATCTACATACTAACACCCTTCACTCTCAAAACTTTCAGGTGTGTAAACATCAGTTATTTCTAAAATCGTGCCACACTGGATTGACAACCTGAGGCTGTACCGCTCAGTTACATGACCTACCTTGCTGCCATAGATGGTCGTTTTTCGATTGCATATCTCCTCAGTAAATGCAACCATGCAAAAGGCTGCCGTCACACCCCCTTCAAACTCCATGTTAACAACCTGGAAAACAGAACAGATAAAGAGATACAAAATGAAAATAATAACCTTTTTACTTTTAAAGAAATTAAATGATGAATTTCCTGTTTAGGTAACTATGTTTGAACATAAGGAAAAGTTATCAGACAGAGTTTGAAAAAAAAGACAAATGTTACATACGCAATAGTGAGGAGCAGACACAGAGATGAACAGCCAGGCCTCTGTGTGTTATAAAGCCAGACTTTTCTAACCTGGTTACTGCAGACATCATTGTCACACTCGTAGACACAGCGGCCGTACGGTCCAGTCCTCAGCGCCTCAGTTACCGACTCGATGTCTGGTAACGAGCTCTGACATATGACTGATACAGGCCAGCCGGTGTGACCCTGCACACACACATACAGTACATATAAAATTACGTATAGCAATTTAAGTGTGACATTAACAGATGGTAAAGTGTAGAAGATAATCACTGAAATTCCTGTGCTGAAATGGTTCACCTGCTTCACTCTATCCAGGTAGATTTTGCATGCTGAGTATGGACAGTCTGCTTCTACTGAGCATTTCAGGCAGCGATTTGCAGCGCCTGCTGGCTGAGAAAAAATGAGCAACGTCATGTTTTCTGTTCATGCCATGCAAAGAGATTTCTGTTAGTAATAGAGCAGAGAGCAAAAACACAGGTCCGCAGTGTTTCAGTGCTCTAATGTTGTGTGCTTCTTCACATAGCATTGATAGATCGACAATAAGGTGTTTTCTTTGTGTCAGGCCAGACACTGTAAACAGAACACACACCTTGTTTTCTTTGCTGAAGTGGCTGACGGATCCAAAAGATGACACTTTCACACACCTGCCATGTACAAACAGCAAAGTAAATGATTAATCTTAAGAAAAACACAGTGAACTCACAGAAAACAACTCATCAAGGTTCCAGTTCCTGTCAGCATTTGACAAACTGACACACTTACCTCACCACACCGACCTGTTTTAGTTTAGCACCCTATTTTAGTGTTACCTAAATCTTATTTGTGAACATCAGATGAGCTTTGAGTTGATTATTGACTGCTGTCTGTTGGTTTACCTGCGTGCTCCAGCCCAGTGATGTATTAGGTCAATGTCATGGCAAGACTTGGCCAAAAGAGCAAATGAGCTCTCTGCTTCATTTCTCCAGTTCCCCCGAACAAATGAATGAGCAAAGTGGTAAAACCCAACCTGGAACAAGAGATTTCCAAGACTAATCTGTATGGGTTAACAGTTAGGCCTCAAATTTTTAAAACAAATTCTGTTAAAGAGGAGCCCTGCGTGTTTTTCAGGATCATTTTCTGATTCAATTTGCATTCTTACCGGCTCAAAGTGCTGAATGTGGATCACATCACCGATGACTCCAGCATCTATCAGCTCCTAGAAAAAGTCATTTCATTTTTTAACCAAAACAAGCAAAAGTCTCATTAATATTTCATGAAAATCAGCAGGTTGAAGCAACAAAATTGACATCTTTAAACACAAAGCTGTAAGGAAACTGTGACATTTTCATAAAGACAAAGTGTGACTCAAAGCATTCACCTTTATCTTGTGGATGGTGGGATCATAGCGGAGGACATGACCCACTGACAGCATCACACCACTCTGAGTGCAGGCCTCCACAATCGCTGTGCAGTCCTCAGCAGATGTCTAAAAGTCATGTGAAAGCATTGGTGTGCGAGGAGAGCATGACCGTCGCACAAATGCAGTCCAAGAAAGGAAAAGAGAGAGAAGAAGATGACCCTCAAAGTCCAAAAAGTTTCTTTTCCCCAAAAATATATAATATTCTTTTAGTCTTTATGCTGCATCAATGAAATCACACTGAAATATGATGGAAAAATACAGTGTGCATGATTTTTAAACAAAACGCTGAATTCCAAACTAAAATGCTCAATGTAAGAGTAAAAATTGACCTATTGGGCCATGAACACTCGCGGGTGGTTAGTTGGTTCATGTTTATTAACAGAACACTCACTGCCATGGGTTTCTCCAGCAAAACATGGTAGCCCTTCTTCGCAAAAGCCACCGTGGGTTCCTGGGGAACACAGTCGACCATTAATGAGGTGTGTGCACAGACCAGCAACAATTGAGCGACACATGCAAACAGAATATAAACACACAGTGTACTGCATGTTTACCTTATGAAGGCGGTCTGGAGTGCAAATTAAGACTGCATCTGCAAACTTTTCTCTTTCAAGTATACTGTGCCAATCTGAAACACAGAGCCATTTAGAAAGAGGCAGATAAATGTCAACAATTTAATGCTTTTTTTTTTTTTCATTTCGATGCTCACCTTCAAAGATGTTTTCATCTACAATTTTGTGCTGTTGTTGAAGCTTAGTGCGAGCAAATTTCCTTGGATCAGCCACTCCAACGACCTGAAATGGTGAGCAAAGGAAGTGCTGAGTTAGACATTAGCGCTTAGTGCCTGGGCGGTGGTGGGAAAAGTATTCAAACCATCTACTGAGGTAAAGTCACAATACAGCATAAACTTTTTCAATATACTTCACTAAATAGTCAAAAGCACAAAAATGACTGTCCACTGGTTGACATCATCATCCGGCAGGGCAACACCTCCTGACCTTCACTCGTTCAGGGTGGATGGATGCAAACTGGGCGTAAATCTCCCCTCGACAGCCGGCTCCCACCACGATCACGCGGACTGGGGAAGTCATTCTTAAATTCTGAACCTGTGAACTTTGACACAAATCAGGGACATCATATAATCCGGGTTAATGCTAACTACATTTACAGCTCTCTGGTTATAGATTAGCCAACATCTGAATGTGGACTGAGTGAAAAATGTAAACATCTCATCCTTCCCAGTGTCATAGAACAGAGACCCCAATACAGCATATAAGCGTAGGTGCCCCATTAAAATGGGTAAACAGAGTTTCTGGTAAATAGTAGCTCTTTTGTGTTCATGTGGCTCCATACCTGCCTCGTCCCGCACAACTGTCAAGACCGCCTGTCCTGCTTCCGCATTAATCCACTATTGTCCAGACACGACAACAAAAACGTCGGGTGGGCGATCGGTTATAACAGCTCAAGTGTTTCACTTCTTCGAATAAGGCAGCCAAACGCAAAGCAGCCAGAAATGACTCCCCCCACAGTGTGCTCGCGGTACTGCGGATGCTGCATTCACTGCGTGCTCATAATGTGACTGAAAACCTAGAAGCTGGGTTTAAGAGAAAAATGCACTTTAATACAGAACTCGCGTTTGAGTCTGTTGTTTTTAAAGACTTCACAATTCCTTCAATACGCTTAACCACTATATTGGTTAAGCGGGGGATTTATATTTCTTTGGGTCGGGACACGTCGATGTCGTATAATGGCCATGGAGGCCGAATATTAGTCATTAACGTCACAGCAGTTGATTGAGTGATATAAATAAAACATGGTTGAGCCGAGGATCTCCCTCGCAATCCCAAAACTGCTCTGCTCAGCGTCTTTTGTTATTTGGTTACCAAACCGGCCGGCCCAGCGAATTCTCCTTTAAAACACGTCGTCCTAAAGAAATTACGAACTATTTCCAACAGCACCCCGAGGCAACACTTCGCTAGCTGTTTAGAATATCACAATTGGCAGGTAGCGGAGGCAGCTTAAAGAGGATTACTCGTTATCTATTAGCGATACAGTCGCCAGCCCTGTCAGCTGCTGACACAACTAAATCAAGAGAGGCTACAATTCAACAAACAAACGACGTATGAAGTTACACCGATCTGTATCGACTCTATCGTATCTGTGGGGGGTTTTTCGAAAATCTTCGGCTACTTTCGACAGATCCGATCCATACATACAACTCGGGTCACATGACGCGATTAGCTCTGCAGTGTGAGGTCAGCTTTCTGCTACACGGACATTTCTGATACTAACTAGCGCCTGATTTTTTTGATTCAAGATTATTTGAGTTACAAAAGTAGCTTTACTTCACAACACAGTGTTTTGTAGAAGACAGTTGTTGGAGCTGTATAGCACGGACTCGCTCTTTTGGACACATTTGGACATTTCTCTGTGCTAGCTAGCCGAGGTTAGCGCGTTAGCTAACATTCACACCATGAATATTGACAACGTTAATCAGTCTGTCACAACTGGAGTGCCATCTACGACATCTTCAACTTCAAGCAATTGCATCGCAAATGATAGTGCCACAACTAACGTCAGCAGCATCCCGTCGGTGACGAGTAATGGTAACGTTATATGACTTTGGTTAGAAGTTCATGCCATTGTCCATGTTGTTGTTCTCAACACTAAGCATAGTTCTAGGTGGGATAGCTAGCTTTTTCCAATGAAGACGGGTGATTTGTTTGCCTGTCACAGTAGACACCGACCACTTTATTAGGCACTTCTTGCTACTACCGGGTACCTGGCCCTCAGAACTACCGTTATTCTTCATGGCAAGGATTCAACAACATTACAGTGAGATTCTGGTACATGCTGACATGATAGTATCACGCAGCTGCTGTAGATTTATCGGCTGCACATCCTCAAGGCTATCTATGTTTGAGAGCTGGTGCTTTGGTGGCCATTTGAGTACAGCAAACTTGTTCACATGTTCAAGAAACCACTTTGAAATGGAATGAGCTCGTGAATGGCACATTATCCTGCTGCAAGTAGACATTAGACGATTGGTACATTATGGTGGTCAAACACCAGTATTTTCTGATGTATTCAAACCAGCCCATCTGGCACCAACTACCACGCCACGTTCAAGTGGTGAGTGTTGATGTACCATCATGTGTGGACATGGAATTTTGTGCAACAGCTGTGTAAACTTTGCACAACCGAAGTGTAGGAGCAGCAGCAAAAGCAGAAAGGAGATGGGTGTACAATTTTGTTTCTTAAATTCAACATGAAGTCATCCCTAACATTTGTATTACAGCTTCAGCTTCAGTGGCCATGGTGACACCGTCAGCAGACACATCTGTCTCTAATGGTGTCTATGTTCCTGGTGGCATCACCAATGGAGATGTAAAGCCTGCCATTTCCACCACACCCTTGGCAGATTTCCTCATGCAGCTGGAAGAGTACACTCCCACAGTGAGTCAAGTTTTGCCAGTCTTACTATATGCTATATTCTCAGAAAGGGAAACCTTGTCAGAAATACCAGAGGGTCAAAAAAACTACATATGTTCAAGTTATCAACAGCTTAATTCTTGTTAATGTTTAAAACATCTGCATGCTTGTCGTCTGCAGCATCACACAATTAAGTGGAAGTTCAGTTAAGAAAATAAGTGTAACAGATCCAAATGGGTACTGTATGTCTGTTCTTCAGTTATCCAGAAAATTAAATAACTGAAAAAATCATGGTGCTCAATCTCATTCATGTAAGAATCCTGTAAATCAAGTATTGCCATAAGACAGTGTTGCTGAATAATTTGCTTCGGTAAAGTTTAATAAAATCATTAAATAGAGGTCAGCATTCAGTTGACCTTCATAACAACTTCATGTTCGCTGCTCTTATTGAAAGTGAATGCTGTTAGTTTCCGTCAGTGGTCAGAGGCTGCAGCAGTCTTCTTGCTACAGTTCACATGGCTGATCATCACTGACTGGCAGACTTGCAGTTATGTTCTTCACTACTAAATGCCAGTAGCAGTGATGTCTGGCTATGCGGATGTTGATCTGCTCTTTTCTCTCTCTTTTTTTCCCCCTTTCAGATTCCTGATGCAGTTACAGGGTATTACCTCAACCGGGCTGGCTTTGAGGCTTCTGATCCAAGAATGTAAGTTCTACAATGACTCTGAAGTATAAACTGCCCTCAGGTTTCACTGTGAGTGGGTCTGCCTCATACCACACGGAACCAAATGACACAAATCACAGTGCAGTTATTAGTTTCATTATTAATTAAATTTGTTTGTGTCCTAACCACCAACTTACAAGGCAGGCACAATTTACCAGACTATTTATCTTATTGAGTCATGATTTCACTGACATAATTACTTGTAGGAATTTGACAGTCTGAGAAACTGAATCTGAGTTAAATGTTTAAATGATGAATAAAAAACAAAATCCATTGTAAGCTTGCAGGCAGGCAGTGTTCTTAATCAGTATTCTGCAATAAGCTAGAGCCATGCCACAGTTGGTCAGCTGAGACTAGAGAGTGAGAATTCTGTTTGACAAGGTGAGATAATAAAGTCAGTCTGTCAGTAACTCATCTGGTAAAACTGATAAACTAATAACTGCAGTATTGCATCCTAACCACATCTTTAACTCAGTGTTTAGGGCAACAAAATCAGCTTCATGTACTAAAGAAGTTTGAAAAAATTGTTTTAATTATGGCTCATGATGACGGCAGTGTTATCTGAATTTAGTTGAACACATTTCAGTCAGGTTATATGCTTATGTTAGAATGTGGTTTGCTGAGTGAAAATGCTAATGTAAACTTTTTTTTGAAAACTAAGAAAAAATTACTGCTGTTCCTGTCTGGCTATATATCACATGAGGTTTTAATGTTTTTTTGTTTGTTTGTTTTTTTCTTGATGAAGTCACAGAACTGTTGTCCAAC
Source organism: Chaetodon trifascialis (assembly GCF_039877785.1). Classification (NCBI taxonomy): domain Eukaryota; kingdom Metazoa; phylum Chordata; class Actinopteri; order Chaetodontiformes; family Chaetodontidae; genus Chaetodon; species Chaetodon trifascialis. The sequence goes on from NC_092063.1 coordinate 15,854,376, forward strand.
CCTGATTTCAAAGAAGTTGGTTGTTGTGTAAAACATGACTTCAGCAGAATATGATGATTAGGGACAGGAGCAACTACAAACTGGGAAAGTTGTGGAATGCTCCAAAAACACCTGTTTGGAACATTCCACAGGTAAACAGGTTCACTGGTAACAGGTGATAGTATCATGATTGGGTATGAAAGGGGCATCCTGGAAAGGCTCAGTCATTCACAGGCAAGGATGGAGTGAGGTTCACTTTGTGAACACACATAAAGCATATTAGTACATGAACTCAGAAACACTTTGTAGAACTTGTCAGTAAACAGTTTGTTTGCAAATGATTGCATCCAGTTATTATTTACAGTTCACACAGTGCCCAAACATTTTGGAATCAGGGTTATATAGCAGTATCCATGAGTACTGTTAATAGTTTTCCAAACTTATCTTCATTGATCCGTATAAGCATAAAGTACTTACCGTGAAGCCTAGTAGACTACCTATTGTCGCCACTGTCACAGTCGCTGTAATGATTATCTGGAAGAGAAGATCTGAACAACTCTCTATTAACTATTAAGTTTGTTTTTTCATGATACATGAATAGACACCAGCTGACTGTGTACAGACTGTGAAAACTAATAATTTGTTTGTTTGTTTTTTTCATTGCTTTAGAATCCGTCTGATCTCTCTTGCTTCTCAAAAGTTTATCTCTGACATTGCCAATGATGCACTGCAGTACTGTAAAATGAAGGGTACTGCTTCAGGAAGCTCAAGGAGCAAGACAAAGGTCAGTGTTTCTCTAATTTTTAACATGTTCTTAAAATGTAATACCTCCATACAATATTTTGACAGTGCTGTGCTGACAGTGCAGTGGAAACAGGGGTCATGTTTGAAGATGGAGAAAGAGGTACTGCCTTAAAGTGCTCTGATCAGTGTGTTTCTGTTTCTATTTGTTTTGTTCTGCTCTCTGCATAGGATAAGAAGTACACTCTTACTATGGAGGACCTGACTCCTGCCCTCACTGAATATGGCATCAATGTCAAGAAACCATATTACTTTACATAGAAGTGTCTTTATTTAAGGCGTTTTGCTTTTGCTAGTTTTATCTCCCTGCTGACCCACTAGATTGTATTGCTGAATGTTTTTTTTGTTTTGTTTGATTTTGTTTTTTGCTCATGGTGCTTTAGTACAGCTTTGACAAATTATTCTAGTCTGTTTGTCATTTGTTTTTTTTGTGGAGCCAATTTTGCATTGTGTTAAACTGTAAATTGCGTTTTACTGTGGGAATAAAACCATTACCAAAAACCTACATGTCTGTGAGATAATACATCAGGCATAGCGTTTGGCCCTTAAAGGTGTTAAGATGTAGAGGATGCAGGGTGGAAAGAGTAATACAATGTTTGAAACAAGTAGAAGTCCTCTAATAATGTGCTTTTGCATGTGCAGAATGTACTCAGTGCAAATTAGTTACCTAGTAGGAAGGAGAAATGTAAAGGTTTGTTGTTACAGTTCTTCAGAACGATAAAAGCTCCGTTGGACCTTCCAGCCCTTCACGATCGCGCTTTTGCCCGTCGACACAATTTTGTCCCCAACTGCCAGCCGTAGCACGTCTCCTGAGCCGCCGTAGGTCCTAACAGTGTATATGCTGGGCATTCAAATAAAGTCACATGTAATCGGTCAAATAGCATGTTTTAGTCTTCAAAAGCGAGAAAAGTGAAGCAATGTCTGTTCAACCATCAAACCCCAACAACCCGATCGTGTTCTTCGACATAACCATCGCTGGGCAGGTGAGTAGAAACAGTTAAGCTAGCGCTGACTTAAGTTCACAGCTAACGCAACACATCTCACAATGCCGCCATGATATATTTTGATTAAAAGTTGAGATCTAGTAAATTAAATCTGCGCTGTGTAAACGGCTTCATTTTAACACACATCTGCTACTCTAAACAATGAACAATGTGCAGATTCTGTCCTCGATCCTTTGCTGTTTGTAGCCTGTTGAGGTGCACCGCTAAGCTAATTTACGTCACGGTTTAACGTTCAGTGTTGAAACAGTGCTCGCGGTGTTAGTGGTGTTGAATCGTTTATGATTTCGCTCAGTGGTGATTTATAAGTTGAGACGATAGTTAATCTCCAGGGCCGTCCAGCTTTACATGATTAGACATTTTAAGTTGACTGAAAATGCCTCTTAGATTTGTTCAGGTGTCATTGAAATATATCAAGATATCGTTCAAGTTGCGTTAAAAAGTCTCATTATGCACAGTTAAATCTTACCTTTTTTTAATCATAAGCGACTTTATTCTCAAGTGAAATGAAGACATTCACTTGTCCTCTGAACCTGAACCTAACGCGTCACTGGAAAGGCATTAGTAAAGTACAGGCCATGTCAGGCATTAGAAAGTTACATCGAATACGGTGAGATCCTCCAAACAAACCTGAACTCACAGTCAAATACACTTTTCAAACCCTACAGATGTGTTTCCCAAACCTTCCCACACATAGGATAAATATTCATTTACATCTTCAGATCCAGCCTGCCTCAGACAGATTTGAAATGACTGATAGAAGGAAAGTTGTTGTTGCTCCAGGGGGAAAGCAGGTGGTGCTGGTGGAGTGCCTCTTTTTGAAAAGACGTGAGGAGGAAAGAAGTTTGGACTGCCTTTACTCTTTATAGGACCCCCCTCGTCTGCTAGAGGTCCTTAGCAGCTGGATCCGTCAACAAAAAAATACAAATTGAAATCGCACTGAATCAGTAAGATCGAAAATGCAGCATGAACCTACAGCTGAAACAAACAAGTGACCAGGACTCACTTGTCGTGTCCCTTACCTTTGACAAAACCACTATCTATTTGTTTTTCACAGAAGAAGAGTGGTGTATCATTCCATATGATAGTTTGACTGAATAACAACAGACTTGATTTTAATTTGGCCCACATCATTAGCAAAGATGGTTGTTTATGCATCTCACACACATTCGTATGGTCAGAACGATGAAGTACTAATCCGGCAGTACTGTTCTGCGTCATCTGAAGGTTTTTTTTTTTTTTTTAAGATGTTTCTAAGCAGTATTTGAGCAGGTGACCGGCAGAACTCCAGGTGTCTTAGAACAAGTGAGGGAACAGCATCCTGTCCTCCATGTGCGTTAACCATTTAGTGATTGAGTCCTGTGTACTAATGTAGCACTCACAGAGTGCACTTGTCTACCAGCATGCCGTGCTGATGTAAGGAATCGATATCTACTAAACAAATTTAGAATTTGATTGAAGATTATATTCTGAAGAATTTTACTAGCACAGGGGGTATTTGAGACCTGCTTGTCCATCTTTGGGTAAAGATATGATCTTAGACTCTCTACAAAGCTCTGGAAAGCTTCTGCTGAGTAGGCATATGGCCTGATGACCAACTGACCTGCATGTGTCACATATTTTTTAGATTTTATTTCATTCAAAGTTTTCCAAGATTTTTTAATGAACTTTTACAGAGTGGCAATTTTTTCATTTGAAATAATAATAATAATAATAATGTGATATCTTTCTTTTTGGTGGCTCGGTTTAGCTTGGTTTCTTTACCTGCACTAAAGGCTTCAGTCTTAAGGGCATCCTGATGTCTGAGCAGCAGCCTCGGCATTGTCCCTTTGAAACAAGGAAGATCTCAACTCATCATCCAATGTCCATATTTATGAATTTAAAAATCAGTAAACAAAGTTACAGTTCTGAGAACAGCATCCATAGGTATTTTTTCTATTAACAGGACTGTTAGCAGGAAAATAAGCATTCACACATTTGCACGTATTCACACGTATTATGTTCAGTAAATGCATCATGGCCACAATACATCAATGCATTGACATTAAAAAGGAAATGTACTTCAAAGTTTTTAAAAGCAAGCATTCCAGCACTTTGAAAAGTGCGTACATTGGAGTAATATTTGACTTTGAGTATCGATACTTTGACTGCAGTAATGGAGTTGTGCATTTTGTCTGACAACCTGTGTAGAATATATAAAATCTATCTTGATTTCTGTAAATGTTTCCCAAAGCTTAACTTAATGACCACATTTTTCAGCAGCGCTTTGCTCCACAACTCCTCACAGAGTTACGTTTGGAAGTCCAGTCACAGTCTCTTGCCAACTGCAGCGTTTTGCAGTTAAATCCTTTGTTTGAAGGCACCTCTGCGTGTTCTGATAGAGAGGTGAGAAATGTCTTTCAGTGTCCAGGCTTTTTAACCATCAGGCATGAGTCACTTTAAGCATCTAATGCAGCATTCGCACAGGTGAACCAACCATGCATTGATGCTCGCCTGTTTCCATGAAGTCTTACTCCTCTACCTTGTATTACACAAAGAGGAGTGTGGTTCTCTTCCCTTTGGATGGGTTGAACACAGCTATAGGGTGTTGCTGCTGGCCTGTCGCTTTGGTCAAATGCCAGTAAACATGCCATAAGCACACATTTTCTGGTAGATTGCTATATGGCCCGCGCGTGTTGCTCTTTGCCCAGAACACCACACCCATCAAAAAACTGTTGGTGCACTCCAACCACAGAGTGTTCATAGAGATATAGGAAGGTACTCCAAAGCCAAAGGCCAGACAGGTCACACATGTAGCAAGATAAGATATCCAAAACACACTAAAGCCCATTGTTAGGCTGAGCCACAGAGGCGGTCGCGGTGAGCTGGTCACCTCCTGATAATTCTCCTTGCTTTTTGCGTCCGTGCAGTTGGTTGAGATGAACATCAAGTCGCTCCTCTGGTTCTGTTGTCCTTCCCTCATTTTAGCCAACAGGTCAGCCTCTTTCAGCCACTGGGGAATACTTGACCAAAAGGGCAGCGTTGCACAAAGTACTGCTGTGAAAAGCACCAAAGTGAAGTAGGTAATCACGATAGATTCCTGCACTTCACACACTCGGGCCTTTTTCCATGTTGTGTACTTCAGTTCCATCGGCTCAGCTTTGACAGAAGCAAAGGAGTAAATGACAGCTAGCATCCACCCGAGTAATGTCAGGGCTGAGTTTCGTAAGAATTTGCATGAGGTGCTCTGGTTGTGGAGGAAGGTGTCTTCTAAACAGTAGTCTAATAAACCCAGGAACACAATGGGCAGCGGCAGTGCTCCATATGTCACTGAGGCATTAGCTAAGATGAAGCAGGGTGACACAGGAGACCTTTCAGTCCCAAGAAACCACACAGTTGCCAAAAAAGCCGCCATCACCAAGTCAGCCAGGATGATGGACAGGCTGCACATGCTTAAAAAAGACGTGTGCACCTTCCGGCAGCATAAGTAAAAGACCGCTGCGTCCAGTCCCAGCTTGAAAAGCACAAGTAACAGATACTTCACGGTGTTGTCTGTGTGACAGTCAGAGCCCACGTCCCATTCCTCGATGATGGCCAGCATTTTGACGGTGTGAGATGCTGCTGACTCGGGCAGCATTTATGTCACTGTGGCAGTTCTCACCTCTGTATCAAAGTGTTCGGGGAAAGGCTGTGAAAGACAAGGTAATATCGGTCAGGAACATTGGCTGTACAGACAATATATAACAATTAATAATTTGAAGAGATATGAAAAAGCATATGGATGCATGAGTCAGTAGCCTTCAGTTAGTCAGGCATGAATTAGTTGAGATGGTTAAGTCAGCACCAGGTTTTGACCCCCCAGGGGATCTTTTCCTGGTGTCATTTCACATTCTCAAAGCAAACTACGTTTTGGCTTCACAGACAAATTTCAGCCATTGTTTTCATTTCATAAAACTTAATGAAACCTGAAGCGTCGGTCACGGATGTGCAGGTTGCGCAGTGAGAGGTCACATTTGGATCTGTCACGTTTTATCAGCAGACGTCATTTATCCCTCAACTAACAGCACCGTTTCTTATCACACCTCACCCTTTTTGCAGTTAAAAGTTAAACAGGTCTGTCACTAGTGGACAGGATTGTTCCTCCCCCATGTTTGTCTTCTACATCAAACAAATCTAAGTTTGCATTTGAGTCCAAAACACTAATTCTAGTGTTGCTCGCTGTCACTTCTCCAACGGGGTTGTGTTTAAACTAAGACATGTCGTTATTTCACATCCAGCTTCCCCTTTCTTTGCACATGCAGTCACTTCCGTGTCAACACCTTACAGCCGTGGTTTCATTCAAGCAGCACATGCATCAACCTGAACGTCCAGGACTGCATTCTCGCGTGATTTGTGTCATTGAGCACGGGTAAAACAGATGCTATTTGAAACAAGTAGCCTTTACTCAGGAGGTTAAAATAAAGACTAAAACAATGGGTAGCCCTAAGAAGTGTGTACCTCTCTGCCCAGGCTTGTTCAGGTCCTGTGGGTTTCAGCAGGGATCCAGCTGCTAAACTCCTGCAGTAATGAATGTTAAAGACCCTGCGTGCTTTCCTCGAGACTCATTTGTGAATGCTGTTGGGTGGTAGTGTTCCCCTTTAGGCAGCTCTTTGTGACTCCACCTTCTCATTGTGAATGCTGTGAACTGATGGGCCACGCCCTAAAGGAGGCCTGCCTGTTTTCTTTCCTGTACGTCCGTACGGTTACGTCCTCCTGTTATGCTGATTTGCATCTCATAACAGGTAACCAGGTTGGACACACAGCTTGATAACAATGTCTGTCCGCTGAAACTGAATTCAGTGACTCCTTTTGTTCACCTGCACTATATCCTGATACAGCTACACCAGAAACGCAAACAGCATCAAGTGGTGGAGGTTGGAGGCCTCGGGTTGCTTACTAGAAATACTCACCTACCTGACTGTGATAAAAACAGCTGTTCAATAGGACTTTTAATGAAATCCTCCAATTGGTGAAAAGTTAGCACGGTCAGCGGTGTTCGAGCGGCTACAGTGTACTTGACCTCTTTAATTAACAGCGTTAATTACATATGCAGTAAACAAGGGTACAAGTTGAAAAGTGTAACAGTTCTTTAGTGAGTAAAAGTAATTTGTGTCTTACAACATAAATTAGCTTAAAACGTAGCGTTGAAGCACTTGTTTTAATGGCCTAACAGTTTCATTTGACTGCATATAGACATAGAACTATCAGCCTGTGAGTTAAATAATGAGCTTTTTTAATAGTCAGAAATGTCCCACGTGCGAGTACGGGTGATATGGTTCTTCTTAGTGTTTAGTCAAACATGCATTTGCTGTGTGCGACGGGTTGCTCCTGGTGTGAATATTAACATCCACATACTTTAAGGTACAGGCAGCTACAGGTTGGGTAAAGAAGGTGTGGCTGTCATATGTTCCTGGAGTTTGTACGCTGACTGAAGACGATTGAAATCACCTCAGTGCACTTCATATCTTTTCTTATCTTTATTGCATTTTTTTTAAAGCTGTTTTTCAAGGATTGTGAAAGCATCACAAAAAAAGTGGTTCAACAGTGTACATTCAACAAGATGAAGAGACTAGACTCGTGAGAGAGGCCCGTTTTGTGCCTGTGAGAAGCTGTCTTACCTGTTACCTGACTTCAGTGGACTTCACCCTCAGCAGACGTCCTGTGTTTGTGTGTTCCGCGCCAGCGCGTAGCCTCTGCATTTCATTTTATTGCCTGGAAACCATACATGTACCATATTGTGTAAACCAGGGAAGACCAGATCGAATGGCTGTTTGTCTTACTGTGTGGAGTGAAGGGAGAGTTGTGCAGTGATGTCATGGGGACAAACCAGCCTTTTTACACCAGCACACAGATTGTTTTCACACACAGATACAGGCAGGCGGCCATTGTTGTAACAATCGGCCCCTCAGGGTTGTGGCAGGGAGTCCCGGGTGGACGGACGCCCATGCTGCCAAACGCACACATGAACACACAGCTCATAGAGGATTTAATGTCCAGCAATTTGCTACATCAAGATCATGGTGTTCTTCTCATTCATATCTCTCTATTATGTATGCTTTGACCACTGGGAAACATGCGACAAAATAGCTTTCATTGTTGAGATAAAACAGAGTCCGCTTGATGTTTTCAGAGAACTGAATGATGGGAAAGGAATAAGCTAACGCGCCATTGTATTCAAGGCCAGAAGAAGACAAGAAGATATCCTATACCAGTTATTCAGCCGCTAAATGCTGTGGCCAGGTCTCTGTGTGTAACTGGTTAGTCCAGATCAGGCCGTCTGTGTCATGTTGCGTAGCTTCCTGGACCAAGAGTGACCTGTTTCTGTTCCTTCTCATCCGTTTTGCCTGAGGCGACACGGTTTGTCCCGTCTTTTTAGGCGTATATACGTTTCTTTTTCTTTTTTTAAATGGGTATCTCTTTGTTTTGTATGTTCAGCTGTTTACACACATTTCTCAACTGCTTGACAGGATGTCGGACGGATGAAGATCGAGCTGTTTGCTGATGTGGTTCCAAAGACGGCGGAGAATTTCCGGTAAGGAGGAAGTCCGCCTCACAGATCGTTGGATCGCAAAATATATCACAGTTAACACGATTTGTAAGTTTTCAAAGATGTCCATGACCGTTTCTTAATCTCTTACAGGCAGTTCTGCACTGGAGAGTTCAGGTAAGGTGGTGAAGGGCATTATTCTTGGATTGCACACAAACATTGCACCACCTGTACAGTAAACTAACCTCACGTGCATAGGTTGTCCTAACACGCACTTAAGAAATCTGATTAGTGCCAGCATTTCCCAGCAACAGCGTTTATGCCATGTATGGCTCGTCTGGTATCTCAGGAACACCTTGAGGTCATTTCTTCAAATTTGGCACAAACATTCACTTCAACTGAAAGATAAAGTGATTAGATGTTGGTGGTCAAAGGTCAGTGTGACCTCACACAACACAAGAATTCATACGCTAACTGTGACAAAACGTCACACAAATGTCTCATTGGATAAATGAAGTGATTTTATATCCAAAGGGTCAAAGGTCATCTTCACTGTGACATCATAACATTCTTTAAAAACACTTTTCTGGCCAGTAGTCAACACCACATCTCAGGAACAGAGTTGTGACCATAACACAAGCATGGCAATGAGAAACTGGTTTCACTCTGTATGCAGGTTAAGGGCAAAGGAGAAACCTGGTTAACACAAAAGGTTCCTGCTGGAGAAACCTAATTATTTCGCTTAATGAGCTCTCTGAAGGATATTTGCATGTGTGCATGTGCATGACAAAGTGCCATTGCAGGTGAAAGTATCGCTGTGGGAGGAGCGCAGCTGTGCATCCCCCAATCCAAAATAGTAAAGTAGGAAATAGACAGGAAGTTTACTGATGAGTTGGTTTTTTGGATCACCTGGCTTTTTTTTTTGATTGAGTGGCGTTTCGTGCTTTTAGGTAGAAAGTCATCTTTACAAACCGATCTTATTTTGTATGAAGGGTTTGTAAAAAAAACAAAACAAAAAAACATTGGTGCCTATAACAAGCTGCAATAAACAGGTGTGTCACCTGAGGAAAGCTACTCTTAAGTTTCATCTAGAGTTAGCAGCTTAAACCTGTTCGACTGCATGGACATTTTTATCTGTGTTAAATGGGAAGAAGAAAAACATCAGTGTGACAGGTGATTGCATGATCTCCACTTCGTCCTCTTGCTGCGCCTTCAGTCCAAGGCTGATTTGTCAAATGTAGCCAAAGAAGCTTTGATATCAACACTTAAAATGAGCCACGTCTCAAGCAACAGCTGCACCTTATGAGGCAGTTCACACTGAGCCATGACCTGCTGTAAGAAGCACAAAGAAAAAACAGTCTAATGAGCCGTCTGTCTCCATTATGTCCACATCTGAATGGGCCTATTTGGAGAAAGCCAAAGGGAGCTTGTAACTCACGATGTCTGGTGCCAGCTATTAAACATGGCAGCGATTCGGTGTCACTGAGGCTGATAAACGCTCTGCATGGTCGTCAGACGTGATGGAATATGAGTCCATTTAACAGCACCAGTTGCTCTTCATGCAGCCAACACTGTCCCCTCATGCTGTTCCCATATGCAAAGACAGTAGTCTGTCCACATGCTCTAATAATCAAAGTTTCATGACGACGCCGGCCAGCTATGATAGAACAGTCCTTTAGATAATGGTGCCTGCTGTTTCACCTTGGCCTTCGGTGTGCTGTGAACTGATTGCTACCTCATTGTTTAAAGATGCCAAAGAAGCTCACATCACTCAGACACTCAGACAAACCTGCTTTGTGAGAAGTGATGGCTTGTAGTCCAACACAATTTGCTTGTCTTGACCGGTTAGTTCACTTTGTTCCCTCTCGATCTTCTCTCCTGCAGGAAGGATGGAGTCCCTATTGGTTTCAAAGGCTGCTCATTCCACAGGTAAACCGAGTGGCAGCTTGATTTGTAGAACTCATGTTACACTCTTGTTGGAAAGATTTTGATGTTGTTGTTTTTAAATGATTTTAATTCAAGCCCCACTGGTGGCTTTTAGAACTTTTCAGGCCATTTCTGTCCCTGTTTTTCTTGATATTTTTAGTTCTACAGGCAAAATGACTGAATTATTAAGTATGATCCATCTAGGATACATACATTAAAATGATCTATTTTTCCCTCAACAATTCAGTCCCCTGGCTTAAACAATCAGGGTCAGAGCAGTGTGTAGTTTCTTGTGGCATCTATAGAGTCTGTTCAGCCTCCTTGGAAGTTATCTTATTCTTTTAGAAAATGTAATCTGGGTGGATTTAACATGTCAGTGCTTTTTATAGGTGCTGTATCAGCATGTCTTGTGTTTATATTTTTCGTTTCGTTGGCAGGGTGATCAAGGACTTTATGATACAAGGAGGGGACTTTGTCAATGTAAGTACATCCACAGCTCTGTTGCTGTCTGGTGCTCAGCATGGTGACAGTAAAGATTAGTTGAAGGTTAAATGTTTTGCATCTGTAATTCTTTGCAATTACATCTTAGATTAAGGCTCCAATAAACAATGTGAACGATTCAGACACTCACATATACAGCACCATAGCAATGAATTTTCTTATTCTTATGACACAAATGGATTTCTACAGTATGTTGAATACAGTCTTTTCAGATTCTGTTTCTTAGCAGAAGGCAATATATGTTTGCTTGCTGTGTGTGCTGATTTTTTACTGAGTGGATGCAAAAGAGACGTATGGAAACCAGCAGGGTTCTCTTGCTTAGAGTGGCACAATGCTTGATACATCTGATTGTGAAGGAAGTGAAGGAAGATTTTTCTCAAAAACAATATAAAAAAGTAATATTTTAATCAAGGTGCTAGGCTCTCTCCTGTCAGAGGATGAAATGTACAGTATGCTGCTGTTGGAAATGAGGCATCTGACAATGCTTCAGTCTTCTGCCTCCTGGTGGATGTGTGGTGAATTACGGCACATCTAACTAATCTTTTTTCTTCTCTTTCTTCATTATGAGCCCTGTCATACTGTTTTTGTCTTTTGTTGAAGGGTGATGGAACTGGTATCTGCAGCATCTACAGGGGTCCATTTGCAGATGAAAACTTCAAAATTAAGCATTGTGCTCCTGGTCTTCTTTCCATGGTATGTTCTGTCGATTAGTGCTCAGGTGTCAGGGTCACTGTGGAACCAGAAAAGAGTCGATGTACTTTTGACTTAATCTAAATCAAGATGTATGGTATCCTCCAATCAGCTTGTACATCCAGTATTAACCTGTTTAAAATACTCAGCTAGGATTTGATTCAAACTGAATTGAACCCAACGTCTTTAGAGAATCGGATTTGGTTGATTTATTCAAATTTAATTAAGCTATCCTCATTAGATGTGCTTGGAAACTGCCATTCTTCCTCAATAATGTGTCTTCCTCAGGCAAACAGTGGTCCAGGGACAAATGGATGTCAGTTCTTCATTACCTGCACTAAATGTGACTGGTTAGACGGGAAGCATGTTGTTTTTGGTGAGTAAGTCTACAACATTAATTGTGCATTCATATTTATGTAGAGCTCTAGGATAATTTGTTTGTGTGCTGGAGTGAAATTGTCTTTCCCACGACTGTTTCAGGAAAAGTGGTTGACGGTTTGCTGGTCATGAGAAAAATTGAGGTAAAAACTTACATTTTTATTAATATGCTGTTTCAGAGTCTGTGGTTCCTTTGGCAGCAATAGATCAGTGAAGAAATTTTAAGGCTGATCTGTAAATTGACCAATATACTAAACAACACATTGAGTGCATGCAGACCCCTCATAATGGTGAAATTAAAAAATGTATTCAAGCTTAAACACAACATAACATTTTAGTTAGGTGCAATGTTGACATGAGGGTTTTAAGTTGAGGTTTTTTTTTTTGTTTGTTTTTTCTAACTTTGTCCTTCTTCCAACAGAACGTTCCTACAGGACCCAACAACAAACCCAAGCTCGCCATCCTCATCGCACAGTGTGGAGAAATGTGAACTACACAACCTCAGACCCCCGTGCTTATGAAGCAGTGTCTCACAATTACTTGACAGTCTTCAGCAAACACCAACCAACATGCTTTTTCCCCTGTGGATGTCTTGTCTCATAGTGGACACTGGAGGACATTCTAAAGGCTGGCAGTGCATCATTTTGGCCATTTTCTGAGTTTGGATTACCTGATTTCATCTTAGCTGCTGCAACACCAAAGTAACATTATTCACATTTCAGGCAGGTTTTGGTCGTGGCAGGCTGTACTTAATATTTTGTTTTAAATATTAATTTGTAAAACTTCCTGTTTGATACTGTTGTTGATGTTTTTCCAAGTTTAAATGGAAGCAATTTGTGCATCATGTCATTAAAAGATGGAAAATGTCACTTTCTTTAAGCCTAAAGAAAGATTTGGTTGCCAATTTGTTGTGAAATTATCTGATTCTAGGTCAGTCATATTGTGCATCATTTATGATCAATAAATTGTTTTACATTTTTATAAACTTTTGTGGGAGATCTTGTTTGTTTGACAAACACTGTTCACATCTGTAACTGGCATACTTACATTGATGGCTTATATTGTCAGTATTCAACATTTTGACCAGCAGTCAAGGAATTTTAACAAGGAATTTTCATTGCAGTCAACTCATTTCACAAAATAAATGTATTACAAAATGAAGGCATGGAGTGTGAGACATCAGCAAGTGATTATTTGTTTTGTGCATTTAAAAATGAGAATGGATTCAGCTCTGAATTAACACTGTAACCACACTGTGTGCACAGTGTAACATGCACTCTTGGTAGCCTTCGTCAGCTCATTTCCCCTTCCTCATATTTCTAACCTGAGGGAAAACCATGGCTGTTACAGATCGGATGTGTCAGTGAGGGTTTGTGCAGGCTCTGAAATGATGGTGGCTAACCGTCTCAACCCGGAAACACTACAGTGAGAGTCTCCACAGCCAAGCCATCCTCTGCTGAACTTATGGCTACCTCTTCTTATCCCCGCCATCCATACAAATCCAAGACCCCCTCCCCCATCCGCGCTGTCCCTCTTCTGCCTTGGACCTCGTTCCATTGGCACAAAAGAATCCTTTCAGATCGAGACTGTTCTTATAGAGGCAGGAAGAAGGGCTTTTTGGGGGGAAGAGGAGGGGGGTCTCTTCGTGTGGAGGCTTTCTAGGGTCAATGCTAAAGCCGATCTTTGTGTGGGAGAACGGGGCTCGGCCATTAACAGCGAGCTCTTCACACATCAGCCAGCGCTCATAAACAGTGCCAGTGGAGCATTAACATGACAATGGGTGGGGGGCTGCGGAGGGGTTGTCTCACGCTCAGTCTGGGTCTGTCTGCTCTGTGCTAGTGGAAGTGGAGTGTGTGAATACACGCAGGATGATGACTGCTTTAACCAGTTCACTGTGCAGGGCGATATGATATAAGAGGAGCAGCAAACTATGTTATCATACGAGCATTCACTGTCACTATTTGAGCTTTTGCGCACCCTTAACATTTAAGAAGTTTAATCACCCAAGAGACAATTGAGAAAAAAGAAGGACAGACGACGCGTCCAACGTCCTCTCTGTGAATCCAGAAGAAAAACAGGACACAAGCATTTATCATGCTTAGGGTTACTCTACGGTTCTTGTGCATAGTCAGTGAATGTGTCCTAAGATGACCTTTATTCAGTGTAGTCCTGTGATGACTGAGGATAATCTCTTACAGAATAGCATCACATGTGGACTGTAATAGTAGGGCTACATTCAGTATCCAGTGATACAGAATGTGGAATTTAATTGTGCTCCGTGTTTAGATGCCAAACATTAACAGATAGTAAGTGTGTTGCTGGGGACGTCATGTTCTGCACAGCACACTCAGATGAGCTCTGTCCCTAAATCTTCCAAGGTATCATGTGTGTTTGAGAGGTGCTGCTACTGCAACTGTGACAATGTGGTAAAAGTGATGTATAGAAGATTTACATCCTGATCTAATCCATCCCTTAATGTAGGTCAGTTAACCCCTATACATTTCAGTGCACATGGGGCTGCGCACAGTGTGCAACGCCATTAAATATTAGTGATGAGAGCTTCACAAGCCTTTCATTCAACCAAAGGTAAACACAAAATGACATTTATATTACCAGGCTTGAGAAGAGGCTATTTGTTGAAAATTCAAGTTTTATTTTAATTCTGAATTGGCAAATGTCACTGGGTCACCAAGTATCTGTTAGCGGTTCAGTAGAACAATTCAAGTGAAAACCTGCTTTAAAAACACGAAATGAAGATAATCTTACAGCCGTGCTGTTTTTGAGACATTCAAGACGCCATTTTATGTAATTCTGACATAGTAATGACTGTAGTCATCGTGTTTTCTAAGTATTTGTACATTTTGTTAAATTCCGCCCAAATAGCACAGCCAAGCAGAGGATGTTCCAAAAGTGTCACGGTTATGTGTGTGACTCGTCTGGCTTTGACATCGCTATGGGGCGGTGGAAATAGACAGGTAGATTCTCCTTTAGCCAATCAATTTTAACAATCGCTTCTCTCAAACGAAATTGACAACGGTCTTAGCCAATAGAAACGCGCTTTGCTTTTCGTGGAAGAGCCCAACCAATTCGAACACCAGATGGGCGGACCCCCACCAGGAAGATTCCCCGGCACAGTTACTCATTCTGCCCAGTTCGATCGGCAACGGGAGCGGAAAGAGGAAAGCAGAGAGCCCGAAGGCAGTAGCCCCCACCACCGCCGGCCCAGGTTACCATCTAGCACCGGGAAACATAGCAGAAAGCCGCCGCCGGCAGAAGCCATTACCAACCAGTAGTAACCATGAGCAGCGAGGCCGAGACACAACAACAACCACCGCAGCCTGCTGCCGATGCGGAGAGCCCATCCAGCCCGGCAGCCGCAGCTTCCGCGGGGGATAAGAAGGTCATCGGTAAGACTACTGGAAATGAGCTAGTTAGCCAAGTTAGCTAACGTGGTATGGTACACAGTGGAGGCGATGCGCAAAAACGACGGTTGCTAACATAAACGAGCCCATCACAGGCACAATTAACTGTTGAGTTCTGACGCCCATAATCTGGTGTTGCCGTTAAAAAGCACATTATATTTTAAATTGGCAAAAAAAAGACCAATTTAACAATACAAGCTAATAGTAGATGCCCACTTTTTGCCGATTTTGTATAACGCGTGGGATGTCTGCAGTTAAAGTAACTTAGTCTTTGATTTCATAGGTACATTGACGATGACAAGTTTTATCTAAAAGTAAAATAAATTTCCTTATGCTGTCAAGTAGCGAAACATCAGTCCTGGCGTTTGCCAGCAACACAAGTTGTCAGTTGGAAGATGGTGGTATTATCAGTGCTAGTTGTATCGTTATGTTAGCTATTTAACGTCATTTGTAATTTGTTTAACATCAGTCAGACATTATGAATAGTTTTTCTATGTGATATTAATATTCATATGAGAATATGCGACTGGGAAAGGTAATCCTTCATTTTAGCCGGTTAATCTCCCGTTCATCGGCCTCCTAATGTCCAATACCCGCCGCAGAATGCCATGTTGCCGGCTGGCCGTCACATGCACGGCCGTTGAAGTTGTTTCAGGACTCGTGTTTCCTCGTTAACATTTGCGCCCCTTTAAGTCAGACTTATGTAGTCGGACAATAACAGTTGACGTTGACACGTTACAGCGTTAACGTTAGCTATAATTTTCTAACCGTTAATCACACACCACGGTAAAACACCCAAGTTATGTTACACTGGCCACTTAGCCGGGTATGACAACAGGCGTCGAAGGGGGAGCTAACGTTAGCTGCCGGCCGTCCCTTTGTTCAAACGAATGAAGCAGAGCTAGTTTTTCTCCAAAACTCGTCGAAACGCCAACACAAAAATGTGCCCATTAGAGCTGGCGAAACGACAATATCACGATTGGTCTCCGAATACATCAGATTGCAACTGTCAATGGTTGTCGAATTTTGCTCGAATTTTAAGGTTAGCATTTTGGCCTAGCTACTTAACATGGCTGGTAGCTCGTTGGTTAACGAAGCTACAATAGCCTAGCAGGCTAACGTTTGCTATTTACATGGCTGAAGGGGCCACTCAAAATGTCCGCTGAATGATATCACGGATTTCTTTCACCGGTTAGTGGTTTGCTCTTTGAAATTCCCGACAGCTAACGACATAGTTATTTGTAGTCTTTAATGACGTTTAGTCACAATATGTCATTTGATTTGCTACGACAGTTACCGCTTGCTGGCTTAAATCCAACCACATGGTTGAGACCCAGTTAGCTACTATGCTAACACGCAATTGGGTACGCTGCTTGCTAACGCATCCGGGCGCGACACTACCACGTGTGAACGTTCAAGTGCTGAGCATTGCGGCTTAAAATGGGGCAGTAGGTTTGTAGTAGTTGGACTTTGAAATGTTGTCCGCGACCAAAGCGTACTATGGTGTTATTACATCCATTATTTATATGCCGTACTACAACAGCAGCTTGAGGCAGAGACACTGACAGTATAGATAGTAAGAAATCTTAACATCGCATGAGACACAGTGGAGTCGTTACTGCCTCTTGGTTTATGCCTCACCACCAAGTGCAGCTGGCACAGGACAGCCCTTAGCATGGAGATCTAAAAAAAGGGTGACAGTTGGTAGTTAAATATAACTTCTATGTTTCTGTGGCCTTGGTTAGTTTTTCATCATCTGTTGTTATTTGAGTCCTTTACTGTTTCTTACTGGTAGATGTCTGGTGAAACGCAGAAGCTGGTTTGAAGCTGATATTGTAAAACTAAAAGGAAATGACTGAAGTTTAAACTAAAGTCAGTAGTGACGTTTTCATTTCATTGTTTCATTGCAGCAACAAAAGTCCTGGGTACAGTGAAATGGTTCAACGTCAGGAATGGATATGGTTTTATCAATAGGTAAGTGGACTTCACCCCACCCCTGCTTCGTAAAGACACTGATATAATCTTTGTCTGTGAGGGAACATTCCCAATCCTATTATGACTTTGATTTGCTTACAAAGCTGACCAGATGATTTGTCTGCTGGTCCCTGTGCTACGATCACTAGTTAATCCTCACACTTGCTGGTTTAGTTGCAATCTGTCTGCAGATGTATTGTTGTTCTCTGTGGCTCAGCAAGATACTGCTAACGAGATGTAACCGAGAGTGGTTTTCTCCCTTTGTTTAGGAATGATACAAAAGAGGACGTTTTTGTACACCAGGTAAGCTGTAGGTAGAATTATTTTCTCAGTAGCTATTGCATTAATTGTCATGAATATAAAATCTCACCTCTGAACTGTTTTTGATTTTTAGACAGCCATCAAAAAGAATAACCCGAGGAAATACCTTCGCAGTGTTGGAGATGGAGAAACTGTGGAGTTTGATGTAGTTGAGGGAGAGAAGGTAAGCCCAGCAGTGGTTAGTGATACAGTTTGTTTCGTGACCAGGTCTAAAGTTCGGCTAAAAAGAAAAAAAAAACACACATCCTGTTAACTGTTGTGTCCTCAATCAATGATCTGGGCAATTTCATTCCTTTTAAAAATGCCACTGTGCACAGGGGGCAGAGGCTGCAAATGTCACCGGCCCAGGAGGAGTTGCAGTCCAGGGAAGTAAGTACGCCGCTGACAGGAACCGCTATAGGCGTTATCCACGGAGAAGGGGCCCTCCTCGTGGTGGAGACTATCCAGAGAACTACCAGAGTGACGGAGAGGGTGAACCAGGCAACGGGGGTCGTGACAAAAGCAGCCGAGATGGGGGAGAGAGTGCCCCTGAAGGAGACTCGCAGCAACAGCAGCGCAGGCCCACTTATCCTGGCAGACGGCGTTACCCACCATACTTTGTACGTAGACGCTACGGCCGTCGGCCCCCGTACACCAACGCACCACGCGGAGAGATGACTGAGGTACGCCGTCACAGGGCTACTATCCTGAAGCAGGCACCCAGCATTCCCATGACAAAATTGGGACCCTTGATATATTTATGTCATACAGAACTCTAAATCCTCTCCTTTCTAACACTCGTGGTTGTGAACAATAAATCTTGGTGTACCGGGGGTCTTGCCAATATCTTGCAAATTGACTCAAACAGGTTCCTTTCGTTGGAGCGACCTCATGTTGCACTTAAATCAGACTCAACATTAAATGACAAGCCGGCCAGTTTCATTACAAGTGAGGACTGTGCACCACATAACAAATGTTCAAACGTTTGTTTGCCTGTGCTGGCTGCGAGAAAAGCTACGTGTCAGTTGTTTTTTGATCTGTTTGCCTTTAGGGAGGTGAGGGTGACGAGAGCCAGGGAGGTCCAGACCAGGGCAACAGACCAGCGAGGCAAAACTACTACAGAGGCTTCCGACCAAGGTTCAGACCAAGGTTTGCATGTTGGCTTCATTGACGCAGGGCTGCAACAATGGCAGAGCAAAGCATTGGGTTGTCTGGCTCATAGGCCACCGACTAAAATTTACCTCTTTAAAATTAAAATGAATAGACAAATGCCACCTGGTTTGGCCAGAGAAGCTCTCCTTTTGTTGCAGCCTAACCTCAAATTGCAGCTGTGCATCCAAATTTGGCGAATGTGATCAAAAATTGTGACTTTTAAACAGCATCTTGTGGCTGATGTATACTTTGCATGACATTGCCATTTCTTAGTTACTGTTTTCTTCATGTTTCCATGCAGCCCCTTATTTTTATTTATTTACTTTTTTGCTTGTTCACTCTAGGGGTCCACCCCGTCCCAGACCGGTGCGGGACGGTGAGGAGGACAAGGAGAATCAGGGAGGTGAAGGTGGTCAGAACCAACAGCCACGCCAGCGACGTTACCGCCGCAACTTCAACTACCGCCGCAGACGCCCACAGACTGGTGGCAAGCCCGGCCAGGAAACCAAGGAGGCCAAGACAGGAGGTGACCCATCTGCAGAGAAAACGTCCGCTCCCGAGGCCCAGCAGGGTGGGGCTGAGTAGGAAAGAACCTGCCCACCGGCACCTACCATCTTTTACCATCGTCCGGGTGAGTCTATAGCCTCATGGTGGCTGATATGGGTCATCAATTTAAGCTGCACAAATATCTTATTTTAGACAGAACTGACAGTAAAAGATAATGTGAGTACAGTACTAGGAAATTACATTAAAGTTTAATAGCTGCCTAAATTCTATCTGAGTAAAGCTGACTAGCTTGTCATTCACACTCTTCAGTCTGTAGTGCGTGATTCAACACATGAGGTCATGCAGTGGATTTGATAAAGCAAACTGTCTGGCACCATGGAGCCCTCTGCTATTGTCTCTTTTCCATATGAGCTACAGCTTTGGGCTTTGGATTCTTTTTCTGCTATCTGGTGATGATGCACATTTTCAGGCAACTCATGGTGCAGCATGCCACATGACTCAACCCAAGTGATGTTAAATCAATCTGAAAATACAGAAGAGCAATTGACTGATTTGCTCATTTTCTTCTCTTACAGTTTTTTTGTCAACAAGAAGAAACATCAAACAAGATCTGAGCAATAAAGATTTGACTTGACGATCGTCACAAGCTTGCACCATGCATTTGACCAGATTACCACCGATTGCCTGCAGAATCTATGCAGACCTGTTTTTTTTCCATTATTTTTATGTGACAGCTACAAAAAGTTTTGGGGAAACAGCAAATGTTTTTCTAAATCTGTCCTAAGTTTTTACACCAAATGGTTTTTAAAGAAAAAATGGAATTTGATATCTGGTCAGTTTGACGTTTTTAAATAACTTTTTATGTATTCAGACATTTTAACAAAATGCAAGCTAAAATAAAAGTTCAGAAACCAGAGAATTGTCTCAAGTATTGGCTTTAATTTTGTTTTTCAAGTACATTAGCTAAACAATGACAAACCATGACATTTTTCTTACATATAAAGTTAAGTTTGAGTCCATTTCAGATGTTAATCTATTTATACAAATATAATCTTGTGTGATGCACTACATATTTAATCATCAAAATTCAACAATGGGACAGTATGTCACATTTTCTTTTTGCACCAGGAAAACAAAACAACCCTACACTGTATATTTATTTGACAGAGACTCATGAAATCAAAGAACAGGGAATACACTTGAATGTTTTTCATGAAACTTCTCATACTTAAGCATTTACACTTAAAATTAAATCATAGGCTGCAACTGAGGTTCATTATTTGCTTCAGTAATTAAGTTTCAATTTACATTCATGCCAATAAGGAAACAACAGGATGAGTGCTGTACAAGTGAAGGGAAATGTCCACTGCTGGCCAGTAAATCCTGCTCTTCCAAATGTCCATTCATTATTGCTGCACATAAAGAAGGTGGACAGAAACACCTTAATATACAATAGGTCTGCAACAAATGAGCTGTAACTGTTCATTCAACCAGATGATCATTTAAAAAAAAAAAAAAAAAAAAAAATGGTTTCGTCAGGGACATGAGAGCAACACAAACACTGGATTCAAACCAGGACCCTCATGGTCACAGTTTTCCTCCTTGACCACTGGTGCACCAAGACAGCATGAATGGCCATTTTTAAGCCTTTTATATCCTGGTAAACATCAGTCTCTTGGTATTGTCCTTCTGGACCACTGTTACAGTAATTAATGGTCTTCCTGTGTGCAGTGTCCACAAAAACTAAACAGGAGTATGAACAATCTGCTGGAAGGTGTTTCTGTTATTTTGTCCACCCTGGGCTTAAAACCATTAGTCCCTCACACATTGGTCTCTTTGCGCAGGCGCTTCATACGCTGCACGTTGTTCTCCATGGCGGTGGGGTTGGTGATCTCTGTGGCACAGCTGGCAGGAAACCAGCCTCTCTCCCCATCTCGCATTCTCTCTCCATAGCACCAGGCTACGGGGAGCAGACAGTTCAGGTTACCCTTTAAACACTTGAGCATGCTTTTATGTGAAGTGTTAAAGGTGAAACACCAGTTCAGCATGAAGATGTTTTATTACAGGTACACACACACACACAGGGCCTCACCTTCCTCTTTCCGCAGGACAATGACAAGCTCAGCCTGTTGTAGCCCCAGCTCGTCTGGCTCCTTCGGCAGGTAGGCTTTGGTGGCCTCATACTGTGGCTGACCTGAAACCAACGCCTTATGTTAGGCACAGTCTATGTTGCTATATTTCATGTTCCTGATTTATAGCGCTACGTGGTTCATCCTATTATCCTGTGAAGAAATTAGTACCATGCTCTCTGCACTTGTGCATCTTTGCATTTTCAAGAGTTGCAGACTCACTTGAAATGGAAACTGCCTGCAAACCATCTGTTTTCTGTGCACCACACTGCCTTGCACGACAAATGAATCATTTACACATTAAAGGTAAGGGAACAGATTTGTCATTAGTTGCCACTGTTAAAGATTACATGTCTGGTCTGGTCTCAGAGTGAATTCAAAGTGCATTTCAAAGAATGACTCCCTTGGTAAATAAAGCAAGCTGACTTACCAGCTGCAGGAGTGGAGACACCTGCCTGCTTGTGTTCTGTCAGAGCGACTATCCAACGTGCCCGGTCCACCCTTAACAACAGAAAATATTAATTAAAAATGTAATTTATTTCATAAATGTATAGAGTCAATACATATACATAAGTATATATATATTTGACTCCCAGCCAAGTCTATTGTACTAGTCTTTTTGCCCAGCAGGTTGGCACTACGGCTTCGGTCAGTAGAGGGAGCCAGACCTTCATATATGGTACATGCTCTACCAGGTGAGCTACCAGGTGCTTCCTTGAGACATACTGATTGTAAAAATCCATTCATTACCTGACTTCTTGGTTGAAGTTCCTGTTTTATTTGAGGCAGCCATGTTCTCAGTATTGTGATGAACTAATGCCCTGTGCCACAGATGCATGTTTGAACTTCTGGATTCAATCAAGTGAGAAACAAACAAAAAACTTGCCAATCTTGAACTGAATTGGTGTGCAGTGGGTGCTGGGAGGTGCATAACCATGTTCCGTGACTACATGCTCAGCACAAGAGCCACGATGAAACTCACAGTTTGTGGGTTGGTAGGATTCCAGATACCCAAACGCATGTGAGCAAGCACCGAAGTGTTGCCTTCATCAAAGCTTTAGCTGCATTCTCAGTGTCTAAAGTCAACCGTGTCTGTGCTGGAGACTAGACTCTCCCTGTGTTCAGCTCTCTGTACTTTTGTAGCTTTTACGAAATCTTTGGTTTGGAGTTTAGTCTCACCTGCGTGTTTCTGTTTATACTTTCACATGTCAGTCTTATTTTATGATTTACTGATTACTTTCAGCCATAATTGGAGCTGCGTCAAGGTACTGCTGATGCATACTGACACTTCTGAATCCCTCCCTTCATATTAATGCACATAATGTCACCTTGTAATACTCAAATCTTGTGCTTTCACATTTAAATCAATGCAATAACTACTTGTGAAGTGCGGTTCATGACTGAGAGCAGCAGTACCTGGACTCGGCCACCAGGGAGATCTGCTCCGCTCTTCCTTCACTGTTCCTGCTCATCAGCAGTCTGAAGGAAAGATAGTGGCTGGAGCTGTTCTTGGCCGGCGGAGACGTCTGCCCTTCTGCATCCTCTCCGACCTCCACCTCTACATTCTCCAGAGTGGCGTAGTCCATCACCACAAAGCTCTCCTCACTGGACAAACAAACCGTTTTTACTCAGATTTCCACTGACAGGATATTTTTTAATCAGACAAATTGTGTCCACGGTCCCAGCATGCAGAACACTGACAGAAACACAAACCCAGCTGCAATGATACTGTGCATGTGTCTGCTATTAACACACAGACAAACACATTTAAACTGCATTCCTCGCCTATCCGCTAACAGCATTTCCAAGATATTATCACCTGAAGACTGGGGGACAGTGTGGACTTTACAAACCTGAAAATGACTCCAGTGTTGTGGGCAGCTCCTTCCTCTGAGCTGACATTGTTTGGTTTCTCCCTAATTCAAAACAGAAAGCTGTAGCCTGTCGAGCTGACATGCTGAATGCAAGATTGAAGAATCTCAAGTATGCACGCACCACATCCATACTGCTCTCTCCTCTCTGTCCCTGTCCTGTCCTCTCCTCTCTCAGATTCTCATGCTCCCTTCAGCAGCTGGACCTACTCAGTGTCCACAGGAGTCACCAGGGAAGCACACAAAGTTCATGAAATGCTTCAAAACTGGCTGTGGTTGTCTGACTGGCTGTCTTCTCTAGCAGCCCCCATTGTAACAGATGCCCGATCAGGTCTGTGAAAGAAGTTGTGAAATTCGCTGTGCATTATGTCCTGAGGTTAAAAACATTAGCTTCTTGCTCTGGTCTCCTTGTGTGTAACCTTCAGGTGGCTGAATGCATCTGAACTAATCCTGTTAATCCTGCTCTTAATTATGGTGATTATGTCGACATACTAAAAGTCTGTCAGTTTCGTCTGTCAGTTTTTGTTTTATGAAAACCTTTTCCCACAACATATTAGATTTTAGGTTCATAACATTCAGAATTGACTTTTCAGTCCTGCTGACCTCTTCTTCTTGGTGACGATCAGCACATCATTGAAGAGAAACAGGTAATAGCTCCTGTGGCTGAAAGCCCTCCAGATGCTGAGTTCCTCAGTGCAGACGGCCAGCTCGCCGCGCTTCTTCAGCCACCGCGATGATGACACCAGAGGAAACGGCTGCGAGGACACAAGAGTTATCAGTCCCGGTTAGCAAAGATGAGTAAAGACATTTGTCTGTAATGGATGGGCATCATCACTACATGAGGGGAATCAGTCCAAAGCTCTTTTCAAGTTGCATTATATTCCTTGCTTTCATCCACAACCAACAGTATGGTCGGTTCTTACCTTGATTTTACCAAAATCCATGTGCTTCTGGATGGTGTACATCTGCTCTGTCCTCTCCATCCGCTGAGCTCCTTCATTGCAGCTAGCGACCAACTGTTGAAATAATAATCATGACCTTAAAAACACATCAACTTCACAGGCCACTCTCATATGTGGAGCTACGGAGTGCTTTTCTCTACCTTGCTGATGGCGTGCAGCGCCCAAACAGCAGCAAAGTACTCCGCTGTCTTGTCTGGAGTTTTTTGGCAGATTGTCTGCGTGGAGAGACGAAAGGTTTGAAACTTCTTAAGCACCAGTATTTTACTTCTACTTCTCATTTCAACCCCTCAAAAATGTGTCTCCTTGATATGTGAATGAGCGTTACTACCTTTTGAATGTGATGTGTCCATCTTTACAAGGTTTCATAAACAGCAAAATAAAAGTTTTCTAAAGACTGACAAAAATGAAGAAGATGCAGACAGTGTCTTTAGGTATGCGTTTGCCACACTAACAGGTAAAGAATGACCTTTTTGTGACAGTGACAGTCAATCTAATAATATACACTTGAGAAAAATAGATAAGTGGCTCTCAGCCTGGTCTCCATGAACCCATTTTAAGCTGTTTTAAATAATTTTAGTCCATTTCTTTGGAAAAGTGTATTTTCAGTTGCCATGTGAATGGCATTGTGGTAGGCATTGTTTCATTTCTTGAGGGGCTCATATGAGAGAGTAAATGTTAAACTGACATCCAGTAGCAGTGGCAGTCTGGTGACTCGCTGCATGGGAAGGATGAGGAAGGAGATCATGGGCAGGCCTCCACATTCACTGCTCCCTTCAATCTGCTTCAGGGTCTCTTTAAACGCAATGTTGCTGGTCCTAACAGACAGAAAGAAAGGGCAAAGTTCAGCTCATCCTGCTGTTACTGCAGTAACTCGACAGCCTGTACAGTTCACTGCAGCTACTCACAGCAGCTTCTGCAGCGTCCTCTGCTGGAACGTCTCGTTGGAGCAGTAGACGATGTAGGGCTCAAAGTGGTGGGCAGCGTGGTTCTGAACGATATCGCTGATGTCCCGGATCACCGGGCTGTCATAGTGACGCCGTTCAAGATCCTCAAAAAACCTGACAATTGAGAGTGGGAGGTTAGCGGAGATGTGAAAGTGTTTCCTCCCACAGACTGATCGCCTGAGTGGGACACACACAGCTGTGTGAGAGTAGCTTCCAGCTGAATTGGATGATAACTTCTAGGCTTGTCAGGATGGTGGTTTGTGATAACAACAGTTGCATCATCAAAGCACAGATGAATTCATCAGTGAGACAGGTACGGCAATCTAATGTGAACTTAGAAAGTTAATGTTACAGTAAATTATCACTTGATCTATCCTGAAAGAAGACAGACAAGCTTTCAATACACTAAAATACTAAACATATGTTATTTTTACATTAAGATCCAGGTGATCCCTTCTGCTTTGTAAAAGCTATCAACACCAAAAATGACTTTCAGCCCCACCCTTGCTAAGTGCCTTTTTAACAAAAAGGAGTAAAATGACACCTGAAAAACAGCCCAGCCCAGGAAGCAACTACAGGACTCACATTCACACACACAGACACTGTAAGTCAGATATGTCATAAAGCAGCTTCAGAGGCACCTTCTAGTCTCACAGATCCTGTTTTACTTGGGGAGAACAAGAACTGATAACAAAATGATCAAAGCAAGAAGGACTTGGATTTCTTCTCATTCAAAATAATGAGGCCAGTCATAAACAGAGCAACACGGGCTGCTGTCAAACACATTATCATCTTCAAGCCCGGGAATACCGCTCAGAGCAAACAGGCAGCAGAACCAGTTTGGCTGACGTGTCCTGACACGTCGACAGAGCCAACAGGACATGCTAAGGAAAGATATGCTAAGGGCAAATACTTGATCTGAAACTTTAAATCAACCCTTTTTCTGTTTGGGAACACAGTGCAAACTATGACACCAATGTGTGCCATACAGTTTAAAGTCTGCAAAGAACAGTAAACACTGTATGCAGATAAACAGTCCATTACACTACTTCACACACTGATAACATCATCAGATCCCTTTCTTTAAGGTGGTGAACCTCCCCCACCTCTAGTTTTCCACACACACACACACACACACACACACACACACACACACACACACACACACACACACACACACACACACACACACACACACACACACACACACACACACACACACACACACACACACACACACACACACACACACAACAAGTAAGAAGAGAAGAGTGCTGTTCCCACCGTTTGCTGACTTGGTGGATGACAGAGATGTTGGAGAAGAGGTGATGGTGCTCCGTGGCCGTCAGCGTTTTCCTCAGAGCTTCGTTACTCTTGAAGTGACGCACCAGGATGCCCAGGCTGTGCAGGTATGAATGCTCTGATGTGATGATCTCGAAAATGGCCTGTCGAATGGCCACACAAGAGTGCACGTGAAGGAGTGAGTCACATTTGCAACATGGAGTAAGAAGGAAAAACCCTCCCTGTGATGCTCTTACTGTTAGATCTCTAGCTCTGTTATTTTTTATGATATTTTCTCCATACTGGAGTGTAATAGTTTGGCGATTATCCAGAGGAATCAGAAACCTATACCAGCAGACAAACAAAACAGGCCCAGAAGTGGAAAACAAATCAGCAGTGGTTGATTTATAGCAGAGTTCAAACTAGATTTTACTGTACGGCAGCATAAATGTTTTGAAACGGTTAAGCTCTGCTGTTTGTGGTCAGGGCGAGGTGAGCTGTCAGGTGTTGACAACACACGTTCCACGCCCCCACTTCCTGTAGAGGTGTAGTGGCTCAGAAAAGACCAAAGGGCATTATCTGAGCTCGGCCAACAACAGCACTTCTTGAAAATCTCTGTGCAACACTCAAATTTCAGAATAAAAGCTCAAAAGTTCGGAAAGAATGGTAACTGGAAGTCTGCCTGGCAAAGCTCTGCTGGTAACACTGAACAGTGCGGTCCACAAAATGTGAGTGGTTACTAAGGAAGGAGCGAGGAATGAATGCCGACGTGATAACTACTGCATTGTTAATGAGTGGTTCCAGAGTAACTCTGATGACAGGATTATAATGAGTTACTTTCATCATGAGTCATTGCTGATTAAATTTGACCCAGCCGCTGAGTGGCACAAACTAGTGACGTCTCATTGCTAAATACTTCAGCATGTCCCCCTCGAGTTAAGTAATCATACCAAGTCCCTCATTACTTCATAATTATGAAAATCATACTATAATATGAAAATATAACTACAATATTACTGCCTACAGATACCCATAAATCCTACACAGTGGTCCTTTATTACAGTATGTCCCAGTCTGTCTCAGTAACTCATCATTATCTGTGATCATTTTTGATTCACAGTTATTCAGGCATTACTCACCAACGCTTCACTATCAGGTCATCCCTGATTAATTCTTCTCTGGGTCCTTAATTACTACTCACATTTTATGTACGGCATTGTAAAGTGTTTCCACTCTGCTCTGTCTAAGCTAACATGGGGCAACTTCTTTGCTGCTAAAAACATCCTGATATTACAGCACGCCCACTCGAAGAGCAGCAGTTTTAGTCCATCTACAGCCCTGATTAAAAATACATGATAAAAACAGAATCCAGTCATTTGAAAATGAACTCTGTTCACACACACATAGTGTTCCTGAGTCCATGTAGTAATATCCTTCAAACAATCATGTGGTGAACCTCGCTCCATCCTTGCTTGTGAATGACTGAGCCTTTCCAGGATGCCTCTGGAGCATCCCACAACTTTCCCAGTTCCAAGTTGCTCACAACTTGTTTGAAACGTGTTGCTGGCATCAAATTCAGAATAAGCAGATGATTAAACATAAAATATGTTTATTACATTTTATTAATATTAGTTAGCCTCAGCAGAATCCTTTGATGCCCTACAAAGCGGCCTTAAAGTGTCCATTAATGGCTGTACCAAACGAAACCCAGGAGGTAACTGAAGGTACAGAAGAGCGTGGCAGCGTGACTGCAATCACATTGGCAGGGTGTGGCTTTATTCAGGGCCTGCAGTGCACACAGAGTGGACCTTTGGTATTGACACAACAGGCTGTTGGACTGCTTGTAAAGACACATTACAAATGGGAAAATCCCCCCTCAGATATTGTTGCATGTAGATGATATCAGTCTGTGATGTTCACTTTCTTTCCAGGAGTGCAATGTAGTGTAACTGGTCCTGTTGTGATATGAACTCAACCAATTTTATCTGCTCCTGCTTCTGCTCAGTGATGTGCTTCATTTCCTAGAAAACCCTTTGACAAAACCTCTGAGAATGAAATCCAACTTGCTGGCAGACAATATTGGCATGTGTTGGATGCAAATCAACATGACTGTAAGGATTTATAAGAGGCACTTCATTTCCTGATGATGTCATCGCGGTTATCTTGACTTGGACCTGAGCTTAATTGTGTTAACAGAAAGAAACAGAAAGTGTTACAAACTGGAGGTGTGGGGTTTGAAAGAAGTGAGTATTAAGGAGGCAGGAGATATCTAATAAAAGATGCTTTTGAGTTACACTCAGGGAAAGGTAGGATCTGGTGTTTTGGGGGCTTCACCAAAAAATGATACTGAATAAATACTATTAATGATTACCGTTACTTCATTATTCCAGTAAGCGCTATCCAAACATCACCATAATGCAAGTCTTCACCCGAAGATTTAATGATTTATGTGATGGGGACCCCATAAGGAAGGTGAGTCCCCACAGTGTAACTGTGTAAACACATTGATGTCCCCACAATGCGAGTAAAACACATTAAAACACACTTACCTCTTGTCGCTTTCTCTCTTGAGGTGAGATCAGTTTCAGGATACCTGTGTCCTTCACCTTTGTCAGCGACACAAAGAAAAGCTTATGTTATCCTCTGCAGCCTGATGTATATTTGAGATGGAGCTTTTATAAAATAAATAAATAAAAAATGGTACTAATGAAAATTCAATGTCTCCAGCCTGTTGCAGAAGCTTGGTGGTTGTTCTAATATCTCAAGCAAACTTAGCAAGTATTTCCACACGGGGTCATGGAGTGTGGGAGTTTATGCAGCAGCAAACGCAAGAAAGACTGCAGACTGTTAGAGAGTCATTAATTCAGAAACCTTCCCTCAACGCTGACACTTTGCATGCCGGTGCAGTTAGAGGCTTACCTGTGGCAGCTGGCTCCAGGTGAGCTGAACAGGCCGGTAGCTCTTCACCACGATGCCCTGGTCCTCCACGGGAGGCTCCACCACCACGAAGTCATCCAGCAGCTCATCCTGTTGGGTGGACTGCAGCCCTCGCTCACGGATTTCTTGGTAGAGGCGCGGTGTGGCTGAAGGTCGCATCAACATCAACAAACATCATTTAAGTCTAATTTCAGAGCCTCAGTCTGTGGTGGTTTTGCAATGTGGAGCATTTTTCATGACTACAGGAGCAACAAACAGATTCCTAAAAAGCACAGTTGAAATGGTGAAAGCAACTGGTGTCGAACTGAAATCTTTCTGTCACGGCGGGCTTGTGCATGAAGGCTTCTGTTCTTATTCACCTTTAAATCTGTCAGATGTACATACTGAAAGAAGGTAACTGCAGATATCCTGTTTAACAACTGACAGGCTGAGGCGGAGTTGGAATCTGTCGGCATAATAACACAATCCGCTTTGAGAATTAAAGCGTGGGAAGTGAGAATGCATCTGTTTGGAATAAAGCTGACAGTGAGTGAGATTTAAATGCAGGTTTCTGCTGAGAGTGTTTCATTACTGGAGTGACACAGAGACCATTAACTTAGTCAGAGGTCACAGGTTGATTGTCACTGTGTTTAATGTGAGGGTGAACTCTGATTATGATACTGAGACAGACAATGAATGTTTTTCTAAGGTGACTGCTCTCGCATGTTTGAGTCAGCGTTAATTTGTTAACAACATCAATTTTAGCACCTTTTTTCCCACCTTATTAGCGGCTGCAGCAGTGAAATATCAGTTCTAAAAGTGACAAACAACTCTTCAAGCAAACCTTCTCAAGTCTGCATAATCAGAACTGGAAAGAAATCACTTTAAAAACATGTAAAACTGGAGAAGTGGCAGAGTCTGAAGGCACAGGCCATCAAAGTTTAACATTCAGGACTCAACAATCTGACATTCAGCACGCTGGGAGCGTTCACAGTAAATAATTTCCTGTTTGGTCCTCTGCTGTTGCCTCAGGAGATCTTTTCTAAGCTATGACATGGAGGTTGCTCCATCCACATATCAAGTCCAGTTTTCCATCAATCAAACAGCATTGTTATTCCCCATCTATTTGCAGCCATTTAGCCAAATTTAGAGAAGTGGATAGAGTGACACATAAGTAAACCTACCATCTTTGAAAGACCCACGCTGGTTGTGGTTCCTCTTTCTCCCCAGGGTTCGCTGGAGGGAGACAGCAGTGCAGCCTGGGTTAAACTCTGTGGACGGCATATGCCTCAATAATACTACAAAAAATAACAGTATCTTTTATCTCCTGGCATCTCATTCTCTGCTCAGCACTTTATTCCAATGCTTAAATGAAGCATTTTCTAAGTATAGTCTGATAAAACCCCTATGAGGACTTCCTCAACAGTGGTACTGGTCTGGAAGATAGGAAACAGTTGTGGAAACATGCCATTGTCCCTATGACTAAAGAACTATACTGCTGGCTGTGACCTGTGAGGCTGTTAAGAATAAAGGTGCATCCTTACCAGCTGCAACTGCAAATTACATTTAGAAACTGTGAGTTTATGGTGGATGGCCACAGTACAATACTGCCCTTTCATCCCAAATCCCTCAGAGCTTTTACCTTGCGTCCAGGGCTTCGACCTGGACTAGGGCTGGGTGCTCTATCTTCTCTAACAGGCTTCAGTGTGGCTGTGGCCCCTTGTCTTGCAGCCATGGCTTCAATGTCCAGGCTGGTCACAGCCGCTCTGTATGACTTGTTCCTGCGGTTCCTCCTCAATGCAAAGCCGTCTCCATCACTGTCATAATCCTCCCAGGTCACATCTGGCCCCTGGGTTGAGTGACGGCTCCGGCTGCCAGTGATGGAGTTCTCCAGTCCCAACGGGAAGGTCACCACTGTGGTGTGGTGACGGTGCTTAGGCCGGCTGGCCGCAGCTAAATTCTTAGGGATGAGCTGGTGGGTGCCAGACTTCAGTGCTGCAGGACTCTGGGTGCTCAGAACTACCTGCTGAGGCACCACCACCCTGTCTACTACATCTTCCTGGGGTGCTTCGCACTGGGGTGTGGAGGGGCTTTGTGACTGGCAGCAATCATCGCCCGGCTCAGATATGTGGAGTTCTGTGGAGAAGTGGCTCTCCAGAATTAGAGGGGCCTCGTCGCCCATGCAGCTGTCTGCCTGGCTCTGCGACATGGTGTCCTCGGCCCGGTCTGCTGAGATCTTCAGCACCTACAACATGGGAGGAGTCTGAGGAGAGGAGGACAAATGTACAGCCTTTACATGCAGGACCAGGAGACAGAAGTTCAAACTACAGGCAGGAAACACGTAGAAACCAGCACCTTAAATGGAGACATGGGAAAACAGCAGGGGTAATATGACTGTCTTGCCTGGATGACCCTAAAATACCTCCAGTGACCTACAGTGGGGCTCCCAGATCTCTTCCCACAAAAGACAGGAGCCTCACTGGTGATCCAGCTCCCCACTCCAACACTCAGTCAGTCCGATGGAGCAGCCAGTTGTGTCGGTCCTCAAACACACGTACAGACACTCAACCTGAGTCACAGCTCACTCCTACACTGCACTTGCCCACACAAAAGCGCACGCGCGCGCACACAGACGCAGACACACACACCTGCTCCAACAAATCTGTGCGCCACAGAAACTACAAAAAACCAAATCCGCACTTTCTTGAGATAGAAACTCCCAACCTTTGCAAAGAGAGTCATCTCCAGTGCACACAGGCACGTTATAAAGCAGGATTAACTCTTATAAACAAAGTGTGAAGCTCAATTGACTTTCATAACAGAAAGTTACAGAAACCGTCTTTTTCAAATTGTCGTCACACCTACAGCAAAACAAATAATGGCCTTGTTTTTTTTCTGCCCATTCCCTGCCTGAAAGACGGATTAGGGTGGGAGCAAAAATGTCCGCCTCACATTCCCATGGCTCATAACAGCGGGGTGACACACAGTTCGGCAGGCACCGAGGCGCGGAGCAGTTCAGCAGCTGTGTCTTACCTGTGAGAGGTGACCTTCGCACACCAGCCTTCTGAGGACACGCTGTCCTCACACAGTCCGCCGGTCCTCTGGGGAGCTGCTGTCCGGTGTGTTGAGACGTGCGGCTCCAGCAGCAGCTGTAGTCCTCCGCTCCTCTCAGTCACACATTTCTTCTTCCTCACTCACTTCCTCCTCTGTTTGCAGGCGCCCATTAAGCCGTCCTGTCTACGTCACTACAGGTGAGTGTCAATCAATCATCGAGAGGCGGCAGTTCAGAGTAAAGCAGGTGAAAGCTTGTAGACACGGAGAAAAGTTTTCACAGAGAAGCAGCTTAACATCTGCTGCTTCTGTGACGCTGGACTACTTCAAAACTCCGTCAGTTTTCAGATAAGCGCATTTAAAATCCAGGTCGAGTTAAGTTTGGAGAGTCCACATTATTACAATCCTTTTACAGATGCTGGGAGATAAATTATCCTCGTTTACATAATCTTCCACCCAATTTAAATTCGCTGTTTCTGTCTTTCTAATTGTTGACATCCCGTCTACCTGATTGGGCACAAATAGCTCTTTGACGCCCTCTGGTGATCAATGACAGATACTACAGTCTCTCCTCCTGCAGTGGCGAAGTCCACATAAAATCTTTTATAGGCTGTAGCACATTTTTGTGTGTATTTTCTCAGTTATTTTTAATTGCGTTCTGCCATTGTTATTGTTTTACTTTATTATTATTATAACGTTGTTGCTGTGTGTGATATTTTGGTTGCATTTAATGTATTTCAAATCACATTCTGATATGTAATTAACTTGTGCCTTTTGTTCAAGCTGTATGATTGTACATTGTATTACATCAGCCTTTTATGTCCCTGATATTATTATGATACTGTATTAAAACCCAGTTTGCACAATTTACACGTCAGTTTTCTCAAAGCATAAACAATCCTTCTCTCGCTCAGTCCAATGCAACAATTTCTGTTGGAGGCAACACGAACACACCCTGAACATTGTTTGGTGATTAAAGATTTATTGTTTTCATTTTTTAACAGTCTTGAAAATACAATTATACATGAATTAGCCAACATTCTATTCAAGCAAGGCTGAGACATGTAATATAATGCGATATGGAAACAATGAAACCACAAAATTCTGAGAGGGTCACTATATACAGAAATATATATATAGAAAATCAAATGGCAATGACGTTTGCATCATTTTCAATTTCAACATCATATGGCATCCGATGACAGTGAATTAGAATATTTCCAAATCATTCCCCAACTAGGACCACGTCTTCAATGATGACATGATGTGTAAGCTTGGTACCCTATAATTGTAAAAATGTACATGCAACATAAATGTAGTAAACATTGAGAATATCTTCCATGATGTGGGAATACTTATATGTCAGGTTCAGCAAGAGACATCTGGCATGATTGAGACTCACTTACTTTTAAATATCAGTGGACAAAATCCTGCTCTGCTATCAATTAAAATCAGTTCTGCCCAAAACATTCAACACATATTTCTCACATTTCCATATTTAGCCCCAAACTCATGAATGTGAATCCCATCACTGTTTCAAAACCTGGGACTGGAAGAAACTGTTTAGACTGGAGAACTGGTGAATAAAATTAGCTCTATAATAATCAGCCTGCCATTTGTGTCATGCAAAAATGATCTGAAGAGTATCCAAAATATCTACAGTGAATTATACAGTACATTGTGCAAGTGTTGCTCATCTTATTTATAATCAGATATTTGCGGCAAACTCAACTGGACCCTTCATACTAGCAGCTGCAGATTACTAATACACAGCTGGCATTATCTAAAGAACAGCACATTTTAGGTGTTACAGCTGTTTCTGGCCGACAGGGAACACTCTATGCATTTTGAAAGCAGATCGGCTCATCAGAGATTTATCCTCCAGGTTAGCGGGACAAACGCTGGAACAGGACACAGGATAAACTCATGACTTTTCTCTACTTCTGCAATATTCAGTGTGCAGCTGAGATGTCTGGTATAAGATGCTGCTCTTCACATGTGCACGTCTTGTTTGAAAAAGGCCGAAACCAAGCAGTATTGTCTTTTTTTTTTGTTTGTTTTTCTCTTAAAATCCACGGCCCTGGGGTCAAATGTGCTTCATACTAAATCACAACACGCTCAATACGCTTTACGCATGCACACGTTTCACATTCATGATCACAACAGCTTAACATTTAGGTCACATAGAAAAAATAGATTGGAACATTGCAGCTTTTGTCCAGTGATAATTAATAAAATTCAATTTGCACAGCTAGATAATCTTTATATTATTTAAAATAGGATATATATTGATATTCCAAATCCACAGAGAAATGACAACAAGCTCATCTAAAGAAACAGATTAGCAGTGTTAGGATTACAACTCTGGCAATAAAATGAAGTCATTTTCGAAAGAGCTTCTATGAGCTTGATACAAAAATCTCATGACTATGTATATAACAAGATAAAGATGTGATATTGTCTACAAACATAATGCATTAGCTGCTTCAAGGTTTAATAAGCCTTTGCTGAGTATGTCCATGCCATCTTTGGATGACACAACTGTTATGGAGCTACGTTTCCATTCATTACATAATGGTGAGTGTGGCTATATGACAGGCTTTTTCCCCATTTCCTCCATCTAACAACAACCTCTCTGTTTGAGTGAATCTATGTGAAATAGCTTCTGATGATTTGTGGGAAAGCAAATGGATATATACTATAGATCATTTAATGTCGAAAAGGACACGTGAATTTATAGCATATGTCTTAAGCAAGGAGAATCGGTGCATGTCACAGCTATTGTTAGCACTAAAAGACCACGAGTTTCTGTCCATGAGACAATGAGAGGTGTTTCACCGCTGTGTTTCACCCAAGCTGAGCCTCAAAGCCAGTGTGGACAGCAGCAACCACAGCATGGTCCTGAATTTCTGGAGGCCGAGGAGTGAGACAGGGTTTAGAGGAGAGAAACTGTTCCCCACTGTCTAGTGTACAGCGGAGGGTGGAGGATCAGGGAAGGGGAGGTGTTTAGTGAAGGCCTTGGGGTGGGTGTATGAGGGTGGGGAGTGCTGCGGGGCAAAGGATGGGGAGAGGGCCCAGTTCACTGTTTGGCTATATCCCCTTTCTTCAAAATGATCTGTCGCTGCCAGGGGGCCAGCTTGGTCTCATCGTAGCCCAGGGTCCGTAGTCGCTCCAGCTCCGTCTTCTCCTCTATCTCCTTGGCCTGTTTGGCCTGCTGTTCCGCTTTTCTAGATGCATCCATGAAGAAAGATGGACAAAGGATGAGAAACAAAGTAGAAGTTAGAATTGTAAAGGAAGCTTTTATAAGCTTTTCTTCGAGAGGAATTAGGAACAGTGATCAATATCACACTAAACCAGTTTATATATTACAAAATAATGTAGACAAACACAAGTGATTCCCTCTATTTTTACACTAAATGACCAAAAGTGTGTGCAGTGGCTTTGTCGTGTTGAAACAGGAGAGGGCCCTTGCCACAAACTTCAAAGCACACATTTGTCTAAAATATCATTGTGTGGTGCAGCATTAAGATTTCTGTTCACTGGGACCTCAGGACATTGCCCTAACCGTGACAAAGTACACAGTGGTTTGTGTACTCTGGTGTGGTGGACTGGGGTATCCACATACTTTTGGTAGTACAGTGTATTTCTGCATGTGTCTTCCTCAATAGACCTTTTCCATGACAGATTTTGACATGTCATAGTGGGTGAAGCACAGGTGAGTCAAATGCCATTAACAATGTATGCCAGTGAGCCAGTATGCACAATACCATTACCCTGGACTAGCTCACCTAAATGGAGTTTTTAATGTTTCAATTACACCTGTGCTTCTCCTGATATGCTGTAGTGGAAGAAGTATTCAGATCATTTAAAAAGTATGAATAAAAAAAGTAATAAAAACTAGAAACTACAAAAAAGCAGTGTGAAAATACTCCAGCACACGTAAAAGTCCTCCATTCAAAATCCTACTTCAGTAAACGTATTGAAGTATTATCAGCAAAATGTACTTAAAATAATGTAAAAATACCTATTTTGCTTCTGTGACTGATATATTGTCAACTATAGATTTTTAATACTGATAAACTGTAGTGGAGTAGAAGTATAAAGAAGCTTAAAACAGACATTTGTGACGTGTGTTCTCGGTTCATGGGATTGGCTGCTCAGCTCATGTGGGAATCATTTAAAAAACACGCATTAATGTCAAATCTGTAGCAGTGGTTCAGCATGTTGTGCTATACTGCCCAGATGTTTTAGAAACACAGCGATGTTAGCTCAACATTTTGTTTCCTTTTGTATCAGTGGATATTTGACAACACTCACAGGCTGTGTGCGCCATTACATTCTCTACAAAAAGACCTGTCCCAGCCCACAGGACGAGTGTCTCAGGGCCTAAATCGACAGGTGAGTGTGTGGTGGTCCGGTGGAGTTTAAGCTAACGGTGTTAGCAGGAGGCCAGGGATGGCTAATGCCTGTTAGCTTATATCTGACAGTAAATAGATCTGAGTCTGTGATATATATAACTATTTTCTTTATTCTTCAGTGTATGTTTTAGTCTAAGAAAACACATCCACATCATTCCTCAGTATGGTCAGTGAGAAAAGAATGGCTAACAGAAGGGGGCGCCACCTAGTGACGTTAGCCGTTACGACAACAAAAACACAAACCACTGTCTATAGGTAAGGAAACAATTTGTAAACATATGGCCAAGAGTAGGTGTTTTCTTATCATTTAACACATTTCACAAGAGGATCAATGCTATGTAAACATTACAATATGCAATAAAGGTTTTTTCTTACCTTTTTTGTTCCCTGTCACATCAGGAGAACATAAGCACAAGAAGAAAAGGTGTAAATATCTTAAACAGCAACAGCAGTTATTCCATAAGTTAAACAATGAGGACATTATTACGAGGCTTTCTATTGATAGAATAA
Source organism: Chaetodon trifascialis (assembly GCF_039877785.1). Lineage (NCBI taxonomy): Eukaryota > Metazoa > Chordata > Actinopteri > Chaetodontiformes > Chaetodontidae > Chaetodon > Chaetodon trifascialis. The sequence goes on from NC_092063.1 coordinate 15,891,594, forward strand.
AATGAAAATATCACATAATCAGCATTAAGTTCAAAACTGAGTGCTTGTGGAGTTGAAGAACACCCAGTCCAATAACATACACTTTCTGTTGTGTCCATGGGTCCATTCTGTCTGGAATGAATAGGACATTATGGTGGTGTAGTGGTGCAGGCAATGTTTTCTTGGCACGTAGTCCAACTTAGTATTATGCTTATATAAACACTGGCCACAAAGAGATGCACTTGTTAATCAAAACAATGGAAAATGCATGCTGCCATCAAAACACTATCCCAACATACAACATATGCATCTCAAGGTTGTTCTCGGCATATTAGGTTTACTTCAGCACTATGAACAGCCCCCCAATATCAACCTGTGAATCAAGCAGCATTAATCTGACACCAATAGAGTCAGCAAGAACTGTGTGACGCTGTTGCATCAGCGCACACTAAAATCTGTAGATAATTTCCAGCCTGTTGTTAAATAATAGCCCTGAAAAATTCAGGCTCAACTGCAGGGGAGAGAGAGTCCTGAATGGTACAATACCTCAGCTCAGTCTACAGTACATACATGAAAAAAACATATTATAGTGCAATGTAGGTTGAGCAAGAATTTCGCATCCTCATTTCCAAGGATTTCTTACTGAACAAACTAATACGTGCAAAAATAATGAGCATGAGCTTCCTAGAATATAATAAATATGCTGCAGCATAAGAGGAAAAACAGATGTAGAGGAAGACAGATTTGTTGCTCACCTCTCTTCGTCCATTTTCTTCTTCATCATGTCTCTCCTCCAGGCTGGCATGGATGCCAGGCGTGCAGCCTCCTCGTCAGCCTGTGGAGGGACATAGGGGTCAGGGGAGAGACAGGGATAGCAGCCCATACTGGTCAGTGAAGGAACTTTAACAGCAGCTCTCCTATCCTGTTTTGCATGACCTCATCCCAGCGGTGAGAGATCGCGCTCAGATAAATTTTTTTAAAGTGGCATTGAAGTTGCTGTTCAACAAACTATGTTGAATACTTGAGCAGCATCAGCTTAAAATACACTGCCTCTGTAACGCTCCTCGACCTGTGAAGCAGTCCATGGACTGTACTTATCGTTACAGGACACCATGATGAGCATATATGTAGCTAGATAAATTATCAGTAACATCACAGATTCAATCAACATTCAAGCCCTTCATGCTGTCAGTCAGGGTGGGTATATTGCATCAGACACACTTCATATGTGTAAAACAAAGCCATTATTCACTCATTTCAGTTTTTACATACTTACATCAATTTGTGTTGCAGGTTTTTTCTTACTCATCGAACTTATCCAGATAACTCAATAAACCTGCATAATGGGGTTTATTAGAGTTTCTAGGTGGTTGTGTCAAAGGCTTTGAAAACCACAATCAAATCAATCACAGTTAGTCAAAGGTGGTATTGAAGTGTCTCACGCTTGCGTTCTGACATAAAGCCTCTCGATGCTGGAGAGGGCAGGAAAACATCTGTAATGAAATGTTAGACTGATAAACATAGTCTCTATTGTGAATTTTTGAGCACTTGCCTTAACGGAGCACTTAATAGACGGAACACTGCATATAAGCTGAGTAAACTAATGTATGTACTTAGAACAGCAAGCAGATGTCACAATACTTTTCTCTTGTTTCTTTAAAATAAAATAATAAATAATAAAATAAAACCTTTTCAATGGACAGAACACAGTTCTACAGGACACTTTCTCAGACAGCGCACACAAACAGAAACTGGATCCTTTTCTCTCTTTCAGGCTGTAATCGGAGGTGGAGTGGTGGGAAAGAGAAAGAGGGCAGCCATCTTGGATTTCTCATCTTCACCTGACAAGATACATTACCCTTTTGCATTCCTCTTACTAAAGCTTTTCACTTGCCATGGCAAACGTGAATCCAGGTAAGATGATCTACACGGTGAATTTTAAATGATTCCCTTGGGAATTCCTGAGAAGAAAAATTAGGCAATAGATTTGTTATGGAAAGAGAGCTGGAGTGCACATCTGGTATTTAATTCACATGGCCAAATGTGAATTGTATTACACTAGAATATGTCTATGTACTGCTCATCCACGAGTGACAGATTTGCTAGTTAGTTACCTAATGGGTCATGTAGGCCAGAGACATGAAATCTATGACCCTAAACTTCTGTGACAGATTGTTTTAAACATACTTTTATCACCTTTGGGGAAATGCAGTGTTTAGTTAGTGCATCCATACAAATCAGCTTGCATGAGTGGAAGCAGTTTATCTGTGACTGTGGCTACGGTCAGCAATGTTACTGTTATGCACTGTCCATTTTAACTCACATTAAATCAGACTTATTAACATTAATACCATTAGTAAAATACTCCATCCACACAGCTTGAGAGGTAACCAAAAGACTAGAAGGAGCCCAGATGAACTGTCTAACTCAGCTGTCCTTTTATTACTGAGAGGAACAGCAACAGTTAAGCTCATCACTTGTAACTGCTAAAGGGTTGCTTGGCTATTTCAGTTAAAAACAATGAAAAAGGAGCAAAATAGCAATGCTGTTAGACTGAAAAGTCTGGTAACCAGCCTTTCCCTGATGGGACTCAAAAAGGTATTAATTTTTGACTCAGGTTCATGTCGTCCGTTGTGCCAACAGATTACATTCATGTGAGCCAGTGAGTGTAGCCAGTGCATTGCGTTGCAGCCTGGCAATCATCCATTACAATCAATAATACTGTAGATGCAATACGTATTTTTAATGGGTAAGTTTGCCTGTACACCGTTCTGGATTATGACTGTTGTTCCTTTGAGTAAGAAGTTCTGAATTCATATTTAGAAACCAAGATCATCTGGCCTATATAAGCAAAAGGCAAGTTGATCATGGTATCTACTAACAATATGGCAGATGCTTTATTATTATGATATGAGAGAAATCATGGTCTGGTAGTTACAATTTGTGTAGTGTTACTGCCACTAAATTGGCAATTATAACTAGGATTTTGTGCTAGTGGGTCACTGTAGGTCAAATTTGACATTTATTTGCTAATGCTGTTGAATGTCTGGCCTTAATGATATCTTCACCTTGCACATGTACATTGTGCAAGAAATGCTATAAATACAAATATTTGCCCTTGTGCAGTGTGCAAGCTTGGCAGATTAAAAGCAGTGTTAAATGATGGTATTAAAATAATACTGTACACTCATTAATGTGCTTTTTCCATTCACCAAATCTGAAACAAAGACTGTACATAATTGCAAATCTATATATATGCCTTTAAGTTTACCAGCTGACTGCCTTCCCTTTTGGGCTGTGAGTTGATCAAGATTCACTGTAACCTCATTATGGCTTCTGTAAGCCATGGATAGCATGACAGCGGGTGGCGCTAAGAGGGTTATTTGAAGGTAATCTTGATGCTGCAGAAGAGACACTATGAGAATACTTTGGCCTTCAGTGCTACAAGTGTCACAGCCAAGGATTACACACTCAAGGGCTTGGTGTTCCACACTAGCTCTTTGATTGGTACAAATATCAGTGTGAATATTCAAAATATATTAATTTGGCTTGTTATTTATTTAGATAATTGAAATACTCTATTGGCGAGGTGTTTCAGTTGAGGAAACCCAACAGTTAACATAAAATGACATTGGGAAGAACTACTGAAATAATATAATCACAAAAGTCAACAAACTTTATTTCTAACACCAATGTAGAAACCAAATAAGAAAGGAATGTAAATTCAAATTATGGAAAGTTTAAGCAAATCTCTCAATCCCTCAAAAACACTCAAATTATAAATAGAGTAACAAAAAGACAGAACAAACTTCATGGAACAATTACAAACCCTTAATTGGATGTTCCATATAGATGAAGCTTTGTCAAGTGAATGCTTCATTTGCTGATAAGAATTTCAAGTTCAGAGCTTGCATTTATTATGCCTGTTAATCTCTGTAATCTGTACTAAAAGGCACACGTATAAACAAAAAAGACTTAAAGAAAAAGGCCATTTGCAAACCGCTTGCTAACCCACTGAAGACCTAGTTTGTGAAGCCCATCCCTTGCCTTTCTGAGATACTGAATTGCTGAGGCTATGTGAACATGCAGTGTGAAGAAATCAATATAAAGAAAGTGAGCAGAGTTTTACCAATTCCACCCCTCATTACAAAGATGACCGAAACAAACACACTTCATGACTTTTATGGCAAATCTTTTCCTTTAAAAACCTGTTTCTTGTGAAGTAGTGCACCATGGCAATCAATCATATCAGATTCAAAAAGCTCTTCATTCAACACAATTCAAAATTAAATGGTTGTAACAAATGTTTGTGTCTTTTGACATCACAGGCTTTCTTTTCATCCACTTCAGCATATGCAAAGTCAGTCCAGCTAAGTGGATGCTCTTTGCTTTGCTGCACTTAAATCCCTTATGTGACATGGCCTAAAAGCTAACACACCAGATTAGCTTCCTTTCCCAGCATACTCCACTTTGCAGGTTAGTTTCCCTGAGCCTGCTCTTTATGCATTTCCTCTTTGCTTGTACAGCTGAACTGGGCTCCCAGTGGACCCTGAGTCCACACAGTTATTAGATATCAAAAAGCTCAGCTTCCTTTTGTTTCCAAAAAGCAAAACTTCGGTCAATGTATCTGATGATCTCCTCGTTGCTGAACTCTTTTAACTCGTAGATCACTTTAATGGAGTTTTCATTATGTTCATCTCTGGGTGGAGGTTTATCAACATGAGGTTCCTCTATGATTTTAACAGCAACAGGTGGAACATCTTTCACTGGTTCTGGTTCAGAGTTTTCTATTATGATCTGAAGTGTATCAGCTTTTGCTGTTGCATCAGTGTGTTGTACAGTTTCAGCTGTCAGGCTTTGTATGTGGTCCTTCTCTGAACTGTTCCCATTAGAAACAGCTGCCTCATTGGATGGCATCTGCTCACTGGTTTTTACATCCCCCTGAGCATTGCTCCCTAATAGGTCCCTCTGGGTCCTCTGCTCCACACACTGGCCGTTGTCATATACACTATCCTTGGATGCTGCAGGTGGTGATGATGGAGAAACATCTAATTGTGAGGCTGGCGGGAAAGTAGACTGTGGAATTGGAGGTGGGGGTGCAGGATGGGTAGGTGGTGGTGGAGGTGGAGGATGAGAAGGTGGGGGAGGGGGTGACTCCTGTGATGGCATAATGTTCATATCAGGAGACATGGAATGTAGAGAAGCAGTCATCACACCTCCCCCGTCATTAGAGTCTCCAAAATACTTGAGTTTTATGTCTTCAAAACCATCTGCCCAGTCTCGCTTCCCTTTCTCAATGTCCTCCATGACCTCCTTGTGAAACTGCCTTATGACCTCCCATTTATGGCTACCAAGACGGTCAAACATCTCATAGCACAAGAGGTGGCGGAATTTGCGCTCACTGCGTGACATGTTCATTTCCAGCAACTGGAAGTATCCAAGCATGAAGAGGTCAAGGGTTAGGCTTTCATAGCTCACAGGTGACCCATTGATGTGTGGCAAGAAGTGCTCTGGCCAATAGATCATCTGGGCACGACTCAGCCTGCGGATCTGGCGTGTGGGCACTTGACTCATGATTGTCCTCCAGTGACCAATTAGATTCCCTACTACCTGCTTTGACTTCATGAAAAGGAGCAGTTTGTCATCTTCACTCTGCATTTCCCCACCAATCTGTGCACTAAATTGGTTGTAATCCTCCCAGCCTATGTCTAAATGATTTCCTCTCCTGCCAGTATATTTAGTCCGATAAGATTCAGAGATGGTGTACTTCCGCCAGTGTTCAAGGAACAGGAACACAATTCTCTCTTTCCTCATTTCAATGCATTCCTGAACGTAGCTTAGATCTGTCTGTACCTCCAAACTTCTTGTTAGGTGATCATTATTTAAAATGGGGTCTGCAGAAAGAACCTGGTTGAACTGTTCAATGTTAGTTGGTGCCATTACCTCAGAGGGCACATACATCTGAGGAGCATGAGATGCGATAATAACTGGCTCTTCAACAAGTGGTAAGACTGATTCCTCCACTGAAGGTAAATCTCCGTTGGTATGGGACTGAAACACCTCAGCAGAGGAACAAGGGACATGATCCTCACAAATTGTCTCTGGATGATGACTAGACTCACTTACCACAGGGAGTGACCTCTTGCGTTTGTACACTCGATTTGCTTTGTTCTCTGCTGAGTGCGACTGATTCTGAATTTCATAATTGGCCTTGAGGTTCTTCACTGAAACTCCACACTGCTTTATTTCCTTCTCCACATCCTCTCTTGTTGAGAAGGACTGAGACCGTCCGATGAATCCAGTGCCAAATGATCCTGCTGGTTCGGACTGACCGGTGCTGACATGCCTTGCCTCTTCTTCAGAATATCCAGGAAATATAAGATCCAAGATGTCTATCTCTTTCCCCCCAAGGGTGGCAAGAAGAATGGCCATACTCTTGAGCAGGGTAGAAATCTTGCTGCACCAGGCTGGGAGATCTTCAGCTTGGCCATGTACCTGTTTTGGATTGACTGAGAAGTGCCCTTGATTGAGCGCAGCAGAAACTGGCAGGAGCTGGTGAAGCTGCCGCTCCAGTTCTTCCAGCTCCTTCTCGACTTCTGAGACCTTATGCATGACCTGCAGGTTCTCAATTTGTTTCTCAATGCGGTTTAGGTCTTCCTCTGTCATCAATTCCCCAAATGGACCCAAAATGGCATTGTGGATGTGGGAGTAGTGCCATTCTTGAGGTTGGTAGTGCCCGCTTGCCGCAAACTAAATCAGAGGTCAAAGTAGACCAAGAGACAAGAAGAAAGGGAAGGGGGTTGGGATTCCTTCTGCTCGGAGTTCCTGGAGCGAACACACTCTTCAGTGCAAATCCATCTTGACACACAGGATTTACATGGATTTAGTGGTGCAATGGCACTGCCTCATTACAAACACATAACTGTCTAATTTTGAGCCAAAGAGAACAGAGAAAGCTTTGTCCTTTTTGAATTAATTGACAACTATATATTAATCATACCAATACTGATATGTATAAAATATTGATTAATGTTATAGGTTCGCAACATGTCTACATTTGTACAGTTTTAGCCATTTTTACATCTGTATTTACTCAATCCCTCTTTGCAGTTTCTCTATCCCATTTTAATTAGTCAGTTTTTTTTTATTTTGGTTACTTTAAAGATTAACTACACAAATGCTGAGAATTCTGCTTTTACTGATATCCAGCTTTTGCAACGTTCATTTGTCTGCAACCCAAATATGATGTAACACTGCACTGTAGTGACTATAGTGCCATGCTATATCACTGTTGGATACTAACACCAGTGCAATAGACGGATACACTTCAGTCCTCACCCAACAGTGAAAGGGAATCACACTGGGTGTGGTTAGAGGTGCAACAGAGTTGAAATTGTCAACCCAAAGAGATCAGCGCAACAAAGGTTTTGTTGATTAAGGAAACTGGTGTGGAATTAGTAAATGGCATTGATGTTTTTTTATCCTTATTGCACACACATTTTATTGGTATTATTTTGCAACTTCAAGAGTAAAGTGATATACAAATGTATTTTTTTCTACGAGTTGACCTGTAGTGTGAATGGGCCCGGCATCACACCACTGAATCAGCATGTAAAAACTTTGAGCTGCAAAACTCCATCATCAAACACCAGCCCACACTGTGAATCCATTAGTCAAGTGTGTTAATGTTGTGATGGGCATTGTAGCCAAGTATTCAATTCACCGCACCCCAAAGAGTCTCTTTCTATTAATCTAGACAATGAAAACAAAACATGCATACAGATGAATTAAGAAACAAGGAAATTATTAAAAATCAATGTGTTATTTACAGGGGGAAATACATCACTAAAATACTCTATGGTACGCTGAGTTTTCTACTTTTAAGTCCAACAGCCCTTAAGACATTCTAATGATGCTAGTGCATCTCTACAAATAAGCAAAGTACTACATGTCAGTATCACTAAAAGATATTTGAGAGAAATTTACACCTGCTGAATCACTTAATAGTATACGATTGCAATCCTCAATGGCAATAAATTATTAATCAGTCAAATTCAATCAATCAAATCACATAATGCAAAGTCCTTGTATTACACAGGACTAACAAGTGTTCAGATTGCTACAGTATGAATTACTAATTAACACATTGTCTAAATAAACATAATATGACCTCACCCTGCAGTGACTATCCATCAAGAGAGAAACCAGGGGGTAAATGTCATTGATTCGAAAGACAAAAGGAATTTATTAGTATTTATATTTGAATAGTATTTGTAAGTAGTGTATAAGGCAGGTGATGGCAATTAAACTGCAAAAAGTGATCAAGTCCATAACTGCAGCTTGTTTGACAGTGTCAAACCACTCTCTTTTAGCTTTTATGTCAAGAAAACAGATGTGAAATGAACTTGTAGCCTTGGCTTCCATTGGATGTTTCACCCTCAACTAACTGTTTGACACATCTCAAAGGCATCAACATTTATGCTGTACATGTATACAATCAGTACATTTCTAAATCCTCATTGTTCAAAATCTCAAAGATCCACACTCAAATCCAAGCACCAGCTATCCCTTTTGTGTTGTTAATTATATGAAACTGAAGCCGCATATAATTTTGCATAGCATAGCATTTTGAATTTACAGAACCACAAATGGGATAGCTAAGAAACGACAAAACTTCTGGACCTTTCTCCAGCCTTGCAACATCTTGCCTACCTTGCGCTTGTGCTCCTCCTCTTCTTGCATCTTAACCTGAAGCTTTCGCACCATCACCTGCCTCTTCCATTCAGGGATTGCTTTCCCCTGTTCGTCATGAGTGGGCACTAGCGCCTCCACATCGGCGAGGCTCATCTTACGCCCCGACTCTACTCCTGCTGTGCTGCCACCACTGTTACCATTGATCACAGAGTTGGAGGACAGCTGGTCCTGGCTTGCAGAGGTTGACATGGTCATGGCAGGTCTGGAGCCAGTTGGACTGGGGCTTGGACTAGGGGTGGTGGGTGGGGAGGACACAGAGCTATTGGATGGTGGAGGGGATAATGGCTTGGGTGGTGGACTAGATGTGCGGGTCTCTGGTGGAGATGCGGTGTTTCCCTGGGACAGGAGAAAATTGGGTTTGACAAGACTGATAGTTGGTAGATTTTTTTTAACCAGTAACACTATTCCTGTGGAAAGTGTGTGGAGTGTGTCACATGATGTCAAGACTTCTTCCAGATTCTAACACATTCATGTAGGTAGCCTTAACGGTAGCTTTATAGTTGTTCAAGTTTAATGTATATGGTGTATAATCATGTTGACCACTTGCAATGTGTTTTAAGCAATTGAGATCATGGGTTGCCAGTTTCTTCTTAGCCTTAAGGGACCAATGGAAACAAGGTAGAGCGATACACCATTTATAAGGAGCAGAGAAAGGACAAATCAAAGGATTTCAGACTGTTTTTCTTCACAAAACTATATTAGAAGCAGAAACTGGAATAATAATGCTTTTGTTTCTAAATAGAGCCAAGTACAGTAGAGCTTCCATGATGGATGTGATATATCCATTGAAATCAGAGAGCTCTGGTATTCCCTTGCTAACATTGTGCACAGTTTTCAAACTTATTGAAACTTGGCAATTGACAAATTCTAGGATAGGAACCCTGATTTATCAGGAAATTACTGTCTTTTGTGAACAAAATTAAATTCTGACTGATAAAGTTGCACTGATGTAATCATGAAGCAAACATTACTGAGGTGTTCAGTGACTAACAGTGAGGAGGAAAATCACAGGCATGTCGCTGGATATGTCATCACTTCTTTTAAATTTCTGTCTCTTTTCCGGACCAATTTAAGACAGAGTGACATCAAATCCACAATTAATGGCAAAAGCTGCAGCTGAATTTCTAAAATAAGCAATTGTGTATTAGTCTGTGACTGTTATGTAAATGTATCATCAGTAGTGGAGAAAGGGTATGGACCTACATTGTTGCCTGTGGGTCCGCTGCTGGAAAAGACAGTGGTGTAGCCTTTACTGTGAGGTGTGGGCTTGAGGCTCTTCCCTGCTTTGATCTCTGCCAGCAGCTCGGAGTTGTCACCAGTGGGGGACATCATGTTGAAAGATTTTGTGCCTGCGGACAAAAGGACGGAGCAGAAAAGTGAAACCAGGTAGAAAGAAAGACAGAATAGAGGGAGAGAGAAACAGAGAGAGTGAGAGAGATACACTGAAAAAGAGGGAGGGTTGGGTGGCATTTCAGTGTTAAATATTTCATCCCATCAGGCAGGTAACAATACTGACCTGGAGAATGTGGGACAGTGATGGGAGGTCATTATGGTACACTGAGCCGCTGTCTCTCATTGATAGCTTGATAAGTTTCTTTTTAGATTTATTTAGTTTAACTGGCATTTACCTTTAGAACTCCTGGGGTTCGGGATTTGCTAAAGACATGCCTCTGAAACCGTATGACACAATCCGGATGAATCAGATGGCTTCCCAGATACCAAACTCCATTGAATACATTTCAAAGACAATGCAAGTAAACCAATGAGATTTCAGCACATTAGGCAGCAATTAGATGGGGAGGAGCAATTCAAAATTATTTCACTACAGTGAACCCAAAGAGAAGAGGCACACAACCTCTTTCAGAGTGTCACCTGACGTACACACAGCTAAGCTACTGCTGATCTTTAAACTTTTAAAATATATACATTTAGCTAATCTGCTTATAGTGAACAAAGCAACAAATTCAGCCAGACTTCAACTATGACCTACAATGGTAATGCCATTACAAAGGGACTTCTGTATTCACTTTTTAAGGACAGACAAATGACAGAAATTTGAAAATCTCATTCAGGAAACATCAAAGTTGTGCTTACATGTGAGGCCACATATTTGCACATCAAACGTAGCTGATTTTTATGATAATGTTTTTCAAAATACCAACATTTCAAAATGTTAACATTAACACATGAATAACCACATGCAAATATATTCAAACACCAAATTCAAATATCAGTGGAAAAGTACCAAAACATGAAACAATAGCAATGTAGCTGTGCAACAAACATTTAAGATGTGGCTGGAAAAGCCTCTTATCAAACATGATAATATAATACACAACTAACTACTATAGCAGCTACACATATTCATTTCACAACATTAAACTTCACGTATTTTGGCCAAAGTAACAGCCAACAGCTGCCTCACCTGTTTTAGCGAACGTAAAGCTCCAATGAATTTAATACCCTCAGTTCTTCATTGATCACTCATTTTCTACTTAAGGAATGAAAAAAAAAAAAAAAAGTCCTCCCGTAAAAATGTTCCCGTTGAGCTGATCACAATGGTCTAGCTGGACACAAAGCCTCACAAGCCTGCCACCCCTCCTCACTCTCCCTTGCTCTCCCTCTCTCTGTCTCTCTCTCTCGGGGAGGAGAGAGCAGCTTCCTATTAAAGACCCATCATCACAGTTGGGGGAAATCTAAAGGAATCACCGGTAACTCGAAGTGACAGCAAGCCATTGGCAAGCCGGCCAGGAATTAACACACGCATGTGCACGCATGCAAACACACACACACACACACACACACACACACACACACACACACACACACACACACACACACACACACACACACACACACACACACACACACACAGAGTCACCCTTCAATCTGCAGCTTGTTCGTCATACAAACAATCCTCCCTGCAGCAAACCTGACATACAATCATACACAGATTCATGACATGCATACAATCTCACCTCACATTGACTGGATTACAAAGGAAGAGACTGGTGAATGACACCCGCGAACCTCATACAACATGCAGTTGTACACACTCGCGCTGTAGCCTGTGAACAGTTTAGGGATAAAAGGAAGAAGGAAACAGCCCCTGAACCCTGACATACTTTTATGACAACATGTGACAGCTCTTTAAATGTAGTCAGCAGACTACATTGTTCAATAAATCTTCATTGCCAGGTCCAATGAGTGCTTACGACAGCATGTTGTGATGTTACTTAAATGTAACTGGATCAGTCACAAATACAGTATGATTTCTATTTCTTGCAATGTATTGGCTCCAGCTTACTGTCACCCATTTTCTTATGACAAATCCTCATTGCACAGCTCCAGAACACTTGATTATCCACAACCAGATGTTTTTAAAGGCTAAATAAAATAGCCTGTATAGTCATATCTGTTTCAGTACACCTTTGATGTATTAGTGTGTTAGTTTGAGAGAAAGCTTGTGTGTTTGCATTAGTTAAATTGTATTTAGGCTGGGGGTGTGGACTCAGCAGGTCTGCCAGAGAGAGTGTAAAGGAGGGTGGAGCTGTGACAGGTAGAGAACATTTGACTAATAGCCTCTATTGATGGACATCACAGCACAAAAGGCTTTCTGCTCTGGGTTACACATGTAAGACCTCTTTAAACAAAGAGGTGCTCTTTGTACTGTATGTCCTGTAATATAAAGTAGGATCCTCTCCATCCTGTTAATCAGTGGAAAACAATAAGGAACTTCTAACCACATACAATGTTGCAGCAGCATTTTCAATCAGCCACCTGGTTTGCTGCTGTAAACTCCTCTTGAGCTCTCAGCTGTTGTGGTGGCTTTTAATATCATGGCCACCAAACTGCCTGTTTATTACCTTATTAACGACGTGGAATCAATCATATCATTAGTGAGCACACACAATGCTCCTTAGCATTTCAGATGTGTCCAGTGCAACATAAAAAGCATTATCTTCCTTCACCGTTGATCAATAGAAAACAATAGAGAACGTCAGGTCAGGTCAGCCACCTGGTTTGTTGCTGTCATCACATTGAGCATCTGAGCTGTAAACTCATCTTGAGCTCTCAGATGTGTGGGCAGCTCTTAATTTTTATAACCGCCTAACTGTCTGTTTATTGCCTGATTAACACCGAGGCACAAATCATGCCATTAGCGAGCACACACTGGTCTTTAGCTTTAAGTATTTCATTGCTGTCATATAATTAGGCAGCAGGTTTAACATAAATAGGTAAGACAATCAGATGTTTGGTGAACAAAGCGTAAAAGATAAAAAAAACATAGATTGTAAAAAGGTGCCTAAATGAAGCAATTCATAGTTTACAGCTTCACCTATGACACAAAGCTGAAGCCATATACTGTAATTGATCCTTCGCTTAAGCCTTTGTTTGAGATCAGTGAGAAAAGTGATTCAGTTCAGCCACTGCTTTTCAGCAATGGCATGGGTTGTTGATATCTCTCCGACTTTGTTACTGACAATTTTGATGGTGTTTTAATTTGCAGTGAACTTCCTAGAGTTAACTTGCTGACTATATACAACAAGCAACTAATACATCACTTCCTTTCAAACAGATGTGATGCTAGGCACAGAGTGGCAAAATATTTATGACTACTTTGGACTCTAGATCATGATTTCAAAATAATATTCTCTATTATAATAAGCCCACCATGTGACAGAGTGAAGTGATTTAGTTGAAAGACTTGTTTGCAATCTATACTTACTCTTCATTTGTCTTGGTGCCCCTCCCTCTGCCTGAGAGGCAGACATTTCACCGCCTTGACAGGGCAGCAGTGAAGACAGATCATGGCAGGCAAAAAGAGGGAAAAAACCAAAGCAAATAAAAACAGGTGGAGATGGAGCAGGTGAAAGAAGGAACAGGTAAACAGAAATGTAAAATAAAGGGTCAATGGTGAGAAAAGTTATTGGGCAGTATAAGCAGAAAAACTGTGATGGCAGAACAGCTTTAGTATAATATTAGCATAATATTTTCACCAAAAAGAGAGAAAAGTGGCATGTTTCACCTCTTGTCACTCTTCAGGTTGCTGTTGTTTGATCATGTTTGAACACCTGAAGCATGCCTGACTGATCAAAGGTTTCTCCCATCTCCCCCTTTTTTTGAGAAACAATGATTACTTTGGGTAATTTTCCTAATTTTCTTTGTGCTTAACAGGTTAGGCTAGCTCATGCGGATTTCTTTCATATATATAATTTGCTTCCAAATGTGTTTTTATTTGATTCATTACCTAATTTTGTCTTCTGGTTGATTATCAATTATTTAGACCTTTCTGTAAAGTCCTTAGAGACACACCTGTGAGTAATTGTGATAGTTGTATAATCTTAAACATAAACAGGGATCACACACTTTATTGGGCATAATCAAATTTAGAAATGAACAATTTCAACAAAATTTAGGACTTAAATTGTATATTTTGGAAAAAGACATTGCATTGGTCAAACTGTCACATTGTATCTCACAATGAGGACCTTTTTTTTTTCCAATCCTAAAATTTTGGACCATGGACAGTCAATTTTTACCCCTTAAAATCCAAACAACATTACACAACAGTTAAAATAACCCTGTGACCAGAACGCGTACACTGTCAGACAGCAGCATCCATGGCGGCGAGGGGCACTTAAGGAAATGGCTGAACACTAAACCAGTTCTCAGGGTAATGGTAGCCCTACATCATTAATTTATAACCTGTTATTTAGGATGCTAGGGTCAGACTCAACTCATCTTTACCCAGTGAGATTACATTGTATCAATTAATATCATAGGCTCTGCTTTCTAGGAGTAATTGTACAATAATGTGTATCCACATAACTTTCACCAGGAAAAAATGAGCATAATTATATTGTTATTTTCTCTTTTTAAGAACGTTTAAGAGATTTTTAGTGCCAGGGGGAAAAGGAGGAAATGAAGAGGAACAAAAATAATGAAAAGATGGAAAAAGAGAAAAAAAATTAGATACACTCACTTCCTGATGAGGAAGAAGGGCGTCGCTGGTTGGTGGAGGTGCTACTGGCAGAGTGATTCTGGGTGGCTGGCGTCTCTGGGGGCAGTGGGGGAGGAGGGGGGGGTGTTGGCATCGGGTTGCTTGGGGGAAGAGGGGGCGGAGGTGGAGGAGGTGGGGGCGTTTCTGTGGTGCCATTCTCAGAGCTGTGGCCCGGGCTGTCGGTAGACTCTTCCAACAACATGACGCCCTGATCGGAGAAGAGCGAGGGACAGAGCAGAATTAATCTCATTTTATACCCATTAGCTTGTTGTGGTCACCCCTACAGGGTTTCTCCTAACAACCACATTGTTGTATTGGTCGGTTGGCCAATATTTGGTCACTCATAACAGGGATGTGACAGGTGGCCCATGCAATGATATTGCTCACTTGAATGTTGATAATTAAAATCCCCAAACTTTTTTTTTTTGCTTTTGGTGACCAGTGTGGTTTTTGCATTCCTTTTTCCAGGTTTCTGTTCTTAAAACATATAAAATAATGTTCCCAAAATTAAAAAAAACACATTAAACAATAAACAAATCTGCTTCTTCAAAATGAATTGAATTGTGAAAAAACAAACAGAATTTATTTATTTATTTAAAAGTAATCATTTAAACATGACAGAGACAGTGAATTAGTTTCCCCTCCTTGCAGGCATGCCAGTTAAATCTCCTGCTGGGCTGAGCGAGCAGTAAATTCTTGCACAGACACTGTCATCAGTGACAGATGTATGCAGCCCTATTAGATGTGTCCTCCCTCTGCTTCCTGTCGCCTTTAATCAGCTGATAAAGACATAATACCCTATTGCTAATAAGAGAGCTACTATGACCTAATCTCTAGGGGGAAATCTGAGGGAAAACATTGGGAAGAAGCCATCTGTCACTGCAAGTGATACTGCTTTAACCCCCACGGCCTGCGACACCCCCCACAGCACACACGTGTCTGACACGCTCTGAAAGCGTGCCATGACTCTGCTGGAAGCAAATTAATGGACCGTGATGTTTAACTCAACTCCGCCCCTCCTTTATTCTTCAGACGCGTGCTCATCATTGTTGCTCCCTTTACTTTTCAAACCCCCCAGAGAATTGGGGGGAGGGCTGTGTCCAGATGGGCCTTGGCAGCACGTGCCGTTGCTCCCGTTGATTAGCCAGTCCATCTGCTAGGGTACATCTGAGACCAGGAGGGGCCCCACTGAGGTCTTAATTTGCCCGTATCATCCAGAACACCCCCACTCTTGACACCCATGAGATTATAGGAACACCTCTCCAGGGACATTGATGAGAGTCTAACAGACTTGATTCATTCAGCTGCCTGTGGAGGTATGTGGCAAATGCATTTGAACTTGTAGCATCTAAAATATGCTTACATATGCAAACTTCCTTTCATGAGAAAACTAAATCTGTTGTGTTGCACATTAGATCAGTGACAACAAACAAAGGCAGTTCAGAGAAACATCAACTCAAAATCTGAGAAATTATAATGTTATTCTTACAACCTATCCAGACTGAATAACTCAGATACTAAATTCAAGCATCAAGTCTAATAAAATGTTAGGAATTTTCGACAATACAAAGATTACTTTATTTCATGGAGGAAGGAACATTCTTCTATCTCAGAGCAGTATTGTGAGGCTTTGTGCGGCTTTTTGAGTCATTTCATTCAAAACACCCAAAGTAAATAGTGATGGATCAGTAAACCTATCAAAATGTTTAAATTACAATTATATATCATTTCTATCTACAGTACAAATAAAAATAACAAGGTGAATTACATTTTATATGTGTCAGCTCTTATTGCCAAATTTGAAATAAAGTTAATGCAATTCAGTATCGCACCAAAGCATGTAATACACCTGCCCGTCCACTGTGTCTGTGTCATGTTGAGGAAGTTTGACATGGGACTTGACACCACAAGCTGAGCTCTTACACCCTCTAGCCAAGGTTTTCCAAGTGTACCTTGGACATGTTTTAAGACTTGGAGAAATCATGCTTGTCAGTCAGTAGCTCCTAAACTTTGGAATGTCCTGCCAATGAGCTCTTTGGTCTCTGTGGACTCTTTTAAAAAGCAGCTAAAAACCTATATTTTGTCTGGTGTTTTTATCTTTGTTGTTCTTATTTGCTTGTATTTGATTTTGCTTGATTTTATTTCTTTGACAATGCACTTTGTGACCAGTGTCTGTGAAAGGTGCTATAAAAATAAACTTTGCTGGCTTGCTGCTAATAAGGATATAACTAGCTTTCCCTAACATGAGCTAACACATACAACAGATCCTTGGCCATAGAAAAGGATAGGATAGGATGTCTGACCATTGGCAATTTCCTGCTAGGTGCTCTCTTATCAGGGATTGTCCAGAGTTTGTTCCATTGTAGGCTCTTTGACAGTGTACACAATGGGGTGGAGGCTCAAGAGGCAGTGCAAATGAGGCGCACGTTGCATCAGGTGGCAAACAAAAGCTCAAGAGGACATAAGATTACACAACATGCCGAGTGGCATAACGTATAGGTAAACAGGGCAGCCAATGAGCTAACCTTAAGTCAATACAGCATCACCCAGCTAAAGCTCACCCTGAATAGGATCGTTTAAATTTTAGAAATATAGAAAGTTTACACATATATACATATTTGCCAACTTAAAGCATCTGAACATTTCTGCACATTGGGCGTGAGCTCAAGTTACACGACTTTGTGACTCGAGTCAGAATCGAGTCACAAATTTCATGACTTCAGACTCAACAAAATCAAAAAACACTTGCAACTCCATTTGGACTTTTACACCAATGACTAAGACTTGACTTTAGTCTTTTGACTTGAAAGTACTTTATTTAAAAAGTGTGCCATCAATCAGTTCTCTTCCTGGATCAACTAAAATTAACGCTATTCATTCCCAACCAGTTGACAGCTAATTCCCCTGATCCGCTTTGTTTGAACCAATTCAACAGTGTCCAATCAAGTCACAGGAGTGAACCACGAACCTGATGTTACTGAGCTCCAGTTGGGAAAAAAGATACCAAAGATAATTTTGTTTCCATACAAAAACTATGTGAACTACACACCTGAAAATTCCAGACTGAGACGCAACAACGTCCAACTTAGTTCAACATTTAAAGTATCAAAGAAAAGCAAGTCAAGGCTCTGTTGTTACATTGGCATTGCATTTGGTAACAGCACATCATGACATGTTCAGGACTTGAAATTCAAAGTTTAGGATTTGGGACTTGAAACTTGCCTTCCTTGACTTGGTATTTGAGTAAAGAGACACATCAAAATGTGAGATGATGATGGCTGGCAGTAACCAGTGTTACATCGTGGCCAACGTGAATAAACAGCAGCAAATGCCCTATGGCCTCTTCAGGAAAAAGGTAAATCATGATATCTCAATATGTGTGTTTACATGCGTCACCATGAATAATATAATAAACAATTTACAAATTTAGAATAATGGTCCCTTTCAGCCATCAGGTAGGCACTTGTGTATTTATGGTAATGAAGGTGGGTACAGAAAAAATACAGACCCACTGTTATGTGACCTCCCCACACAGTATTTCCAGTGAAAATATATCAGCCAAAGATCAAGAGGACAAAGTTCTTTTAATACATTTGCTGAAATGTCACAATTGATATTGTCATCAGCAGAGACTGGGCTTACCTCCTCGTTGGGCGCCATGCCTTTGCTCCCTCGGGGCTCGGCTGTGTCGCTGCCCAGGGTCTTGTAGTAGTCCCCAGTGCTGGGCTGCTTGCTGAAGCTCCTTGACTTCCTGTTTGAATCCACACGCCGCAGTTTGTCGTGACTTTCTCCAGGTGTCAGCTGCTTCAGAGATTAAACAATGAGAGGGAAATACCTTTGGATTAACCTACTCATTATCTTTCATCTGCATGTTTTTCAAAATGTAGTTTTTATTTGCTGATTTGTCTGAGATTTATACATAGCTATTTTTCACACTTTTTAATGTTTGAGTGAAATTAGAGCTGAAATGGTTACAATGGTACTATTAATTCAAGTACACACTAGTTGCAGGTACTGCATGTGCACTGCTATTATTTCCTGTAATTCTGTGTTTGAGTCTAACTGCCCTTCTATTGCTTGTATTTTATTCTATTCTTATTTTATGCATTTTTAATTTTTTATTCTCATTTCTCTGGTCATCTGTATTTAGTTCTGTCAGAAGTACATTGTCAGTTGCTTTCATGTTTGAATAACCAATCACTGACGGCAGCTTCTTAAATGTGGGACCTGGCTGCAATTCTTTGCCGTATGTGATAGTAAATATATATATATGTATATTTGGGTTTTGGATTGTTGGTCGAAGAAAAAAAAAAAAAAGACACAATATAGGTTTTTGGTTGACATAAAAAAACAATCACTGATGTTTTAGGTGATTTCACAGGCTAATCTCCTTCCTTTCTTGATTAAAAAAGAAAATAAGCATTAATTCATCTTGTATTATCAATTCTAAAAAAAGAAACATGAGTCCAAGAAATAAAGGGATGAAAATGATTATTCTTAAATTATAGTTACCAACTATCTGGTTGACAAAATAACCCAATCGTTGATGTTTCAGAAAAACCAAGTGGTGAATGGCAGGAAATGTTTTTAATATGGCTTAACAGTGCTTTTGGACTGAACGTGTTATTTGTGGGACAACACACACACTGTAAAACATACATAGTAGCTTTTGTTGGCAGATTAGCTCTATCGTGTGACCAAAGCACAATGATTTGAATTAGGAAACAAGGCTCATTCATGTTTCATTAGAAGACTGCAGGGTCACAGATCATAACAGTTCACATGCAGCTTTTGCACCAATGCAAGAGAGACTGTCCTGTCCACAGAGCGGGGTCAGAGGTCACTACCTTGGTCCTTTCAGTTGAGCCCTCTCACTTTCCACTCTGACATCTATCTCACACAACTGAAGCTGTGAAGGCAGGATGCCAAACTCCTGACAATCTGCCTTCACTGTATGCAGCTATTAGAATACATGTGGGTCAGACTGTATGCATTTTTGAGGAAACCAGGCATTAGCAGTGGATTAAGGTATGGCAGACTGTCATGCTTCTTCAGCTCAGTCTGTGGATGCATTTTCCTAATGCAAAAAGCCTCTCATTTACATATAGTACTCATCTAAAAAAACTTGCATTAAATCTTGTTAAGAATTAGTTTTGTCTAACGAAGTGTACCACATTAACTGTGTGAAAAAGGAAGCCCCTTTTTAACTGTTTAATTTAAAAAATATACGATGTACGATGCATAAAGTTGAATATAAGCATGCCTTACTCATTATAGCAAAGCATCTGGTTACTTTGCCTTTCAAATCAGGGGATCAACATCAGACTTGCATGCATTTACATTTTAGTGCTTACATAAGCCATGACTTTTCTCAAAATCCTGACAAGAGTCTCAGACATAAAGCAGATGTCAATTGTTACCCCGAGAGGAAATAATTGACAGATGACCCCTGACCTCTCCTCCTTTGTGGTGTCATGTTCTGAGTTCTTACTATAAGCCTGTTTAGTTCTGTTGACTCATGTCTGCTGTCAAAGAAATGGTCTCTGAGCACTCATCAGTTGGGAGGGTAATGTGAGCAGGGGAGTGCTACAGATGGTTTGATTGTCATCCTCCAGGGAGGTGGGCCAACAATAGCAAGTGGACAAAGCATTTGTACACAGACACACAGACACAGACAAACAGCCTTCCTTCCCCATTATACTGATCTGTCTGTCAGCATGAAGTCATTGTTACATAGCTGTTTTTACAGTCTTAATGCTCAAATATTTTTGTTTGTATTATCAAAGGTTACTTAGCATGGTTGTGGTTGGACATTGTTCAGCACATTTGCATGTGGTTTTGCACAAGCCACACATTATTAAAGTTCAGACACAGATAGGCTGTTTGTGTTCTTATGAAATCAGTAATAAGTTACAGGCATACTTTCCAACAATCTATTATACCAGAAAGACAAAGGAAAGTACACAATTAAAACATGACAATAGATGCAACACATTCAATGTCCAACCACATAGCAGCTCAATCAGCTCCAGAACCTTGTGGTTCACCAAGATACGCAAAGCTGTATCTGCCGGCCAGCCTACTACATTACATCACTTTCACCTCCGGTAAAAACACAGCTTTATAATACTCTTCTTAACACCTTACCTTTGCGTTAAGACTCGTCTCCTGCACAGAGCCTCATCCACACAGCCAGCAGAGCACAGAGTAGCTGTCACCAAATCCAGAGTGTCACCTCCTCTCCGCTCAGCGCTCTGCCTGTCACTCTACCTGCCCTCTCACTTTACCCACAGGCCTCATCAATAACCTATCAGGCCGGCCACAGCAATGGCAATGATGTCACCACCAGCCCGCAGACCAACTACTCTCCAACTCTGTCCAGTGCCTCTTATGCAAAACACAAAGACCCAGGTAATGCCCTCAACATGGCCGATCATACTCAAATCTCTCAGGCATTCAGAGTATTAGAATATTCCAGCCTTCAGGGCCTAGAATTAGCAGTAAGAAGCGGCCGAAAATACACTAATCACCGGTGAAACCTTGAAATCTAGTCCAAGTTTGCTGGACCGCCAACGTGAGGTTTAAAGAATAAAAAATTCGAGAGGTCAAATGTTTTGTTTTGAGCTGCCACACAAAACATTTGACTTCAGTCAAAGCAAATACAGACAAATGAGGTGAGAGAAGAAGCAGCAGAGAAAGCCTATATTCATAAACAAACAAAAAGCAAATAGACGAGAATCTCCCTTCACTTCCAACGACATTCAACAGGTTTTCTCCACTGTTATCGACACACAAACCCGTAACATTGGCCCATCTGATCGACTGTGTTCCTAGATGAGGTTACTGTTCCCTGTTACTATGGTGCTCGAGGTAGATTGTTTTTCCCGATGTATATGGTACACACTGATCTTAATTGTGTGTGTTTGTGTGTGTGTGCACGCATGTTCATGTGCTCTGAGCACTGGATTTTGTTTAAATTGTTAATGAGGGCGCGCCTCGGGCTGGTCACCTGGGTACCAGCCCAGGGTGATGGGGTGGCACTAATTAAAAACTCTCCCCCATATGACTGAAGGTGCATGCGTGCACACACAAACACACACTCACACACAGAGCCCTCCCTGGAGACAGAACACTATCGCTACCTGTGGACTTTATACCAGCTAACAACAACTTATTTTGCATAGCAGATCTGTACACACAGCCCCTGTCTGTCTTTCTGAACAACTGCTTTTTCCTGTATTGTACTGTATTTCTGCTTTTAGATGAAACAATATCGCACCAATAACCTTTAATTAGGCTGACTGGGATGGTATTTGACTATTACTATGCAAGATAAAAACATTATTTTAAAAGATATTTTGCTGCTGCTATGCTGGCATATATTGTGATGGTCATATTTGCTTAGAAATAAAGACTAAATGAATAATTATTTTAAATATCATCAAAAATACATCCATCACATTTATGGTGTCTTGTTGAGACTAAGAAAATTGCTTATACAACTGGACTGACTGGTGAGACATGGCAACAGGAAATAAATTCTTCATGAGGTGAAAGTGATCTCTCATCTCTCCTGGTTATCTTTGTCGTACTTACGATGTTCTCTAAACAACTCAATTACAATTCAGTCAGAGTAACAACTTCACAACCAGTTTTAATGTGTTTTGCAGCACAACAGAACCACCAGAAGCAGCAGGGAAACTAATGTTGATGCCAATTTTAATTGCTGCTCCTTGTCAGCTCTATAAACACTTCTCTTGAGTGATCTGAAGCCAGATTAATTACTGGAATTAAGATCAAACCCATCACAACGACCATTGTTTGTGACAACCCAGAGGACCTGCCACAGTAATGAGCATCTTTGTTAGCCTCGTTAGCCACGCTAATACAATAACATCATTGTGTGCACTCAGACAAGGCACATTGTTGCACAAGAGCAATAGCCCAGCTGATTAGACACAAGGGAAAATGGCAGCTAATGGCCAATTTATCCCAAACACCCGTTCCTTCTTCTTCTTTACCGTTGTTGCATTTCATTCATTATGTCACATACCAAACAGCTACTTTGAGACATTTTATACTGCGTAATATTATCTAAGCCACTGTATGTAATATACTGCCATGTGCCATGCACGATCCCATATAAGGCTACAACTTTAAACTACAAGCCAGAGGGTGAGATTGAACCCGCTATTTCTGCAGAGGGAAGCCATTTGCTGGACAAGCATGAACACTGATCCCCCCCAAAAAATACAACTGCCATTAATTAGAGATGACTACAAGATGACGAAATCACTACACAGCTCAGAGACTCGACTTACAGATTCATCTTTTCAGTTCAAACACTTGCCTCCTTTTTGCTGGTGTTGCTGTCCACGTGCCGCAGGTTGCTTTTCACCTTCAGGAACTCTGCTGACGACGGCTCCTTAGGGGGCTGTGGTGCTGGGTAGCTCGGGGGTGGAGGGAGCGCTGGGGGAGACTGTGGGGGAGGTGGGGGTGGATAGGTTGGTGGTGGTGGGGGCTTGGAGGCGGCATCAGCAGGTATCTCATTCTTCTTGGGCATGTCCGAGCCAATGTCTGGGTTTAGCATGTCCATATATGCTTGCATGTCTGAGATGGCTGACTCTGATGCACCTGTGACAAAGACACAGTCTAGACTGAATGAGTTTCTCTCAGGTGTCGCGCCGGTTTAAATGAACTAAACAAAACATTATGCCCTGTTTTTCTTACAACACTTTCAAAGTTGAATGAGAGACATGGGTTACTTGAATGGTAGTCCACCTCACCATCCAACACGATCTGTCTGCACTTAAACCACTAGGGCGCAGCACCAACGCACCATGCACCTGTGACTGAGCACAAGGAAAACTCCTGCATGGTCTTAGCTCTACCTCAGTGAATACAGTGACTGAGGGTTCCACCACTGCACTTTGCATGTAAAAGAAGTGGCAGTCGAGTGTTTGTGGCGTAGGTGACTCAAGATGGTGAAGCTTGTTTCATTTAACATTCTGATTATGAGCTGATAAGAAACTATATTTAACTGTTGAGCTGATCAAACTTTTAAATTTCAGTTTCGAAACAGAATTGAACATCATTTGGAATAAATTCAAACAAGAATAATATAAAAATATATTTCTAGTCACCTTGCTGATTCACCACTGCAACAAACATTCATGTTTAATGTAGGGAGTTTATTATTTTTACCACCTGTGTGTGCGACTGTGTTAAGCTGAGCAGGTGGGCCACGTGACGTTGTTAAGCTGCTCCTTTTCTCCCCAGTGCTGGACTGGCTGGAGTTGGCTGAGTCATAGTTGGACAGGGAGCTGGAAGGTGAACCGATTCCAAAGTGTGGTGCCTGACTAGCAGGGGGCATGGTGGTGTTTGGGGATGAGAGGCCCGAGTCCGGCTGCTTGTACTCGAGGTCCGTTGAGGGGTCCCGGGACAAAACCCGGTGCTCCACACTCTGTCAGAGGATGCAGTTCATGAATACAAGCGTTAGTATATCTGTTTTTACAAACTGTCCAATATGTGGACATGCTTTCCACAGAAAAACTACAAAACCATTAATTATTTTTTAGGTAATTTCTCATTATCAAAACACATCTGGTTCATTTAATTTAGAGGTAAAATGACACACAACAGATAAATGAATTACTGTTAACATGAATTATCTACTTGTTCATTCATCAGTTCTTAAATCCCACTAGCTCTCAGTCTCTGATGACTTAGACAAGGAGAACAGCATTATGAGTTTAATTACTGCACACTAATGAAACATCTCACAGCTGATCAAAAAGGCTCTGGGGCCCTCTGCTTTCCCCACAGTGCAGCACTCGGTTGGCTCAATGTCCCTAATGGGAAGAGCGCAACGGGGGGAAATATGTTTCCCACACACCAAAGAGAGTTCAGCGTGGAGGAGTTATTGTTCCTCTGGCCACTCGGGGATTTCAGTGGGTTGAAGCCATGGAGGCCGCTGTATGTTAAGTGTTAACAGCTCTGGTAATTAGCACAGATATACTGATGCCAGTCAAGGAACAAGTTGGCTTGTGTTTTCCAAGGCTGCATTTTAGCTCTGGGGACCAACTCAGTAAGAACTTGAAGAATAATAGAATATTTCATAATATTTGCTAATATTATGGGAGTGGGATGGAGTGGAAGTGGGGTACTTGCACTGTTGATAGAACAAACGAGATAACAGTTCACATGCCGTCCTTCATAAATGTTCTCTGTGTACATTTCCTACCAGACAGCATTGTTTATGGAACCGAGGGGAACAAGTGACTTTTGCCTCTCTGCCTCTGCCTTGTGTGTTGCTGCCTGTTTGCACGAGGGCAAGGCTGAGCTCCTCACACACAGCGGACAGCAGCGCAACTTCAGAGCAGAGCCCACAGTGTAACATACTGTGCACAGCTGCGTCTCTTACCATGTTCTCCACTGTGCGCAGATACTTGGCACACTGGGAGTGGCCGTTGTATTCGGCCAGGTCTGCTGCTGTGAAGCCGTCCTGGTCCCTGATGCCCAGGTCCACCCCATTGACCACAAGGATCTGACAGCACTGCAGAGTGACACGAGAGAGTCAGAGGTCAGAGGTCAGAAATTAATCAGATGGAGAAAATGATAGTCAGTGAAAGTGACTGCTGTGTTTAAAGTCATCTTCAATCACTGAAAATTAAATTACTTAGAAAGCTAGCATATAACTGGTTCTGTGGAAACCATGTAAAAAGTTGACAAGAGACAGGGTTTGATATGCTTTACTTCATGATTTCTATGATGGGGGAAATCTTCCTCTCTTAAACAAAGCATTTGTGTTTGGTAGTCAAAAGAAATTTTAACAGTGTATAGCATCTATTTTGAATCCCCCGGAGGCTGGAGGCCAGACTAAGCTTGTTGTTCTAAGACTGAGAGAGCTTTGTGTTGCCATATTGACTTAACTTTCAGTTAGCTTCTTAATAATGTCCAAAATGTGGGCCAGGAGCCTGTAAGTCAGGGTTTGAGTCAATACCCTTTCAGTTCAATTCTTTAACCCTTTCTATGCAGTACAAATATCAGACAAAAAAATGCATTTTTCTCTGCATCTAATCTGTCAAGCTTGCAAGTTGAAACCACTGACTGACCATACTGGGATATAGCAAAATGTTAGTTAGAGCAGTCTGTCAGAGTGGGGGTAGAACCATAAGCAGGACGCTGTTTATTCAAAACAGATGGTTAAGTGTGAAACCGTGAGCACCAACAATCATAATGTTCTCACTTACATGAATTGTTGTTTACATAAAATTGTAGTTTAAGGCTACGTCGTCGGATTAAAAATGTCAAACATCAAATCTTTGTGTATTTTTCAGCTTTTAAGAGATATTTAGCAAATCAATATCAAAACTGGAGAGATGAGCTCTCTGTGATTCAAAGACTACTTTGACCTGAACTGTATATTTTAATGTAATGAGTTTTATTTCCCCATTTTCAAAACACACACCTCCAGTTCACCGTTCTCTGCAGCGTCATGAAGCGGGGTCCCTCCCCAGTTATCAGTGACAATCTCTCCTCCGTGCAGCAACAGCCAGCTGAGCACCTTTGCGTGACCCCGACTGGCTGCAAAGTGCATGGCCGTGGCCCCGTCACCATCCCTGTCTGTCAGGCTGATCTCGGTGAAACTCATCTAAAAGAAGGGATTTCATTATTTACATTTTATCTGAGCTCGTTAAAAAAAAATTAACACATTAAGTATGGGATATGGATGTAGGAATAAATCAGTGTACTCTATTTACAAGATTTGCTCTACGGTGTCCTGACATTTCAACATACCAGCCAGACAATAACTGTGTTGTGGCCCATCTGGGCAGCAGCATGCAGAGGTGTCATCCCGTCATTGGCTCTGATGCTCGGATCTGCCCCACAATCCTTGACCAGGTATTGGACGACCTCAAGATGACCCTCCTGGCAGGCCAGGTAAAGCGGCGTGGCACCATTCTTAGTTTGGGAGTTGACAACACTGGAGGGAAATGAAACAGTAAAGTACACGAAGAGACACATGGAGACCAAATATCTATAATGGAGAGGGTATGTTGGAGCCTGTCGGGCAGAAATGAAAGAAGAGTTAATTGTTCATCTACCTTATGTACAAGTCTACATCAATAAATCAGCCAGAGTAGATACAATTGCCTCAAATGTATCTCAAAAGGCTCTTAATGCAGACGTTAATTATTGGTGAAAATCTCTAATTGGAGGAGAGCTTGGGTTTCAAATGACAAAGCAACATCTGAATTTAATGCAAAACCATTACACAGACCCTGCCAGTAAACAAAACAACACCATTTTGCCTGTGTTGTTGTGCCTCGAAACAGTCACATTCACTAACTTGTGTCACTTATTTATAATTACAGTTTGTGCTGTTCTGCGAAACACGGTCTTTCATCAGGTTGTAGTTGTTGCAGTTTTTACCAACAATAAAACTCCAAGCTGGAAACTCCATCCAAGCTGGAAAAATCTTTTTAGTGGACAGGGTGAAGAAAGAGTCGCAATAGATGCCGTTATGACTGTGGCGTCCAAGTGGAACTGAGCACATTTACACTGACAGTGACAGCAGAGGTGCTCAGGTTAATCATGGTCCGCAGTCAGATCTGTGACAGATGGAGGCAGTCAGTGTGGAAGTGCAAGTTATTCAGTCTTCACCACCCTTCTGTCCAACCTCCACAGCGTGGACTTGAATGTGCTTTGTGAGTTAGCTCATGAAATCCAGAAGGAATTACTTGCTGGTTTATGATTGCTAAATGATTCTTCACCTTGTAATTAGAAGCAAAGCATCATTTAATAAAACTCACACATGATACTGTAAAAGTTGAATTTCAGCCAGGAAACTTTGTACCAAGTTAGTAAGAGACATGCGGGCTCACCATCAGCCCCATGCAATTAGATCACGCAGTCTTTAGTCCATGGTCAGCGGCCTGTCAGAATGCAAGCGACACATGATGATTTAATAACAATGCAGAAGGTAAGAGCAGATGCTCGTGCCTTTTGCTTTTTGTTTTTGCCCCCAAAATTTCAGTTCGTTATTGGAGCAGTGCTTAAAAAGTGAAATCCTTTACATGCAGTGTTGTGCTGTACATGGGTTTATAAGTGACCTGCCACTGCAGTAATGGCGGCTTGTCTACTACTGTCTACAACACATGAATTCATTTAAAATATGCATTCATAATAGGCCAATGCACAAATTGTGTGCTCTTTAGAGACTGCAGTCAAATCATTGTTCATACTTTCAGCTGTCTGACTACAGAAACACAAATGTTTTGTGTTGTGTAGGTTTAAGTTGGGCGTGTAAACATAATCTGAAGGCAACAGGTAACTGTGACAGGAAAATAATCCTTGGTCAGTGTCAACATACTGCTATTTTGAGAGCAGACAGCAGTGACGCTGAGCCAAATCCCGCTCCCCTTCCTTTCCAAAGGCCCTTAGCCCCACCTCCAATGCAAAATCCAATGGCTGTATGCCTCCTCGTCCCAGATCTTTTCAGTCACAGAGGGATGTCAGGGAATGAACGAGTGCTTCCCCCCCACTAAATCCCATAAGGTTGTGCTTTATTTGGACGCTGACAAATGAGCATGGAGTCTCTTAAGAGGATTATCACTCCTCTGGTTCTGCCCAACTTGCTTTGTGCTTAACGAAGGGTTGCACCAGTGGCCAAGTGAACGGGTGGATCTTGTAGATACAAACATGACCCTGCCAAACTTTCCCTCAAAAGGATGCGGCTCAAGGCCAAAACCCTGGTGCCTAAAGACCCTGTATTACAATGTGGATAATAACATAATATAACAATCAATCAGGTCCTATACTGAGCCAAAAATAGAGATCCCGTTCTTAAAATAACATCCTCTGAGGGAATTGTAGGTATGCTAAATGCATTTAGTCAGACATACTGTGTTTGGACAGACAGACTTGTCTTTCAGTAAAAATATAAGAATAAACAATGGAAGTCTGGGTGATTGAGGGAAAAGTTCCAAGTAAAAACAGTCACATCTTAAATATTTCAGAATAAAAGGGGGAAGTAATCTGCAGTTCTGTCATCAGGAAGTGGGCAGACAGTTTAATAATTCACGAGTGTAACCAAAGTGGGCTGAAGTTCACCTGCTCCCTGGGGTCTGTGTAGGAGACAAGCTTACATTTGTCATTAATCCTAACCACAAACTTCGTCAGAGTGACAGAGTTGAGTGTACTCAAGGTAAGGTAAGGCAAAGTAAGGGTATGATTCTAACAAAGCGCAGGCAGCCTTTGTCACAACTCTCCAAAGTGAAGAGGCTCGAGCTCTCCACTAAAGACGTGCTTTTGGAGAACAGGTGTAGATTTCAAAGAGCTAAGAAAGAGGTTAGCCTTGTGTGACAACAGAGCTAGCAAGTGGCACAAGGGGCGCTACCTCATCAGTCACTTTGCCACTCAAAGAAAAAAACACACTCTGAAGTAGCAGACATTTGATATATTTCCAGTTCAGCTCCGATGAGTTATTTATCTCTGTAATTGTCTGTACACCGTCCCCTCCCTTCCCCCCGTGTACATGGTAACAAAGACCCAGGTTATCTTCATTACGAGCAAAGTAATTGATGTCACACTAATGGTCTTCTTGTCTGATAAGGCCTGTTAGCTTCTCAATGGCTTCTCCTGTCGGAATAATGAGGAGTGTCATGGGAGAATGTTTGCACTTTGTTTAGTTACATGACTTAATTCTCTAAAATTTTGAAAGCTTTTATATATTATATGGTAATATACTAGTTACATAATACACAGCAGTTATCTACATCTTCTTTAAGAACAGTCAACAAACCTATAGGGACACAGGGACATCTGATGTGGTGCTACATGAGTCGGACACTTCAGAAGTTCAAGATATATTTCCCACTGAAGCTACACAAAAGCAGCCATGTGTTCACATCATGCATTTTGCTAGTTTGTCTAGGCTAAGGTTGAAAACCTGTAGAGGAACATGTAATGCTTCACTTTAACAATTGCACATGCAAGGTTTTAACTTGATGACAATACTCTCACAAAGTGTGCAGTTGTAATACTGTGGGCTCTTTGCCCAAAAGCAAAACACTACGTTGCATTTCCTCAGTTCAAATCTCTTGTCTTACAAGAGAACATAAAGGGGGGTTTATCCAACTTGTACAAGAAGTTATTAAGAAGATTAGAGCTGAAGGAAATAGTGTAGCTCGCCCATTGGCTGAGAGAAAAACTCTACTCAACCATTTAGCCTCACTCGCCTTGTCTAAACTTAACGCTGAACGCCAGCTAACTTCCTCAGCCAACTACTCAAAGCTTGAAAGATCATAAGTGAACCTCTTTTGTGAGCCGCTGCATCCAGACTGACTTTAGAGGCTCATACAAATTTTTTCTACCATAACAACACAAATGACTTACAGAGAAGAAGCACAGAGGTTACTCATATCCTGAGGAAATACTCCTAGAGTTTAATCTTAATCACTTTATTCTATCTTTTTACTCAAATAGACCTTACTTTTCTGTCTTTGCTACTGCATCAGATACATGCATACAGGATGATCTCCTGCCTCATTTTGGAGCATGATATTTTCTTTGAGGGTGAAGAAATGAATGACAGTTCATTCACTCATTTATCATATTGCTGGTCTTGACCATTTGAGTTACACAGTACATACTGCTGTTAAAGCAACCGTTCTTTAAACAAGAGAGAAAAGTATTAGAATAAATAAGAAATTAGGAGACTGGTGAGTCTGCCATGTTTATCTCCATTTGAAGTTTAACTTACAATATACTAATGCAGAGGTATTCCCATCTCAACCGCATGCTGGAATTATGGTTTGGCCAAAGATCTTAATCTGCACTAATTGCTTGCGTAACCTGTCTGTGGCCTCTCTCTCTATCTTTCTCTCGCTGTCTCATTCATTCAGTCTTTTGTGTGCCGAGCCTATCAGCAAGGACGCAGCGCATGAGCCTGTTGGTTTTGGTTCTCTGGGATGGACAGGTGAACGAGCTACCAATTCAGATGTCCCTTATAAATCTAACAAACCCCGAAACATCAGGACACAGATCTGTGCCGTGCCTGTGATTGCTTCATGAGAACAACATAGCAGACTGCTGAGTACTCTCCCCTTTTTCTTTTGAGCTGTTCAAAAGAAAACCAATGTTGAGTGTCATATTTGGAATACTTTTATCCAAATACAATAACTGTACTTTTTTTTTTTTTTACTCAGCTGACGAATAGATATGCTAGTCTTGGCTTTACTTGTGAATGTCAGTGGTTGTAGTGGTTTCAGTTATTCGTGCAGATCCTTGCATTTTCTGTCATGAAACGCTCAGAAAGGATAGAGATATAGATATAAAATATAAATATGCTGATGCCAAGCCGACCTACCAGCCTTCAAAAGTCAATATTGGTCGACGCCAAGGTGAAAGTATGAGGTCTTTCAGTGTGTTGATGCTGCGTTGGGGTTAGCAGTGTGAAACAGAACTCAAAACAATCGCTTTAGCATAGTGCTGCAAACAGAAAATACAACAGAAGACTTCATATGTAGGTTGTGTTGCTTGTTTACTGTTTACTACCTGTTAATGTGTATACTATTACCTCTGTGCAGCAACACTCATATTCTGCTGTCAACAATCTGTCAGTTACTAAGTGATGAAGCAGCAGAGGGCATCATTGCTGCCCTTGTGATTTTTTAAGTAGAACAAACTGCGAGGCCTTCAGCTACCTCTTAAAAGTCGTCGACACAAATTTGCAGCTTGTAATAAACCCTGAAACAAGAATGCTATCTCTCTTCTGCAAAGTACCATTCTGAACAATGCCTGAAGCCAGTGACTAGAAAGCAGCTCGTCTATTCAAACGGATTTGTTTTCCTCATTAGCTTATCGCTGGTCGGCGCTACTGTGTGTCGCCATGGAGATGGTGGTAAACAGCAACGGTGGGAGTGGTGGTGGAGAAGAGTGAATGGGGCCCAGCTATCAGGGAGCTGCCATGTCCCTGAGGCTCATCAAATTTTCAGCAGCTGTGCACCTGTCTGGGGTGCAACTAGACAATATTGGAGGTTCAGAGCACGAGGTTAGTTCCTCCTGTTAAAGTCGTCACAGTCAAAGCAGTTCAGCAAATAAGGCTGTTTGGCTTCAAGACTAAGTCATTCATTACATTTCTGTGCCTTTATAGCAGTAGTTAGTGAGCATCGTTGATAGCTGGAGTAGACACCAGCACAAAAGACCTGGATCAGCTCAGTGGTCATCTCCACATTTTCCTTTCCTTTCCTTTCTTTCCTATTCTTTATAATCCGACAGGTGTTGCTATCAATAATACTAAACTAAAAAAGAAACCAGACAAGGCCAGTAGTCTTGACTACTTATTGTTACCCAGACGGATGTGTTTGTGTACTAAATTCACTTACATATCACCAAATCAGCCACTTTATGTTGGCAATCAACAACTGAGCTACTGAAACGCCCCTGAGAAAGTGTCTCAGTAGTCTGAACAACTCAGGTATACTAATACCATACTGTACTTATTAAGATATTTAGTCAAAGTGGCATGATAACTGTTGAACACTGGGGCGCTGATGCTGCAAAATCTGCACTTCATTCAAGTCATTTTTCGAGCAAAAATGCCAAACGCTTGATGATGTTCCGCTTCTCAAATGTGAGAATTTGCTGCTTTCCTTGGTCTTGCAGTAAATTGAATATTTTTAGCTTGTGGTCTGTTAGTCAGTCAAAACCGGACATGTAATGATGTCACCTTGTGATGGGACAATCAGCAGACGAATCAGTACTGAAAATGTTAGTTGTAGCCTTGCTTTGTATATAATTTTGAAATCGACAGTGCAGTTTGGTAAAAATATGAAATTGCACACATATTTGGTTGTTGAAGTACAGACTTGTGTGAAGATTATAGAAACAGTTCTAAATGTATTACATAAGCAGCATGTGGGGTTGTGGTAGTGTGCAGTATTTTGGGAAAGTTAAACCACTAAGAGGTTTTTTTTTCCCCCTAAATGGGATTTGAGCACAGAGTATTTGGATTGCTCCACAGGTATCAAAAAAGCAAAGTTCAGATTGCCTCCCACCAGTGCCAGGTGCTACTGTACATACTATGTACAGTATGAGCCCAAGGCTGACTACTCCTGATTTGTTTGGTAAGCATCTGGAAAGAAATAAGAGTTGATTTCTTGACCTTTGAAATCTGCTGGATCATTTATCAATGTCAGGCTACTAAAGTGCCAACAGTCTGAAATCTGAATCTGAACTGTGGATCTATTGCGCCTTGTCTCAGTTACAAACAGTAGGAGAAAAGTGACCAGAGCCTACAAAAATAAAACTTGTCATGGCCTTAAGGCTCTTTTAAATTAGTGCTGCAGTCTTCATGGGTGAAGGGCAGATGACAGTGGTGGATCAGGTATGAGAGTTAAGCTTTATATACTCTATATGTGTAATATAAATAACTATAATGTACTTTTATGCAGCAGTTAACAGGATTGACCTAATTGCTGTTTTTCCTGCTGAGAAACAACCTCAGATTTTCATGTCAATTTAGAGATTCACAATTTCAGCAGAACATCTTTGAATAGGTGGAAGAACGACTAACCACAGAGGATGGGACTGACAGAAAGGTGGCGATTGATTTCAGCACTAAACGGTTATATGCATGCTCATGGATTTTACAATCTTGCAGACTCTGTGTTGAGTACTGTGTGTTTTAAGGCATGCGATCAATGACACGTAGTCTGCTTTTAAAGATTGTGTTCTAAGCAAAAGGAAGAAATCAACAACTCCTGAATCTGACTGACAGACTCTGAGTGCGGTGAAAGGAAGCTTACAGGCTGCTGCAAAGACCACTTACTTTGGGCTGTGCCCCAGTAACAGTCGGAGAGAGGGCAGGTCTCCCTTGGCAGCAGCGTAGTGAACAGGTAGGGCGCCTGTATCGGTGGAGGCCCCGGGGTCCGCCTCCCCGCTCTTCAGCAGCCAGTCTGTGACCTCATGGTGACTGAAGCGGGATGCAAGGTGGAGAACAGTGGCACCAGAACTGTCCCTGTGCTGTCAATCAGACAAAGGAGGAACACATCTAAAATATGGGGTTCTGAAATGTTTTTCCATTAAAAAGATAGTAATCAAAATCATTTCATGGGACAAAACAGCAGCACCAACTGTAAAATTAAGAGCGTAGTATGTTCTTGTAGAAACCAGCACTAATTTCACATTCTGAAATTGGATTTAACCGCTCTGCTTTTTTGATAAGGCAGTGCCCACCAGCAGATTTGCAACCTGTTAAAAACCAGAGACCAGAGCAATGTCACGACCGGTGCTGGTCCTCCACAGCTCATTTTAGGCAGATGTGTTGTTGCTACTGGCTAATGTATTGTTGTGATCACTGTTAAAATTAAGGGAAAAAGGAGTCGATCATAGAGCTTCCTGTGCTGTGTGAGGTGAATGGGCATGTTTTCATAAAGGTTTATGTTTCTTGTTTATATACAGTAGCTTTGAATGATTGTGCTTAAGAGTTGCTGCTTAAGTTGTGCCTACATAAGTACATACCTTGTGCATACCCCACAACATTCTTCACGAGAAACCTTAGTGTATCTTGAGCTTATAACAAGCTGCATTTATAAGCAGCATAAACTGAGGATTGCACTAAAACCTACAGTATAATGAGCTCAGTCAGAAAAAGGAAAGAGAATCTGAAGGCCTCAGTCCTTTAAGCCAAATGCCTGTCATGAGTAAAGTGGTTACTGATTGTCTAAAAGACACAGATCATAGCTTTTGCAACTCTTTCACCCAAAAAGACATAAAAAGACATGCTGTTACGCCATCCATGTTCCTTTAAAACTTGCGTTTAACGTGCTTTTATTCTTTGTGTCAAGAGTTGGACCAATAGCTAAGACAGAAAAATAGAAAAGACTGTATTCGCATGCTCTTTGGATTGATGTATATTAATTCTTGAGGCTTATCAACAGAGAAGCTAAAGCTGTAGTCTGAGGCAGTGGAGTGCCACAAATGAACGTCATTAACATCAGACAGAATCAGGATCAGCGTGCCACACAAAGCAAAAGACACAATGTTGAAAAGTGGACGCTGGCATTGAGCATCCATCAAGCAGATTGCACTGCAAGTGGTAATTGATAGGTTTTACTAAATGTCAGCCAAGTATCTTATCAGTTAGTTGGTGGCACGAGGCGTTCTTTGTCGCTCTTCTGCGGTCTGTCGGGCAGCCCTCTAAAGTACTGGAGACAGTAAATAGAACATAGAGCTCGTATTACTGTGTTTCAAATTTAGAATCACAGATTACTACAGGTTAGATTGAGTGCCTGATTGACTCATGTTTGCGGCTTCTGTTTTTGTTGTGTTAATCGAATCATTTTCAAGTAAGAAGACAAAGGATGGGTCAGCATAATCATTAGCACTGTCGCCTCAGACCAAGAAGGTGTTGTGATGGGTGTCACCTGCCGTCTGCGCATGGTCTCCACGTGTCTGCATGACTTCCTATAGTCAAAACAACATGATCAACACCATGAGACGCCTTCACAGTGCCTGCAGCATGAGTTCTTTGCATCATACTACCAGCAGGGAAATGGAAATGAGGTAACTGAGTCATGAGGGCTGGGAAGGTTTATTCCATCATGTGAAGGTTTAACCATACTCCTTTGCAAACAGCTTCTCCGCTATCGTATCAAACCACACTGTCCCCATGCACATCTGTTTGTGCCGTTCATGAGCTGCTGTATGAGCTGTATAAAGGATATTACATTTGCAAATCCAATTTTGCATACTTCATTAGCATGGGAACACCGGGCGGTGCCCCATAGTGGGGTTTAAAACAAAACCAAAACAAAAGTCACATTTAGTGAACACTGTCCAATACCTGAATCTGCTGAAGTTTTCTGTTGCTCAGAGTGTTAGCACAGGCTGCCTTTCAATGTGTCGTCAAAACAACAAAAAAAGCTGTCAGGCTGTTGTGAATATGTGAGGATCTCTCTTCCTCAGATATTCAGGGATCAGTGTGTGTTTTTCAGCCAAACTATCGTGAGCTCATCATATTCTGGTGTCTCTTGAAGTCTCGTTGGTGAATCGTTTGCTGGCAGTTGCCATCTTGGATGAAGTTATCTTTTCTTGTCACCTAATCGATAGCTGCTCATCACTCAAGACAAAAGGATTCTGGTTTTTGAGATCATTGTTGACTAGAAGTGAATTAAATGGTGTCATGATTAGGTTTAAACAGCATATAAGATGTGTGTGGTCTGACCACTCATGAAAGCACCTCTTTGAACAGCAAAACACTGAGTTGTAGATTGTATTTTAAACATGTTTGTCAAAGACTGTAATGTTCTGTATCTGTGAGTTTCCTAGATGGAAAAGAGCACATGGGTGACCACCCTGCCTTCAGCAGCTGCTATACCTCCACACTGAATTTTATTAGCATGAGTTTAGTGTGTCATCATCGTCATCATGAGAGATCTTAGATATGAAAACACTGACATTAGCTGAAATATACCCCAGATCAACTGGACCCCAGCTGGTGAGGTGAAAAGGAGATTGGGAGCAGGGGGGATAGGCAGGAAATAGCAGTCAGGTCAGAGGAAACAGAGAATTAGGCTACTGTCTGCTACACCTCAAGGTGTCCGGCTGTAGGTCAAGGCACTCACCTCTGGCCGACATCCACCCTGGGTCAGCAGCCACTGTAAGCAGACCAGGTTGCCAGTGGCTGCTGCGTCATGCGCCGGGCTTGCGCCGTTGTTGGCCACGCAGTTGCCCGGCAGTCCTGCTTCCTCCACCAGGAAACGCAGGCAAGTTAGTTTCCCGGCCCGGGCTGCGTGGTGGACCGGTGAGGCCCCCAGCACATCCTTGATGTCGCTGGTGAGCGCCTTTGCCGCTAATTGCACTTTGAGAGTCTGAACGTCCCCCTGCCTTGCGGCCAGCAGCGCCTTGTCACCCTCCACCACCATGACCGCTGCACACTGGACGACTCCTTGTTTTGGTTGTCTGAGATGAGCCCGATCAGTTCACCGTGCGGATGAAGACAACATTGTACTCCTGAAGCTTCAGATCATCTCTGTCACCCAGTTTACTGTGTGGACAGCTCAGTGATCGCTCCTCATCTTCCCAGAGCCGAGCGGTCAAAAGCAAGATCGGGTTCGGTCCGGGCACATTTTAAAACGCGTGTTTTCATGTTGAAAAAAAGGTCAGTCCAGCTTCTTTCCGCTTCTTTCCGCTCTGACGCCCGCAGGATGCTGAACACCTGTTGCAGAAGTTTGATTTGCTTTTTGCGTCGCTCTAAACTACTTTTCTTTCATTTGCTTGTTTATCCCGCTTTCCAGCATGCATCATGTGCCTCAGAGAATATTCCGCAGTGTTTTTCTTCCTATAGCAGATGGCGACATGGGACTCAGCGCCTGCTAAATAATCCATCAGGGGGAGGATCGCTGAGCCCGTAACAGGTTGCTGCTTTCTGGAAATCGGCTCAGAAGTTAAAGGGGCCGTACGAGCTGGCTACTAAGAACTACGACGACAGAGAAAGTTATATAACCGTGATGGTGATTGTCGGTCAAGTAAAGGCTCACAGCCAAATACTTTTTCAGCGATGGACTTTTGAACACGCGCCCAGTCTTGTTTACATGCAGCCTGTGCGCCATGAAGTTGCCACCGGTCAGTGAAGGCAGCATCGCTTCACGGCCACCTTTGCACACTGCAGAGGTCCATCTGGTGGCCTTCTGGAAAACTGAGCTTCTGGAGAGCATTTACACTTGTGTTGAGGCGTTTGGGTGTTAAGAGGCGTATTGTAGATGTTCAGTGTCAGTTGTGAAGCAACATTAATTGTTAAAAAATAAAATTATACATGTTATTTAACTGTCGATGCTAGTTCACTATGAATGTTGCCTCAGCATTTTCTGCCTTTGTTGCTGTTTATTCTTGACTAATAATGTAAAATTGAATGTGGTTGTGGCAACAAAGAACCTCTGATCTTAATTACTTTACTTTTATTTTACAGAACAGCGCAATTGATTCATATAAATCCGACCAAGAGTGAAACGGATTACTTCTGGGGGATGAATAGGTGATAACTGCAATGTTAAATGTTGCGGTGGTGGAAAGTAATTGATTACATTTACTCGAATACTATAATTGAGTTTAATGTTTAGGTACAAACACGTATTTTACTCGAGTATCTCCATTTATGCAACTTAATCAGACATTGAAAGTTAGGTTGGAGATTAAGATTTACAAAACAAGGCCTATTTTCAGCCTCTAAAATCTAATCATTTATCACTGACTTTAGTGCCTATTTGTATACTTTAAAGTTCAAATTAGCCTCACCTCTACCATAACATGCTGCTTGCATGTTAATGGCTCGCTAACAATTATCCAATAATGTGATATAGACTAAAACACTGAATCCACTGTTT
Organism: Chaetodon trifascialis; assembly: GCF_039877785.1. Lineage (NCBI taxonomy): Eukaryota > Metazoa > Chordata > Actinopteri > Chaetodontiformes > Chaetodontidae > Chaetodon > Chaetodon trifascialis. Next base: position 15,929,721 of record NC_092063.1, read on the forward strand.
CCATAATGATTCATTTCTCCTGTGATACCTTCAATGTGTTGATAACAACAGGATATTTTTACTCTGGTAACATTTTGAATGTAGGACTGTAGGCTTACTTGGAACAGAGTAAATGTGCACTGTGGTATAAGCCTATGCACGCTTTCTTCAGTAAAGGACCTGAGTATGCCTTCCACCACTGGATGTGTGAATAAGAGACATAGTCGAAGCCTACACATCACTCACTGAGTACCTCAGTTTAAAACCTTTCTCTGTGGATTTGACTTCCACTGGCAGCACATAAGTATTCTGCTAAAATGAACCACACACATTATGATCTTAGCTGGTTTTGACCTTGTCTTCAATGAGTTTTATAAGAAAGTAATCTTGATGGATAGATAGCACATGCAAGAATCTCCATGAACCTGACGCTGTGATCAACTGTAATACTTTTGATCACCAAACGGTGGCAGGATAGCATCATATTCACCAAGGTGCAGCCCCACCTGAAGGGGTGCTCAGGTGTCAAGTTACCCTTTCGTACTGGCGTCTCTAAATCACTGTCGCTATCTAACTCACATGTTAGGACAGTGAACATATCCAGAGAACGACTAACAAGAGAAGATGAAGTGGGCTAAGGTATCACTTTATCAAAACAATGGGCCAGTTTCACTGCTTTGAATGCTTTTATTAACACACTGAAAACAGGGGGTCTGTTTAAGATCAAGCCAGTGTGCTTTACTCGTGTTCAGTCTTGTTTATAGGTTAATATCTATTTGAGGTTTTCGTGTGTTTTCACGCGATGATTTGGGAGCAAACCTCACAGCATGTTCTGCACTTTCTGCCTCTTCACTGTCAGATTAGGCTGATTGAGTTTTCCGCTCGAGCGGCCTCCGCCTGATGTGGGTGGGTTTGCTGGGAGGGTGGAGGTGGGGGTAGGGGTGGGTTGATGGGTGAGTCTCGTGCTCGACGCGTGCCTCTCTGGCCCATCTGTTGCACTGGTCCAACTGTCATAGACACCGCGCGCCGATTTGGGGGAGGAATGGGGGAATTCCCACGAGCGGTCTGACTAATGGTACAATTCCCTAAAGGAAATGGACAATAATAAGTCTTTCACACGATTTACGGGGGGGACTTCATCAGTGCCATTGTAGACGACAGTGTTTTGCATACTTGTCTTACATTACAGGAATGACAAGTCTACATTCAGATAAAAATATAGGCTATGTACTAATAAGGCCTGATGTATTTGAACAATATCATAATATTAGGCATCCTGTTTGGTTGAATTTATTTATTAGTTTTCTAGGAATAGCCTGCTCTCATTTGTTTGTTTTCAATATATGTACCGAGGCAGAACTCAAGCCAGTCAAACAACTGTGTTTATCATAAATATAGCAATTTGAATTTAATTATCATAGTGATTCAGGAAAGAGTAGGCGGACGGCTTTTTTTTTTTTTTTTTTTTTTCTAAAATCAACCTGGTTTAAAAAATGTGATGGAACAAATAGACAAAACACACCATTTGAAATGGATAGCCTGCTTTTTTATGAAACGGTTCATTGATTACTTAAAGGCCGGACCATACTGTGTTTTTGAAAGCATGATTATTTATCAGTCATTTGTTTCTGTATTTGCCGGTTTGATAAACGAGTTGCACACATTAAAGGCAGAGCACGTCTTTGGTGCAGCTGCAGCCTCACAGCTCTCTAATGAAGGGTCTAACACAGGATTTAATCATGCGTATGTGATCCGGAGTCTTTCCCAGGGTTCGCTAAAGACGCTCACACTACTTGAAGCAATGAGAGGCTAAATCCCCATTGAACTGGAACGGGGCTGCCAACGGTTTTCCTGCAAAGCCTGGGAAAGATGGGAGATTTCTTGCACGCGTCGGACGTGCGACAGTTATTCAAATTGCACTCCATTATTCAGGCGTGGGCCCCGTCTATTGTATGGTCACATCTGCTGCCGCGCGGGAACATTCAAATTAGGACATTTTCTGCTCAGGTTCATGCTGTTAATAACTTAGCTCGCCCTTATACACTCCGTTTACAGCCCAGAAAACACAATGAAACAGTACCATGCAGAGAAAAGTAAACCACCTAAATTTGATCTTTTAAACTGTTCATAACTGGCTACAACAACAACAACAACAACAACAACAACAACAACAACAACTTTTTTTTTTTTCCGCCAAATCATCGTGTTTTTAAAAACATCTTTAAAACAATGTTATGTCAGAAATATACTATTGGCCTGTATGTAACTATAGTTACATAGAGCAGCTCCTGGCGTCCATGTACAACGGTCCAGCTGGTTGACGCGTGCCAGAAAGCATAATTGCTTTCGCTTGAGCAACCCTGGGCGCGTGCAGGCAGGATGCCGTCAGTCTATGTTGAACCATCATACCTTATTGTATAATCTAGAATACTCAATAATAATAATAATAATAATAATAATAATAATAATAATAATAATAATAATAATAATAATCTCCAGATTTAGGGACTACAATATTAAGAATAAAATACACACCACTATTGCTCATCATAATCGATAATGGCATATATTACAATATATTAACATATTGTTCATAAAAAAAGAGACCAGACAAAAAACATTTTATTAAACAGCTGAAAGAAGACCAAAACACACAAAGAGATGAAATTACTTTATTTATCCTGCTCTCCATCTTCCCATCCCAAAACTTAGGCTGCATCTTTCCCCTTATCTTTCTTTGTTCCTTTGTCCTTTGTGTGGGTGTGTATACAGTGTGTGTGTGTGTGTGTGTGTGTGTGTGTGTGTGTGTGTGTGTGTGTGTGTGTATATATACTTTAGCTGGAGCTGAAATGAATCAAATATAAAACATCAGGAAAGCACCTTAAAGCAGTCTCTTGAAACATTCTCTATAATTATAACCATATATATGTAAATCAAATTATACATGTAATATATTTGATATTTACATTTCTAATAAATTTTATGATTTGAATCTGGGAACTTTGCAGACGTGAGGACAATATACAGGGCTCATTCTAAATCAAACTCTTCATGAATGTACAATAAATGAACACTGCACTTTTATGGTTCATAGGTTATTTCAGGCCATGAATAAATATCAGAGCTTTAATGTTGACTATGTCTCTATCATGGTCTTTACTGAAATATTAAAATAATGATAATAATAACTGTTTTTCTTGTTTTTAGATGGGCATAAAAAATTGTCTTACAAATACCATCCTGTCAATAAACAGGCTACAGACGTAAATATACCAAAAGATAGGCACTTTTTATTTTTAATATCTTTAATATCTATTTTAATATCTTATCTTGTGGTATCTTATTGTTCCCAGTTGTTTACCTTATGTCCTTCGACACATATTCACACATATTTCTAGAAATATCCAACAGCATTATAGCAAAAGCTGGAATTAAGATGAAGTAACAGGTGATTATTTGACTTATGCTCCAGCATCTTCTCCTAAAATTCATCTGGCTCATTCTCTCTTCCTGACAGCCTTGACACATAAGTTGAGATGTCTTCGGTCCCATTGAACTCACCGTGCAGACGTGTTGTCTCTCCCACAGCGACCCAGTCGTCCGTGAGCTGCAGTGAGAATTTCTGCGGTCAGACTTTCTCACACTCAGGCTCATTAGTGACTGACAGAAACAGGAGCACTCATTTGACAAGACAGGCGTTTCTAACAATGCGGCGTCTGCAGTGAAAGGTCAGACCAGTTTGAACTCTGGTGCGATATCATTTACTGTAAATATGGTAAAGCTGATCTTATTTCGCAATGTAAGGTCCTCAGTTATTTCACTGTGCTTAGATCAAATAATTGTACACCATACAATGGAGTCAGAATAGCTGTCCCCCATGCAAAAGATATAAAATAACAGATTATATGCACAGTCTAATTCAGACATTCACAGTCACGTGTTACAGTTAACGTCATTTTCAGCACGTTGGACAAATCTCATTACCCAAGCTCAGACAGCGTTACATCAAATAGCCTCCTGCAAAATATTTTACTCATGAAAGGATAAGCATTTATCATATTACAACAGCCAACTGAGATCGTAAGGATAAGCAGCTGGGATTACGTGTAAATCACAGTGTCTTGAGGAAATGAAGTCCTTTATGCTGTACAAAAGTGGGACGTTCAAAACAGAGACAGGTATAAATATCATATTCCATTTTTAAAAGGAAAACAACAACAACATACCAGGCTGTGACATCCCCCTGTCATTTAAAGGCCACGCAGCCCAGGCCGTGCGTGCAGGTCGTCGCTGCTTGAAGGCTGCAGTCATATTGAGCGCCCTTTTCCAGCACGAGGTCTCGAGCTCAGTGACGGAGAGGCGCTGTCGCTGTGGGCGGACACCTGGCGCAGGCCACGCCCTTCCATGGCCTGACTGCTGCAGCGTGCAACAGCTAGGAAAACATTTAATAATATTAGGATTAAAAATCTGAAAGCGTAGGGTTTATTTTTTTCTGTTTTGTTTTTAATAAGCTGATTTAAAGACTGCATTTGCAAACCTGAGTCTGTTTGACAGAGTAGTTAGACCAGAAGAGGGATTTAACTGATTATTTGCAGTTTCCAGATTAATTTTCAATTCAACATAAAGATGAAGCATAGATTTCTACCAGAAAAGGCGGAGATAGGCATTTGTGCACAGGGTGGATTATTCATCTACATTTTGAGGACGTGAAGACCACTTCTTTTGTTTGTCCAAATGTGACCCCTTTATTCTTATCTTATTTTATTGTCATGAGTTTGGAAGATAAAATAGATTTCGCTATTCATTAGCAGACCGCTCTGTGAGCAGAATAGCTTAATGTGAATGTATTTTCGTGATTATGCCTCGCACTCTTTAATTCCCCCCCGGACAACTCTTAATGGTCCCCGTGTCTCTGTAACTTGGAAATAATTCATCGGAGCAGGAAAGCCATCTGCTGCCTTTGTTCGCCTGGCTCGTGCTGTTCTCGTGCCCCTGATATGGCAGCACAATGGATTCCCCTCAATCAGAAATCCAATATTCAAAAAACCCGCCAAGAAGCCGCCTGTCCGGCTTGTCCAGCACCTCGTCTGTAGCTGGGGCTGCTCCGATCCTTAACAGCCTCCACAAAAAGATGAAATAAACAGCAGATTATGCTGAAGTTTTAGGTAGTGCCTCTGTTTTCTCACTCACGCATGATCCATACACATTAATGGAGCATTAGACTGCTGGCTGCGCACTGAGGCGCGTGAATGAGAAGGCTGTCAGAGCTGGAACAGGAAGCCTTTATGCGACGCTTTAAGTTTACCTTTGTCAACTTTGAAGAGCAAAACAAATGTGCGCCACCAGATGTGTGCTGTGCCTTACAGCTTGGCTTCTGGCTTGGTTAGGCTTGCTCGGATATTCAAATCCTGTCTGAGCCATCCCTCTGATTTATACAATGTACAATTAGGCAAGAAAGGTCTGTCCGCCTCTGAAAGCGACGCCAGGCTCGATGCTTTGCACTGTGATGAACGGGGACAATGGGCGGAATATGGCAAAGCGTCTGCAAAGTTATGAAAGCACAAGTAGTGTTTGCATGAAAACCTCTCAATTTACGTCTTTCATCTACTATTTTCACATAGAACCGCGATCCAGCCATAATATGTGACCTTTCATTCAATATGTATGTTTGTTGATGTCTGTGTTTTGCGGAGTATTTAGATTTTTCATGTTTTAAGATGTAGCTACAGGATGCTGGATTCATGTGTTTCGGCTGTGGCTTCGAAGGTGTTTTTTGTGTTTCCAATAGCACCTAAGAGACTTTAGTCTGATATCCCTAAAAAAACAAATAACCCACACACAGCACAACATTTGAGCAAATCGTGCTATGGTTTAGACGATACGAGGCTGCCGAAATAATTAAAGATATGTTTTGATGATTTTAATTAACTTCAGTCGATAAGCCTTTGCATTAACTTAATGAGGAGACCACAATTTCTCCATCATTCGGGCTGCTTGATCAGAGATGATTTTATTTTAAGAACAGGTTACTATCATTGATCATTCAGCGTCTCATTCAGCACGTGGCCTTTGGGGATGCTGACGCAGACTTCGGGGCAGAGACAGTGACGTCGAAATGGACTTGAGATAAAACAAAGTTTGGATTTCCGTCACTGGTGCGGCAGATGCTCGATGGAAACAGCGTTGGTTTAGGCGTGGGAAGCTTCTTGGCAAATTTTGATAGGTCTCCTTTTTTCTTCCCCGGAGGGAGAAGTGACGATTGGTGCTGTGACACAACAAGCAAACAGTACAAAACGACGCTGTGGATCATTTGCAAACGAATGAAACATTTTTTTATTTAAATTCTGAAGTTCTGCATTTGTTTACATTTAGATGTAGGGTTTGGCTTCCTTCGTGCCCCCCCATCCCCCCCCCCCCCCCCCCCCCCACACACACACACACACACAAGGAGCATCTCTGCTTTGAGCACATTGTCCATTGTATTGTTTACCAGACCTACAGCCATCTAATAGCACTGTGCCCTACAATCTAATGCAACCAAATACAACTTGACATAAATTTGACTTTTATGAAGCTCATACATTTTCTGTTGGAGGGCAGCAACATTTCAGAAACACCTTCCTTTCAATGTGATGCACTCCAGTAAACATGATAAACATGAAGAGGAGTTATCACCTTTTGGAAAAGTCGAATTTATGGTTGTATTGGATTAAATTGTACAGATTGTGCTTACAGTGGCCAGCGTGAGATAATCAGTGCATGACCAAAGTAAGACGTTAAGAAGATGGATCTCTTTATGTGTCTCCTATTGAAACACATCTTGAGCAATGTTCCTTTCCATAACTGCAGACTCATAGTAGTGTGTTGGTGTCGAAGGGTTCATTCATTATTCTTATTCCTCTCCAGATAAAGTCCAAGCATATTTGATTAGCACAGGCTCTCAGATAGATAAGATGTCATTTTGGGCATCAAAACAAAAGAGAAGGCATGATAGCACCAGTTCCTTGCCATGTTTATTATCCTGAGCCTCTTTCAGTGGTAGAGAACACTGACTGCATGAAGCCCAGTATGCACTGTCAGGCCTGAATGGGTAACTTCACAGCCAGACTCGAGCACCAACAGACCGCTCTCATCTGTCAAGGCACCTTCTCCCTCTTCAGCACCATGGACAGTAGTCCCCTTACAAAGCATCACCACACGGAGTGTCAACCAGTCACCCGCACCTGACTCCTCTTGATCAGAGATGCAAAGCTGCAGAGGAAGTCCTTAAGAAGTAGCCAGAGAAAGGAGTGTATGCCCTTGTAATACCTTGAAGATCCCTTTCTTAACTCCATGACATTGATATCAGTGCTCATGCTGCTTTCTGTCGTGTCAATGAAGGAGAGGAAAGAAGTTGTTCATGACGTTTTCTTTGCTCGGGATTCTCTCAGGAAGCCTTTACAGCTTTGGGGCCTTCTTGTCACCTGGCATGGTCATGCCCTTCAATGACTAATAATTCACTTTATTGATGCTGCTGTGAAATTGGAATTTCCCCTCGTGGGATGAATAAAGGCATATTGAATTGAATTAATAAATAAAAGTTGGGTAGAGATTCTAAAGGGAAGGGAAGGAATATTTAGTCGAATGCTCTTTTGTACTGTTGCTTGTGTCAAAACATAACTGCTTCATAATCGAGCTGGAAATGTTTTTAAATATTCTTTGAGCTCGAAACACATACAGTCCAGATTATACAAAAGTAGAGAAATGTGCCCACATTACATCAACTGTTTGCAGTGCACAGCCTTTCAGAAACAGTCCAGGGATCAGCTCAGTATCACACCAGCAGCAAGTGTTCACAGGTGAAAAGAGGGATATCTCTCCACATCTTCCACCAATGTGTGAATGAATCCAGAGAACAGATAGCAAACGTCCCAGTGAGAATAAAAAACATGTTGAAATGTTGCATTGTGGGACGCATCACCGTTGAAATGTGAGTTTGTTTGCAGTTTTAGCGGTGAACCGGTGTGCTCCTGCCCTTTCCCCCTGTGAGATCAGCTATTCTTTATTTGCGTGGGTATTTTACACTGTACCACACAGGCAGTAATAAGAGATAAGACGAGGCCGTGCTGGCTTGGATCAAAACCATTGTATTGTCTGGAGAAGTCAAAAAGAGGCTCCACAATTTCTCTTCCATTTTAGTCATTTCCACAAATCCAGAGGAAACCTATTCATGCTTGTACTGGCTGCCATCCCCTTGTCCTCAGCGCTCTATTTGTTGTTCGATTGTCCTCTTTTCTGATATCAAAATTGTTTTATCACTTAAAATCTTTCTGTCTAACTTCTTCTAGAACAAAACAAGGCTCATGACATGACAGCTCACTTACTTGGTCTGTCCATCAATCTGCTGAATGCCTGTGACTTAAGACTTGCTATGAGACACAGCAAAGTGGCACAGGGGAGGGTCTGCAGACATTAGACTTCATGATTTGGGGGATTTCTGACAGTCAAGGTCTGTTAAAGCACGAGTTAAAACACGACTCATTCAATAGCTCCGTATCTCAACAAGCTACTTAACTCGCTCAACTCAAATCCTTGTAATAACACTGAGCAAGTTGCTTTTTATACTTTGGCTTAAAAATGTAAAACAAACACTTTCAAACACTCATCTTAATATGATTATATTCAGAAAATGCCATTCTGCTCCTCGACGTATTTCTGATCATATAGCAACTCCCATTTAAGATTTGACTGTTAGTTACAAGCAAATCATTTGCTGTGTGTTGCACCTGTTATCCATCAGAAAAGAAATCACAAGCTTAATAAAGACACTGACATTTCTATTACGTCCCCTTGGACTCTCACAAACACACTAAGTCAGATATATTGACCTAAAAAGCCACTAACAGCACATTTATGCTCTTGCGATATTATTTTACAGTACAGATGTTTAAATAGGGTTTACCTTCGCACGGACCTGTATTAATGACTGAACAGACGTATCAAAGTTCTTTCAATAATTACACACATTTCAATAAATGGACATGGAAATAAAGCATCTCATTGCCTTTCATTAGATATTTGTCTTCCAGGTGTAAAACCTGGTTCATGGAAAACGGGGCAAACAGACCGCCATGGAATATGTTCTTATATTTCATCCAGGTTATTTCCAAGAAAACAGAAGTGACAGTTGGGGAACTGCTGGTGAAACATACCAGACCTTTGAACATTTTAAAAGTAAATGTCTTGTAGTGGGAGCAAAATAATATATATATATATATATATATATATATATATATATATATATATATATATATATATATATATATATATATATATATATATATATTTTTTTTTTTTTTAAGAATAATAGTTAAACAGAGACTTGATCACAAACTGGGAACAACAGAGAGTTCACACCATCTTGACATGTTTGTCTCGATGTTGTGGGACTCAAACACAGCCAGCAGTCAGATGCTTCACTATGCTGCAGATAATAGGGGCGTAGATTTTGGCTTGGGATGCCAGACATCCTTCCAGCTGTAGTCACAATTTGAAGGCCGGACAACTTAGATGTCTGGAAGCCTCCGTGTAGCCGTGATGGAGAAGATCACCTTCAGCAAGGCAGAGTCCGTCGACGCTGGAGGTTTCACGCATGAACAAACGCGCGCAGGCTCCATCTGTCTGAACGCTTTGGCTCGTGTCAGCCTCATGCCGTTTATACGACCACATTCTCACTAACCACAAGTTTAAGATTTACATATTCACGTTGTTTTCTGGGAGCACATAACATACATTTTACCCGTTCACCTTTAGCTCCAGATGCTCGTGCCAAAAACTGTTGATGTTGTTAAACTTCCAGTGATTTTTAATAATCACTGATAATAACATGTATTAAAACATTTCCCAACTTTTTTTTTTCCTTTATCCGACTTGAATCTGACATAAATAATCTGGCATTGAGTTCAGTATCCTCTATTTAAACTGGAAGAAAACGAAGAAGCTAATCATATTTCTTTCCCATATTGTTGCTGGAAAATTCTTTGTGAATCCACTTCTCTGTACGTCCCCCAACAAAGGATCACTGTGCTCTCGGCTTGTTGCACAGATGGATACCCACGCTGAATCCAGGACAAAAAGGGTCCCAACCGAAGCCTCTCTTTAACTTTTTTTTTTTTTTTTTTTTTTTCCGGTCTTACCTCTATGAGCGCGTTCCCAGACTGGACTTGATGGCAGTTATTTGGGGCCCCATGGGGCAGGACGCGTGCAAACCCGCGCATCTATAATGCTTGACAAAAAACAGGGTGAAAACCCTCGAGCTACAGCTGGACAGCTTGTGGACGATAAGCTGCGTTATCTTGACCAAAAAGATATGAGCTTGGTAAACTATACAGATCAGTTTCCACGTCTAAATAAATAAACTTAAATTGAAATGGTGGATGATTCCTTGTGTTGAACGTGTTCCCGCTCTTAGTTTTTTCCCTTTCAGCAGGTTGGAAGTGCTACAGTAAACAATTCGGTGCGTAAATGTTGCGTAAAGCTGTCTGAAACGTGTTGTTCAGTGATATTCAACCCAAAACAATCTATAACTGAATTTGGTTCAAAAGATCTGTTATAGAACATTTGGCTAAGTCGTCATTTTGATTATGAGCATATAAATACAGTCTATGCCATATGGTTTTAGCACTTCTGTTGTATTTTGTTGTGGAGTGTTGTTTTACTTGTTTTCATTCCTATATTGCTCTATAACTGCGCCATTGCATTTATCAGCTGTGACCCAAGCCTCCATCAATAAATAAATAAATAAATAAATAAAAAGGGACAAAAACCGTAGTTGAAGCACATCGATATTGAAGAGGCACAAGCAGGCAGGAGCCGGGATGCTGGCGGGAGCAGCAGCAGAGCGGAGCGACAGTGGGAGACAGAGTAGTGTGTGTGTGTGTGCGCGCGCGTGTGTGTGTGTGTGTGTGTGTGTGTGTGTGTGTGGAGACGGATGATGAGAGAGAAGGGGGGTTTCCCATCTGTTGAGCGATGGTGGCGCGTGCCGTACGCGTGAATCCTATGGGCAGCTCACTGCACTGTGTTTGATGGTGGTTAGCAGCAGAGATGGACTGAAACTCTTTTAAGATACTGCAATAAAACTTGTTTAATGTCAGTTTAATATATACAGTGCTATATGTAATATTGCGTTCATAGATTTTTTAAGAGAGTTTAATGAATCACCTTTTGCTCCAGTTTTTCACTGAATCACTGGCTATTCTTCACCGTGTGATCCATGCAGTGTTTGACAGACCTGTGTGTCGCACGATTCGTATATAGTAGAATACATTGATATACTATGTTCGTACCCCGCAGACTCACCTCTCTGCTTGTGTTGCAGGTCGCCCACGTCACTCAGTCTCCTCCCCCACTGCTCCAGGTAAACGCTGTGTTGTTGATATTGGAAAGAAGCTGCTGAGGGTCCACAAGCAGATGTAAATCCATACATGGCGTGGCTTGGGTATCTGGTTTAGTAATTGTTGGAATAGATTAGTGCTGTCACCTCAGAATAACTCATCTGGTTCTGTTTCTTTTGTTGTGGCGCGCAAGCAAGTCCAGTCCATACACATAAATAAACATAGACTAAATGTATATATTGTTGTTATTTTCATTTAACTTTTTGTGGCTGTGCAACTTTCATCAAACTAAGACGCTCTTTTTGGGGTTTGGTCGCTCATTTCAGGGGAAATTCTGATGCAAAAATAAACAGGATAATAAACAAAAAGAGGCTCAACTTAATATCAAAACCAGGCGAAAAAAGAAGCAAATCTTTACTACAGAAAATTTCAAAAGCCACTGTCTGATATAGGGTAGAACATATGTGAAGGGAAAACAACATCGTCACAAGGCTTGTACTGAATGCGTAAATGGATCTTGGATGAACGTTAAAGCTTTACATTTTAAACGCAACAAAGCGCAACATCATCACGGAACTCTGCATACCAGCGGTAGACGCAAGGACCCAATGGGACCAGATGGTCCAGACAGGAGCTCCGCTCATCTCCCAAAGGCATCGCCCCCCTGTGTCAGACCCCCAACATGATGGCTTGTGTTCCCTCCCCTGTGACGCGCCGGAGCCACATAAATAGGAGGCTCTCCAGCTCTGCGGCACACTTCAGCTCAGCCGCTCCAAGAGCAAGTAACTCCTCTCAAAAACACACCAACAAGCAGCAAACGACATGAGTCCCAGCATCACTACTGAGGCCAACCAGCCTCTCACTGCCAGGTCTACAGTGGCCCAGAGAAAACAAGCCAACGAACTGAGAAAGGTAAGGGAAAGAGAGAAAGTACAGCTGTTCGTGTTACTGGAAATGCTTTCTGATTTGATTCTTTTTAAAGTGCAGCTGAATAACAACTTCTCCTATTTCTTCTAGACTCTTAAACCCTTGCTGGAGAAGAGACGACGTGCTCGTATCAACGACAGTCTCAGTCATTTGAAAAGCCTGATTCTGCCTCTGGTTGGCAAAGACAACGCACGCTACTCCAAGCTGGAGAAAGCTGATATCCTGGAAATGACCGTCCGTTTCCTCAGAGACCTTCCTTCCACTCCCGTCAAAGGTAAGCATCGTCTCTTCAACTAAGCATTGCACAAACTCTCTTACTGAGCTTGAAGCTTATGTGAAATTCAAGTCACTGATCAAATCTCTTCTCCCTCCAGACTCCGCAGACAGTTACAGAGAAGGCTACAAAGCCTGCCTCCAGCGCGTCTCTGCTCTGCTTCCCAAAACCAGCCTGGATCCAGACGCGTGTCGGCGGGTGAATGAGTTCGTCCAGCAGTCCGCGTCCGCCACTGTCACCCCAACCTGCCTGAACTGCTGCGCTCAGAGCTCCAGGACTTTCCCTCAGATCCAGCAGAGACTCCAGAACCTCAAATCCAGCTTCAGCTCCAGACTGGAGAGCCAGTCCCACAGCGGCAGCGTCGCAGTGGCTCCCAGCAGAGCGCAGCCTGCAGGCGCGCAGGCCGTCAGCGCTGCCATGTGGAGACCTTGGTAGATTAGATGGACATTTATCTCACGAGTGTTATTTATTTTGTGCTGTTATTTATGCTAGAACCATAGTCTTAGCTATTAAGAATTGCTGGAGTTGCTGTATTGTAACTGTATTCAGTATTTGGCTCATTTTTGCTGTTAATGCCAGAGAGCACTGCGCGAGCACAGATCTCAAAGAAACTGAAGTCTATGAACATTTTTAAATGCAATCCTCTTTGGGGTTTCAGAGATATGGGTTGTAGACAACACTTTTGTAAAACCCCAGGGGTTATTTTGTTTGAGGTTTGCACGCTGGACTTAAAAGTATTTTGGTCTGTGCAAAAGAATAGTCTGTAAACACTGTGTGTTAAATAGGATTATTATTCATTGACATGTGAGAAAAACACGTTTTGTGACACTTCAGATGTTTTGTCATTGGAAAAAGCTTTTGAATAAATATACTCTTCAAGAAGATGGTTGTGTCGTTTGATCCGTACTTTATGGTGGTCCTAGGAGCTCAAAGTTATCATTAAAGCCAGACTTCTCAACGGGAGGAATGTCAGTGATATGAAAGGAATAAAAAAGGCGCGCAAACGCATAAAGCCACAGGTCAGCCGGGGCCCATTGATGCTGAGGAGCAGCTGCTCCATTGTTGCTGATTTGAGGCGCCTCTCTAGTTGCCGCCAAAGTGGTGGGAAGAAGTTGGACTGGTTGTGTGACGGAACACACACTGAGACGACGGCAGTTGTGAATTACAATGACAAATTTGTCCCAAACCAAAAACACACACTTGTTTCTCAGCACATTTGTCACTCGCAGGGTTCTAAGTTTATAGGCAAACGGACAGTCAGACTGCTTCACAGGATAATAACTCATTCCTTTAAGACAAGATTGTTTTTCCTGTGATATCAATATCCCAAATTTACCACCTTTACCAAATGATATTGGAAATGAGACTTCTGTTTCCCATGTGTTTGTTCTTATAGGATCAAGCAGAATATTGTTGTAGATGTTTCTTATTGTAGTTTCTTTTACACAAACGCTTTTTCTTTTTTTTTTTTTATAAAGAATCTCAATGTCCTCCTCCCTCTAGACTTTACTGGATATAAGTCATACTCAGAAGCCTCTATCAGTTAAAAGATGCTGATTACTTAAACTGTCTGTTTAACAATAAAATAATTTTCCATGAAGCAGAAAATTAGCTGAATATATCATCTTAATAAGCCTTTTTAATACTTCATTGAACATCAGCAGAATGATGTCTTTCCAAAGTATTTTTGAACTTACAAAACAGCATAAAGCTCTGTGAAGGTTCATAGCAACTCTTGGCCTTTAATGCGTTATTCTGGTATCATATTGCATTACGATGCGGGCATTCTATAAAGTGTTATCTAACAAATTCATACGATCCTTTTCACAACATGCATGATTTTGCATGCATTGTCTTTATACAGACAAGGCATAAATCTTGGAGGTTTTGTTTTCTTGGAGAATTGTTGAACAACAGCAAGGATATATTCCCAAATAGATTGTATCTGAAGCACATTTATTTCTCTCCATGTTGACTGTTCTGGGATGAGCTGAAACCAGTGGCTCCCTATGAGGTAGGAAATGTATACAAAAACTTACGGTATTCTGTGGAAAATGGTTAGTGATGCAAAGAACACGCAACTACATAAAACCAAAGTTCTGGCCCTTTAAAACACATTTTTAAAGTCTATCTTAAATCAATACTCATATGTGCAGTAAAGATGTGAAGGGATCTGTCTTCTTAGAGCAACTTCAGTTGAAGTGATGGAGGACAAATGGTACGCAGAAATGCATTCTAATGTTCAGCCGAGGCTTCAGTACTTTGAGCGGGTATCTCCTAAATCTGCAGTCCTTTCTGTGTGAAACTCCTGCTTGGGCAAAAAAAAAAACAAAACCCAAACATATATGCAGCAGATAAAAAACTGGTGACAATGATGATCACAATATAATATTCCAAGCAAATAAATAGTCTGCAAACACTAACTGTGGGATAAGCTTGATCTGTGACCTAAAATGAAAGCCCAGTCTTAGCTTAATTTAGCTTTTTGTTTTTCAGTTGTGTAGTAAGTAATGTAATATGTCATTGCTATCATTTGCAGATAACTAAGTCAAAAGCACAAATGCCTGCTTAACCCTGCTCTGGGTGCTGGTAGGGTGCGTAATGTAGTTTTGTTGAAGAGACAGGAGTTTACATCTTGTTACAGACCTGTTATCACCACAACACCTTACTCTAACCTAGGTGCTTTATGCAGATTTTGTAGAAAGAAAATGCTGGGATATAAACTGGGTAAAAAAAAATATGCTCACTGGATGTGTTCCAGGTTTTTGCAGAATTGTTCAACAGCAACATTTTTGTTTGGTGACAGAGTTGATTTCACAGTCAATCTGATAAAAGTAAACTTTACACATCAAGTTCAGTTGAGGTGCACAGTGTCCTCTGTAGCTCTGGGTGGAGCTTTACAATATTTGAAGTTTTTAAGTTAAGTTGTTAAGAATTTTTAAGAAAAATCCTGCCTTGGGTTTGAAAGAAGCAGGTATTCAAGATGTAGAAGGGACTAATTAAAGCTGCTATTGAGTTGCATTATGGAGATTGTAGGATCCAGTGATTTTTGAGCTTTGTCTGCACTATAGAGACAGAATATCTATCATTACTGCTTCAATTCTGACAATACTACTTTTCTTTTCTTTCTTTCTAAATCCTTTTATCCGGGGAGACATGGAAAGAGGACACACTACACAAACGTGCAAACGCCAAAATAAAGGCACACCATTCACACAGATAGGTAAAAAAGAAACAAACACACATGGAGAGAGGGAGAGGGAAGAATAACATGTACACAAGGCAGACACAGAGGCAAGAGAGGAGGCTGAATCTCCTGGACAACAAAGATCCAGATCCAAAAGATGTGGAATGAAGCACTGTCAACCAGAGGAAAGAAAAACATCCTCCGATGGTCCAGAACTGAGAAGACTCAGTGAAAAGAGAGGACAGGGAGAACAGGAGAGACAGACACACACACACAGAGGCACACAGATGTGCTTGTGGGAAAACAAACAAACAAATGTTTAGACAGACCCAGTGGTTTTCACAAAGTTTACAGTATTCTTCAGCAGCAGGACAAACATGGACTATCCAGCCAGACTGATGTTCACAGCGAGGTTATTCCAGATGAAAGGGCCATGATAGACATGTATGAAGGGGTGTGTCTAGTTTCAGTTTTGTATGTCATCAGAAGTGCCTCTGATCTGACAACGATAGGGGTCCAATGAGGGGAAGCTAAAATTGCTGTAATGTGGTTAATTGGTCTAGTTTTTGCTTAAATTCTATCTGCACCATTCTGCAGCACTCTTTAAAAACTGTTTGTATGAGCGTGAGACAGGTCCCATAACAAAATGTGAAAATGACCAGGTCTGCATGAGAGACATGAATGAATTTTGTTGTGCTTTCTTTAAAGTTTTGACCAAATGAGAGGGTAGATTCTGAGGTTAGGTTAGGTTATGCTTTGAGAAATCACACAAGTGTTAAGAGTTACCAGTGATCAAAGTGGTATTTTTGGTGAGTGGAGCCAATGACCAGCATCTCAGTTTTATCAGAATTCAGGAACAGGAAATTAAACGACACCTACAAAAAAGAAGCAGTAATTTAATAATTTGTGAATGATCATACACCTTTATAAGCACATACAACTGAATATCACCAGTAGTGGAAATTAAAGCCATGGCTGAGTAAAATTTTGCCAAGAGGTGACATAAAAAGAGAAAGGAGTAGAGGGCCAAGAGCAGAGCCCTGAGGTACTCCATGTTTCACATAAGAAATTTTTAATGTAGTAGATAGGCAAGAGTTTAGTCATGGCAGAGCCAAGCCAGGGACCCCAAACTGACTCTCCAGTCAGTCTAGGAGTATACAATGATAAATTACTTCAGAAGCCACACTGAGGGGGGTTTAGGAGGCATGTGGTTAGTTTAGACCAATAACACCAGTACAAGGACAGGCTAGTGTTCTTTCAAATTTAATAAGAAAGTGGCCTGACACCACAGATGTAGTGCAGTGAGGATTAGATTTCTGTACAAACTGAGTGAAACCAAAAGTATCAAGACATGCCAGAAACGCTTCCTTTCGAGAGTCAAAGTCCTTATTCTACTGAATATTGCAATGACCAATAATGGAAACACGCAAATTGTTCTCATAATGGGGCATAAGGGCCAGGTGATCTATAATGAACCAAAAGGTGGAATCTGCTCTGATCAGTGGGAACAGGTTTCATAACAGGTGGGGTACCACTGAGTCCAGCTGGTAGAAAGAGACCAAGTCTAGCTGGTGGAAAGAGACAAAGGAAAAGAGGTCACTCATGTCTTATTCGCAAACACACGTTACAATTTTTTCTCCATTTAAAATTTGTTGAAAGATTGGATGCTCACTCAGCTTGTAAAACCACAGGATGCTGTTGTTAACTAGAAACCTGTGGGGGGTTGAAGGCTTTGGTTTGGGCTCAATGGATGGCATCATATACTTCAGCTGCTGCAGTCTCTGTTCATGTATTTGTGCGCAAATTCATTTATTTTGTTTTCTGGTAAACTTCAAATTTTCATTTAGATACAAAAAGTCTCACAAAACATGAAAATAACCGAATTCTGCATTTTTACAAAAGAATAAATACTTGCAATATCAGGGATGCACCTCATCTTCATCACAATGAATACAAATGACTCAAACTTCTTCACAAAGATAAAATCCAAGTATAAAGAGGGATAACTGTGACTTGGTCCTCTGGCACAACCAGGCAGTCAAACAAAGGGAGGACCATTAACACATTAAAATTTCATTTCACTGTAATTGGGGATTTTCTTAATTTGACATGTTTTACTCCCATAAAAGCACTACAGACTGACGTGCTGTCCTCATGGCGTCTTTCATGACATACTAAGAAGAATAAGGGATAAACACTGTAGACTTCACACCTTATATCAACACACGCTGTTTCACTTTGGTCACTGAAGCAGTTCAGACCTGCTGATGGTCTTATGTGAAGATCAAACGTTGTTTACGGTTCTTATAGCTGGATATGGTGTTCTCTATTGTTAGACACCCGCCGTTTTCTCCCAGCTCACATCACGCTGCGGCAAAAGTCAGGTGGAGTCCAGTTTGCTGTCTCTCCCCCATCCCACAGCCCGCATGTGACTCTTAATTCCCATGAAGTGTTGGAACATTTTCAGACAAAGGCTCGCTGTTATCCGGCCGGCACAGATGGGTTACCGACGCCGAATTTGCTTGAAAAGACAAAAGAGGACTCTAACCGTAAGAGCAAAACTGAGGAGAAATGTACCACCCCCACCCACATCACCCTGCATCCCAGAGGGCCGGTGAGGGGCGCGTGCAGCAAGTGTGCCTCTCAGTTTCGGGGCAGAGCCTGGCCTTAGCGTCGCAACAAGATCATGTGGTGACCTTCACGTTTCACCACAAAGTATACTCGAACATATGCACAGCTGAATCGCCCCCAATTCTTTGTAATTTGTAGTAAACATTCTCATCCTATTGTGCCATAAAAAGCGACGACTCAGATGCAGTTTAATGATGAAAAGTGCTGGGCGGAAACCATTTATAACTCGTGTAGAACAAAAATATAAAGCTGACGTTTGCCTTTGCATATTATGCAGTTTTGTATTTGAAATTCTGCATGAGTTATGTGCTTGAGAAGCTGTCACCTTGTCAGAATAAAACTACTGCTGCATGTTTTTTGGGGGGTTCTCAATGTGCGTTTTCCACGATTGAATATTTCTTTCGAAAGCAGCCCTGTGGGCGCAGTCATGCAATCTGCTCTTCCAGACAAACATCTTTCATCTCCATGGACAGACTGAGCTTTGTGTTTCGTCATCACCATATAATATTGATAAACAAGCATCTCATGATAGCTTGGACGCTAAAATATCCGGGAGTCAAGCTGAAGGAGACAATTGTAGCACGGAGTTTCCACAGGGGGGGCGAGAATGGTTTGTTTCAGTTGGACACTAACAACATGGACCTATGACAGGCATGCAGATGGGGTACCCACGCCAAAACTGCGTGGAGATCATGTGCCGTGTGTGAAAAGTTTATAGAAAAAAGAGTGCACGCAGGGCAGCCTGTGTGTGTGTGTGTATGTGTGTGTGTGTGTGTGTGTGTGTGTGTGTGTGTGTGTGTGTGTGTGTGTGTGTGTGTGTGTGTGTGTGTGTGTGTGTGCACGCGCGCAAGGATGAAGCAGATCTACAGTGGGACAGAGAGACTCGCTCGTCATGATGCTGGTGTGGTGCAGGAGGAGGGTGTGGGGGGTTGGAGTCGATGGATGGAGGGGGTTAAAGGCTCGGTAACAGACAGCCATCTGGTCCCCGTGGCGCGTGCTGCGCGCGTGGTTCCCCTGAGTGCAGTGGTATTTGATGGGTTGTCATGCCTCTGTAGTTTTTATTTAGCGTCTGAAAGTCGCAAAGCTGTATTACAAAGTTTGATTCATTCCTCGGAGGACTGTTTAGGACATGATTGTTGGTTTTGGAATGCAGCAAGTTCGTAAGTAAATATGAATAACACTCAATATAAAACTCAGGCTCATTTTTATATTTCGCGGTGGCTATTGTGATTGAAGTACATGCTCTCTCAATACCCACCCTCTGTTTTCAGCCCCAACCGCCCTGCGTGAGGCGTTGGCAGCAGTGGCATACACCCTACAGGTAGAGACTCCCCCCGGGCAGAAACAGCATAAAAACGTCATATGCAAAACTATTGTTGTCAAAATCTAAGAGCAGATGTTATTTGAAAGTAGCGTGGCTTGGGTATGAGATTGGAGTACGAGTCTGTATCTCTGTGGACACGCACACAAGACTGACCCCTATGCCAGTAATGCAAGTATTGCACCCTATAGTTCCTATAGTTCAGCATGTGCATTTTTTAATTTAAAAATGATATGTAATGTAAAAGATATGTTATACAACTTGGACAAATTACACACAATAAACTACAGTATACCACTTCCAACAGGAACAAGAAATTCAGCAGGCAAACAAATCTTCAGGATGATGTTGCGGAGAAATATATTTTAATGTAGTCTGTTAAAGCACAAGATAAGTGGATGCAATACAGCTTATATTTTATACTGCACTTTTTCTACCACACTGCGTAATTACTCACCAGTAACTACATAGTGCATATACATATATGCATGTGCGCGCTCATGTAAACACAAACAAATTATTCTATCCACTGTATTTGAAATAATGAACTTACCTTCCAATAATTTTGTATTATGTAGCCTACCACTAATTTATTATTTAATTTTTTGTAAACTGAAGAGATTTCAGAACTAGTATTTGGTGAATGCGCATTCGGTGCGTCCGCCTTTAAAGCTTCTTTACGCACATATTTCTTCAGCTTCTTGACGCAGATTTTGTTTAATTTGTTGTATGGATCATAATGCAGACACGCACCGCGGTTGTTACGCATGGATTAAAGAAGACAGATGGTTATCTTCCTATACTTGATGGTTTTGTGTTGTTTTCACCGAATACGCAGCCATTCCAAATCGTTTCGTGTTGGCTTGGGGGCGTACCCGTGACGCACGGAAACCGACGCCATGGACCTGGATATATACCGCAGCCTTCTGCCGTTAGAGACACAACTTCGTTGACTCCTGTTTTGGACACTTCTCTGGCACAAAGACGACCCTGAAAATGTCTCCAAACATGACTTGTGAAGCTCTCCAGTCCTTTTCTCCAAGGCTATCTGTGGCCAAAAGAAAAGAAGCTCTTGAACTCAGAAAGGTAAGCGGAACCACTGATTTTTGCTTCAATATCTGACTCATTTTGTCTAATGTTTTGCACTTCATAGAAAGAATGAATGCTAAATTTGATGTGTTCTTTTCAGACTATGAAACCTTTGATGGAAAAAAGAAGGCGCGCACGTATCAACGACAGCCTGAACCATTTGAAAAACCTCATCCTTCCCCTCACAGGCAGAGATGTAAGTCATTCCTTAGATTTAAATATGGGCAGATAACACTTATCAGATTTACTAAAGTCAAAGCATCATTTAGGCTCATATGTTTAACATTTGCTTTTTATTATTTTTTCCAGAAGACTCGCTACTCCAAGCTTGAGAAAGCCGACATCCTGGAAATGACTGTGACGTTCCTCAGCGACATCCCCCCTATTAACGCCAAAAGTGAGTTATGGTTCTGCTTGTTTTCACTTTTAAACCACGTTTATTGATAGACAAATGTGTGTACAATGAACTCTTGTCATTTTTTGGACAACGAAACTAACATTTCATTGCCTTTTCAGATTCCACAGACAGCTACAAGGAAGGCTACAAAGCCTGCCTCCAGCGCGTCTCCGCTCTGCTTCCCAAAACCAGCCTGGATCCAGACGCGTGTCGGCGGGTGAACGACTTCGTTCAGCAGTCCGTGTCCGCCACCGTCACCCCAACTTGCCTGAACTGCTGCGCTCAGAGCTCCAGGACCTTCCCTCAGATCCAACAAAAACTCCAGAGCCTCAAATCCAGCTTCAGCTCCAGACTGGAGAGCCATTCCCACAACAGCAGCAGCGCAGTGGCTCCCAGCAGAGCGCAGCCTGCAGGCCCGCAGGCCGTCAGCGCTGCCATGTGGAGACCTTGGTAGATATCTTCAGTTAAAGTGTTCGGGTCTCCCAAAAACCTGTGAAAAGACTGTATAGTGATTCATATATAGGAGACATGTTGAGATAGCATCATATCACATGTATCACTTGTAAATATGCACAGTAATTCATTGCCTCTGCTGATGAAAAGCCAGAATTCATCATGAAATCGTATTGGTTGAGTATTATATACTTACGTTTTGCGCACGCGTCTGTTGTCCTATATAAGTTGACAAGTTTAGACAGTCGTATTTTTTAAAAATCTGCATGTATGTATACGTTAAAGATTTAGTCCTTCTTGAGGACTAAGTGACAAAGGGCCGGTGAAACAGCCCTGTAAGACCCAAAGGGTCAGTGTGTATCAGTTTGCACTGGAGACTTCAGTGTCCTGAGTCTGTGCAGATGAGCTTTGTAGACATATGTGTCACTGCAAGTATCTCTGTTGGGACGTGTTTTATTTTTGCTATTTTCAGCAAATGTTGTATATATGTTATATAAACACAAATAAAACTGCGATATCGTGGTTAAATCTTGTCTTGTATTCTTGTAGACATCTTATGCTTCGTAAGAGTATTGGTCTTTATTCTTTAACGCAGCCATAAAAGGTGATATGACGGCCATATATGATGAAAAGAAAACGTTATTTAGTTGGCACAACACACACACACACACACACACGCACACACACACACACACACACACACACAGAGAGAGAGAGAGAGAGAGAGAGAGAGAGAGAGAGAGAGAGAGAGAGAGTCAGTCAGTTTATCTTTGTCTACTACGCATTGAAACTACAGGGAGAGAAAAAAGCAATTCAGAACAAATGTCACACAGCAAAGTGTACACACAGACCATGTGAGATATTACAGAAAGGCAACAAAAACTGTTTAGAGGCCGCCTCCTTCAGCTTCAGCAGCATTTGGTTCAGCAAATATGATGTAATGTTCCCTTATATTGAGCCACTTCCCTGTTTAATGAGCAAAGGCCCGTGTGACACATCTGCCAAGCAAGTTTTTATTACGCAGGATACAAAACGTCAGTCAGTGACTCCCAACTGAATTTGTGGTCAAACGCGCCCTCAACAGGATACATGAGGTAACGCCCCTACAGTCTTCATGTCGGTGCAAATGTGGTCTCTGCTGCCCCCCTCCGACGGCTGTAGGTACTGACACGGCTGTGCTTTCTATTTCTGTAGTATTAGCCTCTTCTAAAGCCACTGGCTAGTACATGTAAACGAAAGTGGTGTTGTTTGGTTTGCTTATTCTTATTCTATAATCGTAGCCTGTTTTTAAGACACATTACATGAAATGAAAACGACGTGCTCCATCATATAAAACATCCCTTTTTGCATTTCCGTGAAGCACTTTCCCTCCATGAGTCATTTGTCAGAGAGACGGTAAGAGGAGCAGCCGGCAGACACCGGAGGAGCTGATCTCCCCTTTCATCACACACAAATCTCGCTGCAACACGAGACCAACAAACCCCGAGACCTTATCATCATCATCACCATCATCATCATCACCATCACCATGTCGGTACCGCAGGCGCGCGAGGCACCATCCTCCCTTCAATTATGCAGGTAGGACACATTATGCGCGAGCAACCTTCAAATGCTAGTAACGTGCTGCTGGTCGGCAAATGACGGGAAGCGAGCAAGGCTGCCGGCTCACAGGAAGGGAACCCAGATAATCCGCTTCGTGTGCTGCTGTCACACACCGGACGACAGCCTGTAGTCCGCACCGACACACAGTCCATATTCTGCCTGTTTAATCTAATCTATGACAAATGAGACGACGTGTTTTGAGGATGTTTAGCCCGCGGACTGGCGGCGGAGGTGCAGACTGTCTGTGTCGCATGTCGTCTGTTAGACCTCCGGCTGGACGCGCGCTAAAACTACCAAGGACACTCTAAGGTCGCCATAATTTTACCGAAACTCCAATAAAACTCCTAAATTTTGTTGCGCAAGCTTGAATGATTTGGCTTCTGTAAATAGTTAGTTTGGACTGTGTCCAGATAATCGTTCTGTAGTTAATTTCTTGTTCACTTCTCCAAAGACAGAAAGCGGAGGCAGATCACAGAGCAAACAGCCAGCTGTGGTAATGACTGCTGCCTATTAAAATATCGTTGCAATGAGTTGGTTTGCTTTTCCAGCAGCATGCTGACGTTGTAGTACTTGTACTGGCCCGTAGGTGGAGCTGCACCCCAGTCACAGCCCAACAGCTCTGTGTGCACTGAGCTGCTCCTAAAAAAAGACAATTCAGGTGAAGCTTAGTTGTACTGTCAAAAAAAAAAGCCCCATACCTTTAAATTTTCTCAAAACAGTAACCTAAACAGTTCTATACCTGGTTCATCTAGCTGCTTGTGCCACATTCTGTTGACCAACTCACTGCTTTGTGTGTGTGTCCTCATTCAAGGGAAGAGGACACATTCAGCCTGAGATTAAGACA
This sequence comes from Chaetodon trifascialis, assembly GCF_039877785.1. Lineage (NCBI taxonomy): Eukaryota > Metazoa > Chordata > Actinopteri > Chaetodontiformes > Chaetodontidae > Chaetodon > Chaetodon trifascialis. Next base: position 15,953,797 of record NC_092063.1, read on the forward strand.
CAACCACTCCTTGCACACATGCTTTGGAAAACCTTAGTGAATACTGTCTTGAACAGAGAGCCTGAAAGTGGATTCTGCTGTTGAATTTTTCAATTGAATTCAATTCAGTTCATTTCAGTTCAGCTCAATTCAATATATTTATTTATTCAGTATAATTCATCATATTCTGCCCTGAATGGTCCTTAGAGTCCCTTCAATGACCGCCCCTCAGGTATTCCCACAAACATGTCATTGCGTTTGTCAGGTTTTAACAGCTTTAAAACCATGTTTCAAGAAAAATGAGCAATGAAAATGTCCACCTGTCTGGTCATTTTTATGTAAACATATCCTGAAAGGAAAGATAGTATTTTGTATCATCAAGTTATAACCTGAGCGTAGTTACATAGAGCCTGCAGATAGGCTTAATGCTCTGTACGAGCCATTAACTGCATTGTGTAAGAGTTAGAATACAAAGCTGATCAGGTGATTAAAGCACTTTGAGCTGAACTTCTTGTACAAAAGATTGTGTACAAATAAAGTTTCTTAAAGTTTTCTTGTCATTATTATTGTGGCCTGAGTGGCAGCTGTGAAGCTGTCTTGACCTCAGTAGAATAGAAATGGCTTAAGTGGACATGAGCCATAGCTGGATGATGGTCAGACTGTTCTCAGGTTCATTTCTGATGAGATGTTACTTTTCTGCTGCATCAGTTTCCAGGAAGCTGTGTTGCCTACATAGGAAGAGAACTACTACACTCCCCACAATGACCTTTGTCCTCAGTTCAGAACGGTTTACATGGGTGTGTATGTAAATATAGCGCGTATAATCAGATTGTTTGATGTTGAAATGTGAAATGGTGTGTTCAGATATACCTTTATTAGTCCCACAGTGGGGAAATTTCAGAGAAAAAAAGCTCACAGTGAGCGGGAGCTGCTGTAACAGGCTGCCACTCGTGCGGCGCCGGAAGTAAGGTGTTGTAATTCTATTTTCCACCATCATGCTAACGTACTTTCATCAGAAACATGAATTATATGCAGAAATAATAACAGAAAGAACTCTGCCAAACAACATAACTAACTTCACAACATGCGGCCCACCATCAGTGGGCATTTCTAAGTGTTAAAGTTTTTGAAGAACTTGACCAGGACATGTGCATTGCCCTCTGATTCTCCTCTACTCTACCTCTACTGCTTCGCTGAGTCAAAACTTTCCTAACCTGGGAGCTTATAGCCAGTGAGCCACTCTCTGCACCACAGTAATTTCCTCCCAAAACATTCATTTTGTGCCTACAACATGTCCAAAAACAGTGCAACCTACATTGTGTATAGCCTCTCCAGAGCTTCCCCTGCCTCTCCCCTCCTCCGGCCTTTTTATTGGCCGCCCTTTGCTGCTTACATCAAGTTCAAACATCCTCCCACTTGAACCACTCTGGGATACGTAGACTTCCCGTTTCCTAATGGCCTGATCATTACACTGTCTCAGCTCTGCTCTCTCATCCTTAGTTTTACAGTACATTTGGAAACACTGTACGCATTCATATTGCTGTTTTTCCACTGAGGCCTTGAATATAACTTGATTTGCTCTCCTGTAAATCTTGACTCGGTCCAGATGAGTGTTTGAATGAACTTTTAACTGACCGAACAGCTTCCTGACTGTAGCCCTTCTTTCTTCCTTGTTACTTTTCTGCACAGTTTAGGTCACATCAGTTTGGGCTGAGCGACTGCAACACTTGTTTACTACTGCCTCCTTATGAATGTGGTAGTTTAGGATTACACTTGATTGCAGGTTGCTTTGGATGCGAGCGTCGGGTAAATGTCTAATATGTAAATGATAGTTTTTCCTCTGGCTGAGCAAACATACAGTAATACATTTGTGGGCATGAGGTGTTTCACTTTATGTTCGAACAGCTGCGAGTGTTTGGCAAATTCCAGTTGTACCTGGTAATGTGAGATTGCCTTTGTAAAATACAGTTTGACCCTCTTTGTAATGCAGATTCCGCTTCAGTCCTTTGTCTTTTGCTGTGTTCTTACTGTCGGGACTCGGGTCAAAAATGGCATCAAGATATGCTTTTCTGAGGCTGACTTACAGTTTTCGCCACTGTTCTTCTTGGCACAGGTAAACATGACGTTTTGTTATTTGTTCCAGCAGGCGAAAAGAAGATTTTGATTGTGGTTTGTGCATTTGTTTATGGCAGCACTGTGCCTTTCCAGTTAGTTGTAAGTTCTATTTTGATGGTGTAGCTATTTTAACCAATTGTGAAAAAACACGATCAACTTTTAGGTGTAGCCGAGACCAGTCTGCACACCATAGCCTGATTGGCCGCTCTGTATATTTTTACATATTTAGTGTTCATTTATGCATACATTGTTGTGTACTTTTGAATATATTCAAAATATGTGGCTTTAGGTGCAGCTGTGCTTTGCACCTGTTACCGTGTATGTTTGTCTGCTGGTGGAGTTTTTCTAAAAGCTATGATTAGATTTAGCTGGATTTTGGCTCTTATAGCTGTTTTGGTTGTGGTCTTGGTCTGGCATTTTAAATTTTGTTCTAATTCCTGGATTATTTGTTATCGCTGAAGAAAAATCCCATTGAGAAAATGTTTTCATACATGAAGCAAATAAGGATGCAGTTTCCGAAAGACAGTGCACATTGTAACTTGACAGGAACAGCAGTTCTGAAGTGTGCTTTGTTTTTGGCCTATTGGCAGGTATGTTAGATATTTCTTAGTCTTCTTGTCAGCTGTGGCACAAAAAGCTCAGAGTGATAATGTCAGATTTTATTGGTAACCTGTTTGTGCCTCAGTGAGTCTGTTGAGATCCAGTTTATCCAGTCCTGACGCCTAGGCGGGATCAACTGCATGACATCAGTCACTGGCACAATATAAGGGCCCAAATCTCAGAAAATGTGGATGAGGAGATCATACAGAAGGGAAGTGGGTTAGAGAATAAGACTGAGTGCAAAGATGCGTTGCTTTCGACCTCGGATCAGCAAGCCGGCAGCTGAAGTGGATAAGACATCAGCGGTGGTGGAGGCACGCCAAGCGAGTCAAAGTCAGCAAGTCAGCAGAGATGTCAGGAAAGGTGGGGAGGCAGGAGCTCAGCAGGGCTCGAAATATCAACTCAGCAGGTAGTTTATCTCGCGCGCGCACACACACACACGCCAGGAAAGCTGAATATACTGGAGCCTGTCTGGTTCACTCTCTCTCTTCCCCCAGCGCACACGCAATTTACGGTTTTCAAAAAAATAATTAGAAGAATGCTGGAAATGCTACTCAGCAGTGCTTTTGTTTAATGTCTTGTTGTTCACACTGTGCCTTCTCTGACACGATCCGTTTCGCATCAGTAGTATTTGTCATAGTATTGTTTTATTAGACTGCATTGCCATATACAAGAGTTACTAGTTTGTTTTCTGGTTACTACGTGTAATACAGAAATGTCAAGAACGGTTAGTTTGTGGTGTGAAATTCCCCAAATGCTTAGATGAAACTCTGACTCAGACAGGAAGTGACCTTTACTCTGTAATTCATATACAGCAATCAAGGAACACTAATTACTTCAAGTAATCTACAGAGGCTTAATTATTTATTTAAGTATTGTATGAGTGGTGATCAGTTTTATGAGAAGCAAATAATCACCTTCCTGTAAAAAGCAATTTCTTGCTTTGTACTGCGCGCGCACACACACACACACACACACACACACACACACACACACACACACACACACACCCATTGTGTTTTTCATCACTTGTGGGGACATTACATAGACTTACATTCATTTTCTGGAGCCTTACCCTAACCCTAAGCACTATCTGTCTATTCCTAACCCTGTACCTAACCTAACCTTACCTAACCTGTAACCCTATCCTCAGTCTGCACCCTAAAATTTAATGATTTACATTAAGGGGACTTGCATTTTGTCCCCATAAGGCAGGTGAGTCCCCACAATGTAAACAGATTTTTGTCCCCACAACGTGATAAATACCAGGTCACACACACACACACATACTTGGAAAGCATTCCCGTTTGGCACACAATTAGTCAGATCTCAGTGGTGCATTCCTTATTCAGTTGTGATCTCATGCAGTGTGTATGGACACAGATTAGACTGGAACTGGTAAAACGAGTTTAACCCACACACAAAAAAAATTGCGAACAGCTGATGTGCATGACAGCGTGCTGCAGCGTCAGCGAGACTGTACGAAGTCATCAGATAGACATGGGGAGGTGAGGCCAGAGTCAAGAAAACATGATACTCTTGACTTTGTGGAAAACACGGCAACAAAAATGTTTTTCAAAATCAGCGTTGAGCTCATCACGTGTGCACGGCGTGTGCACTCAGCTCGTGAGTGACTGTTGAGAAGCACATCACAGCAGATGTGTTCCTAGATAGTTTTCAGAGACTTTCATTGACAAACATGTCAGATTCTTGTCTGCTTCTTCTTCTTCTTTTTTTTTTTTTTTACACGGGGGTCACACCCACTTCCACTCAGTGTCAGCCTCATTCAGCTGAATAAATCAGTCCTTAATCATCTCAGGTGATTGAAATGCAATAAGTAACTGCTCAGTGACTTAACTTGACAGCTGATTAGCACGTCCTCTACCCTCCACAGCCCATGTTGCTGGTTCAGTCTCGTTCACAAATATGTGAACGGTGAAATTATGACTTGGCACGGCGGGTCGGGTTGTCACATTCATTGATCGATAGCATTTTATTTTCTAACAGGGTGCCAAGAATAACACAAGGCTCTAATAACACATGTTGTAATCCTATCATCAGCTCCATGGTCATGCCTTCTAATCGTGTCTGTTCATTGCAGGATCATGCGGCCAAACGACGCAAACATTGTGGGCAACGTCCACGGCGGCATCATCCTCAAGATGATTGAGGAAGCCGGATGCATCATCGGCACGAGACACTGCAACACACAGAACGGGGTAAGAAACCGGAAACACATTCCCGACTCCTGATTACTTTATTATGCCATGGTGTCCAGTCGCAACTCTTCGCTCCTTATGTTGAGTGAAGGTTCATTTTTAGCAGTAGGATACGTGTCCAGTAGTAAGTGTTCCTTTTCCACACCTGGATAAACAGACTAAAACATAATGTGCACAGTAGTCTGCAGTGCAGAATTGTCTTCATTGCACAACAAGTGTGAACTGCTTCAAACTAGAAAGACCTGACTTATATTGACCATTGATTGGAAAAATGATTCTGTGGTCGAGCTATTTCTCTCTCCAGCATGTGATGGCTCATTGTTTTGCTTCATGAGATTTAGAGCTAAAAAGCTTTTAAAACCACTGCTTTAGAGAACACAGCGTGTTTATTAACATGCTGCTTGTCGAGCATTAAAAGAAGTTGATTTATTCAAATTGAGATTGTAGTCTTTAAAATCTAAGTTCCACAGTAAAACTTTGTTTATTAACATTATGCAACAGATTGTTTCCTGCGTGTTAATCATGCATGCATATTGTTCTTATTCAGCATTGCCCCACCCTGCTTTGTTTTTCCTTCTTTTCACCTGGTGAACTTTAACCGGCTTCAGACTTGCATCACTCGATTGTCATCTCACCTTCTGCATTGTGATCATATTGTGCTGATGTCCGACATTTCACTGTTCAGATAAGACACACACATTCTTGGACATAATGTCCAAATACACTACAGCACACGTGCTTTGTAAAGCCACACTGAACCACTGAAATAAAGAATGAAGACACTGGCTTTCAATTTTCAAGCTAATTCCTTCAGATCACATTGTACTGTTCACTATTTATGATTGCAAAATGCTATGTAGTGTTTTTATATCCAATTCCATTTCTATGGTTTATGTTTAGTGGTTATGTCATATCCTCCTGAGAACCAAGGAAAAAAGTATCTTTCAGTTTTCAGTTTAATTTTTTTTTTTGTGATTTCCTGCCTCTGTGGAGCTAAAACAACAACTCACAATTTAGAATTTTGTAAAAATATTTTTATTTTAGATTTTACAGCATGTCCACTGTAGTGGACAACAGAACAATTTTACCATAACACAACGAAATCACAATAGACTGACAAGAAAACAAGAATGTCTATCCATTTTTTAAATGAACCTGAACATTTGGCCTGTATCTTTTGTTGAACTACTGAACAAAATTGGCATTATTAAACATTCATAACATTGCTATTGTATTTTTCCTAACAAAAAGTTTAACTGAATTCTGAATCCAATTTTATGATTCCATAGTTATAATAGATGATTACCATAGTTAAAAAAAACAGTATCAATATTTGACTGATCTTTTCTCTTTTCCTTTGCTGCAGTCTGCATTTTGTCTCCGCATGAAAACAAAGTTCCCCTCATCCCACCCAAACACATGAGATATCATTGGAAAGGCCAGGATGTCCTCTACTGAGCACACCAGGACTCAGTAGGGCAGCTCAAAGGAGTCAAAAGATATAGACCAAAACCAAATGTCCACTACAGAGGACATAAATGAATAGGCTTGGTCTCAGGAGGATATTACATGTAGGTGAAAGTTTCCAGTCAGTCAGTCAGTCAGTACTTAATTTGTATAAAACCTTTCATACATACAGGGCGATGCAGGTGATAAAAACAGTAAAATCACAGATTTTTGGATGACCTCCCTTTACACTAATATTCTGTAGGAGAAGCAAGTTCAGAGTTTGGATGAGCAGGATTTTATCCTGGTGACTGTGATCAAATGATTTAGAAGAATTTTAAATTCCTGACAGCCCACAATGAAGCAGAACAGTTTTCAACAATTGCTCAGCCCAAGTTACACTTGAACCAGGAAAACACTGAGTTACAAAGGAAATGTCTTATCATAATCAGCTGCAAAGTACTCACTGTCACATCTGCGCCGAATGTCTGAGTTCCCTCTGTCACCACCAATCCCTTTAGGCTGATTGCAGTCGCACACATTTTGTTTGCATTTTGTATTTATCTTTGACAGACATCACGGTACCTTTAAACTTGTCTGATTAGCGGCTCTGTGCTGTGGCACCGGAGACATTAAGGTCAAATGTTTTCGAACACAGCTGCTAGTGCTTATTGATACTGTTGCTTACTGTGCCGTTATCAGTAGAGAGTGATGAACAGGGTGTCCGCGGAGTCTAAAAAAGTCTAAAAATAGACATTTTCAATTTTAGGCCTAAAAAAGTCTAAAATACAGAGATATTTTGCATTGTAAGTCTAAAATCTCATTTGGGTAATTTAAGACCTAGGTTACAGTGCAAAATATCGATGTAGGATAAATGTAAAAATTATTATTCTTGCTTCCAATTCCCGTCCATTACCCACGCCGTTCAGTTTTTTTTGTTACGGTGGCTTATGGTCCTTGTAGTTCTGTTAGCGGAACTCACTGTTAGCGGAATGCACAATAAAACTACAGATGTGAGGTCGTCACAGGATATTGGAGCGAGGCGCGAATAGTTGTCAAGTAATGTACCCGAGACGAATGGCAGCTGGACAAAACACAAGAAATGGGCAAGTGCAGATTTAATAATTGCTGGCTCGAACGACAGGATTTTGCAGACTGGCTCAAACGTGTTCCTGACAATGACACTGAGGCGCACTGCACGTTGTGCAAAAGAGCACTGAAGCTCGGGACCCTGGGAGTGAAGGCACTCGATTTCCACGTTAAATCCAGTAAACACCAGGCCTCTCTGAAAGCAGCACGTGAGTCTCGTGGAATTGCCCAGTTCTATCCGGTGGCAGGCACATCCACAAATGATGCTTCAAATGATATACGCGACCTAATGGGCTCGACACAAACGATGAAGCTGTAAATAACTGCATTAAATCTGTAAATAGTATATTAATCTGTACATACTGCATTTTATCTGTACATATATTCAGGGTGCGATTTGTAACTGCGGTCACGCCAGCCGTCTCTCGTTTTGGCGTGGTCAAGCCAGCCGCTCCAATATTTTAAGAGCGTTTTTATTACAGACTTTATGGCAAACACACAGAAACAAGTGGGAAAGTCAGTGCATTAGAAACTAGAAATTCATAAAAAATACTAAATGTGTCCAAATGCAATAAAAAGACGTGTGTCATAGAGCAGGCTTAGATCTACTGTCCTGTCCATTGAGCTATAATGTTCATATTTACATTATGACAGGTATTAAAAACACATACAAAATTATTAAATGTAAAAAAAAAAATAACTGAAAATGTTGCTTGCTGTAGTCTCTTGGCTCCATGTTTGTTTCAATGACAATAAATGTTGTCATTTGAATGCAATCTGGGTCTGTTTTTTCTTATTTTTAATACCTCGTGAAGGTCTTAAATTTAATCCACGATGGTCTAAAAAAGGTCTAAAATAGTCTAAAATTGCACTTGTTCAAACCTGCAGACACCCTGGATGAAAGTCGTTGTTCACTTAGTTCCATCTTAAAAACTCACTTTTTCTTAAATGTTGTGAATGTATGTTTTTTATTTATGTAAGTTTTAAGTTTGCTGTTTCTCCTCTCAAGGACCGCTGTTTGGCAGTTCTGGTTCGGGTGGAGAAGACAGAGTTCTTGTCCCCCGTGTACATTGGCGAGGTCGTCCAGGTCACCGCTGAGATCACTTACACCTCCAAGCACTCACTGGAGGTGCAGGTCAAAGTCATGGCTGAAAACATCCTCACAGGTGACTAATTGTGATGTTGGCACTTGATACTTTTACCCCAAGCACGTACTTAATAAAGTCCAGGGATTGCTTTAATATGTCCGATAATATGTTGAAACATTTCATTGTAGGCGGACAATTGAAGTCTGTTGTTTATAGAAGTAATAGAAAGTTATCACTGCTCACCTCACCTGTGCAGCAGCGTTCACCTTTAGCCTCATTCTCACCCGCATCGCTCCAGACGAGGGAAAGGAATGACAGACATTCAGGTGCACACAAGGATACACACACACACACACACACACACACACACACACACACACACACACACACAAAAACACTTGTTAGTAGTAGTCATGTTGTATTCATTAATGCGACAGCAGATATGCTGTCAGTTCGTCTGTGATAGAGATTAGTGAGACTCATGCAATGTTCAGTTACCTACAGTGACAGAAACAAACACTGTGTATGTAGGTATTGCAGTATTAATGTAAACGTATATATTTGACAGCTCTTTCATACTGCAGAAGTTTTTTCTTGTTATCCTTGTCTGGGCAAAATATTCTACAATATAATTTATCTTTGAGTTCTAATTAAGATGATGTTTGTTTTCCATTGCACCTGTCACCTGCCAGGTGTGCATCTGATAACACTCAGTTTGACATCAGTTAGAAAAAACTGATGTCAAACTGAGTGTAATAACAATGGCTCTGTTCTATTCACGTGTCCCAGTCAAACATGACGGTGTGACAGTGTGTCAGCGTGCACAATACCAGGACCAGAAAGCGAAGCAGCTTAGCGCATTTCAGCCATCATTCAGTTCAGCATTTCGACATGAACTTTTCCCACTGAGACGTGTCAAAATGTCTTCCTGCTTTGTCCCTCTTATTGGTGTGTAGACAGTGAAGTTGACAGGAGATTACATAGTCAGTGCCCACACCTCTGCTCCACCAGATTTCACACCCAGCTGCATGAAACTTCATATCCTCATATTTGCACCTGTTCTTTATCATCTGTTTGCAGACTGCTGTTGCCCTGATAATGCTGCATCCACCCATAGTTTCTTATTCGATCTTATTACATTTTTGTCATGTACAGAATGGCTGCAGGTTATCAGAGTACTTACTCTTTATCTCACTGTAATGCACAAATTTTAAAGCATGAATTTGGCTGTATGTTGGCTCTTAAATGCTATTAAGCTGCTGTTGAATCATTGATCTAATTCAGTTACTTATTACCATTGATATCATATGTAGTACAGTACACTTTTTTATTACGTCACTTTACCTACTATCCACCTTTTTTGTTTGTGTTCTTGTCAGTTTTGTAACTGGAAAAATCACCCTTTGTCTGGTGAAAAAAAAGACCTCCCTGTGTTGTTCTGTTGTTTGATCGGCAGAGGGCAGCACACAATAAGTAACAGCTCTGAGTAGCATTAAAGACGAGCACAGTTTTCATGAGGTGCTGCATTACAAGCTGTGACAGGGGAATAGACACTAAGAGCCATGTTGGTTTCCAGTCTGTAATTCTTGTTTATTATTAAGATAAGTGCTTCTTAAATGTGCACTATGTACACATAAAAGAGTGAACACACATGTATTTATGCAGGCTTATAGACAAACACACACACTGCCCATTGAGTCCCTTGAGTAAAGACGCAGGGTGGATCACATTGAGCTGACCTAGCGTTATCTCCGACCCTTTAAATGCCAGTGGCAACAGCCACAGCACACACTGTCTGTAACAACCAAATGTAATGTGCTGATCGTACTGTCACTGCATGAATTCATGTCAGAGTGGGAGAGATGACGTCTGTACCTTAACACACGTGCAGACACATAAGATAAACCATAATAATTCTGGTTATGAATGAGTTTGAGTGGCATGGGGGAGTTTCTTGATATGCTACAAAGGAAACCTCATTTTGTGCTTTTCTTAATTTTTTAATGAATTTATTGTTAGAAGGTAGTGTAACATCAGTGCAACCTGTTTGCCTTGAAGGGGGTAAAGAGAGACAGAGAAAGAGACAGGATGAGGGAGTGAAAAGTAGCGAGACAGATGTGAGGAGAGAGGCAGACGGACATATTGATGGGCAAAAAGATAGCAGAGGGAATGACAGAGGAAGACAGAGTGAGAGTAGGGAAAAGACAGAAGGAAGGATGAAGGAAAGGGGGTGTGAGAAACAAAAGAAGTATCCCCTAGACAGCCGTTGCCCTAGCAACAGGCTTGTACTGGTTGGTTGGCTGGTTGCTGGGCTGGAAGCAGGTTGACGGAGGCGGAGGCAGAGATATGAGATGACAGGTGGAGAGCAGCGAACATATATACAGGCATCGGCACGGACAGCCAGTACATGGCCTGTCAGGAAGGACCCCGAGGACGGGAGATCAGGAAGAGAGCTGATGGACAGAGTACAGTTAAGGCAGCCTCACCCTCGGTGCAGTGATAATCTTGGTAACATATCATAACATGGGCAACATATTGGACGAAAACAACGTTAGAAACAGAAGTAGTCTGTCTTTGTTTTGCCAAGAGCTCCTACTTTAACTTTGAACTTATTAAAAACTAAATGAGCATACATTCTCACCGTATTAGCATTTTATTTCACAAGGGATTGTACATTATTTTGTAATAAATTAAATAAAACATTAAATAAAACAGATGCAGCTAGTTCTCAGTTCCACAATTCATTAATATGTTTGTTTTTCAGAGAATGATACGTTTTTCCAACATTTTCAGTGCTGTTCATAGTTAAGAAGTGCACAGCTGTGCATTTCTAACTAAAAGGAAGCAATAACAAATCAAGTCTCAGGGTAGACTCAGTGTCAGGCCAGTGTGGGTGTAGCTTTGTACTTTGCTGTTGAGCTCTCTGGAGGCTGCGTGGGCCAAACACAACATCTCTGATGAGATTTGCTCACTTTATTGGCCAAATGATACTGTATATACCAACTCTGCCATCACCCTGATTCAGACAGTACGTAACGGCATCATGTGTCAGTCTAACAAAAAGTACAACACGTGCTAACTATTTATTGTAATCTAGGAAAGATTAATCAGAATAGCAGTGTAAAACGATTATATTGCAGTACTGTGTACTGTGAGCGGATTATTTCATGTCCTGACATCAGAAATACAGGCAGCCTCGACATTAAAAAGAGAGCCAGAGGAAAGACAGCACCTTGGTGGTCTATGAGGTCATACTGTAGCTATAGGAAGTAGGTCACATTTGTTTAAATTGTGTGCATTTGTGTGTGTGCATTTGAGTTGACCCAGCTGTTATCCACACAAACGTATGGATGTCTGTGTGTTTTAATGGATTTATTTTTATCCAAACCTCAAAAGAATTGTCCATTCTTATTCAGTATGTGGGCCTGTATAAATAAATGATCGAGCGCATGTTTTGCTTTGTGTGCATATTTAGGTTTTAGATGGTGGATTTGTGCAGGAGTTCATTCATATGTAAAGAACTGAGAGAGCAGTTATGTGACATGTGTGTGTTTCTCTTTGCACCTTGCATTTAGACGTATAATTTTCTGGATGTGTATTTGCTTGGTGCACATGCGTCACACAGTATGTATAAGCACAGTGGGTGTGCTGTACTGTATACATGCATGCGTGTGCATGTGTATGTGTGTGGGTTTTCATCAGTGTTTGGCCCTTTAAAAGGTTCCTGCGGGGCCGAGGGGGAAGAGAAGATAACGGGAGCAGACATTATTTGCTTCTGTCATGTCGGCTTAGCGTCAGGCCTCACACACTGTGGCCCAGTCAGACACGGACGCCAAGTGGATGTACCTGCACACATGCTACGACGCATGCACGGACCCAACACATACTTACACACTCATGCGGTTGTGTACAGACAACCTGCGTGCATACAGAGCCCGATAAGCACATGCTGACACATTCTGCATAGAAAAAGTCACACACCTACGCATCCTCACACCCACACAGATGCACACTGAGCACACACACTTTCCTTCTTTCTAAAAGAAGTCTCATACTGAGGCAGGACTGGCAGGGTTTTACACGTTCCTGGCTAGATCTTTTCCCAGACAAAAGAATTGCAGGATGGCTTGAACAGGAACACAGAAGAAGCAATCTTACTGTATGGTTGCAGACTTGCAGATTTGGTTTCTGTTTATATGCACCTTTGTGTACATACATTGGAGGGTCTGTGTTTGTGCAGCAGTATGTGCTTTTGCAGCTTTTTTCTATATGCATGCACCTTGTACTGTATACTGCAACAGTATTTATATTACACTGTGCGCGCATGCATCTTTGTATTTATGCATTCATGTTTATTCCGTGTGTGTGTGTGTGTGTGTGTGTGTGTGTGTGTGTGTGTGTGTTGGGGGAGGAGGCAAGCATCCAGGTTCCACACTCAGTCAGGCAGCATCTCGTCAGGCAGGCCTCAGTCACGGCCCCCCAGGGGAAGGCTGCCTACTGTGGGCACGAGCCGTGATGATTGTCCCCGCTGGGGGGATCGCACATGCGCACTAACGTACACACATGCGCACTCACACACAGACCGACACACATTGGCACACACAGATTTGCATATACCCATGTATGTACAAACATGCATTAAGATACACATACATACCTAGAAAACTGAATGCAGTCACACACACACACACACACACACACACACACACACACACACACACACACACACACACACACACACACACACACACACACAGATCCTGCATGATATCCATTGATTGGCTTTAGAGAACTAAATGTGCACAGGCACACACACACACACACACACACACACACACACACACACACACACACACAGAGGCATAATCAGGCATTTGTGCACACACAGGCACAGCGATCTGCAGCCACACTTGGAACAAACACATGTACACGAAAGAGGTAATAATGCTTGTATTGCATGCACACTCAGGCACATATTTGCATAAACACAGCACAGGCAGATTGTGCCTCCTCAACACACACACATGCACAGACAGAGATGAGAGCGTTGCATTGTGGGCTGAGGCTTAAAGTACGCGTGACAGTTCCTTCCATGATCCTGAAGAGTCACACAACTACTGAAAAGAGTACTACAAACACACACACACACACACACACACACACACACACACACACACACACACACACGATCAATATAGTGTATTGTCATATTAACATATTATGTTGAGCTCATTGCACATGATTAGTTATTTTAAAAATTTCAAATTTCAAATTAGTCCCACAGCAGGAGAAATAAGATGTCATTTTTCACAATGTAAAGTGTATGAAATCTAAATTTAAACACTGAATAAAAGATGTAAAACAGAAACATACTCTTAAGACTTAACAATTAAGTATGGTTGGTTTGACTTTTGGAGCACAGAAGAATTTCCTGAGGGCATATCTGCGGTCTGTAACAGGACAGACAACTACAACAAATTAAAGGCTGTTTGAGTGCAATACAAAACTATGTTTATGTGCAATCCATCAACTGTGCAGCAGCTTTTTGCGTCACCATTAGATCTCTTAGTTATGGGTTTTTTTTTAAGTAAAGAGATGCTCAGAATATACCTTAAGGCTTAAATTGAGCATTGGAGATTCCCTTTTAGCCAAAATGCTCCATCCTAAAGCTTTACTCCTGGCACTATTTCATCTATTCCCATCAGGCTATAACATCCCACAGTGGGGCTGTAGTGTATTTATACGTAATGGAGTCTTGGCTCAGCACAATGGAAAATCTGTGGTTTTGATCATGGGGATCAAGCACAAAGAACGATCCTTGCTGCACTGTCTCTGAGCCTGGAAGAGGCTGTTCAGGGGGGAGAAAAGAAAATAAGGGAGTTTTTTGTTCAGAGGAAGAATGACGGGTAGTGGGTAAGAGTCGAAGGGGAGAGCAGAGGGGTGAACGAGTAAAATACGGCGATAAATCAAGTGAAACTGCTTGAGGTGAAAGAAATGGATGGATGGAAAAGGAAAGAGATTCTGGAGAAAGAAAGAGAGGGAAACAAGAGGAGGAAAGGAAAAGCTAGCTGAGAGATTAAAGATCTTAGGGTAGTGCAGACTGGGATTCGGGACTGTCTTTGAGAACAAAAAATGTGCTTGAAAGATGGAATGAAATAATGATTGATGCCTTAAACATAGATGAAAGGGTCATGATGGATGATGCATAAGCAGTGCTGGAGAATGTTTCCCCACTTAAGTACCCATTTGAGTACTTAAATCAGAAGTCAAACAGACTCTAATTTAAAAAAAAAGCAAAAAAAAGCACAGTGTGTCTGTTGGTCTAAGGTCCGGTTTACACGTGGCTTTAATATGCATCTTGGGTGATCCGACCACAGTTACCCACATCCAAGCTACTACTCTGGTTATTTCTCATGACTGTCCCTCAGTGTTAACATCATATATGCTCCAGTGTGTGGGCCTACAATAGCCACATTAGCCACAGAATGTTCAACAGGCTAACCTGCAAATTAACAATAAAGCAACACAAAAAAGGTCAAAACTTACATTTTCCACGGTTGAAGTCTTATCCTTGAGCTTGAGTTTTGAAATAATTCCTGCTTCGTACTGGACTGCTTTGGGCATCCATTTTTGTTGTGCCTTCTTGTTTTGCACTTTGATATTACAAATGAGTACATACTTCCACTCATGCGGAGGATGTCAGTCGTAGGCAGTCCCGGTGCAGAGCGTGTTCTCGTACACACTGCTAAAAGAATGTGGCCAAATGTGGCCCAGATCACCTTCGCATGTGGTCTGAGCGATCTGATCTCGATGTGTCTTCAAAGCGTCCTCAGTGCATTCACAGCTGCACTTAGAGCTGTCCAGGTGTAAACAGGGCCTAAGGCTGCTCCTCCACAGCTACTGGTGCTGTTTCTTTTGTAGTTAATACCTGATTTGCTGGATTTTGTCCCTCAATCAGCTGAAAGTTGAAGGTTTTGGAGTAGACAAACCAGACTACCACTCTCTGAGCCTGTGGCTTCCATTGTTGCTATGTTTGCGTCAGTATTTTTTATTACCGCTTATACAAAATCCTTTCTGTTTGCTCATAATATATGCCGGTAAAATCAGCAAAGTGTTGCTAGTCGGATTGCCTGCTATGCAATATCCTTCCTCTCACTTTCAGTTGTCTTCTTGCACATTCATGTACTGAATACACTATTGCACCAATACACCATCAATAAAAAAAGGCCCTTCCTCTGCCAGGTGCTATTTGTCTGTCATCATTGCTGCCAGAGTGTCCTTTTACAGTCATGGAGCTCCTCGTTCTAAAGCTGCCTCCAGATGAACTTGAAAAACCACGCTCAAAGTCACTGTGCTATTAGCCAGTTTATTATTGAGCACAGTGCCACTAAGTGTGGAAATTTGAGTGGGCAGATTTGTGAAGCTTGTGTTCAGGGTGGATGCAGCCAAACCCTTCCTATTCACTAATTCATTACTAAGTAAGCCAGCTGTCCTTCCTGCTAGCCCTCCATTGCGACTGAATTGGCTGCGCTGTAATGACGTAGAAACCAACACACATGAGAAACCTGGACCTCTGTATTGATCAGTGTTTTTCTGCAGGTGTTTTACAAACAAGATGCATTGAATCAAGATAATATTCTGCATGTAGTCGCGAGCTGTAAGTCATAGCTGTGGTCTGTCTCACACTTCATGAGGAGTAAATCGTGCTGTTTTTACAGGCATACTGTGAAGGTAAAAGGGATGCAGTCTGGGCGATGACATGGTCAGACACTGACATTGTCTTCATTTGATGCACAGGGATTTGAAATTCAAAGCCTGCTCCCTCCTTGCATTCTGGTCAAAAAGGTCATCAGTCGGACTGGGAATGGTTTTCAGCCGGCCAGTTCATTCCAGCACTTCACCCTCTGTCCTTCTCTCACTCCTCCTCCTCTTCCTCCCTCCATCCTAAACACAGTTCACATAAAAGGTCCAGCAGGAGCTAATAATAGACTGTACTTGCTCAGTCTTGGTAGAGTCAAGGATATGTAAATGTGCCTCTCTCTCCTGTGGGCAACTTCCTGGTTGCTGGCAAGGGCGGGAGCCAATCAGAGGAGGAAGAGAGAAGCGCGGTCGGCATGACAACGCGGCCTGGCTGTCTGCACAGCTTTAACTGGGGTGTAAAATGCAAATGTTATTCCCCAAGAGTAGCCTACTATAAGCCACTGCTCCCACTCTCTCCTCTTAACTTGTTCTGTGAAGTCTCCGTCTGGAGTTAACCTCCCTCTGACAGTGCATGCACGCACGCACACACGCACACACGCACACACACACACACACACACACACACACACACACACACACACACACACACACACACACACTAATGTCACAATTCTTCATTTTCATCAGGTAATTTTACATTTATGAGCTGTCCTATTATTATGTCCATGCGGATGTCAGTGCACGCTTACAGAGCTGTAAGTTTCTATGTATTTGATACAAGTATAGCAAAAACATGTGCAAAGCAGTTAAAGATTTTTTTTTATTGGATTAAGGAAAACAGTACTTTAATGACATAGCATTAAAAAACATGAATCTGAATATGAACACCATTAGTTCATCAGATAACGCAGCCACATGCAATAGCCTTTAAGACTTTAAGACGGTGATTTGATTTGAACCTGCTGGCTCCACGTTGTCTTCTAATCTGTGTGCCTCTCTTGTGTTTTATAACAACAAGACCTCAAAATAGCCCCCCCCCCCCTTTTTTTTAGCAAATTAAGCGAAAAAGTGTAGGCAGAATAGAACACATATCACTATGGCAACCTCTCTGCCTGATTGCAATGAGATGTGATTTCTATGAGTTTTGCCTTCTGATCTTCTCCTTGTTAACTTACTGTAGGAAGGCAGAGCTTATGCTACAGCCACCAACCACCAAAAGCTTTCATGCACCGTTGCACATGGAAGTATGCGAACATATCAGATCATGTATTTACTCACAGGAAGACTCACACGTGCACTTGACTCATTGATGATGAAGATGGTTTTAGTTAGGGATTCACAAGATGACAGAATCCAAAGGATGAAACGTTTCAGTGAAGATACTTGCACAAGAGACAAATAATAAGATATGCTATCCAGAAAGAGTTTAAATATCTAATATCTACACAGCTAAACAACTCAAATAATTGCTCATTATTTCCAAAGGAGTGCTAAACACTGTAATAATGGGCATTATTTACTAGGAACATGCTTGTCACTCATAGATGGTCACTTTTCTCCATCAGACCTTACTTGCAGGATCAGAACTGAAGCTATCATCAAGATTATTAACACCCACATGTATTCTTGATCATTTTTTGCAGGACTGAAAGAGAGATGGTGCACTGAAATGATAACTGAGCCAGATATTATGGAATTATTCAGTCGTCTTATTTTCACCCACAGACTGGCATCTCACTGACAAAAACTACATGTAATGTTAATATTTGTCCAGAGAATTTAAAGAGTGAGTTGCCGTTGTTATATTTCATCCATTTTATAATCACTACTTGAAAATGCAGGAAGTTCAGGACTTAGGGATTATGCTAAACCTTGCACTAACCGAGGGACTGAGTTTAGCGAATGTAAGCATGTGTCTTTCTGAACAGACTTGTCTTTGAAGACCTCATTTGTTTTCTGCTCCTTTGTTTGCAGAAGAAAGGCTAATCTTCAGGCAGCGCGTCTGGATTTGTTAAAAAAAACTGGACTGGTTTTTATTGGGGTGTTAATAAAAGTGTCGTGTTTTGACAACAGCTAATTCAAAATTGTTTGCTCCATTGTTGTTTTATTTTAAAGAACATGTCAAAACTTCTTGCTCATTGGGTTAGTCACAAAACTCTGAGAGAATGGCGTCAGTTTGTTTGGTGGAAGACAGCTGTACAATTCAACCTTTTCTCTGTGAATGCAGGTGCCAAAAAGCTGGCCAACAGGGCAGCGCTGTGGTACGTCCCCTGCTCTCTGCAGAATGTTGACAAGATCATGGAGGTGCCGCCCATCAAGGTACATGGAAACGTGGTTGCTCTGACCTTCATGAACCTGTCAGCTTCTCTCTGTCTCTATCCGACTCTGTCCCTTCATATCTATCAGATATGACATGACTAGAAGTGAAGGAGAGGGAATCCATGAGAGAGGCCATCTGGTCAAGAAAAAAAATATTCATATTTAACAGTGTGAAAAGTCCGTCTCACTTGCCTTTATTGTCTAGATTGTCAGTGTGATGAGATTCTTGACTTACAGTGCATGCATCCATGCAGAGAAAGGTGTGTGTGTGTACACCTGTGCATGTGTTCATACTTAATATGTTCTGTCTATAGTATGCCAGTGCAGAGCAGGAGGAGGAGGGCAAAAAGCGCTATGAGGCTCAGAGGATGGAGCGACTGGAGACCAAAGCGAGGATTGAAGAGGTGGTGCCACTTCCACCCAACCCAGGTAACATCCAACCCTAAAGGCCTCAAATTAAATCCTAACATGCAGTTAAAGCACAACAGGAATCTGAAGTTTAGATGATGTTCTTTAGGTTTAGGGTTAGACGATGTTGAAAAACTTGAAAATGATGCCTGCAAATACGGTAACACCTCCACTTAACAGAGAGGCACTGCACAGACCTATTATTATCCATTTTTCATTGTAAGTAGTTGCAGTGCTGCGATAATGAATTACAGCATGAAGTCAAAAGCAAATACTCTCTTCAGTGCAAGACATTTTATTTTAAGCTGCCTCTGAAAATTGCAGAATATGTCTAAATGGTTGGTTTGGACATTCATATAAATTAGATTTTCTTTCTGGTAAAATGAAAGGTGGATACTTTCTCTGTAAATGTATTCAATCATCATCAGTAAAACTGATAACTGATTCTCTGTTTTGTCATGTTTACTCAAATGCAGAGGATCTTATGAAAGGTATGTTAGCTTTATTAGTAGGCTGCATGTCAGTAGAGGGATTTTTTCCAGGGAAGAGTACAGCAGCATGTTTTTTTGTGCTGGCTTGTTTGAGCAAAATACACAATAGCCAGTTTTTCAATGTAAGAAATATTTTTTTCCCACATTTTTATCGTTGTGTATATTTGCATTGCAGAACAACATACAGTTGGCTTCAGCCAGTCCAGTCTGATCCATTTGGTGGGCCCTTCTGACTGCACACTCGACAACTACGTTCATGGAGGTGAGTCTCACTGTTTTTTTTCATTTCCATTTTGGCTGTTGAGCCGGTCATTGGGTGGACAATTGGCTTTCTGTCTTAATGCCAGAAAGTTGCCATACCACGTTGCCAAGCTTTTAGCCACTCAGATAATTGTTTAGATTTCCACTGCCAAGCACTTTATGGTTGAGTCCAGTGGCTCTCATCACCAGTCAGGAAACGAGCTCTGACAAGCTGAGCTTACTCGTTCTGCCCTGTGGGACAAAGCAGAGTGCTGAGATAAACCAGTGACAGGTGAAGAAAGTCAATCACCTTTAGAGCAGAGTGGTGGGTCCACGGTGTACAGAGGTCGTCTTGGAGAATAATCTGTAGATCAGGTGAACTATGAATTGCAGACTTTGTGGCTCATTTCCAGTAGTTGGCGAGCTAATCAATAATCACTGTCAGGGTGGCCTGGACCTCTTCCACTGGTGAGTAATGTTATATGCATGCATTTTCTGAATTCATTAATATATGCGGAGGATGCAGCCTGCTGGCAGCCTGTTAACGATCACTGACATGTGGACTGGGTCTGGATTGACTTGCTGTTCAGCCCTGATTTTGAGAAGCCATATGGGTAGCACTTGGTTAACCCAGGGCTGTGTTTCTGAGACCTTGTTCTGAAGTTTTTCTGCCCCCTGGTGGTAAAAAAAATAATTCAGCTTTCACTGAAGATCAAAGTGTTCAAAAACAAGGAATGGTTGATATTAGAAACTGGACACATTTTCCATAAAGCACTGAGGAGTGCTCGAAAACCTGAATGCTAACAAAAGAGGAAGCAGTTCTTCATCTAATAAATCCAAACAGTCTGTGTCTGCATTTACCTTTTCATGGCAGAGGCCTCTATTCAGACTCACCAGCCTTTGTACATGGCCACATGCATACTGTTGGTGTCTGTTCCTTACACACCATAGCGGCTGATCCTGCTTTAATCACCTGAAAATGAAAATATTAGTGTTACACACCTGCATGTGTAACTCAACTGTCAAATACACCGATTTAACTGAAGCACAGGGCGGTGACCTTAAATTTATTTGATACCTTAATGTTCAGATCAATGCAGATTGTACATCTGCTTTATTTAGTTTTACTGAAGTTCAAATGACTGATTGATTCAGTAGTAACAGCTGCTTACAAGCTGCCTCAGAGCCCATCGTTTCCATGTCACTCTCTGCCACTTAATCTTCAGTATCTGTCAGATTTCTTTGTCATTCTCACATGTGAAACAAAAAGAGTTCATGAACAGCATCAGGCTGTTCGGTATTCAAAGCAGGGAGAGACGTGACCATCCACGGCCTCTGTGCAGTATGGAGATCTTGCAGGGAAGAGGATGAAGCAGAGACACCTTCAGCTGAAAACAAATAGAGAGGAGCTGAAGGGAGAGAGGTTTATAGAAGAAGCAATATATCCACAGAAGTTGAGGCAAGGATTAAGAAATATCTATGATGAGTGATCAAACATTTCACGCTCATATATACAGTTTGTTATATACAGACTATATATTTGGTTTGTTTGCATGTGTTTACAGTATTGACATTATTCAATCTATTCCACCTTCAGCGGTTTGCTTATGAATCTCTGGCAAGGTTCCTCCCAGTTTCATAGCTTTTGGAGTTAACCTCCATTTGGTACTTTGGCACAGCGTGTCCTGTGGCATCACAGCAGAGGCACAGAAGAAGAAACACTGAATTTAATACAAAATGAAAAATCCTTGAGAGAGAATTTTTATGGCTTTTAGTACTTATGTTCTCCTAAGTGAATGGATGAAGGATGTAAGAGTAAAAGTGTCTTGTTAGGTTCTGTAATGTCTCAGCTTTTGGATGTGATTGCTTGGGGTTGTAGTGAGTTATTGTTCTTTATTTGTGTGTGTGTGTGTGTGTGTGTGTGTGTGTGTGTGTGTGTGTGTGTGCGTGTGCGCACTGTTGCGTTTCGAAAATAACTGCTCGGATTGTTGTAGTTCTGAGTGACTTGCATTGACAGCACTCTGTGCTGTTATGAGCATGGCTGTAATAGTGAACAACAGAATGACAAGGACAAAGCAGAAAATAGACATCTAGAGCAACAAATGGGAAAGAGAAAGTCTTTGTAACAGGAAATTTATGGTGCTGATGCCATTTCCAATTCTGTGCTCTGCTGACAAGCTAGACGACTCAGCGTCTTAAATTGTCCTGCCATTGATTGTCAAATTAAAATTTCTGACCGGTCCTGTTGAATCATCTGTAAGTAGAAAAACTATTTTAATTTGGGTGGCACTTTCAAAAAAAGTATTTACGGTAATTGCTTCTTGCTTGCAAAATTGAGAATATTACTACTTTTCCACACGTTCCGAAAACCCTTTAATTGGACCACTCTGTGTACATCAAAATCCAAAATATTTTCCTTTTTTACTGAGCTTCCTGATGTCTTCTTGTTTTTTCTCCCAAGACCTTTTTCCCCTACTAGATTTCATCCAGATTCCAAAAAACAAAGTTTAAAAAGCACACAAACTGTGCAGGAAGCAGCAAACTGCGATTGAAAGAGAGATAAACAGTTAATTTATGGATCAAATGTACAGATTTGATGGTTTAACTATCCGTAACTAAGTTATCTGATGTCCCAAAAAACATAAAACAGCAAACCCTCACAGAAGGCCTTCCTGGCTGCGTTTGTAACAAATCCGACATTTTATCAGCACAGAACAGATGCTTTTTATCAGCTGAGGTATATTGTTTCTGGCAGGGTATTCCTGCCTCATACTGCCATTTCTATTGAGGTCAGCTATGTAAAGAGGCCATTGGAGAGACACCAGATAGTAAGGAAGCAAAACAGAAGAGAGATGTTGACAGAGAAATAGAGGCAGTGAAAAGGAGACAGGATAGGACGGGGGTGGGGGGGTGGGGGGGCAGCTAAATAGTGCACGTGTCATGGTTGCCTTTTTAATTTGGAGAGTTCGCTGAGAAATCTGTCCAATTAAAAATCAAATGTGGGACAAGCATGCAGGTCATTTAGAATACAAACACACACACACGCACACACACACACACACACACACACACACACACACACACGCACGCCACCGCTCTCTCTCTGTACATGCCATTGCTCATTAGGCAATGTTCCCTGTTGTTCACTGCTGCTGCTTTCACTACACTTATTTTGTTTACATAACCGAGTCAGGTCAGGCAGCCAGGGTGCTCTCCCTCTCTCTGTTTCCCTCCTACTGTGTCTTCTTCTCTCTCACCCCTCCCCCCCCCCCCCCAATCGCCACACTCTTGTTGGAGACAAGCTAACTGACTTCTACACGACAGTGACTATGTCTATTCACTTCCTGTCCCTTTGTTTGGTGGACATTAGCTTGACCCTAAGGAGACATGCAGCACATGCACAGACACATGGACGTTCAAGAGCACACATGCATGTTCATGTTGTGAAGGGACACAGTGGATGCATACTGTATGCACCTTCCAAACAATTCTGTATTTTCTTTATAAAACAGCATCTCTTTAGGTCTTATTAAATAATCCATTTACAAATCCTGACTGACTGACAGCAGATGGTAATAGCAGAGCGAAAATGCGACACCATGTCCATCCAGCCAGAGATTTGACAATAATGTGACTGACGTTAATGCGGGCTAATACAGTTGTGTCAGCGTAATACCATCAATGTGGACACTCGAACGTGATCCCACTGCGTTGTGTGGGCACACACCCTGTTAATCACAACAGAACATATCTTCTCCCTTACCTTGAGTGGTATCAAGCCATGCACATCGTTTCTCAAGGTTCTGAGTTATCCGTCTCAGAGATTCATGAGCAGCTGCTGTTATTAAATGTGACTTTTCAATGCCTTGAGCATCATAGTCAGTTCCCTTTGTCCACATATAGTTCAGTGGCAGCAGGACTTTAGGGACAGGATTCTCAAAAACTGGTCACACAAAACCGAAACTCCATGTGCAACTGCATACCACCAGGAGTCGGAGAGAAGATATTGCTGTGATTTGAACGCGACTTTTGATTTTTTGTGGGGATTGGATCACATTTGTGGAGTCAGCATTGATCCATCAGACATGTGCTGCTTGGCAGTAGAAAACAAGAAAATTCTGCACATTATGTTAAAAACATTAAATGCCCCAAATATT
Source organism: Chaetodon trifascialis (assembly GCF_039877785.1). NCBI lineage: Eukaryota > Metazoa > Chordata > Actinopteri > Chaetodontiformes > Chaetodontidae > Chaetodon > Chaetodon trifascialis. Next base: position 15,977,649 of record NC_092063.1, read on the forward strand.
TACAACGCCAGATGTTGTGGGGTCCAGGCCTGTGACTGTGCAACTGCTCCTCATATGATAAACAGCTGGGAATGTAACAAAAGCCTGGGAGTTTTCTCCACGCTGGAAAGCTTTGATGCTCAGTAACTCGACATTCTTTCCTCTCTCTTTCTTACTCTCCTTTTCTTTATCGCTTATCCCTTACCGTCTGACCACTGCTCCTCATTATCGCATGCTCCCTCTCTTCCTTCTCTTCCTGCCCGCTCTCCTGCTTCCTTCATGTTCTTAGGAAGCGTATCAACTGTTTCCATGGAAACAGCAGTTGATTGCCACAGGTGGAAACTGCTGCGGTCTGATTAAAACATATAGACCAAAGAATGAAGCAGAAATTACACATTGGTGTGTTTTCATCTGTTCTTCAGGTTTGAGACTTGCATTGTGTGTGTGTGTGTGTGTGTGTGTGTGTGTGTGTGTGTGTGTGTTTGTGTGTGTGAGAGGCTGAAGTGTGCCTATAAAGTGGTTGGTATGCATAGATTTAATGCAGGATGTGTGTGTGTGACAGAGTTGAGCCCGGGATTGCCTGCGTGCAAGAACTCATCCATCACTGTGGCTCTATATTATCTGTCCTCTGCTCTGATCTATGCTCAGTGGGTATATAAACATGTCACTGCCTGAGACAGAGGAATTCAGAGAGACAGGGATATGTCCACTGGAGCCTGTGTGATCGACCTTTGTGAGTGAGTGTGTGTGTGTGTGTGTGTGTGTGTGTGTGTGTGTGGCTTCCACTACCTGTACCTCATGCCTTTTCTCCTCCAAAACCAACATTGATTCAGAAATAAAATAGAGAATCAGCTTCAGAGACTCATGAGAAGAGTCTTTGAATGTCAGGACATCCTGGTGAAATCCTGGTATATGAGAGACACTGGTGCCTCCTCCCCTGGATGACTGAATATGAGTGTTTTATTAATCCCAAAGGGAATTTGCAGACAAAAAAACAAAGACACTCAAAGAAATAAATATGTAATCAAAAACCACAAGTAATTAAAATTGTAACTAGAAACTGAACTACAGTTAAAAACTAAGACCATAATCTGAATTTCTGTCTGGCTTTTGTGATGCATGTCCAGACTCCAGGGAGGTAGACGGACGGTGTTTCAGTTCTACGTGAAATCAGTGAGGAGGCTTGAGCCTGGATATCGTGCATCTCACAGGTACACTGTATGTCTGAGCCCGAGGAGCTTTAATGACCCACCAAAAACATAACAGAGCGGCCTCACCACATTCAAAGCCGCCATTACCTGAATGAAGAGTTTGTTTACTTGTGCTAAGCGCTGACGTAGGATCAATACAAGAGACAAAAGGAACCAACTTTATTGACCTGCACTAAATTGATTCCCAGTCGTGTAACAAGGCCTGCATTGGACTGTTTGACTTTGTGTTTGTGTGTGTTAACCCAGATGAAACAGACACATAAGTTGAGTGATACCAACAAGCTGTCAGAGTGTCTCGTCTATCAATGTGAGACATACAGTACAGTACCTGAGGAAAAGGGAGGATGATTTTCCTCACATATGCACTCAGGTTGTTCCATCAGCAACGTGTTTGCTGCTCCACATGCATCCCCTATTGTTTGTAAATGGGAACATCTGTTAAACTGCAGTTTTGGGTTCTTCTGCAGAGTAACTGGTTTTCATATTAGGATGCAGGGACTCAACAGGAGGCAGAGTACACTGAATGATTAAATGATATGGCCTGTCAACATACTCTCTTCTTTTTTTTTTTTTTTTTTACTCCTGAAAGATGCAGAGCAAGTCATTTTTGCAGCCCTGAATGTTGTCAGCAGCTCTTTTGATCAGGCTCTTCAAAAGCCCCAAACCCTCCATCTATCACAGGGTATGGCAGTCTGTATACAGGCTGAGGGTGAAGCTAAAAGCAAATGCAAAACAAAAAAGTCCACAGAGCTGTGAGTGCATGGAAGTAAAGGAAGCCGATCCAGATGAAGGTATCAATGTTTTTATTGACTCAGAGTTCGCCTCATCTGAGTTTTGACAGCTGGATGGTGACAGGACTTTTGAAGGCAGACATTTTTTTAGCAAGGCCAAACTGCTACCAGTTTCACAGAGCTGACGTTATCCAAACACGAAGTGGAGCAGAAGTTTCACCGTGAAATGACATCACCTAGTTAACAGCGAAACAGAAATCAGCTATGTTTATGACTGTTAGTTCTGCTTTCAGAAAAGTAATGTGCCGGAGCTGATGACCATCACAGCCAGAGGTGCGTTTCATCTGAAAGCCCTTTATCTGACAGAATTTCCATTACAGGGATTGTATCTCAGTGATTTTTTCAGGCCTGTGGTGTGCAACCATGACAGCGCTCACTTACAATTTCTAGAATTTAAGGCCACGCACTAATTTGGTAATGTGTTTAATAAAGTTTGCCACAGCTGGAATGGTAAGATATACAAAAAAGTATGCCTCTTTCTAAGAGGATGTGGGTGGGTTGCTGCATGGCAGTAATGCTAACAGGAGCTGTTTCTATAGTAACAGCTCATTAGGAGGCAGTTTGAGCCGTTTGATACTGTCCATGATTAAAGCAGTTGTTGGGGAGGGGATGGGAGGGACAGAAAGAGATAGGGAATTGTCAGTGGTGGATAAAGGAAGACAGAGGACAAGAACAGGGAAGAGAGGGACGACACACAGACACAAAGACGGTAACAGTCAGTTTAAGTGATGAGAGAAGAGAGGCAGAGGGACGGGTGGGCGATACGGCCAATTCTATGTCATGGTTACCGGTGTATATGATGGTATAGTAATTGTTATTGTAAATTCAATGAAGTGGTGTAAAATAACCACACCGTACCATACTGCATCACATTTGGTTGTTTTATTCTCTTATTTGGAGCTAAATAAATGCCTTCGTGTTGTCTCATGCCTTACATGAGACAAAACGACTCAAACTCAAAACAGTAAAACTAACGTTCTTTCAAAATGGGAGCTTATAGAGGCGTATTATCACCACCAACTGTGGCTCTCAGGCCACATGAGAACGTGGTGAGCAGTGCTGCCCAAATCACGTGACCTTGCGAGGAATCTGGATTGCTGCATCATGCTGTTCGGCCTGTATGTGTAGCAAAAACACAAAAGCCATGTTCTTATATGAGCTCAGGGAAATGGCCAGAGAATCAAGTCCAAACATTGATCAGAGTTGCCCTTTCACACTTTTCACTCATGCTTTCTGATGCACTGGCAATACGGAGGTGAGGGCTGACTGCACTGTTATCAGTATGGCATGTATACAAATGTATCTTCAATGCCAATGACAGAGCAAGAAAGAGAAAGCAATATACAGGCAAAATGAAAAGAGTACGAAGCAGCCACACTCTGTGTCAGTGTCTGCGTAGCAGGGTAGCAGTGCATACACTGTGAATAACAGTGTGTTAATATGGCTTAAGGGATAGCTCCTGTGGTGGAAACAGTACAGCCAAATCTCTACTGGTGGATACAGTCGTACCATTGCGGTATGTACCGTCATACCGGCCAGTCCTAAGCAAAGGTCACGCACACTTTGCTATTGATATCTGTTGGCCTCACACTCTCTCCTCCTTACATCAGTGGGCGCCTTGCACAGTGTGCGGTCTCTGAGCTGCGTCTAATTAAAAGGTCTTGAAGTTAGCAGACAGAGTTGATGAGCGACGAGAGCTGCCTGGAAGACTCCCTTCATTGTTCTCCTGCCTGGTGCCGATGGACAGCATTGTGCGTGAAGATTTGGGGGAATCGTCAGAAGGAATCTAATCACAGAGGTATTCTGCCCCGTAGCCAACTGGGCTGCACTAGGGACTTGGTTACTAATTGCCCTTTTTTCCCCATTTGGAGTGAGCTGTCTTTCCTTTTCATACACACCAACTCCAACCCCACTGCCCCTCCCCCTGCCTTTCGAGTTCCCGCCCTACAGCAAAGGGAGAGTCATAGTGTGCCATGTCACCCTGTGAATGTGTAACGCCAGTCCCAGGGCTGTCTTGGCCTCGCTTGTCCTCATTTGCAGTCTCACATTGAGCCTCTCTTCAACCTTTTACGTTGACTGTACAAGGAGAGGGTTTTTTTTGCAGGAGTTGCATTAACAGTTCCACTGATGGTAGTGATTAATAAAGACAAGCATCTTTTATACTCAAGGACAGCGCAGTCCTGCACTTGATTTGGCTCGACGTTTTATTCACAGGTTTCTTGTGCACTAGATAAATCGAATATCCAAATAATCTCATATTTCTTTTGTGAAGTGAACACGAACTGATGCGTCATTTGGAGCTTTGGTCAAAATAAATGCTGTAGACACACAGCATTTGCAAGGTGCAGTATAGCACATGAAATGTGGGGGCAGCATATAAGGATATAAGGCAAGGTCAGCAGCAGACTGCAGTTATGTGGTTTCTCTTGCTGCTGCACCTTTTTCTGCCACTGTAAACAACAGTAACGATACTTTCACCTGCCCGAGTTGTCATGTTTAGTTTTACTGACGTTGGACAAAATTGGAAGTTGTCAAGGCACATTGGAAGTTGTCAAGGATTTTTCCCTCATTTTGTCCAGGTGGATATTCTTTTTAATATTCCTGGTACACACAAAGTATGAAAGCACGTGTGTGACCAGTGACACTTGCATCAGCTGCTTGTCTACATGAAAGTGTTATTGTAAAGCAAATGTATAAAAACTCTTCAACAAGTATTGAAAGGTGAAGATTAGGGGGTTTTTTTGACAGCAGAGGTCTTGTGTGTGCAATATGTTTGCATTATATATTACATTATGTCTATGTTTTATGATTAACATTATTTACATTAACATGTATTTATTTTTTGATAACATAACAAACAGAGTTGGACGTTAATTCTCTGTGGGTTTGTGACTGTGAGTGACCCCTTTTACATTACATATAAACTTGATTCATCGTTAAACTATACAATATTGATTGGTAGAAGTTTAAGTTATGGCAAAAAAAAAGTAAAAGTGGATGAAGATTATCAAAAGGTTTTAGTAAAAGTGAACATTGCACTTACAGTTGAAAAGTTCTTGCCATGATCTTGGACTTGAACCAAGGTCTGAGTCGTAGGAGGTGGATCACATTCACATTTGACCTTCATTACCCCTCAGCAGCTTAATGAAATGTTGGTCTTCCTTTCTGAAATGGAGAAACATCTGCAGCCGCTGTGCTGCTGCTGAGGAATGCTAATGAACCATTTTGCGGAATGAAGCTGAAGCGTTCTCCCACAATATGACAAGTATGTAGAGAGCAAAAATAAGCAACAAAAATCCAGCAATTTAGATAATGAAGACCTTTATCAGTTACTGTGCATAATTGGCTCCAACTCTGCCATCAGAACTAACTAAAGCTAAAAAACAGTGCCTTCAAACACCCAAACTTACAGCTTTTTACTATTTCTAGCTATTCTTAGACTGTGGGAAGTCTCTTAGGGAGTGTGGTAAAGTAAAGAACATGAGCAAACAGGGGTAATTATCCCCCCACACCCACCAGCCTCATTTTCTCAAGGCATCCGGAGAGCTGCTAACACGGGGGAGCAGGGGAACAAGACCGCGAGAGCCCACTCTCACTGCTCCTCTCTCTCAAAATCCCTCTGCACACAGTCCACACCGCAAAGCAGAAAGTCTGCAGAATGTTTCTACTTATTCTTTGCTTAGAAAGTTACTGAGTTCATATCAAGTCACAAAATGATGATATTCCAGTCTAGCCATTTAGCACATTAGCATTGACTTTATACCACAGCATGCTGAGCGGGGCTTTCTCTCCATCCCTTATGATTCCTTTATTTACCCCGAATGACCTAAAGATTATTTAGCCCTGATAACTGCCCTTGCGCCATTACACAGAAACAGAATAAAAGTGTAATCTAATTCTTTGCCATGTAATATTTGCAAATGGAAGATCAAACGAGATGAAATCTCAAAGATCGGGGTCACTTGTTTCAAGGTTTAATATAATCAGCTGATGCATGACTGCTGCTACCAGAGCTGCCGTTTTGTCCCACGGCTCTGAGATAAAGACAGAAAACAATGATATTTGTGCAGAAAAGAACACAGCAATATGTTATTTATTGCAGCTTACCTCACACAGTTAGATCATTTCATTGAATGACGCTTTTAGATTTCATTTGCAATTGTTATCAACTCCTGCCGCTTTAGTCACTAAATGCTGCACTATGTTCAACAGCTCGTCAGTAACTTTCTCTCGCTGTCGTTTGGTGCAGAGCAGGTAGTGGTTTATTAAAGCTTTTTCTCAGTATGAAGATGAAAACAATACTGATGATATGGAACCAAAACAATCAGCTAAAAGTAGCTATAAAGGTCTGTAGAGTTGGAAGAAACTGCAGAGTTGGTTGATAACAGGGAGCGACCCCTTTCACATACATCATGATGTGATCCTTTGTTGATAAGAAAATATTGATTAGAGCTGCTTTAAGGTGCGCTCAGCTCATGGTCAATGTCCTTAATGTTAGCATTATTAGTTTTAAATCATCAGGATCCAGCTGTTGGCTGCAAGGCCACTGCAACAAATTCAGGCTGCATGTCTTTAGATTTACTCGAAAAGTTTGTATTCAGTTTAGCGTCATTCACCGTTTCTGTTCAGTTTAATTATCTCGCCAGGTCATGATCCATCTCCGCTAAGTGTTGCACGCTCAGACATGACCACTAGAGCCTTTGAATAGCGGCAACCTGCTGTGCCTCGTACCCAGGGGAAATTTTCTGTCTTAGGTGAGATCCCATCAATTTTCACAACAGCAAAGATGGAAAATGAAGAAGATGGGTTTTGGGAAACGCTTTGCAGAAGGCTTAAGAAAGGAAGTTATATATCTGCCCGTCCAGATATGCAGTTGTCACCTTTCTGAACACTGGTCACACCAACGGTCACACCAACGGCCTTAATCAGCCAGTTTTTTTAATAGATATACTTTCCCAGTCAACAGGGTGTTGGTTCTAGTTAAAGGTAATGGAGGCTTTCATGTGATGGAGCAAAAGATCTGCCACTTTCACACTGCGTGACCTGAGTTTGACCACATAATCACACATCAAAGTCAGAGCTGGATTCACTTTCTCAGCATCAAGCCGTTTTTTATTTTCAAATTTCAAACATCCTGTTAAGGTTTAGCTTGCACACAAAGTTTACTTTCCAAACTAAACCTCTGTGCATATCAGTATTATCAGCAAAATTAAATGGATGTGATGCTCTGGCCATTTGGGATAAGAAGATGTCAGAGTAATGGCATGGTTAATTCTTAATCAACTAAGCGGGCCAGCTTTTACTGCAAATGCTGCATTTGGGAGCAAGCAGCACATTCTGTTTGTACTCCCACACATTTGGCTGTCATAAATAGAGCCACGCAGTGCAGATGGCAGGAGCCTTTGGGAGCCAAACCAGCCACCAGCAAGCAGACTTATTGATTTTCTGTAGCATGAGAGATACAAAAAACAACTCAGAGGGAGTGACTGGGGCAACTGGAGTCTCTAGTCAAGGTTTGAATATCTTTAAATGAGCATACGTTCACAAGCACATGCACATTACACATGCGCACATTCTCTCTGAGATGCGAAACAGATGCCACCCTCTTCCTCACTTCTCTCATCTCAAACTCACCCACTCCATACAAGATGTCCCACTTTCTGTGACAAACCCGCAAACAACTGTTTCCTTCACATGTGACAGAAGCTGCTGCAGGCCGTATGTGTGGCACACGCAGACAAATGCAGGCGTGGATTTGTGAATTCCTCTGTGTCCACTCTGTGAGCTCTGCTGCTTCATAAATAATGGGCTTCAAGCCTTACTGTAATCTGCAACTTTGATTTACTGCTCAAAGTGTCTCCCTGCTCTTCAAATCATTTGCAAGCTTTTAGCGCAGGAATTGGCAAAGTGCTCTGTAAACTTTCCGATTATGGATTATTTGAAGTGCTCTTACATCTTGAAAGTGTTGCTTCACCCAGAACGCATCTTTTTGTGATTAAATTGTCACCTCGTGCGGGTTTGAAAGACAACTGTTAAGTGTTTGTAGTTCCATTTCTCACACAGAACAGCCTGGATGCATTTCACTCACAATGGATTCATGTTGTGATACGTTCTCGTGGCAGAGTATAAATTATCAAGCAACCACAAGATCTAGAGCGCATGGTCATAAATAAAGCTTTTAATAACATGCAACAAGTACTGTAAAGTTTTCAGCAATCGGATGAAGGCCGTGTGCCGCACATCCCTCTCAGACTTCTCCTGCAGCATAATCCCATTCTCTGTTGTCCATCTATAGTCTCGCTGTTGTCCAAATACTGCGCACACTAATTTTGTCAACATTAAGCTAAACATATTAGTCACACACAACAAGCATGAGCATCTAGTTACTGAGCTTGAGACCGAGATCAAACAAGAAAAGGATTCATTTGTCAGATTTCTCCAAAATGACCCACATGATGGTTGCAAAACACCTCATATGAGTAGCTTGTGATGTGTCACCTATGGTGAAGTTTAGGAAACTAAAACTACTTGGTTGAGGTCAAGGAAAGATCACCCTCATGGTAAAAGGAATAGTGAAAAGAATCCTGGGCTGTCTGCTGCTGGCAACCTCACACTGACAACAGTCTATCAGAAAGTTTCTGCACCAGACCAACAAGTTGTCCAGCATATATACCATAAAACAACAATATGTTGTGAGTTTCCCTAAATGTTGAAATATTCCTTTGAAAGGCACCAGTGTCAGTCTCTTGTTTCAAAGTCACACACTTAAAAACACAACCCTTTTCTTTAGACTCATTGTGCACGTAGAGAGACTTCACGCTGCCTCAGTCGTTGCTGCCATTGAGGACAGTCATTATTCCCATGACTGCAAGACTGCAAGTCACTTTAAAGGAGAACATTAATGAGGTTATTTTAAACATTAAAACAAATGACTAATGCTGTAATCCAGTCTCGGTGGACAGTAAATAAGTGGACTGTTCTTCTAAAGTGTTTGGAGTGTTTGCTGTTTGTTGTCAGATGAAAGTCAACCAGCTGTTAGTCTATTGAAACACTTTCTGGCGATCAACAGTCGACTAATGAGTCTGGATGAGAAGCTAATGTTGAGGAAATGGCAAGATGGCTCATTCATAATTTAGCTTCTGGTGGATAGTTTTCTAATTGCGTCAGGAAACCCATTAGCTTTTACTTCAGACAATCTCATCTCAGTGAAATTGTGTCTGAAACACCAACATAATGGTTTCACTTACCTGAAAAGGCTGGCTTGATTCAAAGAGAAAAGTGCTGTTTGACTGGTGATGACAGTGTGTCCAGAATGCAACAGGTTCCTGTTTGAATAACAGAAGTTGTACAATCATACTTTAAGATCAGTGTTCGTTCATTCTTGACCTTGGAAACAGGAGTTGACGAAGCAATCTCAACTCCAGAGCCTCTTACCGACTTATCCTGGAGCTTTTGACTCTATCAGACCGCCTAATTTTATTTCACCGTTTATTTAACAGGGACAAATCGCTGCATTTGTTGCATTATGTATAGCTAAAGTATATTTTCTTCTATAGTCCCTGGGATGGAGGACACCGGTCATAGTCAGTTTGTATCTGCTCACTTGTCATAGACCTGTACTGCATGTTCAGACTTTATACAATAGCTTGATAACATGGTCTTTTATTGATAATGAGAGAGAAAAATATGAGAGATGAGCATTGAAACATTTGTACTTGTATGTTGATGTACAGACAGACATTGTGTTAAGGTAATATTTTCATAGCTTGTCACAGTAAAACCTCAATGAAATCAAAGAAAATGATAAATAAGTAGAAAATATCTATTAATCTTCTGGTATGGATCCTCTTGTATATCTTACAAAAGTCAAACTGTGTGTCTGGAACAGGTGTGACCATGAAGCTGATGGATGAGGTTGCTGGCATCGTGGCAGCTCGGCACTGCAACACCAACATTGTCACTGCCTCTGTGGACGCCATCAACTTCCACCGCAAGGTCAAGAAAGGTGAGAATGATGTAGAGATTATATTCAAGCTTTAAGTTATGGATACATATAAACACCCACAAGTTGAAGGAAACCTACCTCTCCAAGCCATGCATTGCATGTGTTGGTAACAGGCTGCAGCAAGCTGCGTCTCCACCTTTCATGATGCTGCTTCTCTTTATGCCTCTGCGCCGGCGACAGCTGCGGCTGGAGGCATCATGTTTTCAGGTTGTCTGTCCGTTCATCCATCATATTCCTGCGAACATGATATCTCAGAAATGCCCTGAGGTTCTTTTTCAAATGTGACAAAACATTCACTTGGACTCAGGGATGAACTGATTAGATTTTGGTGGTCAAAGGTCAAAAGTTATAACACATTTTTGGCCATAACTCAAGAATTCACATGCTAATTTTGACAATATTTCACACGAATGTCTCAAAAGGCAAAAGTGATGACATTTTATATCCAAAAGGTCAAACATCAACTTCACTGTGACATCATAATGTTGTTCAACAGAGGGCCACTTTTCATCTATGCTGCCAGGTTGAGGATGTGTGTGAAGCATCCACATTTCAGAATTTGCAGCTTCTTTGCAGCAGCATCCATATGTGGAGCATTGCAGTCCAGCACAAGCTCACTGGTTCTGCTGATACTGAGCTTCAGGTGATTACTGTTGCATCATGTGATGAACCCAATTCCGTAAAATGGAAAAAACTCAGCAGTCTACACATTTTGCCTCTGACAGTGCTGTTTTAAATTGGGCTGGCCAATGTTAACATTTGTCACACAGCTGCTAATCAAGACCAGTTGTGTTTTACGGGGCTGTCGCTACATCTGGAAAGACATTTCATTGTTATGATTGAACTTTTTTCCATTACGAAGCCTTGTCTCGGAGCTGCTTCCTCGCTATTAAAGGCGGAAATCATTTATTCTGCACAACACGTCTCAGTCTGTGCGGTTGAGATTTCCATGTGGACAAATTCTAAGCCTCTTATTTTGAAATTCATTGAAGGCTTTCGATTACACCATTATCCACTTAGCCTTCGCTGTTGTGATGGGGGAAAAAAGTGACCACTCATAATGGCGATACCGTTTTCTCCCATTCTGAAAGTTGAACGCTGGGTTAAGGTTTTATTGATTCACAAGAGGCATGTTAGAGTTAGGCGTACTGTAAATGCGTAAGCCCCCCTCTCTCATTAGGTTATCTCTGTGGGCCTTCGCTGTAAGCTGTCCAATAACAGCTAATACCTTTCAGTTTGCATTCAATAAAAAAAAAAAAAACACATTTAAATACATTCCAAAGACAAAAAGCATTATGACAGTAAGACTGTGGACCAAAAAACTTGTGGTTGATTAATGGTCATTGGTCTTTTTATGGAAAGTAAATATGTGAAAAGTGACTCTTCAAAGTGGTGTACAACAGTGTATTCCATTTTTGGGCTCAGCTAAGTGTCTTCTGTTCATGTGCCTGAGATGATGTGATCCAGACTTCCAGTGCTAACATTCAGACGTCATGAGTGTCTCAGGATATGATGTTAACAATGGGTCAGCTACAACTCTACCAGTTGTTGAATTATGAAATGGGAAGAACGTTTTTACAGCTCAGCACAACTATGTACGTCTGTACGTCTACTGCGTTTACGGGACATTTAATTTTCAAATACAGGTGATTTTATTCAAGCAGGACAGTTCTTTAAATCTAAAAGTGTTTTTCTTTTTCTGAGTAAGGAATGAGTAGCTGAGAAGGACGTGAGGGAGGCAATTTTTAAAACATTTAAAACACACCTTTCTGGGAGCTTCAGGACCAGAAAACTGAACAGTTCAGATAGGTTGAGATCCATGTCTACATCTCTCAGCTGCCTCTAGCTGCTCCAGTTGCTGCCTCCATCTGTCCTCTGAGTTTAGGTGGTGGTGACATGATTTCCCCTGGCTTCCACAGGGACTTAGGTGTTATGTCACCAGTAGATTTCCCATTTTGCTTAAGGTGTTCAAACAAAAAACTCAAGAGGTGTGCTTAGGAAAATAACCGTCAAAGATCAAAACAAAAAGCCAGCGAAAAAGAGCTGCTGGCATTGTAGGCGGCACCTGTTTTTTTCATTCTTTGGCATGTTTGAATGTAATTATTCTGTACAACCAACTAAATGTAGATAACCTGACATCACTTTGAGGTATTTCCAGCACAGATGCACAGACTGAAGTCAAACATTTTAAAGGATGCAAACAGTTAGTGGGAAACATTAGGTTTTATTGTGTTTTAGTTTATATAAACTACATACAGAATAAGAGACAGTCACAAGGAAGATAAATACATGGACACATACAGGCGATAAACACAACATTAGAAGGCAGCAGAGAATAATAGGGTTGTAAGCCTGCTCTTACAGGCAGTCAGAGTTGGGACACACCTTAGATCCTCTGGTAATTTGTTCTTTAAGTGTTTCCCACAGTAACTAAATGAAGCCTCACCGACCGTTGTTCTCATTTTTGGAACAGCAGGCAAGTTAGTTCAAGAGGATCTAAGAGGTCCAGCAGTCTCATGTTGTACCAACAGGTTTCATTATGTTTTACTGTGCAGCCATAAAACAGTTTATATGTACAAACAGTTACATTTTGATTTCTGTCCTTCTAACATGCTGGATGCCAATATAAGGTCTGTTGAACTGGTGTAATATGTTCTACTGTCTGTCCAGGTGAAGAACAGCAGACGAGGTAGGCTGATGCACAGAAATGCCTGACGGTGGAAAGCTATCAGAAAATTGAATTTTCCTCTACGTGCCCATTGATGTTTTGCCATAACCAGTGAGGGTTTGAGAATGCTTGACTGAGCCTTATGCCATGCAAACCTGTGTGAAGCGGGAGGACCACACATCGACAGACACACAGACGTGACACAGACTGAGGTCTGTGTCTGCACATGGCTCATGTTTAGGATGGACCAATGATTTGTTTATGAATTTTTGCAGGTCCTGCTGTGTCCAGCCTGAACAGTCCACTTAATTAATTGCGGGGTTGAACAGCAGAAAAATTGAGTCCGTTCCCAACAGAAAAATGGCCATATAGGCCATTTAGGCCATATAACCCAAATTCAAAAGTCCATTAATTTAGAAACGTACTGGTGCATGCCACTTAGAGAAGGGGTTAATTGATTGATCAGGTAACCGACTCCTCTTAGACATAATGTAGAAAGTAATTGCATTTGGAATTCATGTATGCAATTCAGTTAATATAAAGAAACAAGACAATTAGCATAAAATGAAGCACATTAATTAATGTGCTGTAGTCTTACTTTTGTTTGTTTCCTTTTGCTAATGGCTCTTCCTATCATATTCCATTTCACACCTCATTTGTCACCTAATTTACTGTTTACAATTTCTGCTTGAGGCTGTGAAGAAACCCGTTATTCTTCGAGGTCTCCTTTTGATGTCCAGTAAAAACATACAGACTGTGCTGCGCAGAAACACTGATGAGGTCCAATATACAGAAACACTCTTCTGATTTGCTGTTAAAGGCAATGAAAGCTTTCCTAGATTGTGTCGTTTAAACATCAGAAAATGGCTGCTCTCATGTCACAGCTTGTGAGTCACTTGTTTCTTAGTGTCTTTTCTTGTTCTTCACCTACACGGTTTCATTTTTTACCTCCTAACCACAGACTTTCCAGAGAAGTAAAGTAACTACTATGTCATACTGAACAATAATGTGCATTATTTGGCACTGAGAAGATAAGTTGGCGAGGTGCAGGCCATTGATGTGCCACAGCAGTGTTGAGTCACCGCTCTTCTCCATTATCCATTACAGCAAAATGCCCAGAGGTACAAAGAATGAGAAGAAAGGCATAAAACTTCAAAAGGTGAATGTTGGATGAAAGGAGTTTGCAGGGAGAAGGGAGCAATAAAGGTGAGAGAGAAAGTGTGAGAGACAGGAATAAAGAGAGCAGTGCTGCATATTGAATTCTCAACAATGATGTTCTTGTTAATTGATTTGAAATTTAATTTCATTGATCCAACACGATTTGTACAGAGCTGACATTTAGAAAGTAAAGACAGTAGGTAGAAGTACTCATGCGTGAATGATCTCTTGGTTTTGTTTCGTAGCTTGAGCAGATCAGTGTGGTGATGTGTGAATGGAGGGATTTGTGGTATTGCTGTAGCCTGGATTTAATGAGCTCCAACCAAGAAATGTACTAGCGCCCACTGATTCGCAAGGGGAGGGTTTCGCGGATCACTGTGCCACTCAGACACAGGAGGTAAAACTAGAGACCATCTTGGGATGGGATCACACCGGCCATGATGCCAAATCAGTGTGTTGTGGTTCAAGGATCACATGACATGAGAGAAGTGAGTCTGGAGAAACAGGTGAACTGTGCCAGATGTATTCAATATGCCAACAAGGTCAACTTTTCACGTTAGTCTTGACATAAATATATGTGCTGAAATATTCCCTGGTTTGATGCTGAATACTCATGTAATAATGCAGTAATGACTACTGAGTACTCATTGGTTAGAACGTCAACATGTGGACAGGTGTCGTCTGGTCTCCACTGTATGTATAATAAGGCTTGGAAATGTATAAAGTTGTAGAATTTGTGTTGGAGGATTTCTCGGTTTTTGTTTCAATCAAATAGTTCCTTGGTGTGGAGTAAATGTACAGTATGTGTCTGAATGCGAGGGACTTTCTTTGATTCCTCGCAACAAAAGAAACAATTTCGTTTGCCTAATGTGTTTCTGGAGAAGCTGTCTGAAGTGAGCACTGTTATTTCACCTCCATATTGCCTTTTCCCATTCCTTTGTATCTTCTCTGGCCACTCGCTAATTCAAAAATGCAATTTCCAGGAGAAAGAAGAGAAATAGAAGAACCTTAACTCACGCAGGCCGTAGCTAAAATAGCAAAACTGTCGCTCAAAGGTATTGCAATCCCATCTTAGTGCATACATACGAAGCAATGGCACTGACTCGCCTCCCAGCATCGAACGGCGCCTCAGAGGTCGGACTCGCTGGATGACCTTCAGGTCCAGCATCTGCTTTCTGCATGAATCAATTATTAATCATGATGGTCTTCAAAGAATCTCCCAGTCTCATCAAGGCTAATTTTTTTGTGTAATGTCATTGAGCAGAGCACGCTTCACTGAGCCTAATACATCTGTGTCAGAGGTAGTTTACTTGAATGAGACTGGACTCGCTCCTGGCGGCAACATGTAAAAACACTCAAAGGGCCAACAACAAGGGAGAGAATAAATGCTGTATGTGGGCGAACAAGCTGCATAGAAATGTGACTTCACCGTACCTCATCTTGAGTTCTTACACAATTATTGCACTTAATCACCTTTTCACAAAGAATTTCAAAGCATCTCTCTGATGAGGGGTACCAATAAATACAGTCATTTTAGATGACTTTTTCTTATCACTCACCAAAATAATTTGGAGCTATCTAATTTTTCCCCAGTGCACAGAAAACTGTGTAAAATACAAACCTTAGAGCTGGATACTAGCTTCCAAAATGGTGCCTGTTTATTTTATTGAAGGCTGGGAAGAAAGAAAGAATATTAAACAGACAAAGAACACATAAAAGTTGAAGAGTTGCAGAAGTAGTTGCATTATGACACATTAAGGTTTTATGTTTCACAGGGCTGAGACATTATTTCTAATGATTCCTTGCCCATAGTTTCAGTTTGTGGTTAGTTTTTTCATTTCCTGTACTTACTTCAGTCTGCTTGTCCATTCTCCAGTCTTCAGGAATGCAGTCTGAGGGTTCATGCTGAGATATGTCCAAAATATTTTTCATAAAGAGAAAGAGTTACATCTGGTGTGCATCTCTGTTCCCATCGTCCAATGTTCCCCAGTTCAATATTCTGTTCTGCACATCCTAACCTTGGCGCCATAGGACGCTTCATCATGTCCCCATTCCCTGTCATATAAATCAGAGGAATGTAGCAGGCTCCATACACAGAGGACAAGTCCTCATACCTAATTGACAAAAAAGGTTGTTTATCAATGCCGTCTAAACCAACCATATGTTACAAAATCAACTCATGTGAGCATTGTCTGATCTGCAGCATCTTGACAACATAAAACTACTTGGTTAAGGAAGGATTGTGCTCATGGTTTAACGACAGAAGCGCTTCCTGGCAGGAGTGGAAACAAACAATGGTCTCTGGTGCCCTTCTGCCTGTTACTGAGAGACTGCAGCTGTTATTTCAGTGATCAATCAAACAAGCAATGTTCATTTTTGAGGACAGTCTTCAAACTCTCATATGAGTTTTTTGAAGAGTTGCCTGCACGAGTACAAGACCTCCACCACTGAACAACCCTTAAATTTGAAGCCTGATTCTCATAGAAACTGTTTGCAGCACGTACTTTGAAAAAAAGCCTTTTTTCATTTTCCATGTACGTCTTCTATTATTTACAACTTTGACTGTTTTATAGGATCTCAGTCACATACTCAAGATCTGTCTCAGACTGCAGGGATAACACCTTCTTCCCTTGTCTCCATGGCAACAGCAGTAATAATACAGTACAAGCACATCAGAGAGAATAAAGAAACACATCAGCAATGCCCAGTACTGTTAGTTGACTGTTTTTTTCCACCTCCCTGCAGTGACAAAAGGGGAAGAGCACAAATTTTTGATGAGTCAAATGCATTAGATGAATTAGATGGAGCTCAGGTTGAAATCAGAAGTGGGGTAGAGGGTAGCAAATGCTCTGCGGCAGTGGACATGATGTGTGGTCTTAATATACAGTCATAACATTAACATTGTTAAAAAGCTGAAATGCAGCTTTATTTGTATGTATTGTCTAACTTTCCTGTCTTACTTTAAGCACACCAAAGCTTTATTTTTACATGGATTCATCTGAAACTTCACAGTAGGAGAGATTGATCAGCTGTAGTCAGTGTATTCATCATTGCACCGCTCTGCTGACTCTCTCAGTCAAACGCACTCCAGGAAGTTCATGATGCAACAATGTGAAGTTGATTGCAAGAGCAGATCCGAAGTCTTTCTCGACCAACTGCATCATCGTGCCAGCTTGTTTCATGCTTGTTTCATGTTCACTGTGTATGTGAAGGTCCTTCGTTTGATTTCAGCTACATTATGTAAAGCTGGAGTGGGATGTTTACATAGAAGTGCCTTTGCCAGAACAAGTTTACACAACACTGATTTAACCTGTCACCACCAGGTAAATCTCTGTATCTTGCAGTATTTTCGAGTTTATAATCTAGTGATGGCAATGATGGGTACAACAGAGCTGAAGTATGGAGCATCAGGAGTGACAGTGTTGGCTACAGCAACTATTAGTATGGCGGAGTGTATGGCCTTATAAGCACATTAACAGTGTTTATGTAATTACCCTCACTGCCAGAAGGGGGATTCAAAATTGAAGTGAAATGGCATTAAATCCAGTCGAATGGAGTCCAAGACTTTCTTCTGTCCTTACTGAAATGAAAATGTTTTTTATGGCATCTTATTTAATGTGTGTTTAAAAACATTGAAAACCAATATACTGTATGATCAGCAAACTCATTTTTCTCCTCTTTCCTCATCTCTCCAAGGCTGCGTGGTGACAGTGGTGGGGCGGCTCACATTCGTCAGTAACAGGTCGATGGAAATTGAAGTGCTGGTAGATTCTTCCCTGCTGGTGGCGGCAGGGGAAGAGAAATACCGCGCCGTCTCGGCCTTCTTCACCTTCATCTCCTTGGACAAGGACAATAAACCTCTGCCTGTCCCTCCTCTGAAGGTTGGTACTATCCAGTCTCTGCTTTCTAAAGTTCTAAAGAATGTAGAATGAATTTAATCCTGTACATCACATAGGGCTACATTTACACAGACTGACAGTCAATCATTGATTGTTTGATGTCCACCAAGTATGGTGCACCTTACTCGATCTTACAGGTTGATTTTTAAACCTCTCAGTCACTCAGCATTGTGTGGTGAAAAAAGCTGGGCATGAATTTATATCATTCCTTCCTGCTGAGTCTGTACACTCTTTTCAGTTTTGTTTAGGATGAACGCTGTCCTCAGATGTCTTACTGAATTAAAAAGCATGATTAAATATAAACTTAATTTTAAAGATCAGACACACATGAATTTTCTGTTTTTTTTGCCAAGAAGGATAAGCAGAAAGTATTTCTATTGGCTGTCAAAAATTCTTAATTTAGCTTGCTGTGAAACTTAGAAATGCAAGTGGTGGATTCTTCATCACATCCCAATCTAATATTCACGCATAGTTACGTTCCCTCAGTCAGTGACACATGTGACTTTTGGAAAGCTCAGCCCATGAGAGACTCATCAGTGTCTTTTCAGTGCATTAAATTCTTTGCTGTGTCTGCGATTTATCCTTAAGCACTGAGGGCTGAATGCTATTATTTCTCCAGCATCCGAGGACATCAAAGTCCAGCTGACTCAGCACTTTTTGCCAGGATGTAAAGTGTGCATGTTTACCTGCAGACTGGAGAGAGGCGCCCCTTGTTTGTTCTGGCTCAGCAGTACACAATGATCCAAACCCTGTTTATATGCAAACACTGTACGCGCAGGCCATCTGTTTAACTCAGCACATTTAAATCATTTCCTGGCGCCACTTGCTGCCCTGATTATCTCTGTGATGATCGCTTTAAAACTCGTCCAACTTTTGTTTAGGAGCAGGATTTAGACAATAGAGGAGCCTTTCAAAACACATTCAGAGCCCTAAGTAAAGCATTTAGTGGGTTGAAATCAGTTTTAACCTTAACATTTATTTCATTTTAAAGACTATGGAACAAGTTGAACAAGTTTACTGATGCATTTTATAATGAGTGGGTTTATGGTCAGTGGTTTTATGCTGAGTGCGCAGCTTCAGTGAAATTTGACATACTAACAGCAGGTCTTGGTTCTCTCAAGTGCACCAGTGTACAAAATTTCTCTGTACCTGAGTTAATCATTAAACTTTAAGCATGTGCAGAGTACTGAGTAAGCCAGGAAAATGCAATAAAGTTTAGAGTCGCAGAAGTCAATCAGAAAGCTGTTTTCTTGCTTAACCTGTATCAATTCACTTATAATAATGAACCAAAACATCTAGAAAAGAGATACAGTGTGTATACTACAAATAGCTGTCTCACTCACGCTGACATCTTAAAATGAAAAGTGGTTCATAACAGCATGTCCTGCCGTATTTCAGGTAACACAAGCATGTAATGAGAAATTTGTAGGAAGAAAGCAAAGCTTGGCTGTGTGGATGAAAGGGAAGTGTGGAAAAGTGCTGTTATAGGTGTGCTGTCATGCCACCAAGTGCTGCAGTGACCCCTCTTACCATAAACACTCACACACACTTAAAGGTGCAGCATCAGCCTTTAACACTGTGACAAGTGTGTGTGAAAACAGACGTCTCTGCTTCTGCCCCTGCCAGACAGAAATGTGCATTGAATGTGCGTCTCCGCTGGTCGGCCTTTTGAAAAGCGCCTGTCAATCCCCCAATTTCCATTTCACAAAAGCCTGTGTTTGGTTCGGCCATTGTGCACCTCCCTCCATGCATTCATTACCTGGTTTTCTCATGCAGGCCACTCATGGCTTTTGTTTTAATGGTAGGGAATTGCAATGATGATTAGAGTCATTGTAATTTCTGTGTTCACCTCAATTTCATGAAAAGAGAGGCTGAAAAAAAAATCTCCCAGTGATTTTAATAATTCACCCTCAACACTGTAAATGGGACTCTAAATGGGACGTGGGCTGCCAGGGCCCTGATGTAGCCATGTCAGATAAACAAGGGAAAGAACAGGGAAATTTGTGTGTATGCAAGTACAAGAGAGAAAATTGTGGACAGAGATGCAATATAGACAGACTCCATGTGTTTGTGTGTAAAAGAAAGGCAAATAAAGCTCTGATGCATGTGGAGGTTTGTGTGTGTGTGAGAGAGATGGCTTTCCGTGTGGATGTGCACATGTTTGAACAGATCACTGAGCACAAATGCAGTTGTGTTTATTTCTATGGGTGAGAGAAGCAGGCTGAGGCTCAATCATGGCTATTTCTGGCTTTATAACTATTTACTGAGGGTTTAAACATGAGATGAGATTGAC
The DNA here is from genome assembly GCF_039877785.1 of Chaetodon trifascialis. Lineage (NCBI taxonomy): Eukaryota > Metazoa > Chordata > Actinopteri > Chaetodontiformes > Chaetodontidae > Chaetodon > Chaetodon trifascialis. The sequence continues at coordinate 15,997,653 of NC_092063.1, forward strand.
CCCCAAATGAGGGAGTGTCCATCCAAACTCTTATTTATGGCAATAAACCAATTCATAGATGTCAGTCCCTTGCTGTATAAAGGAGATCCATCACATCCAGGGAATAAGGTTTAACACATCAGTCCAATTAACACCTGAACAGTACAGGTGGGACTGTAAGGGATGGAAATTGAACGGTGACATTAATTAGCCTAGTAAGCCAGATAATACAGAGAAGGGCCAAACGTGAGAAACATTTTGGCCTTGAATTTTACCTGCAGCCACGACCACCAAACACTCTAAACAGTCCTATCAAATGACATTTCTACATGTTCTTGTTATGTCACAGATTTCTTTGTACCAAATTGGAGTTTCATGGAGGAATTGTTGGGTCTAGACCTGCTCCATATGCGTGTGTCCTGAGACAACCTCTGTTGTGATTTGGTACTATGTAAATAAAATTGAATGGAACTGAGTTGAATGAAAAAAGGCAGTTTTTTAGGCATGATTGACCAATGCTGACATTTTATGAATATATAATTTTAAGTAAATAAATGCTGTTCTTTACTGTTTCTCTGACGCACTCCCCCACAGATCGTCACCCAGAGAACAAAGACTTTCCTTCTCTCGGTTACACAAAATGTTTCTTACTAGCTTGTATGGCTTTTAAAGTCCAAGTTGTCAAAGTTTACCAGTCAAATGGCCATTTAGTCTTAAGGGAATGCACCAGCCTTTTTGGTTTTGTTCTCTGTAACGTACCTGCATTTAGCCTGCCATATGCAGTACTTTAATGCCTCATTATACTCCATACTCCAAACGGACGCATACCTGGACAGCGCGTAATATTTGTGTTACACGTTTGGTATTCGTTTGGAGGATGTCTTCCAAGCATGTGCAATAGATTGGCATCTACAGGATTGGCGTGTAGCGAACAGTGTGGAGGCAGAGCCTACGTTTACACCCTCTGAAAAATGTACACAGACCCCAGATGTGAAAATTATCATTTCGGTTTTAGTGCTTTCAGTGCCTCATTTTTAGAGTATTCCCTTGTCTTTTTAAAGGAATCATTTGACATTTTGAGAAATATTCTTTTGCTTCTTGTCATGAATTAGATGACAGGATTGATACCATGGACTGTGAAACAAAGATGTAGTGTCTATGATGTCACCCATAGGGTTCTGAAGAGCTGTTGTGACACTTGGTAGCAGTGGCTCTGATCGCCACTGTGTTCACAATGCCTGACTCCACCAAACTTCTGGCTAATCCAAACATGAGCACAAAGGTAGAGCTTGGGTGGAGCTGAGATGGGCTGAATGAAGCCTGGTTGCTGAAACCTATGGGGACTTCTGTGACTGACTCGCTTATGGAGCCAGCCTCAAATGACCATTCGAGTACCTGCAGTTTTTGGCTCTTCCGTCTTCCTTTTTCAGCCCCTGAGGTTGTGGCTTTCTGCCCCTCCAATGTTAGTTTAGAATTGCTGGTTGTCTGCTTTTGCTGTCTTTGGACAGAGCCATGCCATCTGCCCCCAGTCTTTTTTGCTAAGCTAACTGGCTGCTGGCTGTAGCTTTATATTTACCATACAGACACAAGAGTGCAATCAATCTTTGTGTCTAGTGCCAAACTATTCCTTTAAAGCATCATGCTAAGTTATGTTGTATGACTTTCTAAAAATAAATGTGCCTTCATGCCCTTCCTGTTCTCTTGTCCTCCAAAAATTCTGCCAAAAATTCCACCCCTCTTCCTCATATCATCCTCATCTGCTTGTACTGAAAATCCTTATGTCTATTTATAAAACAAACAAACCTCTGTATGTTTCTCTACTATTTGTTCCAGGTGTTTATTCTTTGCCCAGGCATTATTCTAGTGAGTGTTATAGTGTTATATTCCTGATACTATTGCAGCTGTCTGGAACACCCTAATTTCCCCTACGAGTCATTAATGAAGTGTTATCTTATCTTATCTTCACCAACTTAATGGAAACCCAGATGTTGACTCATTTTCTCCATCTGTGCTGAAGGTGTTCTTGGGTTTGTCATTTCTTCCACATCTGCAGCAGTGCAGCACAGGCTTCATGTCTGTCCCTGGCTTCTTTATATAAAGCTCATATGAACCAAATTGTTCAATTGAAAGATAAAACAGCCCCATTTCCAACCTTCAGTAATGAAAATTTCATGACATTGTGGCAGATTTTGCATCAGTTGTGTTCTATAAATAGCCTGATCGAAAGGACATCTTCTGCTATTTATGACTGCAGGTGCTTTTCCCCTCATTCTCTCATCTTTGCTTTCTCTTGAGTGAGCCCGCTGCGTTTACTATTTTTAGATTTTCCTGTTTTAGCTTAACAGGGGGTTAGGGACGCTGTGTGTGTGTGTGTGTGTGTGTGTGTGTGTGTGTGTGTGTGTGTGCGTGTGCGTGTGCGTGTGCGTGTGCGTGCACAGAGGGGTTGTAGATGGGCTGTCACTAATGCTGAAGTAGGGAAGGAGGACAGCATGAGCAGAAGGGAGGATATCGGGGGGATGCCTCGCCTCTCTGCACCAGTATCCTTGAAAATGCTGAAATAATATATGTGCTCACTGGGCCAGAATAGGAATCATTGAAAATACCTTTGAAGAAGCACCTCTGAGCAGCTTATGTCTTTGTTGTATTTCTGATGATTTTAATGGGGTAGCAGTTGCCTGAAGGTTAGAAAAACTGGCTTGTTACCAGAGGGTCAGCACTTTGAATCCTCAGCCGGTGGCCAGTGCATACTGAACACCAGCTGGTGGCGGAAGGATGTGGTTGCGCTGTGATTACACTGGGAAGAGCCCAAGTGTGTACGCATGTTACGGTATGAATGAAAAGGTGGTTGCTGCTCAACCTTGTGTGCACATTCAGCAATCAATTCAAAGACGTCAATACACAGTGAATGACTGAATTCAGTCCTGGTGAACCTGCAGTAGGGCTGGTCCTTCTTACATCCTGCTTTCTCTTTATTTCCCTCCCTTCTTGTTCCTTGTTTCATCACATCTCTCCTTCCTGCCTCCTTCTCTTCCATCTCTCACTCCATCCCTCCTTTACCCTCTTTTCTTCATCCCTCCCTCCCTCTGGCAGAGACTCAGCTGGCCTCCCGTGACACAAAAACAAGCCCGGTTGTCACGGCAACCTCCTGTAGTCCACATGAAGTGATGCATATTTATTTTTAGATGCTTCCCATTCAAGATAATCAGCAACGGGTTAACGGGCACGCTCGTGCCAGAGTCGCAGATATTTCTGACTCTGTGGTAATCCACAGCACGACACTGAGAGCATGCTGACATTTGTTCTCATCGAGCCTCAGTCCACGAATCTGTACAAAGCTTTATTAGGAATTTTAGATTTTCATTACGCCTTGCTCATAAATATGCATTGAAGCCTATTATGCTCTATATCCATAGCCCAAACTAAATAAAAAAATGTTGTGAGAGTGTCAATGACACCCATTCATAGAGCAAGCACTGCACCGTTCAACCATTTTTGGTGTTTTCAGTCTTGTTTTTAATATCCTACAAATTCTACACTGACCCTCAGCAGTGCAGGTGAAGGGGCTGGAAACGTTTAATCACAGGTAGGCCTACAGACACACACACAGAGCTGGCTAGTATTAATGCTCATGTATCAAGACGAAGTTCGGTGGAATGGATCAATTCTGAGTTCCTCAGGTTTTCTTCTGTATTACTTTGAAGCCTTTCAGTAAAACAAAACACTCTGGAACACCACGTCTGTCTCGCTTTTCTTAAAAGTTCTGTTTTAGCCATGCAAATGTTTCTCTTCTCGAAATTACTGCCAAACATTTCCTGAAGTATACAAAAGCAGTGTTTACATTGTTGAGTAAGTTTTCTCAGGTTGTGATTGGGCTCCATTCATTTCTGAAAATCGACGTCAGGATTTGAAAATTGCTCGAAGCTTTGTGCATCATGTTATCACTTATGCAACGCTGCTGTTGCTGAAACTGCGATGACGCTCAGATTATTGAAGAATTTGGGATGATTGCTTTGCAGGCTAAACCACAGACAGAACAAACTGACAGTGCAGGATATTCATCATGACTGAACAGACGGATCCATGGGCAGCATCCTTTATTTAAAAGAATTTGTTTTATGTCTACAAATGAAAAACGTTTCAGCATTGTCTAAATTTGTGTATGAGTCTCTCTTTCTCTCTCTCTGTCTCACACTAACATATAGGTTAGTATCCAGCCTTATGTCAGTCCAGATGGCTGTTTTTTTTCTTGAGCCACTTACTTACATCTTAGAGCTACTTTTGAGACATTGGCACTTGGATCACATCAGTGCCACTGATGCCCTCTTCCCTTTCTAATAACAGCTTGTGCCAACACAAATGAACCCCTCTGGCATTTTGCTGGCTTTGTCCCAGCAGTCCCTTTTACAAGCCTTGTCCCTGTTCCAGGTTTACACCATTTGGTTTGTCGCACTCCATTCAACTGTCCACCTAATGGACGACCAGGGCGGCAGGTGAAACAACTGTTTTTCTTGGCTGTTTGCATTGATCAGCCAAGGCTATGAGGTCTGACTTTGTCTTGGTTCCCGGTGGATGACATTCAAATAAATAATGTGTTCTCGTGTAATCTATTGCAGATGACCATTAATACGTTTCTTCTTTATTTTTGTATTGTAACAAATGTGTTTTTCAGCAGCCACGCTAGCATGGCTCTAGGGATGCAGACATCTCCACAACTATCGGATGGATTGATGTGAAATTTTGCCCAAGCGTCTAACTTTGGTGATCCCTTAGCTTTTCATTTTGCCATCATCACTTAAAATTTTTAATTTCACCAATGCTTTGGTTTATGACTAAATACTAGCTAATAACTTTCCCATCAACCACAGGTGTACTTTTTGTTAACTGTTGATTATTATGTTTGCATTTATGCTAAACTTATATGGTAAACATGGCAAACATTAGCATCTATATTTTAGCATTGTTATTGCATATTAGCATGCTGTATAACATTTATTCAAAGCACCATTGCACCTGAGCACAACCTCACAGATCTGCTATCATGGCTGCAGACTTTAGTCTCGTTCAAAGAGGAGCACTTGTGTTTTACACAATGTGGGGCATGTATTAACTGTACAGTACAGTCACTTTGATGGCAATGAAATATTGTACATGCACAGTGCATGCTCTTTTGTTCAAATATACAATCATTAATATAAAGATGAACATGCACTCAGAAACTCTGCTGTCATTATCATATGATACAGTAACTACATCTTTCAGTCTAATTATCTACTCCTGCTGTGTGTGTGGATTAACTGCAGACTCCTGCAAACTGCCCTCATGGTACAGTATGCCTCAGATAAGGTTTGTGAATCAAAATCTGTTGTCTTAATGTCAGTTTTACAAGCATGATCTTTTTGTAAGGTTCTGTGTCAGAGTCACTAGTAGCTGATGAGCCTGCATAATCATAGTTATTAGACTGGAGCCACTGTGAGAATACCAATTACATGGGGACACCAATCCCGTATGATTTGCATGAGCATAAACATATGCATGCGTTACAGCCTAGCAGCAATGCACACAAAGTATAAGCAGGACCAATAATGTGCACAGACATACGCATGGACAAAAAAGTAGAAACACCAGTATTAAGGCTTTGTAGATGTGATAGCTCTGATATTACGGTTCACTTGGAACATCATCTCCTTCTGTAAAGGAGTGAAAAAGCCATTTTAAAAGCTACGCAATGCTAACCATTATTTGAAAAAGATTTACTTTGGATTTTGTTTAAAGCAGCATTTAGAAGTTCTAGAGACCTCTTGGAAACTCATTGGGAGTGAAAATGCATTTTGAGACAAAATACCAAAGCAGAAATTCCACATAAATAACGTAGAAATTGTAACGGACTACTAACTCAAGCAGTCAGTGCCTACATGAACCTGTCCTTCACTCATCTGTTTCCTTTGCCTTTAGCAGGTTATATCTTATAATGTTATCAACAGTCATTCTGTCATTCATTAGCAGTAGTCGAACAGCTCCTTCTAATTGGCGCGTTCATGAAACAATCTAAGGCTGACGCTCGCTATGATTCTGAAAGTGTAATTAAATAATGATCAAGTCCTCAGGGAGAGAGCGGGGCGGGGCAGGGAGAAATGAGGAACATGAGGAGTTTGAAGGATAGAAACAATGAGACTAAAAGGTATAAATAGCCTGAAGACACTGTTAATAAATATACCATAAAGATCCAAATGGCTGGCACCACTGTATTTAGTGCAGGGATGTTCATACCAATCTATAGCTGTCTCTAGAACATTTTGCTCACTTATGATCATGTTAACACCTTGTATCAAATAACTGTCTTTGGTGATGGCAGAGAGACACAGCAGTAATAATTGGTTAATGATAATTTGCCTTTTCACTGGTTTTACTGGTCAAAAGCAGTCTCACCGTCTTAGCGTTTTAGTTTTATTTTGCTCTGGTTGCATGGCCGCAGTCCTTCTGAGCTGTTTTAGGCTTGTAATGAAATCATTTCAGACCAGTGTTCTGCGTTAAATGATGGATGTCTTTGGTCTGCCCAGTAGCCGTGTTAAAGGAGGATGATTAATAAACCTCTGTTTGGCTCCCAAATCACCTTGTCCTGGCTTATTTTAATAACACTGTAATGACCAGCTGCCTGTGCATTCTGCTGCTTTCAGTCCAGTTGGAAATTTTAACTAATCACCTAATATTCCTGTCTAATGACCACACTGTGAATAGATAAAGACAGTGGATTATTAGACGACTCAAAATATGTTCTAATAATAGAGGCTTTGTTTGTGTAGCTGTCTGCCTTCCAGCATGGCCACAGGTTGGTAATCACTCCAAAATAAACTACTTGCTTTCTGTGCATTGAAGTAGGAAAAACATGATGAATTGTTAAAATTTACACCAACTTTTTTTTTACCACTGAGCAGCACTTCTGTTTAAAATGTCTGAAACTGCTGAAAAAAAACTTGGTTTCTCTCTCTCTCTCTCTCTCTCTCTCTCTCTCTCTCTCTCTCTCTCTCTCTCTCTTTTATGAAAGTCAATGAACTGGAATTATCCATTACTTTCAGTTGAATGGCAAAAGCAAAATTGACTGAGCAGTATGTTGACTGTTATATAACCAGCATACAACAAACACACGAAGACTACAGCTGTATGCTCCTGGACCTACTCCACAGAGAAGATATTCCCACTGCTGTAGTGTTTGTAGCTCAGCGTCACTATTTTAATATTCTCATCACAGTTGAGCCGTGACCCCCGGGCTTGTCCCTGGCATGATGTTTTGCCATATCTGTTACCACCCTGCTCTCTCCATAAACTTTTGTCAGCATTGCTTCTGAGTGGCAGGTGCTCTTGACTCTACCAACCACCTGGTGTGTGCACAGCAAAGAGCCTCAATCTGAACACGACATTAAAGCGATTTTACATACAAAAACACAGCCAGTACCGACAGCCCTCCCCTGCTCCCTCAGAACATCGTGCAGATGAGGGAGTGGGAGAGTGGGCAGCACCATGAAAGAAAGACTTGACACTGTCACTGGCGGTGGTATTGTTGTTTAAGTCACGAGGTTGCCAGGCGGTCTAATTAAACTGTGCAGGCTAGCAAGTGCATCCTCCCACAACTCTGCCGCCAAAGTGAGCTAAGTGAAAGAGAAAGAGAAGATTTGTTCTTCACAGGCTTGAAGGTGCTTCTCGGAATAAAAACAGAAGTGAAAAAGGGATTGACGGCACCTGCAAATCCAGGGGGGCTTCTCAGAATTCCTGGGTGTGATATCAATATATTTTAGATGGGGTGTGCTAAAACTGATAGAGTCTATAACACTCTGTTATGGCGGTAGATGATGGTGCTACAGTACAGTGCGACGGTACCGCTGAAAATATTTTATTTATTCAGCTGGGGGCTGTCAATATCCACATCCACTTTCATGGAAATCTGCAAGTGTTAGATGAAAGTCTAGCAGTCACCAAAAAGCATAGAAATAATCCACTAAACATCCACATGTGATCCGTGTACTGAAAATGTCTTGTAAATCACCTCATGTGGTTTCGCTCAACGTTACCTAAATGCAGTCTGCTGCGTAGTTATTATAGATAATGGAGACAAGAAGATGAATAGCAATTACAATAGTGCAGGCTGGTAGATTAGATCAGAGCTTCAAGTCCACAGTTAATATAATAACAGCAGGGCAAACATTCTGCTGCAAAATACGTGTAAAAGATGAACGTGTCTGACACCAAATGTTCTGTCTTTTCTTCTGTTTTCATCAGATGGACGGAGAGGAGGAGCAGAGACGTTTCGAGGAGGGCAAAGTGCGTTACCTCGAGAGGAAAGCAAAGAGACTCGCAGATAAGCAGCGCCAGCAGTGACGCCACTGCTCAGAGCAGAGCGACAGTATATCAACTCTACACAGCACATACAGTATGAAGGGGATAAAACCCTCGCCTCCTGTTCTGTACCCGTAGCCTCCTGTTAAACCTAAACCTGTGATTATTCTCTTTTCCTGTGCTATGCACCAAAGTGTCCACATATAGCTGTATATGTGTGTAAAAGTACATATTTTTATTGATGTATGAAGACGATTCATGATCACTGTGTAAAGTGGCAGTCTGTGTGTAGAAGCTGTTTTATTTTCACATGATTTTTAAGTATGAAGACTTCATGATCAGTGTCAGTGCAAAGTGAGGAGGCGCAAGGAAAATGATGAATAAGTGAGTGAATAATAATGAATAAAAGATCCAAGTGCGACCTTGCTAGTTTTCATGATGATGATGATGATGTCATTGTCTTGGGCATGCCTTGGCAGAGAGGGCACACGCTATCTATCTTTTCAGCACTGTGTCTTTCACAGAGAAATCAGGGGAGCTCTGGGGCTTTGACTCAACTTGCATCTCTCCCATGCCCCCCCTTCCCCCTCCCTTCCTCTCCGCTCTCCTCCCCCTCCTCCTCCCCTGCCTGTCTGTCACATTCTGACTCCAGCGTTGGCTCTCCCGCTTACTGCCATGTCCTCATCAGTCTCCATTCTCTTGCAATGTCACTTTCTTCCTCCTCTCATTCACTCCATTTGTCCCCCTGTCTCCCCCAGTCTTCTCAGCATCCCACTCCCTTTGTCTCCAGATGAGGTTTCAGGACTGCTGCAGGAGCTGCAAAGAAATGTGCCTGTATAGGCATCTTTCTCTTTGCATATCTCTTGGGTTTGTGCTTGTGTGCACAAAGAAAGATCAGAAAGATGAATCGACGTCAGGAGCAGCCAGAAAGAAATCAATATCCATATGGTTCTGCCGGGACTGAGAAGACTCTGATTATTAACCCGCCATAAAAACTCCTCTTCAAATATTTAGCAGGATTGGTTTTTCATTTGCGTATTGAGAACACTCGAATCTGATTTGTCAGGAGGAGTAGGGAGGCTTCTGTCCTGTGCAACAGATGACAAAGACTAATTTGAGATCAAAACCAAATTGAAAGATTAAAGCCCAGAGAGCGAGCTCTGTGAAGAACAGAGAGCCACGTGGCTCAAAACCTCAGCAAAATGCCTTTTTGTTTGGACCTTTGCTCCTCGTGGTACTGTTTTCTTATACAGACAGATACTGATTCGTCATTGGATTGTGAAGGTTATTGTTTTTTCCCTCTGTCCCTCCAGTATGTGTGCTTTTCATTTCCCCCATGAAAATAAAGTTAGGCTCAAGCTGCACCGGGGGGATATGTCTATTTTTAACCCCAGTGAAGTCGAGGCATCTTGCGGGAGAAGGAGAGCACGGGGAGGGAGAAGAGGGAAAACACAATACAGGAAGACAAGATCCATCTTAGATGGCCAGACAAGACTTCTGGGACAAATTAGCTTACTAAAGGCATCTGCCTAATGTACAACATTAGCACGGGCATGCCTGATTGTCCCTGAAAACCATCAAAAACAATATTATTTCTCATCATTCACAACAATGTTCAGTACTGTCTACAGCCATTTCAGCTGGTAGCAGCTGGATTTTATTTGTAGAGACACAATATGGTAACCATGGTTACTTATGTGGAAGAACACACTTGAAATGGAAGAGATGACATTATCAGAAACAGATGTTTCTCTTCCAGCTGCCACCAAAAATGTTGAAATCTCCTTTAAATTGCATAATTGAAGTCTCACATGTAAACAATCCTTGTTCCTGCCATGAACTGCACTGTGTATTCAGTACATTTAAGGCAATGTCACCAGAGAAAGCTGCACTTTGACCTCATTTTTACCATCAGAGTACAATGAAATGACGGCAAAAAGCTGATTTCCTCCCATGTTCGCTTCTAAATTAAGGGACCAGCCGCCCTCTCACTGCTGTGTCCCGATGTAGAGAGACTGACGAGGCTACTCAGAAGATGTATGATCCTCTGGTGCGGGAGAAAAGCCATTAAGGACTCTGAAGGAAGGATAAACGATGAAGTGAGGCGGTTTTGAGAGAACTCTCGGCTTTCATTACGGAGTGACCCGCTTTGCAATCCCTCCTCATTTCCATCATTTTCTGACAGCAGAGGTTTACTTCCACACATGAGACAAGACACAGAAACCTGAACTGTGTGCATACCATTCTTCAAGGTCACTTGTGAAAATATGTCTACCTATTTTTGTATGAGACAGAAGAGTGTCGGCAGAAGTTGCAGATGCTCAAAGACACTGTGCTCACACAGAAAATGGTTAAGCAGCTCAGTGTTTGCTTCTTTTTTTTTGGTAAACTTTGTTTGTGCTTCCTGGAACACCTTCACAAAGCACAGACACATTCAGCCCTCCTGTTGTCTGGGCTTGGAGCCAGCAGGGCTTTCCTTGCAGAGGAGTAGGTGATGGGCCGTACTTTGTCTGGCCTGGAACCTCCCTTTCTTTCAGCCACAGGGGACCTCACTGGGAGTACTACTAAATTCAGCTCCCTCTGACTCTAAGGCACACAAACTTGTCCACACAGAGAGGTGGCAATGCTAAGAGGACATGGGGAAAGTAGACTGTAAGAGAGCACATCAGCAGGACATTTAAAACAGTGTTAAGTATTAAAGGGCTGCTGTGTCTGTGTTTATGTGTGTGTGTGATCTGGTGTGTGGTGGTGGAGCTGACGGTGAGGGTGGGGGCAGCCTGGTGCCAGCGGAGCCAGTGGGCGGGAATGCCTTCTGTTGCTTTTTACTTCCAGGTCACCTAGCATCACACAGGAGAGGCTAGAGATGGACAGTCTGATTCTTTTAACAAACTCTCCTGCCATGTCCAGTTCTAATGATGGACATATTTAAGTCTAAAGCACAAGAGGAGAGCACCTACACCTCCTACCTGTCTTTATCTATCCAAGAAACAGCCTCTGCTGGTTGTGTTGCATAAGCTTCATCCAAGATTACTGAAATCTTTAACAAAAATATATTTGACTCGTTCACTGCAAGACATCCATTAACCAGAGGAGGCCTGATGCCCAAAACCGATTGCTAATTCATGCACCTTCTGACCGATTTGCTAAAGCAGCCCTGACTCACTTTACCCTGACAACTTAATAATGAACATCTGTAAGAGTCTGTGAGCTAAAGGTAGATGAGGGCTGGCTCCTGCAGAGTCATGCGCACTCAATTGTAACACTGCTATTCACTGAAATGATGGTTGGGACATGTTTGTTGAACCTGCGCCATTCGCTTAAAAATTGCTAGAAATGGGAATCTGACATCACGAAGGGAAACTTTGTAGTCTTTAGCTTTCTCGTCAGCTTCCGTCCTTTCATCTTGTGTTCATCCTCTCAGGTTCAGATGGGTCTTTTTCCCAGCTTTTAATTTTTAAGAAATCCTAACAAAAATGAGGGCCTGTTTGATACTCAAAGACCCTTACTCAGTCAAACACAAAGGCCATATGTTGGGCCGGTGTTAATTACAACTACAGTTCATCAGTTTTTTTTCTGCAGATACCCAATGCTCAAGTTTCATGACCTGAAAATTAGTTATCTACATGATTTTGTCTCTGAAAAGGCTTGTTCAAGCACAGTCAGTGAGTGGTTGGACCGGTTATGTGGACCACTTACCATCATGACTTATTTGGAAACTTATGTCTTTCTATGACCAGAGTCATGTGTATGTGGTCACCATCTCGACTTAGGGGACATCAGATTTACAATAAAAGTCCAACAAGGCAAGCAACATGAGTGCTCAGACAAGGAGTCCAGTTTATCCTATGTATTTAAGCCCCTTAGTCTGAGGTGAAACCAAAACAGCGTGATGTAACTGCCCGTTCCACACAGTACTGCATGCTTGAAGGTAAGGACAGGAGGTCAAAGTTGAACCAGGAAGTGTTGTGGAAGATATAACAGCTTTGGGAAACAGAGGAAACTTAAATATTCTCCTTTGTTTACACACCTGGACATCCTTTCCCCTCAGTTTTGGCATTGTGTCCACACTAACTGGTATTTTTCTCACCCAAAATAAGGTTTAGAAACTGGACTTGTTTAAAACCTGTCTGAGGGTTTGTATGGCTGCTGTAAATCTCACCCATGAAGTTAACTGAATGTAACTATGGCTAGAGACCTATGTTACTGACATTTTAATGCTTTAAAGTCCCTAACTGCAAGCAGGAGATGCTGTACTTCTTTTGAAAGGCTGAAGGATTTCATTTTTCCTCGCACTGTCATATTAAGCTACCTCATCCTCTGGTGCTCATGTGATCCTGCTGTACAGCTCTCACTGTGGTTTCAGACAGCGTTTATTTAAACAGGCTGTGTTGTTTCCGTTGCAGTGCCATTATGTGATTTGGATAATAAAATGAATGTAAATCTTGAGGCTGCAGTGTAGCTTTAGCTAAGTGTTGCCTGGATCAGCTGTGAAGCTCAGGGGATATTTGATACCTTGCCTCAGCATCTGGAGCAGCTTTTCTTTGTAAGGCACTTCAGTGCTGCACAGCCTGGCTGTGCACTGCATGGACAGCTCCCAGGTGCGGTGTGTGTATCTGTTTTAATGAATGGGAGGTAGATAAAGTGCACTGCTCATCAGACTGTCCACCAAATACATGAAAAAGAAAATAATCCTTATAATAGTGGCAAAAAAACAAGGCACCAGGGACTTCTGTGTCTCTCCTCTCGTGTAGGGCCTATTAGTTTTCTCACTGGGTACAATCTAAGCCCTGAGGGAGGATAGCCACTCTTGCAGAATCATCCAGGGAAGGAATCTTACATAACAAGTCGTATAATGTCAATGAAAAAGGGCCCATTTAAAGGAGCATGAATAACATGAGAAAATAACGCGCGCTGATGCGATTGATACATATGGCAGGTTCAATGCAGAAGTCATGAACATGGATGCTATGGCAACTTACATTCAGTGCAGTTAAATATAGCAAGCTGCACTCGGCTGTCACAGCCATCTCCTCTTCGCTAATCAAAGCTTAATGAAGTCAGCTCATTCAAATTAGACCTTTAATGAAAAAATAAATGCCTTAACGTTCATCCATAGGTTGCGGGAATGAAATGAAATGTGACTTTATTTTATTTATTTTTTTTAATTCAAAGCAAATGTGCAACATTCAGGCGCAGTTCTCGCTCTGTCAAAATGCCGACTTCTTTTCCATGAATTATTTCTTATTGCGGTTCACTCCCACGGCCACGGAGAGTCTGACCCGCGAACGAGCCTGTGCTGTCGGGAGCGCGCAGCAATCATGCTTCGTCCGTCGCTAGTGCCGGAGAATAAAAGGTGACGAAATCCGTCTTTTACCGTTAATTAGCCGCTCCTTTAGCGCGCGTGCTTTCGCTCGCGGTGAAGAAGCTGCCTTTTTTTTTTTTTAAATCCAAACCCGTCCATGATTTATCTTAATTCCCCGACGTCAACGAGTCAAAGAGGGCAAGAAGAAACAAGAGGAGTACAGCTTTGGTGATGTGGTGTTCCAGGGCTCATCCTTCATTTCGCAGGTCGCTCCGTTAACTTGACGCTGTCGACGCTCCTGACGCCGTGCAGGTTGGGGATGTAAACGCTGGGAAGCCACTTTAAACGGACCTGAACTGATGGGACTCAACGAAGAGTGTTCTCATTCCCCCGGAACAATGAGCCTCTAGGAGCCGAAACGTGCCGTGAAAGGTAAGAGAAAGAGAAGACTAACACAGCTGACTCTGATCCTGGCAAGCTCACCGGTGATCGGCTCTTTGTGTTGAGATGAAACAACGAGGCTCGTCCAAACAGGTGGTGTCCTGCGGCACGCGCAGCTCAGGTGACGATCAGTAAAAGTACATATTTGATTTGCAATGCAACATTCCTGTGGAGCTGCCGTGCAGATGTGACCTATTTTCAGCAATAGTACAATCAAAATGCATGCGAGACAAATCCGGATGAGGAAGAGGCCTAATTGAAGAATTGAATCACAGATATTAAACACTACAGGCTCTGTTACACACTCATTTACCTAAGTGAGGAGCGTCTTTTACATTTCATCTGTGTGCAGGATTAAGAATGGTAATTACACAGAGCTGCAAGGTGTGGGATTACTAGAAATGACCAAGATTAGACTCTGAATTAACACTCCAGGAATTGCAACTAATTGCCCAGATAGTGTTCTAAGATTGATTATAGGCAGTTTAACATGAGAACATTGAGTATCCTCCAGTCACAAAGCTGAGCACACGTACAAGAGGAACATGCACACCTGTGCAGCCAATTTCTGCAACGTGTTGAGCACAATTTTAGCAAAGCTTCACACCTCCACTTTTGTTTTTATCAGTGCAACTTTATGCCTTTCGTGTCTCTTTTATGGCTGCTTCATCAAGATGTAATAGGTAATCTAATCTTTTAATTTGGATACATGTGATTTGCCGACATTCCACCTTAAAATGAAGCTGTTAAAAGAAACATTGCATACTTCTACATTTTTAAGTATGAAATGAATGTATTGCGTGTAGCCGGATATGGACACCTGCCATTACAGTACAGTAATGATGGACATCAGCCATAACTGACACTGATTTGGACATTTTCAACTCCCACTCTAGGCTGAATGATTTAAACATATAGTTCCAACCAATCAAGTGACTGGTTCAGAGAAAGTGTTGCTTTAAGTGAGTTTATTTATATAATATGGTTTTATATGTGCACCAGTATCAACAGCATTATTATGTTTTTTACTGTAGCCCATGTTCATGGTAAAACCCAGAATCAGCCGTCAGTTGATCTTCTCATTCTTTCAAATACTATTTTAATATGTTTCCCGTCAGAGAAGCCACAGTAGGAATAGATGAGAGAGTGGATCACATGCAGTCACAGGTCACAAAGTGGCCGTGCAAGCCAGTGTTCACATTCACTGCAGAGAGAAAGTGCTGTAGCCGACATGTGACAGTCGCTGCTAGACCACAAAGCCTCACAACAAATATCAGTGCTTCACAGGGCATATGTGACATTTTGTTTGTCACACATTTGGCTCTGTCATTTTGTGACCGCGTTAGCCGGTCTTCACACTAGTCTATTTTTTGCTCACACACTACACATTGACCAGGGTCCGCCCTCTCCTAGGCAGCATTATCTGGTAATGTGCCATTGATGTCAAAGAGAAGGGCTTTAGTAAAGATTCTAATCATTTCTGCATGGGTTAAGTGCCTTGCACTAAATTTAATTTAGTGATCTTTTTATTTTATTTTATTGTATTATTCTACCACCTTATCGCTTAGACTGCACGCCTGTTTCCGATGCAAACTCCAAACCCTTTGCCATATGGTGCCCAGTGATCCAGCTACAGTCATAGCTGGAGGTAGCTTAACATAAACAGGAAGAGTGCCTCTCGGGTTACATTTGTGATGGAAAATTCAGCGACTTACTCATGTGACATGCTGCTCAGCTAAGAAAAGTGCTCGCAGTGAGAACATCAAGCAGCACGACAGATTCTGGCTTGTGACCTTTTAATACCGTGTACCTTTTTAGTAAATTAGTGGCATCCCGTTGATACTGATTTCACTGGTATAGCTGGTAATCTTAGGTATTTACTGCAGCTTTGTACTACTGTAAAATCAAGTGCATGGTAGATATGACATATCAACGCTGGGAACTTGCTGTTTTCTAATGACTGCACACAGTATTTAAGAAAATGATGTCAGGCTTGGTGGCAATAGCCGTTAATGTGGCCTCACAGGCCTGACTAAATACTGGACACTTTCATTATGAAATGCAAGTGAAGGAGTCTAAACTTACTTAGCTTTTCAGGAGACCAGCAAATTAAAACCCATTTGGAAGTTGCTCTGATGAGCTATAATACAGGTTTTAGGTGCTTTACCTCTGGAAACAAATACACAGTGAGGATGTCTTGACACCAGACTCCATTTCATCTGCACTGTGAAAGCCAATTAGAGCTGGAGTTTTTCTTTTCCTCTTAATGGTTATGGCTCCTGCCATTGTTAAAGCACTTCAGGGCATGGTATTATTCATATTATTTGAAGGGTATTTAATCAGTGATAGTTAATCTAATGCTGTTTGATACGGCAGTTCTGCTCACAAGAGGCTCTGACATCATTGCCGAATCAAACCTCATTCATTAATGAGTGACTGACACTTTCCTCACCAAGTTTCAAAATCAATGCCAAAACAATACTTTTCTTGATATATTACTTTACAGGATATAAACACAGACTATTTCCTTTTCAGCTATGGTTACTTGTGACTTTACAAGTAAAGATTTTACATATGAAACACATGAAGAACTTCAAAAACATGATGCATTGTAAAAAATTTAACCACCCAGCAATATGAATCAGCCACTGCTCTGATGACTGATTAGTGGTTGAAGCCATTTCATGCCAGACGTTTCATGGTTCCAGCTCCTCAGATGTGACAGTTTGCTGTTTTTCTTGTCTTTAAATGAGGGTAAACTGAAAATTTTTTGACAAAATAAGACATGTGATGGTGTCACTTTGAGCTCTGTTCAGTTGTGACTATAACATAGAATAAATTAATCAATCAAGAAAATAATCACTAGTTGCAGCCCAGTATGAAATAAAAATGAACTCCACCTCAACCAACCAAGAGAAAAATGTTGCTCATAATACATGTGTGATAATAATCCAATATACTACATAAATATGTAAATATATAGAATACCATTAGATAGCACTCACACTCACTTATGTCCCTGCATTGAGTACTTTTACTACATTTTCCTGATAATACTTTTGTTCTTTGAGTTGAATAACATTTTCAGGGAGGACTTTGCTTGTAACAGAGTATTTTAACAGTGTGGTACTCTATTAGTACTTTTACTTCAGCAAAGAATCTGAACACTTCCTCCGCCACTGCTCGGTTCTAGGGAAACTATTCGCGTCTCAAACTTAAAAAATCTTGAGTTTCTCTTGTGACCCTTTTGGCATTTGGCATTGATCAGGGAGGCTGCCTAGCATCAATCGTTTGCTGGTTTGATGTCGAACGTACAGCAGGAGGATACAGATTCAGGGGAGAAATTGTCTTATCTTACCTCTCTTGACAGGAAGGTCAGAGGTCAGGGTCACATGAGCGCCTCTAGAGCTTATTGTTTTCTGATGGCTGGAAGCTGATAGTGTTTCGCTGGCTTGGTTTAGAGACTTCAGCGGAGGAGAGCTGACACAGGGGCTTGAATCTAGGTCCTCTGGTTGGAGAGCAGGCTGCCAACTCATTCTGCCTCCCTGCTGTGCATTAGTGAAATGCTGTGATTAAACGGAAGGGGCATTTACTCACAACATGTTGTTGTGCCAGTCCTTGAGTACGAGATCTTGTGCATATTTACTGTCTGGTGTCATATTCTGTAAGTGGATACATTACGATAACAGCAACAAAGGAGACTTACTCACTATAGGAAGTTCATTATACAGAATCTGAAATGTAAGTTGTCATCTCTCATAAATACTCAGAGTCTCATCCTACTCAAATAAACTGTGCTTCCAAGACATCCTGTAAATATACCAGCTTCTGCAAACTGAACTTTGGCCTCGGGATGTGCCAGACAGGCTGGAATAACACAGGAATGAAGACATGAAGCAGCTTTTATTTTTCCCAGCATGCAACAGAGGCATGTTTTAACACATTAACCGTTGCAGATGTAGCTGTGTGTATTTAAACTTAAATTAAAGTTATGTATGAATGCAGATAATGTAGAATCAAGCAACCTCAAAAACAGCCTAAAATGTGAATGGAAATTTATGTTGAACATATTTTTTGGAATGAGAACCACACAGACTGAAATCTGGAGGACTTTCTCATGTCCAGGAGTAAAATATTTGTTGTTTCCTGTTGTCGAGCTTGTTTGATTGTGTCAAAATCACTCTGCTCAGTCAGGCTGCCTAATGATGATGTCATAACTTTAAAGTAGCTGACTCAAGAGGATCTTGGGAAATGTGGGGAAATTGAACGTGCCATTATCCTGTAATTACCACACTGGGATACTTTTGGACTTGCATGGACTTGATTTAATAAATAACATGAGGAATGCTAGCAGACCAGCGCAGCAGTGCCAGTTTAGTGGTTGAGTTGTTGGTTTGAATCCCTGTCTCACAATATAAGATAAATTCATTTTTATTTTGGTATATATAAGGGAAACATGCATGTGTGATCCAACAGTTATTTATTTATTTATTTGATTTTGCTGAATGTTATCTTTCAAGACTGATGCAGTTGCTATGCAACATTCACAATAAGACATCCAGTCTGGTTCCAGTACAGTGGAGCAGACTGTCTAATATGATGGCGCTTCACAAATGGCTGATCTTATGAAAGGATGCTAAGAACATGTCAGATATTGGTGACACAGTAAGCCCCCTGGCTGTCATGTAAATGAAAACAGACCTGGTCTGTGGGATTTTGACTGTGGTGGGAAGGTCATATTTATACTTTAAAGTTGAGCTGGCCATTACTGGCGTCTTCAGAAAGTTTGTAAGACTCTGCTGCTTCCTCCTTTGGGTAAAGAGCCCCGGGTGAGAGAGGACTGACAGAGGTAAGAGGAATCTTGATGCATCTGAATTAGATGTTGGCCCATTTTGAGCTTTGATACATGTGCATTTTTAATGGAACCACATAATTAAATAAGCAGACAGAGAGTTAAATAAATAGGGAATAGGGTACATAGCTGATCCTGGAAATGACTCAGTTGATCACAAATGACAACAACAAACTTGCAATAGGGATAAAAATAATTTTTTATTCTTTATTTTATTTTATTTTTTTACCTTTTATGACTATATTCTATGTTTATGACGAAGTTACCCCATCCAGATAAAGGCCGTATTGGGCTGTTGTGTAGTTTTCGTTTCTTCCTGGAACTCAGTTCTAGAGAGGTCACAGATATCCTAAAGAGGTTAATCAGTCAGAGGAATCTCTTTCTGCAGGACAGTGGGTTAAAGCCACGGCTGCTGATCATTTGTCACACAAGGAGGAACCTCTCCTGGACTCTCATTGATAACTGGATAATGAGTGCTCACTGGAGATGAGTAAGACTGATGGTGTTTCAGCCTCAGAGGGCCATTGTAATCCCTCATGAGGTGAAGGAGAACTCTTCACTTGTACCAGTTCTAAACTGGCATCAGCTAAAATCATACATCAGAAATATGATGAAATAGTTGATTTTATTCTAGAAATTTAATAGAAACTGTATTGCTACAATTGTAAAGATGGGAAAAATCCATTTTGTATTCTTGTTAGAATATAGATGCATGGTATAATTCTAATTTAAAACCAATAATCTGAATTGTTGGGCCATCTTCCATCAGAGAACATTTCCTTCTCCTTAACTGCTGAAAGATTCTTAGATTTATTCTTTCATAATCCCCACTACCCCTCACAAGGAGGCCGTGTCTCTGAACATTTTTAATAACCTTTAACAACCCTCTTTTACACAAGATTCTGGTAAATCATCTCCCTGGCTGAATGGTCCTTTGGTTCACGCAGACAGCAAATGGAAAGTCTGCAAACGTTTCTATCTTTACATAAAAGAACGTGTGAAGGAGTAGAACTTCAGCAGTCAGCATACTTGTGTATGGCATTCCTCCAGGCTGATTTGTGAAAATGTTTACAGCCCAAATCATTCAGCTCAACGTTGGTACCGTTGTGAATGTTCCATTGAATACCATATATTTTTACTCAGAGAACTGATGATGATTTAACAGTAAAATAATGATACACAGGTTCAAACAAACACAAGTCCAAACAGAAGTAGCCAAGAATCCACAGGTAAACAGGAACGAGGCAGGGAAAAGGTGCAGGCAGAGATCTGGGTTCAGGTTTAGGGAGAGGAGGTTGGATAGCAAATGCTTGACACAACGCTGCTGGTCTGGCAACTGACTTGGGAAACAGGGCTGGTGTGAATCCCGACAGGGTGGTTGGAGAATGAGAAACAGGCGAGCAGGTGGTTGTGGCAGTCAGGTGACTGTGACAGGTGGGAAAATCTGAGGATGGCAATGATCGCAAAGCTTCTGAGAGAGGGTAACATAGACGGGCGTTTGAGACTAGAACGTTGCCCAATAGAATCAGGTTTATTCACCAATCAGGATACCATTTAGCTACTGAGTACAAACATGCGTGATTTAAAAATATAAGCAGACTGTGATATTTGAGATTGGCCAACATAAGACAGAAATTCTATAGCTATAAATCAGACAGCAGTGCAGAACCTTTAGACTTTTTTGATATTTTGTAAGTGCTTTTGAGCAGGACAGGGAAATGAATGGCTCTGACATTTACTGTATAAGGCACTTAACCCTCAAGCTGCAGAGCACTGTACTTGTACTGGGCAGCTTCCGAGCACAAGTGTTTGTAGCTGTGTAAAAGTGAAGCAGGTTGCTGCTGCAAAAAACCATACCTGCTGACTTGACTTTCAAAGTAAAGTACCTGTCATATGTAAGCATTAGAGATGTAATATTAAACACTGAGGCTGGGCTCAGGGGAAAGCTGTGCAGCCCTCAGTGGCAGAGTATTTTCCTCTCTGAAAGCTCCAGAGACCAGTGATTGGGCAATAAGACCCCATGCATCACAGCTGTCAGCAGGGAGCTTATAAAAGAGGTCCACTCCCTCCGTCTACTCCAGCTCCTGCCAATTTGAAGCTGAGAGATGTGGGTCAGCACCAGACACGTTCACCAGCTTTGACTCCACACCACACCCAACACACTGACCAACACTGTGCCGATGAGCTTGGTTAGATAGAGCCTTGCAAATCATCATGTTCCTTGGAACTGGTCTCCATTTAATTACTGGTCTGATCTCACTCAGACACACTGCCGTCCATTTTGGCCTTTGTTTTAACAGATAAATCCATCATTCTGCCTGCCAAGATCTGTTGAGGCCCACTCATGTGTCCCTCTCTGCATCTCAGCTGATTATAGTTTGAGATGAAGAATGAAGAAGTGTTTGGTCTCGCTTCGGCAGTCCAAAATATGACTAATGTACAAAATGATAAGCTTGTCATCCAGGAGATGAAAAGCACTGTTCCAGACGCAGCAGCTTTCACCAGCCCTCCACAACACTGATGGCTTCTCTATAAATGCCTCTGTACAGACTGTTAGCTATTTATGATACTGTTCCTAGAAATGGGAAAAAAAACAATGTTGAGTAAACTGTATTGACTGGAACTCTAAATATGATATACTTAAACAAGAGAAAGCACTGTAGTACTTACAGGTAAGATATCAGGAGATGTTGTGCTGTGTTCTCATTTCTCATATTTTCTATGGCTTGCTAAGGATAATTGTAGCTATTTCTAGCTAACAGAGCTAGTAGAGAGAGACACTAAACCATATAATACTTTTATTTTAAAAATTGTATTGTTATTTAATTTGCTATTCTGAGATATAATTTTGCAAAAGTAAACCTTACCAGTTTGTCTCACTATAATGTGATAAAACATTAAGGCTACACTGTATTCTGAATAAAGAATGCGCCTTTGCCACCTCAGCTTGTCACACCCAAAGCCATCATTTCTATCATTTTAAGTTTTAAGATAAATTTTTATCATTATTACGAGCCTGAAACCAGATTATTTAGAACAAAGTCTGTGTCTGTGTTGGTGTCACGGTTATTAAAAGTAAATAAACAAGCACTGTTTGAGGGCAGAAGTCCAAAAATTTCTGATCATTCTGGCAAATTTCATCAGGTCAGAATCAAGATTTTTTACCAAACCGCTGCTCGAAAGCAATTCTTCCCGTTTGGATGTGAACAGTCCATGTAAGCTAGGCAACGTGCAAAAGATGTTATTATTAAAATGCATTTAAAGCTATCCTGATATTTCTGTTCTGATCCTTCCTTGTTTCAACACCTCAGCGAATCTGTGCCACTCTCTGAACATTCAGTATCTTGATGTTAGAGAGAGAAAGTCTTTACAGCCTGTGTGTAATTGTCAGTGCTGATTTCCCCTGTGTAGAGGACAGATTTGGCTCGGAGGCCCATGGGATTGTGGGTGATCGAGCTGTTTGTTCCACTATGGTTAGAAAGCCCGTCAGTCAAGTGTTTAAATAAAACCAGTGCTACAACCACTAGCACTGCTATTCCTGTTAATACCAGTAATAACTCCTATGACAACCACATTTACCCCTAATCCTTCTAATACTACTACTGTACTTGCAGTACTACTCATACATTACTACTACCCCAGCAAATAATACTTCCTTAAAACTGCTATTTTAACTTATTTTAATCACTAAACATAAAAGTACATGTTAGTGTCGAGATAATTTGCAGTATAGTTTGTGCAATTTCTGTAATTAAGCATCATTGTAGTAGGTTGGTTTAACTCGATTTCCACCCAGATTTTAGCGCTAACGTGCATCCAGAAGTTGAAGAAATTTCCTGCTCATGGCAGTTTACATAGAAGAGTTTTTTCTTGTGTGAAAATCAGCTTAGAGTGCGCAAACGGTAAGAGAGGGGGAAGAGAAAATGGAGAGAAAATGCAAATGAACAGTTCATTATCATCCAGAACCCTTCAGTTAAAAAACAGTAAGTGCTTAAATAACAGAGCGTTTGTGCCACATTTTCTTTGAAGGTTTACTAATGAAAGTTTGTAATGAGCAAACTGCAAAGATTTCACTCAGCGCGCTCTTTAGTGTCAGCAAGTCTGAACAGAGTCTCCTCCGTCGTTCCTGCCAGTGTTTACAGCTCGTGCTCTTTTTCACAGCTGCTGCAACTAAACAAAATATACAGTGAGCTGTTTGACTTCAAGCCTGGAGCCTTGTATTAAAGTTTAGTTTTCACATTAGTGTGATGGTTCAGGACATTCCCAGTGCTTCTACAGATAATGTGAATATATTAAGATTAACATTGTCTCTGTAAAACCTCAAAGCAACAAATTGAACTACTTGTTCAGTTTAGCCAAAGATCATGGCGTAAACTAAGTGTGTTACTGTTACTTATGTGGCGTCACTAATGCACTTGGAATAGGTCAACGCTGAGTTTCAGTTTCACACGAGGCACAAACAGCAGTCTCCTGGGTTAAAGTCCAGTGTTTGTTGGACCCATCCACCCGTTCCACAGTCTCCACATGGAGACTTTCTTGCTCATTGCCACTAGATGTTGTAGCCTAACATTAAACCTAAATATGGATCGTAATAACCTGCTTTCACAGTTGACCTATAGGGCCGTTTTCCTGAGAGGGATGGGTTGTAATGGTCAAAGATACTGTGCAGCTAGATCCAGTGGAGATATCACCATCTTGACCTTTAATTTTCTCAGCCTTGTATTTCTGAGCTTTTTCATGTTGCCTTCAGTCAGTTTTCCAAACAGAAGATAAGCTTTAACTCATCCTCACCGATGCTTTGTCCTCAAACAGGAAGAGTAGTAGCGCGTGCAGCTTTGAATTAAATTAGCCTTTTTATTAGCTTTCTCCACAAACTTTTCCTAACTTTAATATATCTTAGCTGCCATGCCAAACAAGATTTTAAAAGCCACACTGAACATCACCTAGAGTTTTGCAGAATCTTGCAACCCTTGTCTTAGTATATTGATTAATGTGTCACAGGGTTTCTGATTCAGTCGCCAGCTTTTCTTGCTTTTTCCAAAAGGAATGCGGTGAAGTTTAATTTTGACACTCAAACAAAATTGGATGTTAACACCATAAAATAAGATTCTCTGAATCTAATTCATAGTCTAAGCTGGCGCTGTACCTCAGGTAGACATAATTAACAGCGTCTGTATTTTCCATTTCTGATCTCTGAATGTGCACTGTTAAAAAATAATTTTCAAGCCAGCGTAGCACAGCACAGTGATTGCGTGCATTTTAATCAACTTTTCTTACATGTTTTAGTGTGGTTAGGTGCTCCTTTAGGAGACTGGCTGGCTCAATTGAATTTAAGTCAGAATGATAAAGAATAGCACCAATATAAATGTCCATAAACACAACTGGTAGACTGGAGACTGTTCATGCTCTGCATCAACATTGGTATAAATAGACTCACAGACATCTATAGGCCCTCTGTGAAATCTCAGTGGAGCCTTGCATCATATGCAGTAACACAAAATACCCCTAAATACATCTTATTTCTAAGTACATGAACAACCAGTGAATGTTAACTAGCTAACTGAGGTAGAGAGTGACTCTACAGAAAGGCTGGGACGAACAAAATAAGGCAAACATTGGATCAACGCTGACATCACCAGTTAAAAATACCGTCCATGTATTGTTTGTGTTAAATCTCCACAGGACCTCCAGCTGTTCCCAGAGGTAGGAAAACTGCAGTGGCTTGTAAACATCCTGGAATAACCTTGTTAGACCTTATTGCAATTTCTTGTATTAATTGAAAGCTGCCATTGTCCCTCTGGAGCCTCATGAGTCAGCCAAGCAGAAGGGCTTAGACTATATTTTCGGCTTCTCTGTGCCTATGTTTGTGAATTACAAACACAGCTGGAAAGACAGAAAGGGGAATTATTTTGGTATGTTGTGCCTAAGTTGAAACATGATTTGGAGCACACTGTTCATTAGGTGGTCTTCCTCTGTAGTGTCTCACTGGCTGCAAGAGGTATTATGTGACATTTTCTGAGCAACTCCAGAATAACAGATGTGACTCTTTTTTTTTTTTTTTTTTAACATGACTCAAAATAAGCCTAAGGGCCAATTCCCTCACTGTGATTGAATTTTTTTTTTCTTTTTCTTATTTCTAGTTAACTCTGTGCATGTGAGGAAGGCACATCAAACCAAAATCAAAGTTTGATGTTAAAACATAGCAAATGTGTGTGCATGCTTATTAAAAATAGCATATTTATCTGAACAACTGAACAACTGAACTCTTCACCGTATACACACAGTTGAAAATACAAATATGGCCTCTTGACTTCATAGATATAGTAAGCATGGGGCACTGGGCTGTTAGCGAACAGCATGCAAAAACAGAAAATGTATCTACTCGTCAGCTCACCAGGGTCCAGGGTGGGTGGGAAAGGGGGTATGTTGCATGGGGAAAGCTTTCTTTACTTTTCCTTCAATAGTGATGTTAATTCAAACCGATTTTAAGAACCCACAGTGCGAAAGGGATGGTAGTGCTGATGATCCCACTGAAAATCAAACCCACTGTGCAGCACTTCTGTTCTGATTTCATCTCACAGATGCTTTTCACAGACAAGCAGGAAAAGCACAGGTGTAGATAATATTAACAATGGCTTCATTCTATGAGGTATGTCAGTGAGTGAGCATGCACAATACCGGAGGCCTGGAACTGCTAACCTAGAAGCTTTGACAAGACCGATATCTGCAGTGGTGCTGCTACGTTGGTTCACCCATCCATGTTGAACAGCCGAGGGTTCAAAGGGTCAGTCTCCCCAAAACACACTGATACTATGATAAGAAGTGAGCACCGTATGTGCTTAAACCTGCAATTATTTTTTTTCTTCAGGCGGCGAAAACAAGTTGTAAACACTTATGACCTCATAAAGTTGATATATACTTTCTAACCAACACTTGCATATTTACACATCCAGCAGATAACATGTGTGTTTGGAAGACCTAAACTGAGCTAAACATTGTTGTAAAGCCCATACAGTCGAGGGGAGTTCATCACTGTGAATGACCCCTGTCACATGTAGCTAGACATGTGATCACTACTTGTATACGCCTGCAACCATTAAATGTGACCCCCTTGTCCACATTTAACAGTTATGCCGACATATAAAGGGCTTTAATGGAAACAGTGTTGAAAGGGTTGGTTACACAGTGTTCATTTCCTCAGGACTTTTCTGACCTGTGGCTCTGCGACTGGACAATAACACACCTGTAGCTGAGCGAATTTATTTCACGCTGTTCACTAAACAGTTACCTGGACAGAAGATATACAGCACACGCATTAACAAAAGGGTCAGGGTGACACAGTGAAGCATATTCCCAGTGAGGGGAAGATGCAGAGGAGGGGTGGGCTGATGGACAGGGAAAACTCAGCAGCAGCCATCTGGTTGAGAGATATGTGAGAAGGTGAAATTATATTTTATCAAACAGTACCAAAGGCTGTGAAGGAACTAATGATCCGCTGCTAAGACCTGAAAAGGCGATGAGCCGAAACGCTGACTGGCCGAGAGTCTTACTAATAGTTCTTGACTTGTTCTCACTGTGACCAAACTTAACTCCTCATTAAGAAACCCTACTGCTCCTTCACTGGCAGGCAAATCTTTACCTGTGTACACAACATGGTACTGCTGAAACAGATTACTTTACTGGTGCCAGTGTAGCTGGACTTGAGAGAGATTTGGTTTGAGCTGCGGTGGATTGTGCGGCACTGTTGCTGTGTTTAGTGTTTGACTCAGCTGAGGTTTCAGTCAACAGACAGACTGCGGCTCAGTCCATCCCAACCACCTGGGGATTCCTGGATCAAAGCTATGAATCATTCTTTTCATATCCCAGCCTGTTTTAATGTGTGTGTGTGTGTGTGTGTGTGTGTGTGTGTGTGTGTGTGTGTGTGTGTGTGTGTGTGTGTGTGTGTGTGTGTGTGTGTGTGTGTGTGTGTGTGTGTGTGTGTGTGTGTGTGTGTGTGTGTGTGTGTGTGTGTGTGTGTGTGTGTGTGATTTTTGAAGGTGTGACAACACTTTTTAACACAGTGTGTTTTCTTTGATCGTCTCCATCACGATGCGTCTCTGAAATAGCTGCTTTGTTATTTGCTTTGGAGTGTTTAGATTCTCGCTGCAATGTTGCATTTGAACAACTTGTAAACAAAACTCACATGGACCACAAGTAACTTGTTTATAAGACAGAGCTGATGACTTGTTTTTGCAGCAGGGAGATCATAACAAATCCATGTCTGGTGCCTTTAACTTGAATTCAGTTTGATGGATTTAGCTGCTTGTAGTTTACCTTGTATGGTGTCATTGGAAGTGGAGAACACAGAATGTAATAGTCAGTCCAGACTGCGGCTGTCAGATGTAATTTTGACCTGATTTTGAGCAGCAGCTGTGTTGATATAGAACTATCATTTCACTCCTAACAAGCTGTGCTGCAGACAGACTTTACCATTTAATGTAGCCTAATTGGTGGGCCAACTACAGTTGTAAGGTCACAAGAGTCAGATGCTTGATGTGAATGTGCAGCTTCTTGAACCAGCAGAATATTTCATGATGTGTTTACGGGACCAGCTCCTGATTCATATGGTTACACGGAGTGTATAGATGCTGCTTCATAACTTCCTGCATTAGCAGGACTGAGTCTCATTGGCTGACAGATGTTTAGGGCGCCATTGGAGGAAAGAGATGGAGAGAGCAGGATTAGATCAGTGGAAGTGGGAGCACAATTGATGATGACGTGGTTCTTGTCATTTCCTGTGTCCCCTCTCAGGGGTCTTGCCTACAGCACATCAGTGTTTGGACAAGCCAAAAGACAGGAAATAGATGTGACAACACGCTCCAGCTGTGTCAGGCAGTTTTCACTCCACAGCGGGGGAACCAAAGTCATCCTCTTCTGATGGTGCTCTGGCTGGAGCAGTGCGATGCTGGACGTGTCCCTGAAACACGGAGCAAAACTGTAGCAAGCTATTTTTTTTGTTCCACTTGTTACAAGCATGCATATGATTCAGTTTTGTTATGTCACTCTTTTTGATTGGAACACCTCACAATATAGTGAAGCACTGAACATCAACCCTACATAAAAGACTGCTGTAGATAACCAACACTAAATAACACTTTTAGTTGTACTGCAACTCAATTATTTTCTTTACAGATTCATATATTGATTATTTATCATCAGGATTAATCACTCAGTCCATTAATCATTCAGATAAATCACTTTTCTTCCAATTGCTTCTCTTGTCTGACCAAAAGTTATTTTACTCTTCCGGTAGAGAGGCTGATTGTGTCATCACTGACTGTAGGTAGATTGTGTTTATTGTAATTATTATATACAAATGTATTTATTCTTATTATGCATTTTATTGTTTCTGTTCTTTTCTCCGTCTCCTGTAGCATTTTGATATGACTTGATTTTTTTGGAATCAATAGGATAAAAGTGTTCCCATCATGCCCCCATTCAATATTTATTTCGCCCTGCACAATCGTGACCATTAGAGCGGTTGCATATGACTATAGCTTTATGCAATTCTCTGTCATATCGCTTGCAGCCTTTTTAAAATAACCCATGCTGGCTGATTACTGTTCTGTCTCAACCACATGAAACGGATGGCTTTCAGTATTAACAGTAATATTTCAGCTGTTGTGATTAACATAACCCTATTAGTTCACTGGAATGAGGGATTATGTTTGATGAAGGATTACTTTGAATTGGACTGACTCATATAATGTTCTTTACATCCTCACTCCCTCTGTCTCTGATCACTGTGCCTCCTTCTTCTCTCTCCCCCTCCAGCCTCAGGCCTGTAAGGGAACTGGCTCGGCTCCTCCATCCTCCCCCTCTAACATCCCACTGTGTTGCACCACTAAAATGTCCTTTCCCTGCTGTGCCCATCCCATGGAGAGTGCGCGCCCACCCAGATAGGATGCCTGCCTTGCCCGACACCCTGCATCCCCTCCTGCCCATCACCACCTCCTCCTTCTCCTCGTGTGTACCTGCTCTTGCCAACAGTTTCTTGCGGGCCCCCAGGCTGTGCCCTGCCCCACTACAACATGGTGGATGAGGTAACCACCATGAAGGATGATGTCATCAACGCCAACACGCTGGCTTGGCTGGTCTGCTCGGGCGTGTCCATCCTGGCCAACACTTGGAGCATCCTTAGCGTCAGCGCCAAGCAGAAAAAGTGGAAACCGCTGGAGTTCCTCATCTGCACGCTGGCGGGCACCCACATCCTCAACATGGCCATCCCCATCACCATGTACTGCGTCATAACGCTGCGCCGTCAGCACTCCAACTACGAGTGGAATGAGGGTCTGTGCAAGGTGTTTGTTTCCACCTTCTACACTCTCACGTTGGTCACCTGCTTCTCCGTCACCTCACTCTCTTATCACCGCATGTGGATGGTACGCTGGCCTGTAAACTACAGGTAAGACACCCGAGTCTGTTGTTGAAGGCCAGTTCTGTTTATGCCCGTTCAGGGAACTTGTAAAACATAACTCTCCACATTAGAGGCCATACAAAGTATAGCTTTTAAGATTATACATTTGCAGTAAACAATATGTTTCTTATGATAGAAATTGACAGTACACAGAAGAATGTATTGTCTGACCAACAGGTTTACCAACAGAGAAGCAATAAAACAACAATCAATTTAAGAAAAGATAAAGAATGACACTGAACAAAAATAAAATTAAATAGTAAATAGATAAAAATGAAAAAAAAAAAAAAGGTTGGTGTATCTATAAAAGGTCTGTCTGAATTCAGTTTGTATAATGGAGTGTGAAGCTGTGGGAAACCAGGAGTGATTCATATTCATATTTCTTAATATTTCAGTTCCTGGTCTAGTTGAAGCCATTTATAAAAGGCGACTCTATTTTGTAGAGCTTACCCTCCTGTCCTTTTAATGAGAATTTTATTTTCAATTTGAAACTACTTTCTACTGAAGAAATGGTCGGCATGTAAACTGTTGACGGTGTGTTCTTGGATGATCTCCACCATGAGAAGAAAGTGAGAAAATGGGTTTTATTTATAAGTTAAGCAGAACCAACCCTTTAAATGCCTCAGCACATTTCAACATGCAGTATTATGTGTAAATAAAGTAGCATCAAACTGTGTTTTACTTATCTAGATACTGATGTATTGAAAATGAGGCACCTTTTGGTAGATTCCGATCAGGTCACACTTCTGTGCCTTACAGTTCTTACATCCAGTGAGGCTTTGCATGAACACAACTCCTGCAAAAGCCACCTGGAAACACAACACTCTGACATTTAAGCTGCAAATTTCGGGCCTCTTGCTGCATATCTGAGTAGAACCCTCAGATGGGATGGGTACGGTGTTTAGATTGGTCTCACTTGTCGACCTATTTACATCATTTTTTGGGAGGAAGCTCTGCATCAGTTGAAATCTCTGTCTGATGCCAGCACATCTGCTGGTTGCAGTTATTTGGGGTAACACCATGTAAAACCCTCGAGACTGAGCATCTGCTTCATTTGGTTCCTCACAACAAGTGATATTACTAAATAACACTGAATAATAAAGATCAGGTTCACTTCACGTCAACAGTCAGCACTGCTGCAGTAACACCATTTTGGTCTTGTTAGACTCCCTAGACATCTGCTGTTCACACATAATCAGATGTTCTTCCTTTGAAACAAGATTTTGATGCTATTTCTGTCTGTTTTCAGTGATGCACAAGTGCTGCTTTAATATTACCTGTTGTGGTGATTGTTAACAAGCAACCATTATTTTGTTCTTGTAAGATCTTGCACTTTTGGCTACTGTTTGATTTGAAAAATTACACTTTCACAAACCCAATGACAAAATCATACTCTCTTTTGGCATTTATCATACATTTTTCTCAGGAGGGAGGATAAATCCGTTTGGATTGCTTTGATTTCAACATTTTTACACAAATTTCAAACCCAGGAATTTGTTATGTGATGTTTTTGATTTAAGCTTGGTATTTTCTCATGATAGCTGTACATGACTATAATTCTAAGTTGTACAGTAGCAAAGCTAAAAGTAAATCACGCACAGTGTTCAGTAGACTCATTTGTAATATGCAGTTTAAGGACATCTCACCTTGAAGCACACCATAGAGGTCTTGGCATTGATATTCATTGGGTATTTTCTGGTCATCCAGCTCAGAACAATCATTTGCAGATGAATGCATTTCTAGAGCAAACACCTCAGCGAATGCAGGCAGAGCACATATGAAATCTGTTTTCCCTTTTGCACTACAAAACAAGCTACTATGAGGGTGATGGAAATGGTGCAGAAACTGGTGTTTGTGATACATGTGGTGAAGATCAGTATTCTGTTGCCTTGCTCCTCCTCCTCTGCTGAAAAACAAAGTGATTGTACTTCCTGTTGCATCGGGCCTGCAGATGTGCAGCCTGCAGTCGGCTTGGCCAATTTTGCAGATAAGCAAGCATTCAAATAAGACATGCAAACTTCCTTTTAAATCTATACTCAATCTTGCTATCTATATTGCTTGTGCATCTGTCACTATTGGCTGATGCCCTTACAGAGATATCAGGCTTTACACCAATGCTTTTATCTCCCTGTTCTCTCACTCATCCGTCTATATTCTCTCCTGTCTGGAAAAATTGACTTTCCTCTCAGCATCTCCCTCTTTTGTTTCCCAGTCACTTTTAACAACGATATTGTGGAGTGATAGCTCAGGCGATGCACCGTGTAATTGCTATTCATCTTTCATTTAAATCGCTCCACGTTGGCTCTGCTGAGGTAGCATGGCTGCCTTGCCTCTGACATTAACACACACCGAAGGCCTGAATTATGAATTCTAACCTTGTACTTCGGCAGCTGTTCTCATCACCCAGCGCTCACTATCTCTTAGGAGCTTTTTCCCTCGCAATGCTCTCTCTCTCTGGTAATAGATTCAAGCAGCTTGGTGACGTAACTTCCCCATCATATGTACCCCAGGCACATTCAGGAAAGGCTAGCATAATTACTCACAGTGACAACAAGACCTACTTGTCTTTGCACAAAGACATAGTGCAAAGATAGAGGCTACTGCTGCCCCCTCTGTGCCACTCATATTTTGCATTTCAGCTAATGCATCACAGGTTGTAAATATTTTTAACTATATTTTTGACTCTTTTTCTATGCGAGAGGATACGTTCTATATTAGCCAGTGCTCCTCCAGGGGATTTTAATGAGGGGAAGAAGAGGATAATCGACATCTCTCTTGAGGGAGACAGATTGGGTCTCTTGCCAAAACTGCCCCTGGACAAGTGATGCTTAACAGAGAATTTACTGTATTTCTTTCCAACACAAATGTGGTACATTGTGTCTACATGTCACTTGCATATCCCCTTTTAAAGGAGGCCAATTTATAGATGCTGGACTGAAGTGACAGTACAATTAAAAATCTGTGAAATGGACCATGTCTATGTACTCTACAAACTACAAAGGATTGGCCTCCATGTATGATTTGTTGCTGATGTCTTCAACAGCTCAGCACTATTTTTGGTGCAAATTTTTTCGTATGATAGCGCAGTCTTTCGTCAAGTTTGAGAACACTAGCATCTGCCTGCCATATTTTTAGACATGCCTGTGTTGTGGCAAACCTTGAAAAGTGCCGCACTGCCAGAGGATACAAACACATTCAACAAATTGCTCGACTGTAACAATTACTTGGAGGTGAGAGGAAATAGAAATCCCTTTGCCCTGAAATAGACCTAGATGACAAATAGACCGAGGGACGTGAAAAGCAATCTTTCGCCATCAGCAAAGCATTGATTTCCCTCCATTCAACTCCGGTTTATCTAAGTGATGACTGTGTGACATAGTGCTTTTCTCAATTTATATGTCCCAGGTGCAGATCTGTCATTTTGTGGTATTCACAGGTACAGCATTTGGCCAAAGTTTAGGTATGGTGTAGTCTTACACAGGTCGTTTCCTCTAACTTTCTCAGTCGGATACATTACTTCAGCATCAGCATCCTCCACATGAAATATAACTGTATTTTCAGACATCTCATTAGTGCCTTTTTTTTGTATTGTTTAATGCAACACACTGTGAGGTCACACACAGATGAGTGGTGTGAGCTGGCACTCAGTGTACTGTAATTATTAGCAGGGCTCACTTTCATCTCCTAATTTAGGTTTTTTTACAGGTCGCTTGTCTATTTTGAGGCTTCTTTAAGGTTTTGAAACAGTCCTGCGCATAATTTCAGTATGTATACTATTTATATAGTATTAACTGTGTGGCTGCACAATTTGTGTTAAAGTAAAAAAAAAAAAAAGAAAAAAAGACAAGCCTTCACTTGGAGGCCTGACAGCAGTTCGACTTACTTTATGCTAAAATTTTTGGTTCTACCTCCAGGTTGAGTAACACCAAGAAGCAGGCAGTGCACACAGTGATGGGCATCTGGATGGTCTCCTTCATCTTGTCCACACTTCCAGCAGTGGGCTGGCACGACACCATTGACCGCTTCTACACCTCTGACTGCCGATTCATTGTGACTGAGATCGGTCTGGGCTTTGGCGTTTGCTTTCTGCTGCTGATCGGTGGCAGCGTGGCCATGGGCGTGATCTGCATCGGCATTGCTCTCTTCCAGACCTTCTCCATTCAGGCGGGCCACAATGCCGACAAGAACAAATTCAATGTCCCAACCATAGTGGTGGAGGATGCCCAGGGGAAGCGCAGGTCGTCCATCGATGGATCGGAGCCTCTCAAGACGTCGCTGCAGATCACCTACCTGATCAGTGGTATCGTCTTTATCTACGACTTCCTGACTGGCTTCCCGATACTGGTGAGTTCACTGACTGAACACGATTGCAGTCAATGATGGAGCTGGTTAAAAAGCCTGGCTGATAAAACAGAAATTCCAAATCTTTAGACACAGATGCAGACTTCTGGATCAGTTGTGACTGAGTGTGCGTGATTTCCTACATTCATTGGTGTTCTGTGAAAAGTCTTCACAGAGCTAAGCATCTGTTTTTGTAAACCATTAATACCTAACGATCTTTTCAAATCTAGAATGTCTGTTTGGACATATTTCCAGAACTCTCAAACACTCTTCTTCTGCAGGTTCACTTGCTTGCACAAATATATCTATGATGTATATAAACATATCTCCTTTCTCGTTTCATTTGATGCAAAAAAAAACAAAACAAAACAAAACAAAACATAAATGCATTATTATACATACAAATATAAAGTAATGGGAAGAAAGTTATCAGGCATAATTATTCCAGATTTGGTTGTATGTTGAACAATAAGAGAATTAGAGCCTTGGAGAAGCATTTCAATCTTGACTTACTGCTGCTCACAGCGAGAACTTCTTTGTACAGCATTTTATTTTTTCAGATGGTATGGTATATGTTGCCGCCCTCTTAGAAAACAAGACACACCAACAGCGATGTCAGGCTCATGGCAGCATTTTTTCGTGACCTCTTCGTAGCTTACACTTCTCAGAGTGAGGGAGGTTAATTGAGATGGCACTGGAGAGACAAACAGTGGACAGAGTTGGTCGAGATGAAAATTTAAAATTAAGGTGAAAAGAATGGTTTGAGGGAGTTTATCCACCGTAACCGCTCCTGTAACCATTCCATACTGTTTTATTATTTACTGGAACTAAAATGTTTCTGCTCATCTGGGGCTGTAAGTAGGTCAGGTTAAGTGTGCACAGTGTTGGTGGTGTCTGTCTTTATAAACAGGGTAGTGTGTGGCTACTGGAGGAGGGATTAGGGGTGCTGATTGAATTCTATCTACACTAGAAACAAGAATACGTTGACCAACACAATTTAAAAAAAAAAAAGCCCCAAGAATGTGTGTGTGTGTGTGTGTGTGTGTGTGTGTGTGTGTGTGTGTGTGATCCAGTTGCCTCAGGTCCAGGTTACAGTTAAGCACAGGAATCATCTTCCCGTTGTTGTCTTTTATGGGAATCCACGCTTTAAACACAGAGAGTAACTTCCCTCTGCTTCCCAGGGAAACAGATCCTTCAAGTCATTATCAGCGAGTGAAGGAGCGAGCTCTGTTTCAAAGTGTTGCCATTTGGCTTGAAAATTCCATTCTCAGGTTCTCATCCATTTTTAATCAAGTCAATTCATTGGTTTTCTATGCAGATTCGAGAGCCTGCAGGAAGCTCAAGGCTTATTGCTTGTGATGCAGCCAAACCAGCCATCCTGCCATCTTAAAAGTCACCATGGTAGAGCTGTTTTCCATAAGGAAAATCTCTTTTTGTGTCAAAGCAAAGACCCTCTGCTCATGTTGAAACCACACATCCATCCACAATTTGAACCCTTTAATTGCAAGTGTGTATTACTTACTAAGTGGGAGAACAGCATATGTATCAAAGTGCCTCAGCATCAGTTTATATATAATACATTGCCTTAGTTCTGTTGTCATTTGTACAAACCATCTGTTAGTAGTCATTTTTACATTCAACAAACCTTTTTTAATGAAGTGTTGTACACCTGAGGCAAGACAAACAGAACCTTCTGCACAAAGCACCACTGTCTGCACAAGCCTTTAATGCTGAAATCTGAAGCACGCAGTATGATTACTAGTACTGTGCTGCATACCCATAGGAGACTTACTTAAGTGCTCTTGACTGTCATTGTTTGCATCAGTTCCCGCAGTGACTGAGCAGACACACCTCACATCCTGATATTGTGGAAACCAATCACAAACCTCTAAGCAGTTTCAAGTGAAAATAACAGCACAACAGCTGCTTCAAAGACACACTTTTTTTCTGAATATACTTCCCAATGCTGTTTCTGGGCTCACTTGAGTATCTTATGACTTATATCATTATGTCTTATTGTTTTGTTGTGAGGATGAAAACAGCAGTGCATGATACTCTAAATATCCAGAACCATGATATCCAATTCACAAGCAATATCATGTAATTCCTGCTTTATATTAAAATAAAGTGTAACACACTCTCTTAAAAGCCTCCAGCTACAATGTTCTTTCTTCCTGTTGCTGATATGTGAATTCTCGCCAAGAAAAAATGTCAGTGGGGACACTAACAATTTGCAGGTCTTGGCTTTTAAAGTGATCTTAAATTACACCTTGAAGGAAGACACAAATCTGCTGCCATTTGTGCCAATATCTGCCCACCAAGAGCTGAGCTATGACAAGCCTTCCCAAAAATGCTTTCTCAAAAATTGTCTTTCTTTTAATAAGCGGACAATTTGATTGCTCGTTTGCATGTATTTGTGTTTCTTAATGCTCCCAAAGTTGTCATTTTCAAAAGTATTTCTTTTCCTCATTACAAAAAAACAAAAACAAAAAACTGACTTGCCCAAAATGAGCTGTTTGCCTACAACGTGGAACATGTAGAGTCCTTGCTGAGATTCTGGGGGGAGATAGTAGCAATTCAGAGTTTGCACCAAACGGGAATGTGAATAAAGAGCCTGAATGACCTCCATTATTAAATCCTTGCTGGTAAGAGCAATTATTCAACACTGATGAGCTCACAGGTCTTTAGGCACCACAGCTGCTGTTTGTTGTTCAGAAAGAGACAGAACAATGGAAAATACTTTTTATGAATTAGTGAATATCATTGTAAGATAAAACTTGAACAAGTGTAAACTGTGACATCAGCTTAGCATGATGGCCACCCCCTTCTAGTTTCCTGGTTTCATGCAGTAGTGAAGACGACTTGAAACTAGCACTTGAGACCATAAACTCATTGGAACACTGTGTACTGAGGTAATAAATCAAGAAGTAGGGTCATTTTCTCATAAGCTTACATAACCTTTTTCAGCTGGCCATCAGCAAGAATGCATGTTTGAGGCACTTCAGCATCGCCTTCTCGTTTCAGACCTGGAAGCTCTGTCCACTGTTTATGCAGTCTATGAACACGAATAGCAGAAATGCCACCATTTGCCATGCCACCATTATTGTGTGCTGCTTAATTAGTGTGTGTGTTGTATTTTCACTTGTAAGATTTAATAACATCAAGCCTCCATATTGAGATGTTTGAATTTAGGACCAGAGGCGAAACTGCATTGCTGTTGCTTTGTAAGCTGGAAGTTGATTTGAAAAGACAGGAGTGTATCACTTTTATGACAACATCCTATTTGGTTTTGTGTGTGTGTGAATAACAGGGAGGGTAGTACAGCACTAATGAAAGATCATATTTCCTGTGCAGCGGCAAAAACAACAAAAGGTCTGTTTGGTGACTTTCTGACTTGATGTAATGAGCTATTTAAATGCATAGAAAGCTGTAACACACGTACAAATGCATGATGCTTCACAAAGAAATACTGATAATGTAATCACCACTGTGGGAAAAACATTTAAGATGCTTAAAAAAAGGAAAAAAAAAAAAAAAAACAGAACCAAAATAGAACTATTTGCATGAGCATATACTGAAGAAATGGGCAGTGAGTTGATACACTACTCCCAACATTTTCATATGTGTGTGAAACTGTTATGAGATGTAATCTTTTAAAAACAGTGGCCACCATATGTTTGTCTATGAAATTACAATTATGCAACAGCAACACTCATTATATAACTCCTAGCAACAGTAGTAGTTACATCATTAGCTCTGCAAATAGCCTCATAGTAAAGTTCAAACAAGTCATTTGATGTCACTTTGCTAAACATACTGTTATCAGTTTTATGGATTGTTTATATTGAGTGTTTAAAACATACTATGGTACACTGACAAGAACTCCACCACTTACATGGTTTAAGAACAAAATAAGCACCTGTCAGTGGAAAATACATCAGCTGTAGCAGTGTTTCCAGAGGCATAAGATGAGTACTTAAACTCTTACATGTGATCTCCATGCAACGGTGCTCCCTGGCTGTGTGTGTATTCAAATCAGCAGGTGATATGTTATGATAGAAAGAAAAGCCTGTGTTGATGTCCTTTGTTGTCTCTGCTGTCATTTTTTAGACTGGATTAGCTCAGTAGATAAACCAAGATCAGTATTAGGTTGAGACTTCATAACTTCATCAAGCCTTGCAGTAATGCTACTGCTGTCTGGTCTCTGAGTCCAGGGTGTGACCAGGGGAGGTGACACCTGAGATAATGACTTTGAGTTAATCAATCTGATCAGCGTCTTGGCCCGATGCGCGAGAAGTGAGGATTAGACACTAAACCTGTCAACTTTAATGATCAGACAATGCACTCACTGTGCACTTGCACTTACTTCACTGAGGTGGAGAACCCACATTAGCTCTAATGCTAAAAGGGGTCACGCCCAAAACAAGGTCACCTTTCCTTACACTAAGGAGCAGTTCAGCGGATTAATGCAGAGGTGAAATGAATGAATAAGATAATTAGACGCAGCTACTTTCATCTGAAATCCACTGAGTGTCCTTTGAGCAGTGTTAGAAAACACAATCACAAAACATCAGATGTGTTTTATTTCTCATTTCTTAACAGTGGCAACATGTACATAAAGCTTTCAGCATTGTTCTTGTCTTTCACCGCTATTCCCGGAACTCTACAAATGGGACATGGTTTTGCTTTTAGATACACAATATGAAATCTAGAATTCTCATATTTGGTTCATGCTGTATATTTTAATTTGAAGCCTACAGTATATGCTGCATAGGATTCATTGTGTTCTATGGTCAGTGTTAGAGCTCAGTCATGCATGATGTGCATACATTACGTCTCACATCATACTTTGAACTTGGCTCTTGAAGTAAGGGCTGAAATGATTAGTTGATTATAAGTCAGTCAATAGATAGAAGCATATTATCTTCCTGTTTTGATAAGCGATTAACTGTTGACCCCCACTAGGAGTCACCAAAGCTTCACTGGGGGTCATGAGGCCTTGATTTTAAGGGGTATAAGAAAAGCTTTTTTAAAAACCATACTGAAGGCCTTTATTTGACAATTTCGTTAATTTCTGACAAGAAAGCAGAATTCCTATTTTGACCTGAACACAAGCCATAGTCACACAGCCTTCACGCTCTGGTAAACAACCTTCGAAAAGTATGCAACCAAAGAACCAAAAGAACAATCAAAACTAAACTAATCTCTCATACAATATTCACAGGAAATAACAAATAACAAACCACCTTTGAAAGCAATGCTGCTGTAAATAAGAGTCCTGTCTTCGAGCATCAGTCAGTGTGTTAACTGTGTTCCAGTCTAAATGAATAGTAGCTTTGTTATTCTGTCGAATGACCTGTCCACCCAATCCATGCTGAATGGATTTTAATGAGACAATACAGTTTAACATAGTAAGCAGTCACCATACAGCGTAATACTTTTCTAACCTTTTGCTGACCCTGCTCAGGTGGTGAGCTTTGCCAGTCTGAAGTTTGACCGCTCCTACAACTGGATGGTGTTGTGCGTGCTGTGGTGCTCCATCGCTCAGTCCATCCTGCTTCCCATGTTCCTCTGGGCTTGTGACCGCTATCGGGCTGACATCCGCATGGTGTGGGAGAAGTGTGTCGCCATCATGTCCAACGACGACGTGGACGAGGGTGAGCAACAGTCAGGCGTCTCCCTCCTGCCCTGCCTCGTTTTCCCCTCCTCTTCACCTGATGATGAATATGGATGATGATTCCTATTTCCCAAGACAGCTCAGTGTGGACTAGTAAAAGCAAATTGCACAAGTGGTTGGAAAGATCATTTGGATTTCTGCAGAGAAGCTTTGAAATTTAATTCCAGATAACTTGCCTGAATTTACAAAATCCAAGTTAAAGTTCAAGACCAGGCATGACTCTCTGAATTTGGGGTTTAGACACAGTGTTGAGAAGTATTCTGGACTGTCTTTGGCTATAGGAATTACAGTGACAAATATGATTTATCAACCTAAATACTTGTGTCTTTTAGCCGAGGGAGTAGTTGTACTTGGGAAACTGAGGGCAGCAATATTGCAGGAAAGAAACAGAGGTTAGTTTCAAGTGATTCTGCAGCTTATAGCCTGATGTTTGATAGAGACCTCCACTTCTGGTGCTTGAGGTATAACATGGTGTCACCTCTGTGATTTCCTCAAAAGTGAATTGCATTGCAGTTGTGCATTTGCAACAGCCAGTTAATATCAAAGATCTGTGACAAGAAAAGCACTGTTTTCCAAATGTTGCAGAGAAAGGGTGCAATACTCCATATTAGCTTTTCTCAGACATAACTGATGCCGTCAGATCACAGGATGTAACGTAATGTATGTCATAGGCATGGTTATATTTCTGTAGCCAATTAAAATACAGCACGTTATACATAAACATAGATATAGTTTGGCCAGGGATGTTCTTCAGACTGAGGCTGAGGAGTGGTTTGGGGTAGTTTGTATGAATGTGTTTTGCCACTAATTTCTTGTCACTATTTGCCTTTCCAGTCTACAGAAGGTCAGTGTTTGATTCCCAAGTGATAGATTTTTGGTGATGATGTGACAGTTGACTTGGTAACTGGAAGCAGTCATTGTCATGAATCTCAGGTCTATCTCCACATGAGATGTCAAAATTGCTCCGGCAGGAGATAAATTGAAATTGAAGATAGGTAGTGTATTCCTAGTTTCTACCTCGTGATGCAGATTTAAATTGCTCCTTGACTCTGGAGCACCCATGATTACTGCAGCTTCACATCCTCACTCTTAAATATTAAATGGTGCAATTATAGTGTGTTGCTGCCATATTTTCTGTCAGATCAATCAACCTACCAGTTAAACAAGATGCTGAAATAAAGATTAGATAGAAATAGTGATGTACTGTAATTATTGGTCTGAAAACATTAAACAGTCTGTGTCAGTCTTGTTTATTGCAGCTTGTCCCCAAGCTTTGATCTGAACTGGCTTTAAGGTACGATGCAGGATGACCCCAAGATATTTTATAACTACAAATCAGAAAATTCCAAAATACTGGAAATGGTCATCTTTAAAATGGCAAATGTATGTTCTTAAGTAATTGATTGAGGGTATTTATCCTTTTTTGGACAATATGGACACCTTTTTACCCTGGGTTATCTTAAGGCCTGGGTTCAACATAAAACATATAAAAAATAATAATCTATAATAAATGCATCTAAAAACGGCAATTCATAATCTCAAAAATAGCATTTATTACATTTACTTCTTAATATTTGAGTAAATGACAGTGAAGTGGTTAAGAACTTTTTACAATAGCAATCATGATTTTGGTTGTTTGTATGTGTTTCTTAAATAAAGAATGATATTTAGTTTCTTTTAAATGGTCATTATTACTTATTACACTATGTTTTGTTGTATGTTTAAGGTATAAAATCAGTGGTCAAATGTTATCATGTGACCTATCATGTGACCTTTGTTGTCAGGAGCTGAAACTGAAGTGACAAGTGTCTGTGTAACATAACTTTCATTACAAAACTCTATTTTTCTGTGGTTTTGTACGTGGTGTGTGCTTTATAAAATGCTTTACTTTATCCTGCTGTGAGATTGGTGTCATTACAAAAAAAAAAAAAAATTGCAGGACAAAGGACATATTTACCTTGCAGCACTTTTTTCTTTTTCACTCCAATGCATTTCAACTGTGCAATCTCCCTCTAGAATTCCCTGGCATGAGAGGACGATAAAATAAATGGTTCCCCATTTATTTGGTAGAATCCAGAGTGAAACTGGAACGATTGCTGAAAAGCACTTTCATGTCATTATGATGGTCATATTTCCCTCAAGTCACAAAGGGATGCAAGATTTTTTTTCTGGGAACACAACTGAAGTAGACATAAAATGAATTATTTTTTTACAAATATGTTTATATTTGTTTTCTTTCTTTCTTTTTGTTTTGTGTTGTTTTTATTTGTGTGACGTGGGCTCACACCTACTGGTCAGATTATAGTGATTTAAAGGAAAATCCAGGCGGAAGTTTTAAACTGCACTTAGTAAATATCTGACTAATAGATGAAAGAGAAGGAAAGCGGTCCAAGACTTGCGTTTGACATCAAAGAAATATAAATGTACTCTGAGGGGGCTGAAAATGACACATTTCACTAAGGAATCACAGACACTTCAACAAAATTTGGTCCCAAAATTAGGTCACATGATAATCATAGAACGGCTTGTGGACTGGGTCGTTGACCAGATCTCCACAGTTCATGCAAACATGTCAGTATGAACCATCTGTCTTTTTTTTCTATTGGCACTGTTTAAACTCAACCCAATCTGAACCCTTCTCTCCTGTTTCTAACCCTCCAAACCTCTTGATCCTCTCCCTCTTGACACCCTCACTGATAACTGCTCGTTGTCCAGCGGTAGCTATAAAACAACACAGGGCAGTCCGTATTCTGTGTGATAATTAACACTGCCAGTTCTCTGCTTTTTTTCCAGAGGGCTTGCCATGTATAACTCATCACAGTTGTATGTATAAGGATTGTTTCCTGTTCTTCCAAAGCTACTGACTTGCATGCCAAGCTGCCTGTGCAAATAGCTACTTTCATCTTTCATCTTTTTGGCCAACATTTTCCGCAAGATCAGCAATTGACACCCATCTCTAATTGATCTTTAATGAACATGAATGCAGTAGTTGGGAAAATAGACTTGTTAGATGGGTATTTATACTCTAAAGATCACTTAGCATTGTTTATATGATTTTGTTCAATCTGGGGCCTTTTTATCCCCTCCCCAAAATATGTACATTGAATTAATGGTCATTTTCGTAGTAAAATATTTTTTTTGATCTAAACCTCAAATTCCTCAGCAGACTCGTAGGAAAAGTCAACAAATCAGAGAACAATTGAACTTGTCTCTCTTATCTATTCGTCTGTCTGTCTGTCTGTCTTGTGTACTGAGTTCGTTGCTCTCTAATCCTGACGCTCGTGCTTTTCTGCACTTTGCAGAAAACAGCCAAGATGGAGGAATTCATGCCGACTTAATATATGACAGACCATATGACTATAGCTCGGCGCCTGAAATCGTGACGGTAGACCGTAATGCCAAGTATGAGTTCTCAACCTTAGAAAGGGGGGTTCCGCAAGGTTATCCATTGAGGGAACAACAGGAAGATAAAATGCAGTATTTGCAGGTATATTTTCATTGATTTCTTCATTTCTTTTACTTGATCAGTTTAACTATTTTTAAATGACACTTCATTGCTTATGTGCATGGTGAAATGGCCTTGTGGGCCTTTACAGTATCTTGCTTGAATTCTCTGGAATCATCAGACATTTTGTGAAGCTATCTCTCCCAGATATGCCACAGATTTTTTTGTCTTTTTTACTTGAATCAAAAATATACTCTTGCTGACTAATGTATGGTAAATATGACCATCGGCAGTCCCATCAACACATAAGATTAGCTTCATTTATCAACTAGTATGTCCTAGCCATGCAGTTGACAAAGTTTTTATTTTGTAAGAGGGTAAGAGTTTAGTAACTGACTTACCTTCTACATTTCAGGAATCCCTCAAGGTTTCAGGAAAGCACTTTAAACATCTGCTCATGTTCTTCCCAAAAGCATTGTGTCCATTGTATCCAACATCCATTCCAGTCAGATGCAGAGCTGTGAAATGCTCATTTTCAGCCTG
Organism: Chaetodon trifascialis; assembly: GCF_039877785.1. Taxonomy (NCBI): domain Eukaryota; kingdom Metazoa; phylum Chordata; class Actinopteri; order Chaetodontiformes; family Chaetodontidae; genus Chaetodon; species Chaetodon trifascialis. Next base: position 16,041,017 of record NC_092063.1, read on the forward strand.
CATTAACACCAAAACTTGTTGTAACATGCAGCCTTCTAGGGCAATTCAACAAAACCTTACTACCTGCTTTGGTTCCATTACTGACTTAACTCTGTACAGTCCAAATTCTTGCCCAGAATCAGACATTGGATCAGTATTAATGGGATAAATGAAATTTATTGATTAAAGTGGTGATGATGAATCTTGCTGGACTTGGCCTGGAAGACTGTGGTGAGGATATGTAACTCTAAAATCAACCGATTCAACTCACAGAATATTGACTTTCCAAAAGCATCTTAACACTGTGTCATCTTTGTCAGAAACAGATTAACAAGGGCTGTAGCTTTCTCAGTACAGCATGCAGCCCAAGCAGTTAACATTTACTTGAACAATTTGCTTATACCAGCTGTCCAACATTATAATGGACATTTCAACGCCCAAAGCTCCTACAGCATTGGATCTCTATTCAATTTGACTTTTGATAAAGCCTTGAAACAGAGATGTATACAGTAGCTGTCACTTCATGAGACCAAATCATTTCTCCACCCATTGCTTTTGTGTTTGATAGTCCTCCTCAAATGACAGTAGAGTCATTTGATTGTAAAGTAATATTTAGCTGTGTCATTCCTTGCTTTAATGTGTGATGGTGAGACAAATAAGGTGCATTTTTGATTTCAGTTGCAGGAAGACTGGCTGAACTGTAATATGGCCACACTAGTTTTGTTGCTCCTAGAAGCGTTAAGGCCCAATTGGACCACAAATCCACAAAACTCTTCAAATCCTTATCAAGTAGCACCTCCATTTGAGAACTGCTAAGGCACTTCTCAAGTGGTTTGATTGCAGAATAAAGCCTCTTTGGCTTTATTGGTTTGTTCTCTCTCTCTCTCTCTCTCTCTCTCTCTCTCTCTCTCTCTCTCTCTCTCTCTCTCTCTCTCTCTCTCTCTCTCTCTCTCTCTCTCTCTCTCTCTCTCTCTCTCTCTCCCCATCCTGCCAAGTCTGTCCTGCGCCTTCATTCATTCTAATGCTTGTGCTGCCCTCTGCTGTTCCACCCTCTCAGTTAACCCACTCAGTGCTACTGTATCGTCTTCTGTCTCATTTCTCTGCATTTACTAAAACCCACCACAGGGGGGCAGGCTGATATCAATCTTGTGGCTCTTGACGTCACCTTGACAAATCCTCTCTCTCTTGCATAGTTGTCAGAACAGAATGGCATGTGAGTATAACCTGTAGGGAACTATCAATCTTTGTACTTTTCATCTGCAAATAATCGAGGTGAATAATAGTTCAGTTATAACACTGTTGATGTCTGTTAGATTGTTAAAAACGTTATGTCTGAGGGATTAATTTAAAATCGGTTATCATCGCATTAAAGATCTTGGACAAACTTGGATTTTACACAAACACTTCAGCTGAATCAGGGTACCAAAAATTGAATTGGAAACAAATCAGTTTTCTGTATTGCAAACAATTTAAGTAAGTTTTGCACTGAACTAAATGTCATCAGCCCAAATATTCACACAGAACAGTTCATTGGGACTACAGCAAACCAGTGTTCAATGCCAAATCAGAGGCATTGACAGCCACATAACCTTGAAGAATCCTTTATGTAATATCTTTTATAATTGACCATTTGGGTATATTAAAAACCATATTAATTTTAAATTACTTATTTAGTGGTGCAGGGCCACAGTGCTTTCTGATTCTGTTGTAGAATTCTCAGTGGATGAATATCAAAGTTATTGATAGACTGAAAGGTTTTGTCTGTGTGTTGCGTGCAGGTGCCCCCTACAAGAAGATACTCCCACGACGAAACCGACATGTGGACCAACGACCGGATCCCCTCATACCTTCACCGATGGGGCTCCACCGAGGACATGATAGTGAGTGCCCACTACAGCTCCACCTTGCCGCGCCACGAGAGGCGCAGGAGCAGCCTGGTCTCCTACCACGAGGAGAGCCACCATCACCATCACCCGCACCGCAAGCGGCGACGCTCTGAGGACAGCATGCACTCCCTCAGGCACCTGCCACGTGTGGTCTGTGGCGGGGAGCGCTACGAGGACGAACTGCGGTGTTTCAGCCGCGATGAGGTGATTAACTTTATAGATGAGACGCCGCTGCCGAGCCCCAGGAAGAGCCCGCGGCGCACATCCACCATCTCACTTATCCCCAATGTGTATGAACAGCACACAGTCATCCTTCCTCACTTCCCGCTCACGGACTTTGAGCGTGAGCCTCAGGCGCTCAGGCGGCTCTCAGAGCACAAACGGAGCAGCAGTCGAGGCAACTCGCCAGAGGGCTCCCCCAAACCAGACAGACCTGCTGGAAAGAAGAGCCCCGGGGCTTGTGGCTCTGGTAAAGGCTGCCGGGAGCGCTTGCGAGACGGGAAGCAGCAGTGTGAAATGGGCTCACCTGGGCGCAGCCAGCAGACTCCAGGGCACTCTAGGCTCAGGACAGGTGGAGCTGGGGCCGGTGCTGGAGCTGACTGGGCGCATCAGAGGCACCTGAGCAAGGCCGAGAGTAAAGCAAGCACAAACAGTTTTGTAAGCACACCCTCTGTATCGTCCTCGGGATACATCACCTTTCACTCTGATTCTGTCGGCTCCACAACCTAAAAGCAACTTCTCCCTTGTTAATATTAGCATTATTGCTGAAGTTATTATCATAATGAAAACCACTGAAATATTGGTGGTAATGGGAAAATGACGTACTTGATTATTTGGCCTTTTTACTTGTGCCACTTTTCCGTTTTGTTATGTATACCACCAATATCTGTTATGCTAAATGGCCTTTGGGGGCGTTGGACATTAATTTCTGAATGAGCCTATCTTTGATTTTGTATGTAGGCTGGTGAAAAGGTTGGGTGGACATGATATTCAGCTTTCACATCACAAAATATCCATGAAGGATACCCCCCCCCCCCCCCCCCCCCCCCCCCGCACTAGCACAAATAAACTGTTTTTAAATGGCGTGAACATTACCACACTTTGTTTTTGCTGTTTGATGTTGTTTCTTATGAGATGCTTAAAGAATTGGACGAGGTAGTAATCAGGGTGGCGTTCCTTTTTTACTTTCTTTTCTTTTTTTTTCCAGCAGAAGTTCAACTTAAATTGTGTTTCATTTAGCCTGTAATGGCTGCGTGTTTTGCTGTATGGACACATTTGCTTTCAACCCAAACTCTCCTGAATACTGCCCATGTACCTTGAGATTGACTTATGATGCATTATACATATTCACTTTATTTTGATCATGGTGTACAACTTTTATATTTACATTATTATTCACAACACATGAAATGCTTTTTTCAAGCACCTTATGTTGAAGTAAACCGAGAGTGGTAATCCCAAACTCTTTAATGCATAATAGTTTTGCAGTTACTGTGTGAGACATTGATATGACATGAATACCCCTAAATTCGTAATGAAAATGTGAAGTCAGTTTGTAAAGACTGACTTGTCATGTATATATGAAGGATATTGGATTTATGGTTTTTATGTTCTATTTTGTTTAATGAGAACATTTCCTACCAGTTCTTATTTTTGCAATGGCTGTATTCACTTTGGAGATCATCTGGCACAAAAGTTACTCACCACATTGGATATTTACAACATCTGACTAATGCAGCAGAAAATGGCACTTTATCCTCATTAACTGAGCATGTCAGCCTGACCGCAGCTCATATTTGTTAAGTGATGTGTTCTAAAGGACCAATAATATTTTTTTTGAAGTATCCAACAAAACCTAACCTCTAAAAGATGCTAAATGGTCCAAAAGTCAAATAATTACAGTCCTCAGACAGATGTAGCATAACTTAATTGCTGGGGTCATAACAAAATCCACAAAAATATTAGCACAAATTAGGCACCATTGTGAGTAGAATTGGATTTAATTACAACAGCACATTAATGACTTATAGTAAGTTATCAAAAAGTAAGCTAACAAAAAGCAGACATTATATTTGATATGTAATCTCATAACATGCATTAAGGCTGTTAATGGTCCTATTCTGGGAGGGTTTTCCAATTGTGAAGTTTTTTATGATTATTTAATGAAGCCCATAAAGTAATGTAAATTAAATGTAAGCATTTCCAGGGCCCCAGTAAGGGATACATTGGAAAGTTAAAGTTTAGAGATATTCATTTTCTGTGTATTTGGAAAGAGGATGTGATTACTTCACATCAGTACAAAAGTTCAAGGACAAAAATGACTATACTAAATTATCAGTGAGATGCCCTTCAATGCACCATAATTTTGTGAAATTCTCATTTACCTCACTCACTCAAATGGACGCTGGAATGAACTTAACAGCAAAGCTGACTTTCAAAGCACACTGAAATTGATGAAGACCAAATGAGACAATTTGCTGACTAAAAGGGGTGAAAATTCTTCTACTGACAAATATTAGCAGAAGCAACTTTGGACTTTCACCTCTCATGGACTGTAACTGCTAACATGAATGTATTTGTGCTGATTAGGTGTAAGTTTTCAAAGAAATTATCAAGACTATAAAGACGACATGAAATGAAAATACCCCCTTTGTCAGCCTTATTTAGTTGTGAAACTTATTTTTTGCTATTGCCATCAAAGTAGTAACATTGCATATACGTTTTCACTCTCCTGGTCATTTAAATGTTAAGTTTGAATTCTCATGTATTAGTGTACGTCTGACTCATTGCAGCCTATTCAGTTGGACAAATTAGCTAAAATGTATATTTCTTTGGAGGCATACATCACATTCCCCTGTCCAACTTTGTTATGTCATAGATTTTTGCATTTTGTTGTGTTTACAATATTAAAATATAATTTTGTAACATATTCAAAGATTTATGACTCAAATATGAATGATGTTAAATGTTATGATTTTCTTGTTCAGATGATGACTTTGTTAAAAAGATATGACTGATTAAATTCACAAGATGATGCTTCAGAGTGTGTTTGTAGAATTTTGCAGCAGATGCTCTTTATTTGTGTCCATCATACAACAACAAGCTTGTTGTGGGGCAGTAGTATGCATTTGGAAGTTTCTTTTTGCTTAAGTTGATTTTTTTTCCCCAGGAGGTTGAGCTCACCATAATGAAATAACATTCGTCTACTTGTGACCAGCTCCCTAGAAGACCAAGGTTTGGTGTCTTCCACATTCATCAGCCTCCTGCTCTCAGTGACATATGGCAAGAAACACATCCACAGAAACATATAGAAATATTTGGTTGTTTGCCTTTAAGCAAACAAAAATGGTAAAGACTGCATGATAAACCATTAATTACCAAATTAATTAGATTTAGATTTAATTGATACTAAAGCCTACCATAAAACAGATAGATAGATAGATAGATAGATAGATAGATAGATAGATAGATAGATAGATAGATAGATAGATAGATAGATAGATAGATAGATGGTCATTTTTGTCAGATAATAAAGGAAAGGAAACTCCCGCAAATGTAAACTAGCCTGTAGGACTTTTCCCTCCCTTTATTTAGTTACTGGGCTCATGAGGTTCGGGTAAGGTCAGGTCCAAGTTTAATTCATTTTGCGTTCGTAAACTAGAGCTGACCGCAACAGTTAACTCGCAGTAGCTAGCAGCGTCATAACAGGCTAAACATTTTTGCGTTTGCTAGCGTTACTAGCACGTCATGCATAGGCTAAGTTAATAATGTGTTTGGAATATAAGGCAAACCGTATTTTGGAATAAGAGGCAAACCAGCGAGAACCACGGTGTTTCGTTTGAAAAGGGTCTTATAAAAGCTGACGTTTGTTTAGCTAGTTAACTGTTAGCTTCGTTTCAATGTGTTTCCCTTCATTTCACAACAAACATCTCTTCAAATTATTTATACCTGTTTTGCTCTGTTATGAGCACGAAGCAACCGTCGACGCGTGTCCATATCTATCCTGTTGTATCCTGTTGTGTATATAGATAAATACTGAAGCTGTCCACACATATGTTATCCGAGCAGAGTGGCGCAGCGGAAGCGTGCTGGGCCCATAACCCAGAGGTCGATGGATCGAAACCATCCTCTGCTAAGAAATTCTGTTTTGCCAAAAATGCTCTTGAACTAATGTAGCTTTGCCCGTGAGTTCTTGGCATGTCTTAGGCACTGCCTTAATCAATGCTGCTGCAGTTAACGGTGTAGCTAGCTCTTTAATGATAAGGACCTCACTAAACCGTGTAAGTTAAATGCCCGTATGCAATTACGTGGCCAACTCTTGTTCTGCAACTTACTCGCAAAACACGAGATGTATATTTGTAAAAGTAAATTTCGTCACGTTTGACCGAGGAGCACTGCCATGTTGTCTTCTGATGCAGCTGTTCCTAATCACCTGATTCTGCATCCCAGCCGGTGGTTAGAGCTTTGCGGAGAGGTCGGAGCTGCCTGTTGCCCGCACCAGTGAGCTTGGACACGGCTCTTTATGTTTCAAAACGTAATTCCACGGTGTCTGCTGTAGGTCTATCTTGAAATAGCCCGGAGCCAAAGCCAGCCCTATTGTTTGAGGTTCAAGCTTTATTGTGAGTTACATGCTGTATGTTTCAATCGCACAAGTCATCAAGTGATAACGCTGTGTGCCATTGCGCCAGAGAATGCTCAGCAGTTGTGCTGAATCTGTCTTAAGCAAAGACATATTTACCAGTAAAATGAGCAGGGAACGGACGGGTTTGCAGCGCACTTCATCCACGTCTGCTCTCTTAAGAGCGCTTGGCTGCTCCCAGTCTAATGCTAATAACTTATTGTCACTCTCCCTTCGGTTCTCAGCTCTAATATGCGTCGCTATTATTGTGGCAACTCCAACTAGGTTACTTAAACAATACTGAGAAGAGTTCATAGACGTTCTTTGAAAAAGCTGAAGGGCATTCAGTGTGGAAGTCACGTGGCATTTCCTTTCTTGGATAAAACAAACTTCTCGTGCTATGGGCCTCTGTTGGACCCATCAGAGGAGTAGCTTTGACTTTGTGGGAAGAGAGTATTAAGAAGGTTTACAGACGGGGTTTGTGAGCTGAAATAACAAACACTCGCCTTAAAGAAGGGTTTGGAGCTGTGAGGTGTTATGTTGAGGGTAAAAAATAACTTGAAGCAGGCGGTGAGTAGTTTTTTTGTACTGCACAGGAGCACGCCTCTTCCATGGTGCAGCAGTGTCTTTTCAGCATGTTCCCTCTGAAAGCGCTGTGGGCGTTTCAGCGATTCTCCTCGCTGCAAGGTGCCATCCTTTCCAGCGCTGCTCCTTAGAGACTCTTTATGACATTCCTGCCAAAGCAGCGGAAGAAAACTATAGGGTACTCTAAAAGAGCTGAATGATAGACCGGCGTGTTGTCTTGCACATATGGCCTACATAATATATAACTGCAACCACTGTAGTGTAGCAAAAAGTTGATGTGCACTGTTTATTATACAGTATTCAGTATACTAAAAGAAGACGTACAAATGCTACTTCAGTGTACTAAAAAAAAATAAATAAATAAATAAATCTAATAGCCTACTATACTACATCAAAAGTCAGTTATGCTTTATTCAAAAAGTTGTCCCTTGTACTCCAAGTTGTCATTTCATTTCAGACTACTTTGCTATTACTTGGGTAATATCTATTAATATCTATGCGTCATCACTGCACATGAAACCTTTTGCTTGCACTGAAGGGAGTCGCCTAAGAAGCAGCCTAATGGAGGGACTTATGAATGAGCTTACTATTCACACGAATTTGTTCCGCTGACCTCTCGGTCACAATTAAACTGGCAGAAATTCAATTTCAACTTGCAGCACAAATTTAAACTACATTCAACATTTTCTTTTGTCGCTTATAGTCTACAGCTTCTCGCCATCTCCAAGTCCAGAGGATACAGCACTGCGTGTAATTAGTCGCCTACATAGCAGAAAATTGTCGTGCTGTCCGACAAGCGTCTGATTTGCCCGCTACTGTCGCGGTACTTATGCGTGAAACCAGAGAAGAATGGAGGGAATGACAGCCAACCCCCACTCTCTTGGGTCTTTTTTAATCTCTATACGTCAACAACTTCACAGATATACAGTTTATATAATGAATTTATCAAATGCGTGACACAGAAAACCGTGAAATATTAATTCGATGGCCACACGTCTACAAATAGAAAAATGCACTCGTTTGAGACTCAAAAGTCTTGACAGATTCAGCACCAAATCATTTGAGCTTCGGAGGCCTTTATTTCAGGTAGCTAATCTCCTTTTCCCCAATATGACACCCGAAAATCAATATTCCTCTCTACAGATCAACCCTTGCTGTAAATCCACCCCATGTTGTCCGAAGCGACCCAAAATCTACCAACTTTAAGAAAAGAGGCAAGGCGTTCTTTGTTTCGGCAATTTTATTAAGAAAATAAAACATGGTATATAGGTAATAGCATATTGTGAAAATCTATACAGTGCAATTATAAACATTCAGTCAAGCTATGATTTAGGATATCTCCATCTTTGCATCAGCTTTACCAAGGCCGCCACACGTTGCGCTGAGCGTTTGCAGCTTCGCTCCTGTGACCGGCAGAGTGGAGCTTCTTGAGACCGGACCTGTTTTCACGAGTGTTTTTTTGTGTGGCAGTCATCTGTTTGTTTCCTTCGCTCTGCAATGAAGGAGACGTGCATGTGCTGTTGGGTGTCGAGGCGTTTGATTTGGCCGTTTTTCTCTCATCAGGTCCAGCTGCGGATGGAACGAGTCTCGGCGCCTCATCCCGTGTCTCAGCCTGGGCCAGGCCGCTGTCCGTGGTGCTGAAGACATCCTCCCGTCCCCGGGAGCGGCAGAGTTTACTGGACAGCTGCGATAACATCCAGCGGTCGCTCCCGTTCAAGTTATCTGCGATCAGCAAGTATTGGTCGACGTTTGCAAGGCAACTGCGAAAGCCAGTGTGATAATCTGGAAACTCGGAAGCAGCGGCAGTGCCTGGAAGCAGTGGAGAGACATCTTCAGGTGAGAAACACGCAGAGTGTGTGCATAAAGTTGAGCAGAGCTTGAATTCTCCCTAAAATCAGCGTAAATGAGTCGAGTATTTGAATGTTTGATGGCTTGGCCTAGTGCAAGAGGTGAGGTTATAACTCACAGCTCTGGATCTTTTGGAGGTTCCTTAGATGTTTGACGGTGAGCTCCAAGATGTCGGCCTTTTCCAGTTTGCGCTTTCGAATCTGAGTAAAGAAATGATATTGTTTAGACACTTTATTAAACTTACTTAAGCATCAGTTGGAATAACACTGGACAGAATTAAATATTAAACTGTGCTCTAAAATCTAAAGTTAAAGTTACTTACGCTCGTGCTGTAGTAGGTCTCCAGAAGAGATTTTAACTGGTCCAAACACTTATTTATACGAGCCCTTCGTTTCTTTTCCATGAGTGGCTTGGACACCTGTAAAAAGTGGGTATATATAATTGACATTGCATGCAACACAGTTCAGTCATTTTCTGGTATTTCATTTCGACTCTGAAATCCAGTTCCCCTGGAAGTTATTCCACACACCTTGTTTCCAGCCATGGGTTTGGACTTTTCTACACAGTCTGTCTTCGCCACCATTCTCTCTTTGTGGGTTCCTTGAAGTTAATCTCTTTCCCTCTCTGGAGCAGAATGACGGGGTTGACCCTGAGTGGATTTATATAGAGACGCCCACTTAACATCTCAATGGCAACAGTCCCGCCTGTCTCATGCGGTCAAATGAGCAACACTGCCGTCATTTAACAGCCAAACCTTATCCTTATCTCCATCTTATTTCATTTATTTATTTATTTTTTATCTGCTGTCATAATTATTAGTGTGTGTGTGTGTGTGTGTGTGTGTGTGTGTGTGTGTGTGTGTGTGTGTGTGTGTGCGCGTGCGTGCGTGCGTGCGTGCGTGCGTGTGTGTGTGTGTGTGTGTGTGTGTGTGTGTGTGTGTGTGTGTGTGTGTGTGTCGGGTCGGATCTGATCCCGGGTGTGATCCTGGGGTCAGATGCTGAAAAACTGATTTATGCCGACTTGATTACACTATTCATTGCACTGCCTTCCTGTAACTGTTATTATTATCATCAGTGTGTGTGTGTCCTGGGTTAGATCCCGGGACTGATACCGGCCCGGGTGGCAATTATTATTATTATTATTATTATCCTTATTATTATTATTATTAGTGTGTTTATCCCGGGTCGGATCCCGGCCGGGTTGTTGTTATTATTATTATTATTATTATTATTATTATTATTAGTAGTAGTAGTAGTAGTAGTAGTAGTAGTAGTAGTAGTAGTGTGTGTGTGTGTGTCAGATAGTGTCCCGGGTCAGATGCTGAAAAACTAATCCATGTCTTTAATTCAAGTTGTCTGGACCCAGCTGTTATTATCATTAGTGTGTATCTATCTATCAGTTTTCAGTACACAACATACAGAGACCATAAATCCGGGTACAGTACATGGTCTACAGCACGATGGATGTATTAAGCACAAATCCCCAAGAAACAACGTGTGGGGCCAAAAAAAAAAAAAAAAAAAAAAAAAGCCCAAAGAGAAGCGTAAAAATCATAAACATAATGGGTAATCTTAATGGTTCTTCTTGGTGAGCATGGTGTGGGCTGTATTGACTCCTGCGTTCAGTCTTTTATATGTGAGTTTCACGCCACCAGGTCGAAGGCAGCACCGTGGTAATTCCCTGCTTGTCCCCATAACATTTCGATTTTCTGGCGGCTGCTCATATAGTAAAAGAGTTACACCTGCAAACCACTTTCTTTACCCTTTCAGGCTAAAGGTGCAGCTATGTTTATCGACTTCGAACATCAGACATGTAAACAAGAAAAGCATACGAGATTTCGAAAAATGAACACTTTCGGATTAACTTGGGCTGTTGTCGCAGCCGGTTTTTGTCTTCATAGCAGGCGCAGTGAGGCACCGAGGAGAATCGCGGGCCGCCCCTTGTCCTCGGTCTCTCGCCTCCCGATTTTCCACACTGCTCCTTGAAAAGGGCGAAGGCTTGGGAAAGTCATACCAGCTGAAACAATGTATTGACTATAGGCTCACTGCAGACCACTGCGCATCTTGTGCTCACCCACACAGGTCGTCTGAAAATACTAAATGGGGTTAAATTAAAGCTAAAGACACCCACTTATGGAATGCTTTAGCTCTGCTCTATGAGGTAAACGTGTTCATTACACCCATTTAACTGTGTTATTTGACGTTGCTTGCGTATTTCCAGAACTAACGAAAGAAAGTTGGGTTAGATGGCGAGACTTTGCAAGACACGCAACAACGTTAGGAAACCTTTCTTAAATCGCCCAAGTCTTCTCGCCTGGTGCGGTACACAATGTGTGCATTAAAATGACAGGGTTCGGCTAAAGGAGGGGCATTTGTATTCCGTCTGGGGAGAGCGCGCATGAAAAGAGGCCAGTTTATGGCTGTGCGCCATTGATCTTTTCTTTTCGTCTGCTTTGCAACCACAAACATGTGGGCATCAAAAGATTCCCTCCACTTCCAAAGCGAACCAAAGTCGCTAGATAGATAGATGGGTAAAAATACAGCAGACTTCGTCTACAGTCTTCTTTGCTTCATGAAAGGATTTACTTTGGATTGTTTTGATTGCCACTAAGGCACTACTTGATTTTTTTATGCTGTAGCTCAAACTGCATTTTCTTTCACCAATTAGTAAAATGTCGTTAATTAAATTGCAAAAATCGGTGCATTTTTCGAGCTGTGTTGAGGCTAGATTAATTGGTCTCTCCGACTAAATGATGTCGAAGCTATACAATTCAAAGACACTACTGAAGCACAGACATGTCAGGCTTGTGTCAGGAGACATTAATTGCGTAAAATGTACCGAAATCATGCGGGCCACAATTGGTGGTTCTATACACTGAAGCATTTAATTGGTATGAAATTTGGCCAGGCGCTCCGTTGTAGGCCGATGTGAACTATCTGGTGTCTTTTGTCCGCTCTGGACGCCACATTATCTGCATTTTCACGCCTGGCTTTAACACAAGACCGTGGAGCGTTGATTTCAGCATGCAGTCGTGGCATCACAACAGTCGCCCGTGTTGTCATTCTGTGCCACAGAGTAGAGATTTCACCGCTGATTATTCGGTATAATTTCAATTAGTGTCTGCTCTCTGAGGTCAACCCGGATATTTGCCAAATGAAAGGGGGGGTTGGTGGTTCTATAAAAATAACTACTGGTCTGCTGAGTGTGAATACAGCCAGGCTTTAAAACTGTTCCTCTCCAGAACCACCACACATCTCACAAACGTCATTATGTCATCATCTATCCATAAGAATAGCGCAACGAGAAGCTTGTGTCCCAAGTGGACATAATAATGCAAGTGCCATTAAATGACAAGTTAAGTGTATGTTTATAAAAGGGCTCGGGCTCTCGCTCCACTTTCACTTTTCAGCCCCAGGTCATTCATTAACCTCATCCAGCCTTTGTCATGGATGCCTGTCGGCGGGGACCTTACAATGCTGCTGTAATAATTGGACTATTGGGGAACTTGTTAACAACAATTAGTGAAGCAATTATGCAATTACTGCAATAAACTATTTTCTTCCTAGAGGGAAGCTGAGACATTTGCAAGCCAATGGTTTGGCTCATACTCAAATGATATAACAGAAGTAGAGGTTATCTAGGCCACGTCTTCCATTTAGGCTACTTTCTTAGGAAGAACTATGCAGATTATAAATACAAATAACAAGAGATAACAAAGAATAGGCCACTATGCTAATATGTTATATTAGCAACATCTAGATTTACATGATTGTAATCTTACCGTTCTGGCTACAGAATAATATCCTACATTGCTTTACGCATGTCTACATTTGAATATTAAAAAATGATTAAATAGGTATATGTTGCAGACTGCAGGTCATTGTATGTTTCTGAACATAATTTAAAAATAATGTTTTAATTAATTTCGCCCGTATATATTATAAATTGTAACCCTAAGCCATTAATAGACCCATGTCTGGATGCCAGAACAGAACTCCCTCAAAATATGCAAACACAAGCCCATAATTTGGCGCACCATGAGCGGAGCAAATCGATGTACCGCCTTCCATTCAGATGGACCTGAGGCAGCACTGGTGTGACCAAAACGCTCATTGTGAGTAACAAGGCCACAGTAAAAGAGCAGGTACATGGACAGGTGCACTGGAAAAATATTAGAAATATATACAGGATTTTGTGAAAAGCCACGCGACGGACGTGCTGACGAGGCCCTGATCAAACATCAAATAGAAAACGCATCATGAATTTCTATAGACTTTCTAAAGACTTCTTACTTTGGTTTGGGGACACAATGGCCGCTGTTTGCCTGTGTGTGCCGGGGTTATCGCATGAAAGGACCAGGGGTGCACATTAACATCGCTTAAGGTTTTCTCAAGGGCCGAAATGAACTGACTGGAAAGTAACTTTATAACTCGCTGGAGGATGAAGCCTTTGTCGAGCTCTGAACTGAAAGACACAAGTGCCTAACAAAAGGGGGGCGCCATTGTTAAGCACCAAAGCGCATGGGTATTGATGCGCCTTGAATTGCAAAACATCTGCCATTTACTCTGAACCAATTGAGCAAGATTTGAATGAGAATAACCAAGCAGCCTTTGGCGCACTGTATTTAGCCGTGCGTAAAACAACAGTTACCCGGAATATAATATGGAGCGTTTGATTTGAGATTAAAAGCGTATCAAAAACCAACCTAGGATGAAATTATTTGAACCATTTCTCTACATTGCCATATCACCTCGGTGCTGACTCCCACTGCTGGATTGACACTGTCATCTTATTAAATTACTTGTTAGCGATATCAATGTTTCATCGTGGACTAGGGAAGTTATCTTGTCTAAACGTGGTCCACCTCACGGCCTTTTCATTTTGGTTTGATGGATTTATGACTATGAAGTGCTGATAAAGTTCTATTGGTGCGATCCATCTCTTTACACACAACGCCTGCCCCTGGAGAGTAAACTGACCGATGGTTTTTACCAATAGCACATGGACTAAAAATTAACTCTAACTAATTGTCATGGATGAAAGAGACTCGACTGTACTGACAGTGAGTACGTGTGAAGACATTCAGATCCACTCAAACATGAATTCATTTGGTCATTGCCTGTTCGCTCGGTTAATAATCATCGATTTTCTCAAAGACAAGACCAACACTGTTTCAGTGGTCTTTCAAAATGAATTGCGCCCTATTGTAAACATAGCAACCGATCATTAAAATCGGACTAATGGAGGATGTTTCAAGTATAGTGAAATAGGAGGTCAGCTCTGTCAACATCAGCAACCCTGACCAGCGAGGGACCTGGAATCTATTGATTCAAAAGCCAACCGTTTTTAGGCAAATCCCGTATGGCAACCGAAAGCAAATGGCCTCCACTTTAAGTGCGTTTTGTTTTTGCTTTGGGTGCAAAAGGAAGGACCAGTTGCTGGCCAAGTTTTTCCCAGGGTTTTCCCTTTATCTGACCAAAGTGGAAAATTGAAAGGTACAACTGAAAAGCCATGGGGCGTTCCTCCAATTTTCCTCGCTCCATATTTTGTAAAACAGAAATATGTGTCCCCTCAGCAGAAATGCTGCCCCCTTCCACTCGAACAAAGTGACAAATTCTTACAAAAAATAAATAAATAAAATGAAAATAAAACAATACGTATAATTAATTAAGGCACAATATCCGCCGTAAAACACAAACCAGTTGCAGTTGTGTAGTCTTGGCAATTTCTAACAGCTGCTGATGGTTTTAAACGTTGAGGCTAATTTAAAGTTTAAACTGTAACTTTATTAGCAGAGTGTTATCATAATCATCCCTCAGCAGGCTGCGCACTTCTTGAAGTTATAACAAGTGAATGAATGCGCTGAAGTGCTGCGTGACAACGTGTGTGGTGAATGTAACACTGAAATTGGTATGAAATTGTCAATTTGTTGGTGTCAGCGTTAAGATCTCCAAACGTGCCATATGCCATGCTAAGTGGCACTATTTACCGATTCGTTCCTAGTTTCACGGTCCATCCTCCCCTTTTCCTTGCCAGGAAACTGAATAGCCACAACAAAATGGCAATTTACCCTCTGGAATTGTCACATACCCCCTGCGGCAAAGCTCTTTCCGTTTCACTTTGTGGGTCACCCCTGCCTAACTGCGTGAAACTTTGACTTTCAAATGGAGACAGAAAATGGTCAACCGTCAGTAGCCTACTGTGTCAGGTCACTGTCGATGACGCATCACTCATTTAGCCTCCGTGGCCTGCTGTCAGCTCAAAGTAAATCTGTCATTGCACCCAGAAGCACGTTAACTTAATCTCACAAGATACAAGGAATTAAAGTAGCACACAATAAGAATTAGTGCTGGCCATGGGGCTACATTGCATCCCGATAGCAAAAATAAATAACTACGAAAACTATGTGGCATGAAATTCCTGACGCACACTTGTTATTTGAGGTAAAACATGTATTAATCGGATCTATGACCTACCCATATCACCGTTGGAGGTATTAATGTCATAAATGAAACACTGTTGTCTAACCAGTGTCGTGTTTGGCAGTACGATTGTGCATCACTGTGCAACGAAGATGTAATCAATTACTGAACTCAGGGACGGACTGACCATCTGGCATAGCGGGCATTTTCGAGGTGGGCCGACGTGCTATTTGGGCCGATAGTCGGCCACTTTTTTATTTTAAATATTGGTCTGACTAGCCCATAATACCAGACTGTCGATCAGCGGCCCGATTGACATTGAGCTGGCAAGGTGCTATGTTTGCCACGGCAGGGCCTTCATCAGCTCCCATGGCCGATGACAGTGGTGGTGGCGACATTGAACAGGGACATGCAGTAAAACCTGCGGTAAGCTGGATTGCTCTCAGAACACTTGTAATGAGGAAAGCAACCCAACCCCTTGGTAAATCTGATAATGATAAAACGTCAATAACATATTTCTGGCTAATGTTCTGTGGCCAGGTTAGTTTGTATTAAGTGTAAATAAATTAGACTTTTTGGAAGTATTTAATGTGTTCTCTCTCATTGACTCCCATTAACTCATTGCATGGCTTAAGGTACGTGGTTTTAAAGAGTTGCACAGTTGGTATACACATTCAAGAGACTGAAAAGAACGAAACGGTGCGCGTTATCAAATGTGGTGGGCCGGTCTGGTCCAATATGCCAGGGCCGATTTCTTGTCCCAGTCCGCCCCTGACTGAACTAGTTCCAAGGTTATATGTGACTGTCTGATTGCCCCTGGGGCAACCAGCTCCAGAGATATATGCTTCCACTGAACTGTAAACTGTATACTAGAATTAATGTGCTTAAACCAAACAGGGATCATTTTTAATTTACAACAGAAGAAATCTATTCAAAGAATTAGAGGCAAAACACTCACAGATAACTTTAACTTCAATACAAAAAAACACTTAGTGTTGTTAGAACTTTTAAAGTTTAATTCACATCATCCAGTTTCAAGTATTTCAAGCAGTCTCGTTTTTAAGGATATATTGAAGATGAAGGGGTGAAAATAAGGCCATATGTTTATTATCAGGCTTGGCGAATACTGACAGGAAAATTAAGTCATACAAGTACTTGGTGGAACTGTGATCCTGTAGACAGCATGACTGTGAAGTGGCGCCATCATGTGGCGCAATTGGTATTACAGCAACCTCAAAAAAAAAAAGTACATGACAAAATCTGAATTAGTACAGAGGCAGAATAACTTAATGTGGATTGTCCATAAATGTCCATAGGCTGTTAAATTACATGTAACTTCAAAAGATGCGAAAGTAAAAATTCATTAACAACAAGATGGTCTCTGGGTACATATTGTCAGAAACAAGACCATCTAAAGATTGCCAAGAAGTGCGAAGATTTTTTCGACAAGAGATCTTTAAAATTCATTTTTAGTGTGGACAATGACAATGTGGATAAACTGTTAGTATACTGTTAGTATAAATCCATTCTTTGATGATATCTGAACAATTCTGCAGTATCATGAATTATGACTTATTTCATCTTGATTGGTATCACAATCGGAACAAGGGAAAAAGTCTACATTACTGACCATAGATATCAGCCATAAAAGGCTAGTTAGAAACCGACTGTTTAGAACTAAGAAGAACTTGACAAACATCTCTGAAATTACAGTACTTAATTATACATTTAAAAAGTCTTTTCGAGATTATTTTTGTCAACACATTCCTCATTAGTTAATGAGATAAACATTTATTACTGTTTATTTTAAAAGGCCAAATTATTAGCATTGAATCACAAATATTCAGGAGGCCTAAAACACATCATCTTTTCTGTCTGTTGAAGCACATGTTTAGGGGAAGACGCTACTGGCTAATTGTTTTGGTATAATCCTGAATGAGACCTTGGAAGTACTGCTTTGTGTTTTTGTTGGGTTGAAAAATCATGATGTAACATTTTGGGAGGAAATACCACAACAGAAAGGAGTAGAGGCTGGAGAGTACTGCCAAAGCGTTAAGAGTTTGGATGTACTTGCCACGATAAAGCATGTACACAGTGGCAAAGATGATCCAGGTGAGGATCAGCAGGAGCAGGCAGAAGGTTATTGCTTTGGCCTCATTGTAATTTTTCGGAAGGTCTTTTCCCATGTAGGAGAAAATGAAGCAAAGGAAGCACAAAGATAAAAGTAAAACCACAGAACCAGAAGATGCTTTCAGATTAACGTCACAACCAAGTATGATTTTGTCTGGGTACCAAACTGTTTCATTGTGGGACACAGGAGGGGACAAAGAATAGCCGATAACAAGTAAGAGTGCCTGAATAAGAAATGCCACAGTGATGACCAGCCACTGTAGGTGATATTTCATCCACCAATTGTGGAGCTTGGGGAACTTGGCAGCCACTTTGAAAATGCAGACAATCTGAAAAGAGCGCACAACAAAACATGCTAGACAAACTGTGTAGAACAAAAGAAATGGCAGGAACCTTAAGATACAAGATGAAAGTGTTGGCTTGCCAAAGTGAAAGAACACACTAATACTAGACAGACAGAGGCAGCCTAAAATTAGGAAGCACATTGGTCCCCCAGCAGATCTGACAACAGGGGTGTTGTAGTTGATGGCCAAGAGAATGGACGTGGCAAGTGTGAGACCCACCAAGGCCCAGGTCCCAACCATGATCAGCACAGCCCCACTGTCTGTGAATGGGATGTACTCCACCGCCCGCAGCTTGCATGACGTGCTTCCTTCTGTAGACCATTCTGTTTCCTTACAGTGGATGCACCTGTAGGGATCCTCTGTTTTCCACAAAAGAATAACAAATTGTCAATAAATGAGGCAAAGAAAATGAATATACGTGTAAATTGGGGTCAACTTGCAAATTTGCTTTAGTTGTTCATAGTAATAACCACCCTGGAGGTAATTGTAACAAGAGTAAGACTGTACTGTAGATTGACAGGTTCAATCAGTTCATTGTCCAGTCCTTAACACAATGTATTGCATGGCCCTCTTTAAATTGCAGAATTGAAATGACAGCCTATAAAGAAATAAAATTTAAAATTCAAGCTCCCTTCAAGTTAAGAATGACAGCACTGCTTCTACTTGTTTTCTTCCTCTCATGTCTAATAACTTACCTGTGCTGTTCATATAAGTTCCATTTGGACAGATTTCACATTTGAAGCAGCATTTGTGGATTCCATTTTGCTTTTTTGCATGTCCTACAGGACATTCTGGGGAACACAGTGAAGTAGGCACCTGTATAAGACAATTATTTAGCAGCAAATCAAATATAATTGAAGCCAAATGAATAGATCAGTAATTAGGCTGATGCAACATTTAAAAAGACAGTCAGCAAAAGGTAACCATCCTTTTAGGCAGTATTATATTTAGATGTCTCTGCAGATTACACAATGAGTAACCACTATTGGCTAATTTTCATGATATAGTGTTTTGACCCTGTCAAACCTATTACGAAACAAACGTGTCTTTGTGCACTCACAGACAGACAGACAGACCGACCGACCAACAGACATACACACACCCTTGTAGAAAAGGAAAAGCAAAACAAAGTATTTTTGTATCATCATATCACCAAACTTTCCATATACTGCATTATAATGCACATTATACTGCACATTTTGTAGTAAGGAAAAACAACGTACTTCTCCTTTCATGTACCACTGAATTTTGCTGTTGTTGATGAAGAAACTGACTGATTGGTGAAATTTATAAAAGCCAACCTCCTCTGCAGCACCGCTGTGGTTCCAGAAAACTACAGAATAGGATCCGTACTTGGGATCACCATTCTCATCAAACTGAATACTCTGGTTTAAAAGTGTAAAATTGGACTTCATCAGCTCTGCTAGAACCTGATGGGATACACAAAGTTGAAATTGCCATTACAACTTAGTGCTCACAACAAAACATTAATATGCTAATTATATACAGTATGAAAGAGATTAGAGATCTGAGGATGTTGTAAGATTGTAACTTCATTTATTTGTAAAAATTCTTGTCTGACTTCATGATCTCAAGCTCAACAAGCTCAAGTTGTCAGAAACTCAAATGAGCAAAATTCAAATATTATACTATATATACTGTATACTTACCATTTGTGGGTACACTGTAATATTGCCATTACATCTGCCAGCTCCACATTGCAAGACACTGTGTAAGGCATGAGCGATGGCATACACAGCAGTATAAATAGACAAAGAGAAAGATGGATCTGCAGCAATGACATCCTCTGCACTCAGGCTGCTGCAGTTGCAAGCCTGGTTACAAAATTTGTGCTGTCCTGCATTTTGACAGTGATTCTGACTTTTGAAAGAATAGATAAAATCATCAAAACCAGGTATTGTCAGTGCTGTCTGAGACACCCCAAGTACAGTTCCAATATTTTGGATACCCTTTTCCTTGGGGAGCCTTTTGTTTAAGGACCAGCTGTCCCCTGCTATCCACACCTTGTCTGTAACATTCAGTTGTATTGCTGACTCAATGACAGCTTCGGCAGCCAGTTCATAAGCAAAAACAATAATGACACGTATCCTCTGTGCCTCTATCTGTTTGAATAATTGCAAGTAATCTGTGTAATAATTGAGGCTGTTGGTGTAGGCCAGGCAAATCTCTGTTTCCTGAATCATATTTATGAACAAGTCCCGTCCATCAATGCCAAAATCATTATCACTGTAAAGGAAAGCAACCCAGCGCCAGTTGAAGTGCGTAGCAATGCTAACAATCACTTCTATGATGCGCCTATTGGGATGCACTGTTCGTAGGAAAGAGGGGAATCTTGTTTTTGTTGAAAAGGCAGAACTAGTAGATCCGTAATTCACCTGTTGTGAGTAGCAGAGAAATTCACCATTTTCAGTGACAATAAATAATAAAAGCTGTTTAAAATGAAAGAAAACACATTAATATTTCCTGTTCTCTATTGATGTAAGAGTAAAACTTACCATAGGAATGACATCCGCCATGAACAAGGGGGCCACAGTCAGGGTGTGAGTGCTTGGTGAAGGGCCAATCACTGCTATCACTTTTGACAGATTCCTGTGTTGTTCACCCCAAGGTTGGATCAAGCCATTGACTGAGATGAGGTTTAAAATGCCTGGAAAATTCTGCATATCTGAGCAGTGGTCAAAGATTTCATAGCCAAGTGATACATTTGGCAGCAAGTTGTTAGAGTTATTGATTTCCTCCACGGAAAATCTCATTGACTGAAACCTTCGATAATGTGAAAGAATGAAGGGTTGACTGAGGACAGAGAAAGGACAGCAGGAGAGAAGGATTAACTGTAGGATTTGAAGTGTAGCTTCAGAGCTTCTTACTTTCAGTTTTGCCTCAGTGCCTTAAGCATTACTATTTGTAAAGGCTGAAATAACACTGTAGTTCTTAGGACCCCTTTACAGATATGGATGGTACAGAAGGAGATTTTAATAAGTGTATGGGTTTACTGACCAAGGTCATACTTAACATCATACAGCAGCTTTTGATAATCTGGCCATTAACTGGATAGTAAATACTATTTTAAAATAGTACTATTTTATGTTCCTAGTTTCAACTTGAGAAGACATTGACCGATATTTATTATAAGACTCACCTGGAGCAGTCGATGGCTTCTGGTCTGTCAAGATAAACAGGGCTACGGACATGATGAATATCAAAAAGTCCACCAATCAAATAATCTCCCTCCATTTGAAACTCTGAGGCTGAGCTGGTGCATTGAGCCAAGGCGTGTAGAAGAGATCCCAGGAGAAACAAAGAGGCCAGAAAATGTTTCATTGTTGTAGTTGCTGTTTATCAATCTGATGTGAAGTGTTTCATAACCTGCCTTTAGCAGGGTATGAAACACTGGTGATGCCGAAGCCTCTGTGAGCATTTACATGCATGTGGGAGTGCATAAGCTGTGATAAATACATGTCTATATGGTTGGAGGAGAATTCACAAATCAGTATGCAAAAGCATCTAAACTGCTGCCGTATACCCTACCTTAGATGACGACACAGCAGTCATCATGAGCATGCAAGTGAAATCCCTCTGTCATTGATAAATATTGTAATCCTTTTGGACAATATGAAAGTTCCTTCCTTCGGCCAAAATAGCAAATTCACTTCAGTTTTTCAGTTCACTTTGTTTCACTAATATGTGGATGACAGAAAACAATGAAAACTTAGAAAATTCACTCAGATATTCAGATATGTTGCTGTGACATTTGGCATACTTTCCTCCATATCATCTTGTGGTTTCAAGGAGCACCATTAAGTTTAGAAAAAAAGAGGAAAAGTGTCTTTGGGCACTTGGCCAAAGAATAAAAGTATAATAATAATTAAAAACATTTTAATGGTTTAAAATGCTGACTAATTTGGACCTGCAGGTACCATGACCCAGGTGATAAAAACAAATTGATTACACCCGTACTTCACATAGAGAATACTCCGGAAGTAAACATCATTCTATCACTTTTATTTTAAGGAGTATTAAAAAAAAACTTTAAAAAACATATACAGTAGGCTTTTGTCTTAGCATTTCATTCATTTCTCCGAAGAAAACTAAAGGAAATAATTTTTAATTTTCTTTCTTTCTTTCTTTCTTTCTTTCTTTCTTTCTTTCTTTCTTTCTTTCTTTCTTTCTTTCTGTTTAAAAAAAAATATAGAAACTCAGAAAAATGTCATGGGATAAAGACATGGTAATGACCAAAACACAAGCAATAGTCACAGAGCCTTCGCTCTCTGCTAAACAGCCCAGATCTGCATTTGAAAAGTACACAGTACCAAAGAGCTAACAGAGCGATGACCAGCTGTCTGGGAGAAGAAAACACAAAATTTGTCAAAAAAAAGAAGCCTATTAAGTATGTATGATTATTTACCAAAAAAATAAATGAATTAAAAAAAAAAAAAAACTGAAAAAATTCCCAAAGATATCAGGAAGAATAATCTCTGATGCAATATTCACAGCAAATAATCTGCTGCCCAAATTGATCAAAAATGCTCCCTGCAATTATTTTGCTCATCATTTGAATGAATTGTACAATTCTGTCCGGTTATTGTCATATCATGAATATAATATCAAATATCCATAAAATGTCACATAGTCAGGGCTAAAATATCTCAGTCACTCAGTCAGGGTTCATCAGTTTACTCATATTATAAGAATGATCTCACTACGCACATAAGATGAGCTTGTAAGATCACACAGGATAGAGTCACAAGCAGATACACACCAATGAAATTAATTCATCTTTGGTTTATGCTGAAAGGCCATGTCCTCTTACAAATGATCCCTGCTCGATTAAACAGTGGATGACACAGGTCATTTAAAATAGGAAAATTTGCAATCACTCAGCAGCTGAAAGTGATAAATGTCCAGGACTCTCACCAGAATTTGAATTCAGGCAACTGCCTGATGGAAGGGGTAGAAATGAGCTTTAACCATGTCTCAGTATCAAGACCAAATTTCCAAAACCTCACATTAATATCACAAACAATGCCTCATAAGAAGTATAAAAGTTTATGTTTTATTTTTCAGACCAATTATTTTTAAATTGACAGTAGTCTGAAAAGTGTTCACGATCTGAATGTTTGTTATTAAGAAAAGTTCATGGATAATAACGTGGGTAAAGCACTTCACAATAGTGTTTGATGCGAAGTAGTAATTGCTGTGATACGTTTGTGCTTTAATTTTGAGAAGTTATAATCATTTGATAATCAACACTATGGCTGTACTGTAACATTTTATTTTCTTGGATCTTATGATTGAGGTTTACTCTGATGTGCTGCTCTCTCCATCCATCCATTTTCCGCTGTTTATCCAGGGTTAGCTTGAGGTGGTAGCACGCTAAACAAGGTAGTCTACGTGCTATATGTATAAACAAACATGGTATTTGTCATGGCCAATCCATGACTAACACAGACGTTCAGTAACATAGAACCAGCCTCCCACCCGCCAGGCACCTCTCACCTGGGGAAAGATGTACAGGTGTGCCAAAGTAGCTTATATCTACTGTAGTTTTATTGCTCCTCCTCCTGCACTAGCTGTGGTTCCTTCTCTAATTTCAACCTCAGGTGGAAACATAGATAATAAACTCACAGTGAATTGCAATTTGGGATTAAGGAAGTTTATCATCACTTTATACTTTTATAATCAGAATTAATGTGTCCACAAAGGTATGCACACACTAGCAAGCAAATGCTAGAATACATAATGTTTATTTTTTTACTCCAAGCTATGAGTTTGATATTAATTAAATGCTGAATTTCTATTTCAACAAAGTTGTGTGCACAAACCCCACAAAGTTTGAGCCTTTACAAAATCTACACAAAAAGCCTGAGCATTAACTAACTCTTATACAAAGCTCAACACAAAAAAATGCAACCAGGAGAATCTGGCCTAAAACTATCATCATCATCATCATCATCATCATCATCATCATCATCAGATGTAACATACATGTTCACTCTCAGGCTTTGTTTGGGTACAGTTTTAAAGATAGCTCTACCTAAAAAGGCCATGTATTGACACATATGGTGTCAGGTGTGCCTGTCGTCTTGCCTGTAGACAGTATCAAAGTAAAGTGGTGTCATCATGTGGTGAGATCAGTGTTATGGCAATCTCAATCACTCTTACTATTATATAACTGCAGGGAATGAACACATTAATATCTGGAGCTGTACTGGGATTTCACAGACTTAACTTTATGTGATTTATCATTTAATATTGTGAGGTTGTTAACAACACATAACCTAATAAGATTTTAACATGTCCAATTAAAGTATAGTGGATACTGAATTGTGCAATTGTATTAGTTTTAATCCAACAACATAACAGTCAGATTTTCTCTTGGATTTAGTTAGTCAAGTGTAAAGATTTGCAACAACAGCGCTTTCTCGAGTGTATTTGTTACATGGTTGTTCAGTAGTTCAGTATTGTAGAAGTTTGGGTTTTTGAAATAAGTGAGTGCAGAGATTTATTTTCCTTACTAAATCATGAAGTATAGATGATTCAATAGTCCAGCAAGGCAAGAAAGTTTTAGCTTGAAGAGACATACAATTGTATCAACTACAATGTATCAGCTGTATTTGTAATGTGCTTGTTAATTTGGTAAAATAATTGGGTAGATTATTTGAAACCATTACAGTTATCATACACCCCATACAATCAATGCATATAGATACAACAATCAATACAATACCATCATCACAATCAGAGAAAGGTAAAATTCCTTACTGCTGACCAAATGTCAGTTCTACAAAAGCCTGCTACACACAATTTTTTAGGAAAAACCTATGTTTCAGGAGATGTTGCCACCCATCTGTGAAATTTCAGAATGTGTGCCTCTTGTTGGAATCTTTTGTATTATATCTTTTTGAAGCTTCTTATTCATTGATTTATAGCTCATAAAAACAAACAACAATCAAAAACATACTTTAGATGAGATTCATTTATCCTGAGACACATCATCTTTTCTGTCTGTAGAAGCACATGTTTAGGGGAAGACGCTACTGGCTAATTGTTTTGGTATAATCCTGAATGAGACCTTGGAAGTACTGCTTTGTGTTTTTGTGAGGTTGAAAAATCATGATGTAACATTTTGGGAGGAAATACCACAACAGAAAGGAGTAGAGGCTGGAGAGTACTGCCAAAGCGTTAAGAGTTTGGATGTACTTGCCACGATAAAGCATGTACACAGTGGCAAAGATGATCCAGGTGAGGATCAGCAGGAGCAGGCAGAAGGTTATTGCTTTGGCCTCATTGTAATTTTTTGGAAGGTCTTTTCCCATGTAGGAGAAAATGAAGCAAAGGAAGCACAAAGATAAAAGTAAAACTACAGAACCAGAATAGGCCAGAAGATTAACGTCACAACCAAGTATGATCTTGTCTGGGTACCAAATTGTTTCATTGTGGGGCACAGGAGGGGACAAAGAATAGCTGATAACAAGTAAGAGTGCCTGAATAAGAAATGCCACAGTGATGACCAGCCACTGTAGGTGATATTTCATCCACCAATTGTGGAGCTTGGGGAACTTGGCAGCCACTTTGAAAATGCAGACAATCTGAAAAGAGCGCACAACGAAACATGCTAGACAAACCGTGTAGAATGAAAGAAATGGCAGGAACCTTAAGATACAAAATGAAAGTGTTGGCTTATCAAAGTGAAAGAACACACTAATACTAGACAGACAGAGGCAGCCTAAAATTAGGAAGCACATTGGTCCCCCAGCAGATCTGACAACAGGGGTGTTGTAGTTGATGGCCAAGAGAATGGACGTGGCAAGTGTGAGACCCACCAAGGCCCAGGCCCCAACCATGATCAGCACAGCCCCACTGTCTGTGAATGGGATGTACTCCACCACCCGCAGCTTGCATGACGTGCTTCCTTCTGTAGACCATTCTGTTTCCTTACAGTGGATGCACCTGTAGGGATCCTCTGTTTTACACAAAAACAGATAGTCAAGAAAGTTAGGCCAAACTTTTGAACAGAGATCATACAGCTGAGGGGGCAGTATTACACTTGTCATCTTTTATATTGTATGTTGGATAAGTTTTTCAATCTTGCTTTAATTTTTAGTTGCATCAACTATCTTAGAGGTAATTTCAACAAGATAGCAATGTACTGAATGATGAAACTGGTTCAACATGCAGTTGAAGACAACAGATTTATTTTTCTAACAGATTTAACCTAATGAGCATGTTTTTGGTCTGTGGGAGGAAGCCAGATTGCCCAGATAGAACCCACACATGCACGGGAAGAACATGCAAACTTCACACAGAAAGGCCCGACCTGGGAATTGAACCAGCGACCTTCTTGCTGTGAGGCACGTGCAATACCTGCTGCGCCACCGTGCAGCCCGATGCTCAGTAATCAGAGTGGAAATTAAAGTTCACAGTTGTGTCTGTTCATCCTTCTCAGCCTTAGAAAAAAAAAGCTTGTCAAGAGTCTGGAATCAGCGCTCATAAAGTAAAGAATGACAGCACTGTTTTTACACAATTTCTTCCTCTCATGTCTAATAACTTACCCGTGCTGTTGATATAAGTTCCATTCCTACAGATTTCACAATTGAAGCAGCATTTGTGGATTCCATTTTGCTTTTTTGCATGTCCGACAGGACATTCTGGGGAACACAGTGAAGTAGGCACCTGTATAAGACAATTATTTAGCAACAAACATGAACACAAGAAAAGCAAAAAGAATACTGTAAAGAACACCTCTTTATGCTGCAAAACAGAGGAAAGTGGTGTATGAAAACAGGTATTGTAAAATGGGACCAACAAACACTTTACATTTACAAATGCGTGTTGCAAATGGCACCATGAACAACCACCATTGTTGATGATCCTGATTTTGTCACAGCTGTCACTAAACCAAAGTAACTTTATACACATGTGCACTCAATAACAACCAAAAGAAAACATTTTTAAAAATATACTGTATAAACTGTTGATACACTATATTATAATGCACATATTATAATTATGAAAAACAACTTACTTCTCCCTTTGTGTACCATTGAATTTTGGTGGTGTTGATGAAAAAATTGACCCATGGGTAGAATTTATAAAAGCCAACCTCCTCTGCATCACCTCTGTGGTTCCAGAAAACTATAGAAATGGATCCATACCTGGGGTCACCATTCTCATTAAACTCAGTACGTCGATTTAAAAGTGTAAAGTTTGACTTCTTCAGCTCTGCTAGAACCTGATGTGTGGACACAAAGTTCAGATGAACATTACTTACATGTGTTTACAATGGCATATGAGGTGCTGATTTTTTATTTTTTTTAAACATTCTCATGTTGGGACTAATTGCAATGCAATGCTTCCTTTTGAAGTTTTAGGAAGTGGTTTATCAAATTATTACTACTGCAGGTCTTTTGTGTGAGATGTTGATGGCAAGGCATTGTTTGGAAGGTAGGCAGATTAGTGACTGCGCGCATCTAAAAATTTGGTGCTGGACCAAAAAACTGGACTGAGGCTGGAAATTAGACAAAACATTTGCACACTGTGCTGATAGCTCTCAATAAACTAAATTGAAGACAGTGACATTGATGATAGTGACATCAATTAATTGATGTCAACATTAATTAATCAGGAGAGTGTGCAGATATATTGCCTGATGTTACTTGAACATTTAACAGGTAAAAGCCAGTTTCAAAGGTTATGTTTACATATTTTATATGTGATAAGCTAGCTAAATCAAATAATAAGATAACTTCCAAAAGGCAATCAAACAATCAGAAATATAAATGAGCAAATTTAGACTAATTATTTGTATACTTACCATGTGTGGATACACCGTAATGTTGCCATTGCATCTGCCAGCTCCACATTGCAGCGTGTTGTGTAAGGCATGAGCGATGGCATACACAGCAGAATAAACAGCAAACGAGAAAGATGGGTCCACAGCAACAATGTCTTCTGCACTCAGGCTGCTGCAGTTGCAAGCCTGATTACGAAACATCTGCTCCTCTGCATTTTCACAATGATTTTGGCTTTTGACAGAATAGATAAAATCATCAAAACCAGGTATTGTCACTGCTGTCTGAGACACCCCAAGTACAGTTCCAATATTTTGGATACCCTTTTCCTTGGGGAGCCTTTTGTTTAAGGACCAGGTGTCCCCTGCTATCCACACCTTGTCTGTAACATTCAGTTGTATTGCTGACTCAATGACAACTTCAGCAGTCAGTTCATGAGCAACAACAATAATTATGTGTATCTTCTGTGCCTCTATCTGTTTGAATAATTGTGAGTAATTTGTGTAATAATTGAGGCTGTTGGTGTAGGCCAGGCAAATCTCTGTGTCCTGAATCATCTTTACGAACAAGTCCCGTCCATCAATGCCAAAATCATCATCACTGTAAAGGAAAGCAACCCAGCGCCAGTTGAAGTGCGTAGCAATGCTAACAATCACTTCTATGACTTCTTTATTGGGATGCACTGTTCGCAAGAAAGAGGGGAATTCCACTTTTTTTGAAAAGGCAGAACTAGAAGATCCATAACTGACCTGAAGAGAGAGTAGTAGAGAAATCAATCATTTTCTGTCACAGTAAATTCTCAAGTGTAACCTTAAGACCTTTTTTGACAAAAACAGATTACATTGATAACATATTTTTGATATAAGTCTGTATCAATCAATTTGTCTGTCTGGAAAAAAAACACAATAATTAGCATATTTACCATAGGAATGAGATCCACCATGAACAAAGGGGCCACAGTCAGGGCTTGAGAGCTTCTAAAAGGACCAACCACTGATATCACTTTGGACACTTTGGACAGATTTTTGTGTTGTTCACCCCAAGGTTGGATCAAGCCATTGATTGAGATGAGGTTTAAAATGTCTGGAAAATTCTGCGTATCTGAGCAGTGGTCAAAGATTTCATAGCCGAGTGATACATTTGGCAGCAAGTTGGTAGAGTTATTGATTTCCTCTACAGAGAATCTCATCAACAGAAACCTTCGATACTGTGAAAGAATGAAGGGCTGACTGAGGACAGACAAAGGACAGCAGGTGAGAAAGATTAACTCTGTAGCATTTGAAGTGTAGCTTCAGGACTTCATTTAACTTCACTTAAGCATTAATAAAGGCTGAAAGAACACTATCATTCTTGGGATTTTACAAAAGGGTATTTTAATGAACAAGGACTGAGGTCAGACTTTACATCATACAGCAATTTTGATAATGTAGTAATTAAGAGGTTTAGGTTAGGGGGACTTTGCTATAAAACTCACCTGGAGCAGTCAATGGCTTCTGGTTTGTCATGATAAGCAGGGACACTGGTCTGATGAATATCAAAAAGTCCACCAATCAAATAATCTCCTTCCAGCTGAAAGTCTGAGGCTGGGGCAGTACATTGAGCAAAGGCATGTAGAAAAGATCCCAGGAGACAAAGAGAAGCAAGAAAATGTTCCATTTTTGTATGTACGGTTTACCAATTTGATGTGAACTCTACTGGAATTTGCCTCTGTCTTTAGTAAGTTACGAGACATTGGTGATCCTTTTCATGTATGTGGGAATGAAATATGTACCTTTAAATGGTTGGGGGAGAATTCACAAATCAGTATGCAAAAGCTGTTGCTGGAAATACTCCCTGTGATGTATATGCTGAGGCTTTAACAATCATCATGAGCAAGCTAGTTTAATGCCTCAGCCATGAATGAATCTGGTAATCCTTTTCATCCTCTGGACCCCAAGTAGTTTCTCGTTGTTTTTTGCTCCTGTCACATTTTTACTCACTGTGTGCATTCATACTGCACCTCTGTGGAAAACAGCACAATCATGACTAGAAGTGATGAAAACTCAAAATGTTTTTCATGCCATACTACAGAGTTATAATGCCAAGTCATAAAAAAGAAAAAACACAAGTTGTATTTCTTTGATTATCTTGCAAATCTGAACATAGAACTTTTCCCCAAGTACCCACAAGTGTTACTAATATTAGGGGAAAATGGGGTTCTACATGCTATACATATTGACATATTTAACTTTTTACAACCTGTGCAACCGTTTTCTTGCTGAATTGTCGCATGATTGTAGGTCTCAGCATAGTAATTCAAGGCTTTCTGGTTGCACTGAGGAGCACACAATTTGATGGTGTTTGTACAAACGGTTTATTTTTGGCAAAATTTTAAATGAGTCATGTACAATAAAGTGATGTTGATGAAAAAGATAATGGAGACAGGTTCCCTTTGCTGCAGCATGTGAACTATTTAGCATACTTTTAATATACCGGCCCTTGGTTCCAATGACTAGCATTAGTTTCAGAGAAAGATTTGATGAATAAATGATGTTAGGCACTCCACCAAATGAAGTTTAATAACTAAATTCAGGAACAAGACCACACCTCAAACACACCTCAATTATGCCGGGACAGTACCTCGCCTGAAACACGCTCTCAGACAGTGACTTGCACAACTCTGACAGGAAAGCGAAACTCTCCAAACTGCTCAACATGTCTTGCAAACTACCTCGCCTCCTTCCCGAGTGTCCTGAACACTTCCGGGTCTCCCATCACCGGGCCGAAGCCATTGCGACAAAACTCAGCCTTCCTCATCAGCCCTTCCACAGGGCCAGGTCATATTAAACACTACCCGAGCTCACCTCGTTTCTAACCTCTCTCATCCTCTCCACCTTTCCACCCCAACTTCACAATCAACCCGAACACACGCATTCCTTCATTCCAGCAGTTCCAAACAACTCACAATAGCCGAATTTGCATTCTTTTCTCCATACACAATCCCTTCGACTCTGCCTTTGCACAACACATGACAAACAAGCTTTACAGTAAATCGCTCTCCTTACGCCACAGACTAGGAGCTCAATTTCAACCCTTCAGACAGTGATCTGTTCGAAGATCCTCTCCATTGCCTATCATCAATCTTGATCACTCAGTTGCACTTGGCAAACCATATTTCCCGACGCTTTAGGCCTTCAGCCTCCGACAAATCTGACGTCATCAGCCCTTGCCTATCAGAAATTCCAGAGTAACATCCCATCCTCAGCTCTAAACGATTGTACGGCCCAGCTCGAGGTCTAGTCTCCTCAGCAACAGATGAAACCACTGCAAGGTGCATTTGTCACACACAACCGGAAACCCATCCAGCTTCAAGCCTATCCATATGGACAGTAACTCGCTCGAAGAACAATCTCCGACAACACACTTATCTCCTTATCTATTCACCCCTTACCCCTCATCCCTCATCCCTCGACCCTCACCCCTTTATCCCTCAACCCTCTACGTGCTTCACCATTCCGAAAGAGAAAACAACTTTTCAAACAGCTGACGGAGCAAACATGATCATCTGGAGCACTGACAGGTTCCCGGCGCAGCATCCAAATCGATGCTGATGACATGCATCCCATGGCCAAAAAAACTCTCCCTTCTTCTCCTCCCTGTACGTTTCATATCGTTTCTTCCACGGCCACCCGACCTTCTCCTACCTCTATACCAGTCAGCACAGCCACTCAGATTGCTAGCTCTATAGCGATACTCAATGGCACATTCAGCCAATTCTCTTAACATCCTGAGTGCTCACTATCCAAACATCTCTTGTCATTCATTTTCTTCTTGACTATAACACAATGCTACATTCACGTTTACACTTGTACCATACTATTTCCGTATTCTAGAACACTGTGCTACAGTACAAACACTGTACTTAATCATCCATACCTTACCAATTTCATTGGCAACATTATTTTATAGCCCCTTTTTTACACAGAATGTACATACACATAGCCGATATTTTATTTCTACGATCAATGCTGTCCGTAACACCTGAATTTCCGTATTTGCAGAGAATTATGCCACTCGCATTTCTCCCCAAGGCCAACCATACGTGTCACACCTCCTCTCCATCACCTCCTTCATTCCAAACCTCCACAATTACATCACACTCGACACAGCATGTAAGATGGAGCTAAAACCATGGCACCGATTCCTATTGTCCTGGAACAACAACTCCTTCTACGACAATCACGTCACCAAGCAAACAACAGACACTGCTGGCTACCACAGCAGAAAGCAGTTCTCCACCGAGCAGCCTAGCAAATTCGCAGAACTCTCCACTTTCTCCACTACATGCGAACTTTATTCAGTCATTATAGCAGTGATCCATTGGGGAAAGGCATGGTCAAAGAGAGTCGCAATCCACACCGACATCCTCCTTAGCTCCAACCTAACACCAAACCATCATCCGTGCATCCCACATCCCGGGCCACAAAACTCAATTGCTGACTCACTCTGGCTTCTCTTTCTAGAAATTCAAACTATTAACTCCAGTCCTACCGTTTTCAAGTACATTCAACAAGCCTAGCCAACAGAGCTAGGAAGTTTACGGATCACTTTGCAAGATGCCATCCTTAACACCAGAACCGCTTTAAAATTTCCACGCCTCCTTCAGCCTTTCTTCCCCGTCTCATGACATTCTAACCTCCACTAGCTTCATCACATTTGCTCACTCGATCCTTAACATCAAATCTTCCACCATACAGGCTTATATCAGCAGTTTAAACTAAACTAAAATTAAATTATCAACGGGAGTGCCTTGCCCCACCTTATCCCACATCCACTTATCCATCAAGGTCTCCACAAGACTGAACCACTCTCTAACCCTAAACATGTGCCTCTCACCTCTGGCCTTCTGGCCCGCTGCTTAGTTACCCCACGCTCTGGTTACCCATCTCCATTCACAGACAACGTTCTGGAATCCATGTTCGACTTCCTCATATTCCCACACTGTTCCGAATTCACCGCCACTATTCTAGACTACCAACCATCCCGGCATGCAGCCATTTCAGATATTTCCATCCTTTTGTCCAACTCTCTCATCTTCCACCTTAAATGCAGTAAGACCAATCAGTCCGGCTACCGCATCAGCCCATCCACTCCTTCCAGGTGTCCATATGAACCCATCTGCGACTATGTAAACTTAAGACTAGCCAGTCGTAGTGTATGTATTTAACTGGGCACATTAATGGTCAGTTTTGGCTTGCAGGTTTCATGGTACAGCTAATAACATAGCATTATGAGGCTGTACCTAGGCACATTGGTGCATTGCACTAAATGAGATAAACACTGGCATGCTAACATGGTCACAATGATTATGTCAACATCTGATGTGAAGCACGCATGTTAACCATGTTAATAAGCTTAGTTAACATTTGCTAATTAGCAAATTATCATTTTTAGTCATGAACCAATGTATTGGAAAAACTGAAGATTTGACCTGTTTGGGGCACTGGGGGAAAAGTTAAGGGATCAACAAACTCATTGGGATTCATCCTCTGAGAACCTTTAATGTATGTACAAAATTTCATGATAATCCATCAAATTATTGTCGAGATATTTCAGTCTGGAACAAATTGGTGGACTGCATGACCAACCAACAGACACTGCCATCCCTAGAGCCAAAATGTAATGGCAATAACCTCTGTTCCCTTTCAGTCGATTCACTCAGTTCAACACATATAGGATATCAAACACCCATGTGGCTGACTGAAGACACATTTATTCAAGCTTTGTAGACAGATAACCTGTGGTATGTGGGGCCCAGCCTGCACATAAATACTTCAGTCACCACATCCCACAGTTTAATAGCGGATCTTCATCAAGTCTAGCTGTCAAGTAGGGCAGTATGGTGTTGTACCCCCTGAAGGTGCAATAAAATATTACCATTGTGCTTCTGACATCACTGCTCAAAAACCTACCATGTATAGGCATATAGACCTCTAGTGGGTGATGCCCTTGCACTTTGGATCACTGCCACTGCATTTAGGGACAGTCACAGCTATGAAGTTGGACTTCTCATGCAGATGCCACAGTTGTGCACAGGGACGAACCATCTTTCCCCCCTGCCCTTCTCTGCATACCATGACTTTGCTGGCAATCAAGGGATAACCAGGATCAAGGACCCTGCCAATGCACTCACCACAGGACAGGCAGAATCATTTCCATTGGAAGAAATACATACAGGAGCATTTTGGGCCATGATTGCGCTAGCACATCCATTCCCAGAGGTGCGTTGTGGTTTGGAGGCAAAAAGAGCCACTATTGTCCTCCAAAAACACCCTAATATCTGGGGCAATGCTGGCACAAAGTGTTTTAATGGTGGTTGGGTTGGTGGAGGCTGGGCATCTTATTGTGATACAGGGATCTCTGTACCTGTATCTTAGCGTCCCAGGTTGGCAGCCATTTTGTTCCCTGTTTCGATGCAGCTCATTAGCAGATCCTATATAAAGCTGCTGTCTAGTGGGGGAACAGCATCAGATGCACTGGGGGGCTGGACTGTTGAATTGGGCATGTGGAGTTGTCCTCCACCCCTCCATGTGTAGGAGGTCAGAGTTGTTGTCACTCTCTGTGCCCTACCAGCCATGTTCCACTCCAAGAGCCTCTCAACGAGTGGAGTCTGGGGACTCAGTGTCCATTCACGTCTGCCCATCTTAGTGTGGCCAGCGGTTGTGGCTTTTGGGGTGGCTTCTGACAGGCATTGGTCCTGACTATTAGCCATGACTATTCTCAGCCTCCTTTCCAGGAACTTTTCCAGCATTGACATCAGCCAGTGATGTTTGAGTGTATTTTGTACCCATGTAGGCCACATTGGATGGGGATCCTTGCCTGCTGTGTGATGTGTGTCACAGGCAGGATGCAGCCCCTTTAATCTTTGGTTCTGGTCCTTTGGTGGAGGTAGTGGCCAAAGGCATGGCAATTGGAAAAGAAGAAGATCGCAAATACTAACTGTGAGTTTGCTCAATGTAACACGATAGGAGAATTATTGGCACTCAGCTCAGCCAACCAAACCAAACCGTGATACGCTTGTTCTAATGCATTGATCGGAGGGTAAAATGTTACACAGTCACCTGGACGCTGGTAAGCAAATATAACGTAGCTGGATCAGCAGCTCACCTTGATGAGGACACTGTTCTGATTAATCCACACTAAAGCTAGGAACTTTGTTCAGCGAACTGATCTGTGAATTGTTGAGCAGCTAAACAAGCTAGCCTAGATGAGCTCAAGGAACTTTGTATAATTTCCTCATTGGAAGAAAGCGAGAATGATTTGAGAGGATGGTTGACTGTGGTAATATGAGGCAGTGTGTCCCTGGATGTAGTTGGTGACACTGAGTCAATGCCCCAAAGTGAAACACTAAACAAAATTCGAAAAAGAATATTGTTTAGGTTTTGTTTTGTTTTTTTTTTCTATTTTTTTTGCCAGATTGGAAGAAAG
The DNA here is from genome assembly GCF_039877785.1 of Chaetodon trifascialis. Classification (NCBI taxonomy): domain Eukaryota; kingdom Metazoa; phylum Chordata; class Actinopteri; order Chaetodontiformes; family Chaetodontidae; genus Chaetodon; species Chaetodon trifascialis. Next base: position 16,076,108 of record NC_092063.1, read on the forward strand.
TTGTACTATGAGAACAGTCTCACTAAATACAGATGGGCTTGTAAGAACACACAGGATAGAGTCACAAGCAAATACATACAAATTAAATTAATTCAACCCAGTATCTTTGGTTTATGCTAAAAGGCCACCTCCCTTAACAAATGATCCCCGCCTGATTGAACATTGGACCACAAAGGCGATTTGAAATAGGAAAATATGCAATCACTTGGCAGCTGAAGGTGATAAATGGCCAGGACTCTCACCAGAATTTGAATTCAGGAAACCACCAGGCGGAAGGACGGAACTCGCCATTCTGCATAGTGGGAAGGGATAGGCTGTCATCAAGTGAGACAGATAGAGACACAGTAAAGATAACAAAAATGATGAATGAGCTATGAGCTTTAGCCAAGACCCAGCACCGAGGCCAAATAAATCAAAATTAAAATCAAATTCAATCAATCTTTATTTGTCACAAACACACTTCTGACCTCATGTTTTCTAAAATGAATTTCAACTCCATGTGGAAACACAGTAAACTTACAGAAAAATGCCTTGATCCTTCAAACACAAGAAGGAAGCTAAAAATTCCTTTACATCTTTACACTTTACCAGTGCACCCCAATTTCAGGCTTTCATTTTAAGCTTACAACTGTAACAACACAGGTAATACATAAATCTTCATTGTTACTTGAGGAAACTTAAGCTATACAGCTATTTTCAACTATTTTCTAGCAGAGATCTAGCTTGCAGCGAGTATCAAGTAAAGTGTTGCCATCAACAAACCCACATTCCACTTTATATTTTTATTGAATTGACTTCATGAATGAGTTAACTTTATGTGATCTACCATGTAATGTCCTGTGTTGAATAACACATAACCTAAAATGATATGAAAGTGTCCTTTCAATGTATAGTGTACACTGACTTACAACTGTGGATGTTTTAATCCACATACCTACAATACAAGCACATAGTCTCTCAGATTTAGTTATTCACAACAGCTCTTTCTCATGTGTAAGAACATTTCTGAGCTTGAAGTGTTCATTACCCGATGAGTAATTCAGTATTGCACCAATTTACAGTATATTCCAGATGATTTATTTTTATGTGAACAGTGTGGATGATTCAGTGCTTGTCATGCAAGGCCAAGGAGGTCTGTGTAATTTCTTGCTAATTTACCAAAATAACTGGCTAAAGTATTTAAAAGGAAACCATTACAATTACTGTGAGTTAGATGAGGAGACTGATATCATTGACTGATTTTTAAGTATGAGGCTAGATAGCTGGATTCGCTTACCTTAGTATTGCAATGAACATGTTATATTTTGTTTATTGTAAAACAATTTAAGTATTAAAAGCCAAGCTGCTTCATATCTAACAGATACATACAGTATGAAAGTGGTATTGATTTAACGCTTCACAAGAGAGCAAATATTTCCCAAAATGTCGAATTGTTCCTTTAATGAGCACAATTGAGCAATATGATCAAACATGACTTCTCCTATCACAATGAGTGTGTTAAAATCACAGGCGGCAACATTCCCCATTACTGATTCAAGTTATCAGCTATATACTGAACATAAAGGCTACTACTCAGTAGCTTTAGCAGAAATATATGTTAAGCAACAGGACGTTTGTTTATTGATATTATTACTAAAAAATAAACTCCAATGCATATATGCATAAAACATTAGTTAAGAACAAAGAAAAACACAAAGAGATCATTTTAATTATAATGTACTCTAAAAAGCACAGTTATTAGCAGAAAGCCTGAGGCAGTTCCTCTGTCTATAGAGACAAACATTTATTGAAGGCAGCTACTGGCTAATTGTTTTGGTATAATCCTGAATGAGACCTTGAAAGTACTGCTGTGTGTTTTTGTTGGGTTTAAAAATCATGATGTAACATTTTGGGAGGAAATACCACAACAGAAAGGAGTAGAGGCTGGAGAGTACTGCCAAAGCGTTAAGAGTTTGGATGTACTTGCCACGATAAAGCATGTACACAGTGGCAAAGATGATCCAGGTGAGGATCAGCAGGAGCAGGCAGAAGGTTATTGCTTTGGCCTCATTGTAATTTTTTGGAAGGTCTTTTCCCATGTAGGAGAAAATGAAGCAAAGGAAGCACAAAGATAAAAGTAAAACTACAGAACCAGAATAGGCCAGAAGATTAACGTCACAACCAAGTATGATCTTGTCTGGGTACCAAATTGTTTCATTGTGGGGCACAGGAGGGGACAAAGAATAGCCGATAACAAGTAAGAGTGCCTGAATAAGAAATGCCACAGTGATGACCAGCCACTGTAGGTGATATTTCATCCACCAATTGTGGAGCTTGGGGAACTTGGCAGCTATTTTGAAAATGCAAACAATCTGAAAAGAGCGCACAACAAAACATGCTAGACAAACTGTGTAGAATGAAAGAAATGGCAGGAACTTTAAGATACAAGATGAAAGTGTTGGCTTATCAAAGTGAAATAACACACTAATACTAGACAGACAGAGGCAGCCTAAAATTAGGAAGCACATTGGTCCCCCAGCAGATCTGACAACAGGGGTGTTGTAGTTGATGGCAAAGAGAATGGACGTGGCAAGTGTGAGACCCACCAAGGCCCAGGCCCCAACCATGATCAGCACAGCCCCACTGTCTGTGAATGGGATGTACTCCACCGCCCGCAGCTTGCATGACGTGCTTCCTTCTGTAGACCATTCTGTTTCCTTACAGTGGATGCACCTGTAGGGATCCTCTGTTTTACACAAAAACAGATAGTCAAGAAAGTTAGACAAAACATTTGAAAAAAGATCATATAGCTGAGCAAGCAACGTTACAGTTTTCGTCGTTTTAGTGGATGATCTCCTGAGATGATGTGGGGATCACCTGTTTTTCACAAGAAATGAACATTGCCAATAAACTGACATCTGGAAAGTGCTCTTAGGTTAAACTTACTTTTGTTGTTCATAGTAATAACCAACCTAATTGATTTTTCATAAAACCAGAATGTGCACGATGAAAGGAAATAGCTCATGTGACTAAGACGACAATAACAAAACCTTTTAATAGTCATCCTTTACTGATTAAGCTTGATTAATTTTCATTGCACTGGTCAGAGTGGAAATTAAAGCTTTAATGGCAGTGTAGCATAAAATTACTGTTAAACTCTTTTAGCCATGAAAGATTTTATAATAGTCTAAAATCAGAGGCCAGAGTGGCAGCACTGCTTTTAGTCATGTTTAATAACTTACGTGTGCTGTTCATATAAGTTCCATTTGGACAGATTTCACAATTGAAGCAGCATTTGTGGATTCCATTTTGCTTTTTTGCATGTCCTACAGGACATTCTGGGGAACACAGTGAAGTAGGCACCTGTATAAGACAATTATTTAGCAGCAAACAATATGTAAGTGAAGCAAAGAGAATACTGTGAAGGAAAGGGGCAAACAAGAGGCAAGTCACTATATTATATAGAGCTTATACATTTCTCAGCAGGATCTGTGTATTTCCTTGATAATGTGTTAAGCCACTGCTTTATTAGGCAACCAATGTGTCTCTGTATACACATAACAAAACAAAGCTTCTAATCACCGTTTGCTCTCTTAAGTCTTAAATGCTGCATTACAACGCATACATTTATGAAAAAACAACTTACTTCTCCCTCTGTGTACCACTGAATTTTGTTGGTGTTGATGAAAAAATTGACCCATGGGTGAAATTTGTAAAAGCCGACATCCTCTGCAATGCCGCTGTGGTTCCAGAAAACTACAGAAATTGATCCAAACTTCTTGTCACCATTCTCATCAAACTGAATACTCCGGTTTAAAAGCGTAAAGTTTGACTTTTTCAACTCTGCTAGAACCTGATTTGGGTACACAAAGTTCAGATGAACATTACTTCTTTTGAGTTCACACTGATTAAATAGATTGCTAAAATATGACCGAGGAAGGAGAGATACCTATTCACCCCATTCCTCTTTGGTATATTATAGACTTTTCCTATTGTTTCAATTTCTGTCCTTAGATTTTAATGCCAAGACAATGTCTGACAGGAAATTTCAGCTTTAATTGTATCTTGTAAAGATGTAAAGTCTTACATGATATGCTATATATCATATTTCTATGATGACAAAACATATATTAGACCAGTATTTTGAGTTATATTTTGAATTAGACTGACCGACAGGTTAAAGCTGTCATAAACAGAAATTTGAAAAATTCTGATGGTTAAATTAACTGAATTATCTAATTACTTCTATACTTACCATATATGGGTGCACTGTAATATTTCCATTGCATTTATCAACTCCGCATTGCAAGGCATTGTGTAAGGCATGAGCAATGGCATATACAGCAGAATAAACAGGAAAAGAGAAAGAAGGGTCCAGAGCAAGGATATCATCTGCACTCATGCTGCTGCAGTTGCAAGCCTGATTACAAAACATCTGCTCTTCTGCATTTTCACAATGACTCTGGCTTTTGACAGAATAGATAAAATCATCAAAACCAGGTATTGTCACTGCTGGCTGAGACACCCCAAGTACAGTTCCAATATTTTGGATTCCTTTCACCTTGGGGAGCTTTTTGTTTAAGGACCAGGTGTCCCCTGCTATCCACACCTTGTCTGTAACATTCAGTTGTATTGCTGACTCAATGATAGGTTCAGCAATTAGTTTTGGAGCAAAAACAATAATGACACGTATCCTCTGTGCCTCTATCTGTTCGAACATTTGGGAATAGTTTGTATTGGTGTTGAGGCCTTTGGCATATGCTAGGCAAATCTCTGTATCCTTAATCCTCTTCATGAACAATTCCATGCCATCTTCACCAAAATCATTATCACTGGTAAGGAACGCAACCCAGCGCCAGTTGAAGTGCAGTATGATGTTAGCAATCACTTCTATGATGTTTTCATTGGAAAATCCTGTTCGTAGGAAAGAAGGAAATTTCGCTTTCTTTGTAAAGGCAGAGGCCGCAGCTCCGTAACTGACCTGATAAAAGAATAAGAAAATTTCAGCATTTTCAGAGACAGTTTATTCTCAAATGACAAGTTAAAAGCTGGGTAATTTTTTGAAAAGTTTAAAAATGTCAATACCTTTAATTGACACATTTTAGGACTTGGAAAAAATGTTAAAACACAGTAGTTGGCAAACTCACCACAGGAATGAGATCAGTCATGAACAGTGGGGCAGCAGTCAGGGCGTCAGTGCTTGAGAAAGGGCCGACCACTGCTATCACTTTGGACAGATTTTTATATGGCTCTCCCCAAGGTTGGATCAAGCCATCGACTGAAATGAGTTTCAAAATTCCTGGGAAATTGTATGTATCTGAGCAGTGGTCAAACATTTCATAGCCGAGAGAGACATTTGGCAGTAAGTTGGTAGAGTTATTGACTTCGTCTATGGAGAATCTCATTACCTGAAACCTCCGATAACTTGACAGAATGAAGACTTGACTGTCAACAGAGAAAGGACAGCAGGGGAAGTAGGATATCATTGCAGTTAACATTATCAGTCTTCAGACTTGACACAGATATGAATGTTACAAAGGAGATTTCATGGTGCAAGTACTGGGGTAAGATAACAACAACTAATGTAGACTACAAACAATGTAGCAATTAACTGAATTGAGTTAGGGTTCAATGTACTACTAAGCAAACTGGGTTCAAATTTGAGATAAAACTCTTCAGTGTTCCAAAGAAATATAATCTTTGTCATCATTTTCAACTTATGAAGGTATTTACTTAATTTACAAAATGTTGGTAGAATATGCTAGTAGGTCTATCCATTAACTTGAAGTTTGATGTAGAACTCTTGAATGTATAATAAAATCTGTTATACCAGGCAATCTTTACTGATTTCAACTAGAGAAGGTATCCCCTCAGATTTATTATAAAACTCACCTGGAGCAGTCAATGGCTTCTGGTTTGTCTTGATAAATGGGGCCACTGGCATGATGAATATCAAAAAGTCCACCAATCAAATAATCTCCCTCCAACAGAAACTCTGAGGCTGCAGGAGTACCTTGAGTAAATGCGTGCAGAAGTGATCCCAGGAGACAAAAAGAGGCAAAAAAATGTTTCATTGTTGTAATTACCGTTTACCAATCAGATGTGAACTCTCATTGGTTTAGCCTCAACCTTTAATAAGCAATGCAACACTTGTAATGGCAAAGCCCCAGTGTTCATTTCCATGGATTTGTGAGTGCATGACTTCAGACGAACATAAAAACATACCTGTAAATGGTTGGAGGAGAATACACAAATCAGTATGCAAAAAGTGTCTCGGCTGCGCACACTCTGTGATGACACCACACCAAGTTCAACAATTTTTAATTACAAATGAATTAACTGAATCTAAATATGTATATTCTATATACATATAAATATGTGTGTGTGTGTGTGTGTGTGTGTGTGTGTGTGTGTGTGTGTGTGTGTGTGTGTGTGTGTGTGCCAGCCCACATCAAAAGATCAGTCTCTTTGTGGATGCTATCCATCAAATCACAACCACCACTTTTGCGCTGTCTAATTTTACTATCCTGATTAACAAGAAACCACTTAATTTCTGCATATGGTCCAAAAGAAGAAAAAAAAAACAAGAAAAAAAAATTCAATTCAATTCAATTCAATTTTATTTGTATAGTGCCAAATCACAACAGAAGTTGTCTCAGGACACTTTCCATATAGAGCTGGTACAGACCAAGCTCTTTTATCTACAAAGAAACCAACAACCAACACAACAAAAACATCACACACTTCAAATACGTCTTACTAACAACATGCTGGCTTCATTCCCCCTCTTGGTTCAGAAGTACAGCATCAGGAGCAAACAATTTCAAGAACATCTGAAACTTAAACTGAAAATGGGGATTTTCATCAGAAATCTATTCAGATTGCATACAAAACGTGGACATCTATAGTCACACCACACCAAAGAACAGGTAAACTTACATCCCCAACACTGACAACTTCCTACAATATGATTATTTGTTCTGGTCCAATGGAAAGACGTTTTATTACATCATATATTTAACACGTATCTCCATTGGGTGTCAGAAGTGTCCATCAATGCGCGTATCTCCCGTATGCGCGTATGTCAATCTATTGTATGACAACTGTGATCAAGTTTTCGACTAGTTAACAGACATTCACGATTGTCATTTGCACGTAGTATTTCACATATTTTCGTTCTGTACAACTCAATCCTGAGGGCTAACCGCTAGCTAACCTTAGCCTGTATATCAGATGATTTGTCATGTCCGTAAACACAGACTGTATACCGTCAGTACTTCGCAGACTTATTATAGCATCTAACGCTAGGCTAATGTTGTCCTTGCATCGAGCGATGCCAAATGTATCTGTTCAGGAGGAAACACTGCACCGTTTCTTGTAACATCATTGGAACGCATTATTTAAAAAACACTTATGTCCACTGTCACTCACAACAACGCACGTAAATCCGATTAAAATACTAAACGGGTTGCTAATCACTGTGTAACTATAGGTTTTCATTTCGAGTCCTAAGTGTGTCTAATTACTGTGTTTTGGGTTTAATTTGTAAGTTAATTGACGAGTAAAACACTTTTTTCATGCTCCTGAAAAAAACGAGTTTTGGAGATACGTGCTTTTTATCGGACCTTTATCTGCCTACTTGTAATTAATCAACAGAAAATACTTGATACCATATTTGTTGTTCCGTTTGTGGGACTCTGATGGTTCTCTCTGGAACAGGCAACATGGGGAAGAAAGGAAGGCTGGGTCAACTTTTCCTCATTTACTCAGAAAATTGACTGTCAATCCCAAATGAACTGGGCCTCTCCATAGGGTCATGCAATTTTACAAGGTCTCTTTTTTTGTTTATTTTTCTTTAACCATGACATAACCTTATCTATCCCTTCTGCAGATAAGATTTCAGTCCTTCCTACTAAGCAGAATTATCAGTTCCACCCTTTCATCAGAAGATTGCTGGATTCAAATATAAAGGACATGAGAGTTCAGTTTGGGTCTGGGCATCTATGGCTTTCATCCACAGGGTGATTGCAAATGATCTTCTTTCAAATGACCTGTGTGGTCAAAGCTTAAGTCACGCAGAGCTCATTTGTAAGAGGATGTAGCATTTTAGCATAAACCAAAGATACTTGGTTGAATTAATTAATTAATTTGTGTGCATTTGCTTGTGACCCCATGTGATCTTACAACCTCATCTGTACTCCATCTTTAATTCATCCATAGATAATTTCTACAGCAAAACTTTAATTCAATGTAAAAAACATTTCATTAGACTTTTGAAACTTTAACAAGCATGAGTTATAGTTATCAGAGATTTATCAATAATTCTGTGTCCAGTTGAACACCGAGACAGGAAGAAAGGGGCCTTGCAACTGTGCCTTGAACTCCTTGCACGGGATGCTGTTTTCCTGTGTACTTTAAGGTCAAACCATTTCCTTTAAATATCAGCGACATTTCTGTCAGTTTGCCCCACCTCTTTCACTGCAGCAAAAACACACTCCCAAGATGTGCCTTTGGCTTTGTTTGTTAACTCAATATTTAGTCCACTGACTAATATGTGTTGCCTGGCTTCAATCTCCTTGAGGGCTGTCAACGAATATTCTGAATATGAATTTATATTTGAACTGGAAAAAAACCCAAACATTCAATTGTGATTTAACGTTTCTGTTATTTGTTTTGTTTTATTTTGAACGGGAAAATCTGTTTTAGTCTGACATAATTAAATTGCTCCAGTCATAATGTTTAGTGAAAATAATTCCATTTTTGACATCCTTCTCTGATGTTCGCCCTCTCTCTTGCTCCTCTCCCGATTTGGTGAATTAGTTTATTTCAACCAATCCAGTGTTAGTGGTGATTGCTGGAACAGTGAAAAGACTGTGGCTTTGGTGAGAGTGGTATAACAGCTGTTTCTGCTTAAACAAAATGGATTTTATTCTTTGAATTTCTGTTGAGATCCTTTCCGTAATTTGTCAGATTCTTAGAATAACAATCTGAGCCTGCAGTGCTCTCGCTAAATACTGGAAAAACATATGAAATTGTCACTCTCCAATTGTCACGTGGACTGGTGTAGTGCTGAAGTCTTTCCTGTTCACCTGCGTTTCCTCTTACCTTAACCTGCACCCAATCTTATTCCTAATCCTAACCAGTTGGTGGGTGTTGCTATAGGAAACACACTTCTATTTGGTTGCTACTACTGTCACTGTTACTGTGACTGCATGTCTGTCTGTCTGTCTGTCTCTGTCTCTGTCTCTGTCTCTGTCTCTGTCTCTGTCTCTGTCTCTCTCTCTCTCTCTCTCTCCCTCCCTCTCTGACTGCATTTCTGTCTATCTCTCTCACTCTCTCTCTTGCTCTCCCTCTCTAACCCAACCGGTCGAGGCAGATGGCCGCCCACCCAGAACCTGGGTCTGCCTGAGGTTTCTGCCAGTTAAAAGGAAGTTTTTCTTCGCCACTGTCGCCAAGTGCTTGTTCATGAGGGAATTGTTGGGTCTCTGTAGATAAAAGAGCTCGGTCTGTACCAGCTCTGTATGGAAAGCGTCCAGAGACACCTTTTGTTGTGATTTGGCGCTATACAAATAAAATTGAATTGAAAATTGAATTGAAAATTGAATTGAACTTCTAAGGAGGGGAAGCTAATTGACAGTGTCACAGTGTAATCTGTTCTCACTCCCAACGCATCACATACAGATGCTTAGCCGGGACCATTTGACGGTCTTTTTAAGTCACTGGGTCTGACAGACTTAAGTAAACAGCTGGTTTTCACTCACAGCACTGCAAATGATATCGTATAAAGATCGAGCAAAGGCCACTTTTGGAGAAAGACTGGAGACCGGAGTTTGAGTCTTATAAATTACATGATGTAGTTTTGTTGCCTGAAGCTAACAAAGTGGTTTTGCAGCTTAAACCTAACCAAGTTTTTGTTACCTTAACCTAACCAAATATTTTTTGGTGCCTAAACCTTGCCAAATTTTTTGTTGCCTAAGCATAATCAAGCAGTTCTTGAAGAGTCTAGCAGCTCTGTTAGGGTGCACAATGATCCTAAAGAGGTAAAAGGTTTACCATGTTCATCTTACTTCAGCATGTTCAGTAGTAGCCTAATAAACACTAAGTACAACTGAGGCTTGTGGGAATTAATTAACTAACTAATGCTTGACTAAGTATATAGTCATGAATCAATGTATTGGATTGTAGACCAAATTAGTGCCAGCTCTTGCCCATGTGGCATCCTTTTAAAAATGTTTTTCAAAATGATATATTGAGATTTGGGATGGCCACACAGTGACATCACACCAGCTCTTCTCATCTCTGTACAGTAAAAGCAGGAAGTTTCATGAGCTGAGAGGGTTGAAGCTGACCCTCTGGAGAAAATATATCCCAAAGGTTAATATCCAACAATAGCACTATAGTAATACATTTTCACACGTTAATATGAATCTTCCCAAATATATTAGAAAGCATCCCAAGTATGCTTTTAGGAACATGATGTTAAATTTGATGATGTAACATGATATGAACAAAGATGTTTAGAAATCAATAAGGGCTACATCTTAAAATATGTTTCCATTATTATACATTTGAATAAGTTGAAAAGATTGCAAGGCAGTCAATCTAATACATGTGGGATCAAAGTGTTGACCAACTGAACCACTGACAGATTGACCAACTGGCCAACATTGCCATCCCTTGAGCCATGCTGCTAGCATGGCCAAAAATCTGGCTTTATGGATGGCAATGACAGTCTGGTGCTTGGAGGATGAATCCTAATAGCTCTGGTGATCCCCTGACTTTTCTTTTAGCACAATCAACAGGTCAAAGTTCTCAGTTATCAAATGAAATATCTCAATATCTGCTAGATGGATTGGCGGAAATTTTGTAAAGACATTCATGGTTCCCAGAGGATGTATCCTAAAGAGTTTGACATTGAAAGTTGTGGTTTTGAGTAAACATCTCAGCAACCATTTGATGGACTGTCAAAAAAAAAAAAAAAAAAAAAAAGGTTCAGACATCCATCAGGAAGAATTTTATTTACTTTGATGGTCCCTTTCAACTTTCCATCTAGTTCCATCATTGGGTCAAATTACTTTGGTTTATGACTAATTTGTTATAATAACAGTCATGTCAGCCTCAGTTTCACTTTGTGTTTGGTGCTTAGCAACTGTAGCATGCTAACAGACTAAACTGTATATCAGCATACTGATGTTAGCACTGAGCTCAAGGCACTGCTGAGCTGAGAAAGTGTAACAGACCCAACAGCTGTTGACTCTTAGTCTTGTTTAGTTTCTGAAGTCAGAGGCTCTGGGTAGGACTAAGAGATGCCAACCATCCTGGAAACAACAATATGAGCCTGTAGGACAGAAGACCCTCACCAGGGACTGACGGGCTCATATCCTCTTTGACACGGTTCAATATTACATTAATAATTACCAGCAGTCAACAGAGTCTGATGTGGTAGATTTATTGAGTAATTTCAACAATAACACACAACACATTCACAATAAACTGAGCTGGTCCAAAGAGCAACGGAACAAACATCTGAAAGCACACTCTTTTATGCTTTACGCATAACTCCTCCTGTTGTCGGGGTTAATGTCAGACCACTTCTCCAGCTGCACATATCCTTTTTTATACACCATTGTTTTATGAATGTGGCATTTTATCTCAGAACATTCCACTCCAAAACATACTGGTATCTGAACATCCATCACCCAAATCACTTATCTTGTTTATCCCTTTTCTGCACATGCAGCACTTTTCCAGCATACCAGTACATTTCTTTTAGCCCCTGACACAATTATTACCACTGTTTCCACCTTCTTGATTATTTCAGTGACTGTAGACTGAATGAATGAAATGAAATGAAATGAAATGAATGGTATAACATTTCTTCCTGTTAATATTAATACTTTTAACTGTAAATATATGTATCTACAAATAATGATATTATATAAAAAAGTTCACCACCAAGCAACTATTCATTACATTTGATAAATCATAATTGGTTACAAATGATAAATGATCATGCTGTGATACTTCAACAGATGCCTAATAATATGTAAATATATAGAAATTTTAACCCCCCCCCCCCAAAAAAAAACGATTTAACTACTATGTACTTTCTTGACCACCCTTATTATCCTTCCATTGAAGGTATTCAGAAGGCCTAAAGCACATCAGTTTTTCTGTATATACAGTAGTAACACATTTACGGGAAGCTACTGGCTAATTGTTTTGGTATAATCCTGAATGAGACCTTGGAAGTACTGCTGTGTGTTCTTGTACGATTGAAAAATCATGATGTAACCTTTTGGGAGGAAATAAAACAACAGAAAGGAGTAGAGGCTGGAGAGTACTGCCAGAGCTTTTAGTGTTGGGATGTATTTGCCACGATAAAGCATGTAGACAGTGGCAAAGATGATCCAGGTGAGGATCAGCAGGAGCAGGCAGAAGGTTATTGCTTTGGCCTCATTGTAATTTTTTGGAAGGTCTTTTCCCATGTAGGAGAAAATGAAGCAAAGGAAGCACAAAGATAAAAGTAAAATCACAGGACCAGCAGACGCATGAAGATTAAAGTCACAACCAAGTATGATCTTGTCTGGGTACCAAACTGTTTCATTGTGGGGCTTGGGTGGGGCATAAGAATAGGCAATAAGAAGTAAGAGTGCCTGAATAAGAAATGCCACAGTGATGACCAGCCACTGTAGGTGATATTTCATCCACCAACTGTTCAGGTTGTGGAACTTGGCAGCCACTTTGAAAATGCAGACAATCTGAAAAGAGCGCACAACAAAACATGCTAGACAAACCGTGTAGAACAAAAGAAACGGCAGGAACCTTAAGATACAAGATGAAAGTGTTGGCTTATCAAAGTGAAAGAACACACTAATACTAGACAAACTGAGACAGCCTAAAATTAGGAAGCACATTGGTCCCCCAGCAGATCTGACAACAGGGGTGTTGTAGTTGATGGCAAAGAGAATGGACGTGGCAAGTGTGAGACCCACCAAGGCCCAGGTCCCAACCATGATCAGCACAGCCCCACTGTCTGTGAATGGGATGTACTCCACCGCCCGCAGCTTGCACGATGTGCTTCCTTCTGTAGACCATTCTGTTTCCTTACAGTGGATGCACCTGTAGGGATGCTCTGTTTAACATGAGAGATGGACAATTTGCCAATAAAGTTAGTTGAGACGTTGAAAAACCTTCTGTAGTTGAAGAGAGATTAGTCTAGGAAGCAGTATTAGAACTGTGATATTGTCCAGTAAGTGCTCCCGAAATGAGCTTTTTCTTCATGTCAAACTTGCTTTATGGCTTCCAGTGATATTAGCTGGAGGCAAATGTAATAAGACGATTCATTTATGGCTCAAGTTTAATTGCCGTGTGCAATGTTCAGAATGAACATAGACACATGTAGCTCTGTCCAATCAACATGACATGGCTGTTAAATCCTTTAAGATATAAAAAAAGACAGCACAGCTTGTAATCCTTTTCTACTTCTTGTGTATAGTAATTTACCTGTGCTGTTGACATAAGTTCCATTTGGACACATTTCACAATTGAAACAGCATTTGTGGATTCCATCATACTTTTTTGCATATCCTTCAGGACAATCTGGGGAACACAATGAAGTAGGCACCTGTACAAGACAATTATTTAGCAGAGAAGTGAATACAGTATAAAATAATACTGTGAGGCACTGAGGAAAAATGATTGACAAGTAGCAGCGAGTAGTCCTAAACATCTTTTTAAGATTCTAACAGGATTTGTAAAATCAACATTGAACATTATATCTAGACATCTGTGCAAATGACACCATGAACAGCCACCACTTGTGGATGTTCCTGAGTTTTTTTCCCTGTCACAGCTATTACTAAACAAACGTATTGTTGCACACATGTGCACTCATTCACACATATCTCTGCAGATGCAGGAAAACCAAAACAACATATTATTTATTCATTCATTCCTTTTCTCACACTGAATAAACCTAGTAAAAAAAAACTGCTTACTTTTCCATTTGTGTACCACTGAATTTTGCTGCTGTTGATGAAGAAACTGAGTGATGGGGGAAAATCATAAAAGCCGACCTCCTCTGCTTCACCTTTGTGGTTCCAGAAAACTATAGAGTAGGATCCGTACTTGGGGTCACCGTCCTCATCAAACTCAATTGTCCGATTTAGAACTGTAAAGTTTGACTTCCTCAGCTCTGGTAGAATCTGATGTAGGTACACAAACTTCAGATTATTTGCATGTATTCACAATGAACATATGAGGTGTTAATGAAGTAGGTTCCAAAACATATTCCTTCAGTGTTTCAACCTCACAGAGATCTAATCTAATCTAAACACTGAATTGTCTCACAAGGCTTGCCAAAGATCTGAAGACTGAAACATTGTTCTATTCAAAGAGTCCTGCTGGAAGCCATGAGCAGATTGGGCCGATCTATCTGATTTGTACTGTTTTAAACAAGTAAACAAGTAAAAATCTCTTTTAATTGTATTCTGAAGATTTAAAAGGTTTATTTATATATGATAACAAAACAGGTCAGTTTTGTGTTATGATTGCTCATGTTCAAATAGGCTTGTCTGTAAGATAAACTTGAAAAATAAATGGCCAACAATCAAAATGGTGAAAATAGAATAAATTCACACATGATTTTAAGACTGTACTTACCATGTGTGGATACGCTGTAATGTTGCCATTACAACGGTCAGCTCCACATTGCAGGACATTATGTAAGGCATGAGCGATGGCATATACAGCAGAATAAACAGGAAAAGAGAAAGATGGGTCTGCATCAATGACATCCTGTGCAGTCAAGCTACTGCAGTTGCAAACCTGGTTACAAAACATCTGTTGTTCTGCATTTTCACAATAATTCTGGCTTTTGGAAGCAGAGATAAATTCATCGAAGCCAGGTATTGTCACTCTTTGCTCAGCAACCCCAAGCACAGTTCCAATATTTCGGATTCCTGGCTGCTCAGGGAGTTTCTTGTTTAAGGACCATGCATCTCCTGCTATCCACACCTTCTCTGTGATATTGAGTTCTATTGCTGACTTAATGAGATCTTCAGCAGTCCATTCAGCAGAAAACACAATAATGATTCGTATTTTCTGTGCCTCTATCTGTTTGAATATTGAAGCGTAATCTGTATCCTTATTGAGGCCTTTCGTGTACGCCAGGCAGATATCAGTGTCCTTAATCATCTCCATGAACAGTGTCAGTCCATCATTGCCATAATCATCATCAACATTAAGGAAAGCTACCCAGTGCCACTTGAAGTACCGAACAATGCTAACAACGGCTTCTATGACATCTTTATTGGGATGCACTGTTCGTAGGAAAGAGGGAAAATTCTGTTTTCTTGAAAAGACGGAACTAGCGGCTCCATAACTGACCTGTTAAAAGAGTAATTGAGACATTTGTGATTATTTTCAGTGACAATAATTTCTCAAAAATTTTAATCTTGAAATAAAATGGTTTTCGTCACTTGATCTATATGGTTAAAATATGTTTAAAAACACTACTTGGCAAACTTACCATGGGAATGAGATCTGACATGAACAGTGGTGCTACAGTCCGTGTCTTAGTGCTGGTGTAAGTGCCGACCACTCCTATCACTTTGGACAGATTCTTGTGTGGTCTAACCCAAGGTTGGATCAAACCGTTGTGTGAGATTAGTTTCAAAATTCCTGGGAAATTCCCTATATCTGAGCAGTGGTCAAACATTTCATAGCCGAGAGAGACATTTGGCAGTAAGTTGGTAGAATTATTGATTTCCTCTATGGAGAATCTCATCAACTGAAACCTCCGATAACTTGACAGAGTTAAGCATTCACTGTGGACAGAGGAAAGACAGTTTGAGAGAGTCAGAATTAGCTTCATTATTACTATTAGGCTCAAGTTTTAACGTTTGTGAAGGCCGTACAGACATGGTTTTCTAAAAGAGGATTTTATGGAACAAGGACTGAGATCAACAATGCAGACTTGATGTCCTTCAACTTTAATAAGATAGCAATGAATTAAATTGGTTTTGGGGAAAATGTGCTACTAGCTCTATCCATTAAGTTTGAGGCAGAGCTCTTGAATGTATAATAATAAAATCTGCTGTACTAGGCATTCTTCGCTAGTTTCAACTTGAGAAGGTATCCACTCAGATATATCATAAAACTCACCTGGAGCACTGAGTGAATTCTGGTCTGTCATGAGAAACAGTTTTACTGGCATGATGAATATCAAAAAGTCCACCAATCAAATAATCTCCCTCCAGCTGAAAATCTGAGGCTGAGCTGGTGCACTGAGCCGAGGCATGTAGAAGAGATCCCAGGACACACAGAGAGGCCAGAAAATGTTTCATAGTTGTCGTTGCTGCTTATCAATCTGATGTGAACTCGAACTGGAATACCCTCTGCCTTTGCAAAGTTATGAGACACTGGTGATGGCTAAGCCTCATTTCCATCAATTTGGGAGTGTATGTAGTCATAAATAGATAGCTATAAATGGCTGGAGGAGAATACACAAATCAGCATGCAAAAATCATCTAAACTGCTGCTGCAAAGTCCACGTGATGTGTACACATGTATACACTTGTGATGAAGAACAGAATGATGGGGGAAAATCATAAAAGCTGACCTCGTCTGCTTCACCTCTGTGTCTGAAAACTATAGAATAGGATCCATACTTGGGGTCACTGATCTCATCAAACTCAATCCTCTGGTTTAAACGTGTAAAGTTTGACTTCCTCAGCTCTGGTAGAACCTGATGTGGGTGCACAATTTTCAAAATTTCGTGCGTGTATTCACAATGAACATATGAGGTGTTAATTAAGTAGGTTTCAAAAAATACCTCACAGAGATCTAATAACACTGAATTGTCTCACAATGCTTGACAGAGATCTGAAGGCAGAAACATTGTTCATTCAAGTGTCCTGCTGGAAGAGAGATACTAAGACAGCAAAACATTTGCTAGCACTTCTGAATGTGGCCCAGGATGATCAAAGTTTAATCATGACAGATAATCCTCAACATTCTGATAAAAATTGAGAGATCAAAATTGGCAGGTGTATAGAAAAGAAAATGTGATTGCCATCCATTTATTATACTAAAAGCTTATGATCTCTGTTTTCTTATGCTTCTTCAGCAACTTCTTCAAAGTAAATACAGACTTTAAATGACTACAACAATGAGTTTATACAAATTGTATGGACCCCAGGCTTTGAAACACAGATAGGTAAATATTTCAAAGAGAAAAGGTCACTGGAGTAAGCATGTGACTGCCTCACTGTCAGCTCAGATTACACTTTGTTAGAAAATGGATTTGAATACTGCCTGTGCACTTCGAAAACACTGTGGTACTCTATATTTTGAGTAATTATCCTCATAACGGTGTAGGAAAAAAAAAAAAGGTAAAGCAAATTCAGTGACTTGTCATTTCAGGGTACAAGGTCCATTTATCATTTTGTATAATGGGGTTGTATAATTAGTCCATTTAGTCAAAACAAAAAATTATATAAATGGATAAATAAATGAGTCCTAAAAATAAAAACTATTTATGGTGCAGTGCAGAGGATGAACTAAATGTCACAGCCTGTGGAGAGAAGCTGCTCTGTCATCTGGTGGTACAGCAGCGGATACTTCTGTATAACTAATAACTATCAAGCTAAATGTCTTCTAAAGAAATTTAGAAATTTGGTTAACAGGGGTGGTCAATGACAAGGAATCCCATCTGTTAAACTCACTGTTATTTGTGCTGAGTGTAATCATTTCAAAATATCAACTATGATTGGTGTTTTTTGCCTGTCATGAATGCATATTCAAGTGAAATGGGACTAAATTCTCCAAAGTATCTGCATTTAGTACAGAGGACAACTGCTGACACCCTCTTGCACCCCCACACCAAAGCAGCTGCACATTTTTATGAAAAAAATGAAATAAAAAACAGATGAAATGATTCAACTTGAAGACAGTTGCATTTCCTTCAGACTTCATTTTACACATTTAATCATGTTATTTTGCTGCTAACACTACTGACTTTCAAGTAGGTACCAGTATGTTAACTCAAAGGCTGGCAAATTTATCTAACCCAGGAGAAGGAGATGTACTGCAAAAAGAAAATACAAATTTCACTGCAAATTCTTTTCTGTGTGATTGCTTGATCTGTCCAAATGCTGAATTGGTTACTTCCATGCCTGTATATTTGCCAAGAAACGAGAATTCCATATTGTGATGAGTACTACGAGGAAGGGATTTACAAGTTCATAACATGAAATAAATCCATGCTGGAAAATGCAGGAAAGTAACTGGAAAACAGATTTCATTAACAAGTCTTGAAAAAAAAGTTGTTGGGTAAACTTAATATATTAATGTAATCTAACATTTTTTATCTGCTCAAGTTGAGTAGAGTAGTAGTAGTGCACAGTAAGTCTTACAACAACTGATAAATTAACTACTTGATCCTACTGCTACTTATCTCACAATTTTACTGGCCATTCTTTTTGACATTGCAGATATGAACCATGTGGAAAGGGAACCAAAGATTATCTTTTCATACATAAGCCAAATAGCAGCTATATGTTGACAGATGATGTAAAACCACCTTCCTCTCTTCCTGTTTTAGTACAGAAGAGTTTGCATAAACTCCTGACAGTCACACAAGGACTAAAACAAACTGTCAATGGTAGAACGTATAGAAATGTCAGAAAACTGCTCAAAGATGTCATGGTGGAAGTTTGTCAAGCTGATCATCGCTGTGAAATGTTTGTGCTTCCAAAAGATCACTTACTAATCGTTAGTGTGGCTGGAACTGAAACGTCTTGTTTCTCTGTATGTTAAGAGGAAGTTTGACTTTCCAGCTGCAGTGCTCTGTTCTTTGTCACTTTCTATTCATCTCAGTCTTAAATTGCCCACTATCACTGCAGCGTTTTACCAGCTGCAGCCATGTGGCTGGTATTGTTTTTACCTTCTGTGCACCTGTGTGTGTCCACATGGCAAAATGTGGTCCTGGAGACACCTGTTGTAGCAGGAACTAGCACAGAAGCAGTTTTGAGTCATTTGTCAGGTGTTTATATGTCTGTCTGTCTGTCTGTCTGTCTGTCTGTCTGTCTGTCTGTCTGTCTGTGGATATATGTTGTTAATGCAGCAGTGTCACAGTGCAAGATGCAGTCACAAAACTTCATGTGTGTGGTTGAGGTCAAAATGAAGGCCGAGTTGGCCGTGGTCTAACCCATGAGCACTGAGTGCTAATGATGACTGTGTCAGCTACTTATGAGTCAGAACGTCAACATGTTGACGGGCGTCATGGCTGGTGTGTGACTCCATTGCAAAATGGTGTTTAGTGACATTTTACTGTCAATGGCGGAAAGCAGAGAGAATGTTTTTGTATTTAAGTATTCTAACATGTTTTATCTGCTCGAGTTGATTTTACACACTAAGTCTTAAAACGACTAATGGCTCAACTTCTTGATACTACTGCAGTTATCTCACAATTTTACACAACAATTTATACTTTCAAGTGAAAAAAGACACAAATGTTTTTGACATTACAGAGATGAACCACATGGAAAGGGGAACCAAAGATTATCTTTTCATACATTAGGCAAATAGCAGCTATATGTTGACGGATGATGCAAAACCACCTTCCTCTCTTCCTGTTTTAGGACAGAAGAGTTTGCATAAACTCCTGACAGTCACACAAGGGTTAAAACAAACTGTCAATGGTAGAACGTACAGAAATGTCAGAAAACTACTCAAAGATGTCATGGTGGAAGTTTGTCAAGCTGATCATCACTGTGAAATGTAAATGTGAAATTGTGCTGTGCTTCCAAGTAGTGGAACTGGATACTGGAACTGAGACATCTTTGTATGTTAATGCTATCGTTTTCATCTTGTGAGTCTCTGTCTGTCTGTCTGTCTGTCTGTCTGTCTGTCTGTCTGTCTGTCTGTCTCTCTCTCTCTCTCTCTCTCTCTCTCTCTCTCTCTCTCTCTCTCTCTCTCTCTCTCTCTCTCGATCAAAATGAAGGCAAAGTTCAAAGATGGGTGTGGTCTGACCCATGAGCACTGGGTGCTCATGAAATAATGTAGTTATGACTACTGAGAAGGCTCCTCATGAGCCTCGACATGTTGACAAATAGTTAGTGTCTCATCCTCATCTTTGTATATTCTAATTAAAATATCCCCTAACACTTATTCTGAACAGCTGGACAGTCTGATGGCCACCCTCCCACTTACAGTCAGAATACAGCCCCCGAGTACAAAGTTCAACCAAGAATATCAGAACGTACACTAAAAACATGACTTGAGCCAGATGTGTCAAGATTCACTTCCCATTTGTTATTTATTAACCTTAGTAGTATTAAATAGAAGTATTGATTTTACTTTGATGTTGGGAAACAGCTTGAACGTGACTCAAAATGAAACATATAAACCAGATGACTAGATCTCCGAACTGTAATATTACAGAGCTGTACAACTTCTGGCCTCATCTGTGCTAAAACAACCATGAAGAGATCAAAAGCTAATATTATTATTGTGAACTTTAAGTCTTTTTGGGTTGTCTGGAGGAGATCAGATGTTAAAATAAACCAGCTTCCTGCAGGGCTTTTTCAAGATATACTTTTTGAGAATCTCTGTATTAATGGTAGAAATTATGAGCCATCCATTCCATTAAAACACCATTTGTTTATAATAAGATCTAATTCATGCTATGAAATTATAATATATTTCATCTCTGCTCTTTTCTAGTGCTAATATTCTGAGTCCTGTGTGCTGGAAGTGGTCCAAAGGGGAGATGGCACGTCATGAAAGACATCAACATTTCTATCTGAGTGGCAAAATCAAGGTACCGAGACATAAACTATTCCACCTCATGCCATTTTTACCCACAGCCAACAGTTAGGAGCTGCGCAGAATCGGGGCTCATCTTGTGTGTAATGTTGTCTTTCAAGTATGATGGGGTAAATTCAGATGGGGAGCTATCTGTAATTGGCAGACCTGGTCAAATAAACTTATACATGGTCCACCATAACCATAAATAACACCAGTCACTGCTGGTACATAGGCACGGGTAAAGAATATAATTCAGCCCTCATAATCCCAGAACATGTCTAGTATTCACATCTCTATCAGTCTAATATGCAGTGATGTCATTAGAGCTGTATCGCAGGACTCAACAACAACCTGAACAACTGAACGATATCACCAAATAAAACTGAGAGTCTTAATGCTCAGGCTGGACTCAGGCACAGTGCTGCTTTGAGATGATGATGATGTTGGACAGATGATTCCTGCAGCCAAACTGTCTTAGTCAGAAATACCACAAGGGTAAACCGACGATCTGGTGAAGACTGAAGTGAAGAGCCAAGGTGACAACGGGCTAGAAGAGACTGGCTTGAGTTGGGTGGATTCTCACTGACTAGGGTAACTTCAGCTTGACAGCTTAGAGGTCAATGACAGACACAGTCTCAAAGGGACCAAGGTAGTGGGGAGCAAACTTTCTGACCTGGTTGATATGCAACAGAATGTTGCTTTTTTTCTTGTATTTGTCACCACCTATTTGGAGATGTTTATTCGGTGTGGAAAATTGAATTATGAACCCTGAGTTTGTCCTTTAATCCTCTGCCATGAATACCTACAAAGTATGACTCAAAGACACCTATGTACTGTTTGAAGGGACACAGCCTCTTTAATAGCATTTGGAGTGAAAAAATTACACTTAAGTTATTAAAATCAAGTTTCTGTTTATAACTGTAGCACAAGAAAACAACATGCAACCCATGAGAAACATATTTACTTCATCAAATCTAGAACCCAATTAACCAATTCTGCTTTCACCAATTTCAACTGAAATGGATTTAAACACTTGGAAACAGTATGGTGGTTGGAAGAAAAACAAAAATGAAAATAATCTCAAAAAAAATGTCATATTTTAAAATATATATATATATATATACAAATTCTCCAGACAATCCTTTGAAACACAAACTTTTTACAGGAAAATGTTTTGATCCCTTACTACAGTTCTGATCAAAGTTTAGTAATGACAGATAATTCCCAGCATTCTGATAAAAATGGAGAAAAAAAATCAACAGGTTTATAGAAAAGAAAATGTGATCGCCACCCACTTCATCCATTTGTTATAATAAAAGCTCTCAATCTCTGTTTTCTTATGTTTCCTCTGCAAAAGAAAGAGAACAAAAGTTTGCTTGGAATGACTATATTAATGATTTTTCAAAGTAAACACAGATTCTAAATGACTACAACAGTTAATTTACACAAATCGAATGAACCCCAGGCTTTGAAACACAGATGGGTAAATATTTCAGAGAGAAAAGGTCGTCGGGGTAAATGTGTGACTGCTTGAACATCATCTCAGATTAGACCTCCTTATAAACTGAGCTTAAATACTGGTTGTGCATTTTGAAGACAATGTTTATTTTGAATAATTAGCCACGTGATAGAGTAAAATCTGCTCACAAGCTAAATGTCTTCTAAAGAAATTTAGAAATTTGGTTAACAGGGGTGGTCAATGACAAGGAATCCCATCTGTTAAACTCTACAAAGGCGCAACACTAGAAAGAACTGATTTAGACTAGAGACTACAGGCTAAAGGAGACTAAATGGGTTGGGGTTAGTGACACTCATTTTGAATAATGCGTTCAATGGTGTGGTGGGTGGCTGAAGATTCGAATGATGTCACTGATAATCAACCATATTGATCTTGCTCCACTGGCTACACTAGTGAGAATCAGGTAATACACAGAGATGCAGCTGCCAATTCAAGATAATCAGACAAACATAATTTGTACTGAGTATATTCATTTCAAAATATCAACTATGATCGGTGTTTTTTTGCCTGTCATGAATGCATATTCAAGCGAAATGGGACTAAATTCTTCAATGTGTCTGCATTTACAACAGAGGACAACTGCTGAGACCCTCTCGCACCCCCACACCAAAGCAGCTGCACACTTTTATGAAAAAAATGAAATAAAAAAACAGATGAAATGATTCAACTTGAAGACAGTTGCATTTCCTTCAGACTTCATCTTACACATTTAATCATGTTATTTTGCTACTAACACTATTGACTTTCAATGTATTATTTGTTACAAATAAGTAGGTACCAATATGTTAAATCAAAGGCTGGCAGATTTATTTCAGAAGGAGATGTACTGGAATTGCCATCATTGGAAAAAAAAAAAAAAAAAAGAAAAGAAAAAAAAAAAATCAAAAATCACAAATTTCACTGCAATTTCTTGTTAGTGGGGTTCCTTCTAGATGACTTTATACTTACCCCATGGGGTTAAAAAGGCAAAAGGCAGCACTGAGTCTGAGTCTCACCTACTACTGAAAAAATGCAGACCTATCCCAAAATGAGGCTCATGGTCCTCACAAAAAAAATCTTACCCCTTAATAGACAAAGGCAATATTCCTCTCAATTGATCCCTGCTGCTCATAACCTCATCCAACAGTGTGACTCATGGATCAAAACTCACTTTTCATGTTATGTTTTCATGTTACTGTCCCGCTTACAAAAAAAGGAAATAAAACTCTAACCCTGGTCACTCCCCACTAGCAGTGACAGATAATTTCAAATGAGAAGGAGGGAAGAGTAGGTGGGAGTTTTTAACTAGCAAAAGTTTTCCCTGTGTCGTCCTTGCCTTTGTATGTCCTCTTTCCATGTGTGAAAGGTAGGTATCTGTACTTGACCATGTGCTGGAGAAGGTGGGCAAGAAAAAGAGGAGAATTAGCAACAGGTATTTCTGCTTGCTTCAACATTTTTAACAAAATATGCATGTGATTGAGTAGCACCGTGATTGGTGGTTTTATCAGGTAGATTAAAAAAATAGAGGGAATTAGCACTCAACAAGAGTTATTAAAAATTAAAGAAATGCACCACATGTAAAGGGCGGGCATAACAAAACACAATGCCAAAGTCCTTGGTGTCAGTCATTGTATACTATTTACCTTAATCTGCCTCTTCATGGTGATGCAGAAGAGCATGATGAAGTACATTACAAGTATAGGCCAGAACACTGGCACATTGAAGGCATCAAAAAATGTGCAAATCATGGCGATGACGATGCCTTTTGTCGCTGAATGCCTGCCAGGAGAAGTGACATAACTTTGGTTAACTCAGTGTAGCCACATTCATGACATGGACAAAGCAGATCCTCATCTCAACATCCTCAATTCTAACCCACTGAAGGTGTCATGTAAAGCACATTTCATTTTAGAAAGGAAAGCATAAGTAGAAAACAAATATGACTAACTTAATTCATTTGTTAATATGGCCACAAGGTTGTTGGCAAAACTTACTTTCTTAATGTATTTTGATGTATTTTATAATGTCTAAAACTGCTCAAAGATCATAAGTGTCATGGTGAAAGTTTGCAAAGCTGTGCTTCCAAAAGTCTAATGAAAAGTGTTTTTATCTATATACTCTAGGTAATGCTATTGGAATGATCTATGGATGACAGGGATGAAGTAGGGTCACAAGCCAATCCATGCAGAATAATTCAATATCTTTGGTTTATCTGAAAAGCTACCTCCTTTCACCAATGACCTCTACATGACTTCAACTTTGGCCATTTGGTAATAATGATAGACCAAGACTGGACTCACCAGAATTTGAATTCAGGCAACCTCCTGATGAAAGGGCGGAACTCCTCGTTCTGCTTGGTCGGAAGGGATGGACCCTCATCTGCAGGAGAGAGGTTATAGTGTGATGCAGAAGTAACTCAAAATGGGAAATCTCCAGTCATGACTCAGCATTAAGAGTCAACATTAATCAAGCCAAAACATAAAAACTGCCATGAAGAGACCAAACTAGTTTGGAATGGACAAGTCTGAAACATTTTCATAGTCTATATAACAATCTATGTATAGGAGGGGGGCTTGTTCTTCATATAAAATCTGTTTTTTATATGCCTGATGCTGGCAGGGAGCGTATTCCAGGCAGACGAAGAGTTCTCATCATACGACTCGTTTTTTGACTCGGTACTTCTACATGACGAGCACTCACTTGACATGTCATATACCCATGACAAAAACCTCATACACACATCTTACACAGAAGAAGTGTGGTGTATTATTCCAGAAGACAGTTTGCATGAATAAGAGAAGACTGGATTTTAACTTAGCCTCCACAATTAGCCCAGAAAGAACAATAATCTGGCTGCTCTGTTGTGAACATTTTTTTTTTATATACTTTTCAGCATCACTTGACCACATGACTGAGCAGTACTCCGGGTGTGACCCTAACAACATCAATCATAACAGAGGGTGGAACATGTGCAGAACAGTTTGTTGAAGCCACATAAGGTAAATAAGTTATTTCTATGATTTCTATGGTAAATGTAGAGCTCTTTTTTTTTTAATCCATTAATTTCTGAGTCAAATTGCATATTTCCAGCCACACAATGTTTAAAACGTTAATTTCAACTCCATCCTAAAATGTATAAATGTACAGTCGTGTTGTGTTCAGGTGATTATATATACATAAAAAGCTTTCAATGTTGTGTATGGTGAAGCATTCTTAGTCACATCTGAATTTACTTCAACCTTTGATGGAACTGAGTCAACTTGCCTTCGTCAAGCAGTGAAGGATCCACTTTTGGCGATAGAAAAGCAATGAACAGGTTGAGATGGTAGATTCCCAAAGCATATGTTACTATATACCAACCCTGAAAAGCAGCATAGTGAACATCATCACGTTAAAAGGCTAGAAGTGCACTTTTGTTAGTACAAAATTCTTAAGAACTTTTTTCACAGAAATAGAACAGGAGACTAGAAAAACACATATTACACATTAGACAGGTGCTTTACAACATTAATAAAAAAGATGTACAGTCACTGTCCTGTTGAAGTGTCCCCTAAGCCAAAGCACAAAAAACAACATTCCAGTACAACAACACAACAAACTACTAGTAAGTAACTCGTACAGGTGAATAGGTTGTTTGCAGTCATGTGACGCTGAATTCAGACGGAGGGCCAGAAGTTAAAACTGCAATGGACGAGATGAAGGAAAGTTCTTACTGGGCTTGTTTAGATGAAATTATGAGACAGAGGTACAAACAGAAAACCAAACACATGTTGGATGTGACCCTTATGTTATGGAGAGGAGCGATCTTTTAACTGAACTGAAAGTTTTTTTTCCTCGCCGTTTTTCGGTCAATTTCTTCACTCTAATGAACAACAACATTTGGTGCTGCATAAAAGCTCCTTGTCATTTCAACTCCAAATGACACAAAACATAGGCATTTCATTCTGGCCCTCCATCTGCAGTCCGTGCTACAACGAAAGAGTGACGTGACGTCATCTGCAAACAACCAATGAACATCTCTCACTCCAATGGTCTCAAAAAATGTAACATCACAGGACAAGTGAAACATTTTGGAATGAAATTGCTTTAATTACAACTATTGACATTTTCTGACTTCCCTGAGCAAATAAGAACCTGGTAAATTGGAGGAAAAAAACAGAACAGAAATGAATAAAATAGAAATTACCTGTAGTATGTACACTCTGATCATGTAGACAGCAGTGAATAGTAGAGTTGCAGCCCACCGCACTGCATAGAATGGTGTTGACTTGTCTAGCCATGACTGATAGATCTGTCACCAAAAATATAAAATAAAGGAAAGCCTCTGAAAAACACTGCCACTTTCACTTTGTGGAAATACAGTGATATTGGACATTGGCTAAGCATCCCATGACTAGAACTGCCTTTATAACTATTTACTGTAATGGCTTATATTTTAACTATGCCCTAATCATGGAACCCACGTCTTTCTCTGCTTGACCAACCAGTAAAACCAGACAAATCAATGGCCACCTTCCCACTTACATTCAGGGTGCACTCATTACATTTTTTTCAGTGATACCACTGCTGAGTACAGAGCTTGAGGAATACTGTTACTGATGTGATCATTTAAACTACAAAGCAAAGCAGAATATGTGATTGAAACTCAGAAACTGAAAGCAGGAAAAGTACTGCACCCTAACCCTAACCCTAACTAATAATCTAAATCTAACCCTACAGAAGCATTTCTGCCAGTAAAATGCCACTGGCATAACTAATGCATTCCACAGAAGTGACTTTAGTCACCACCTGTTTAACTGATAGCCACTTAACATTTTGGCAGCAAATCTGAATATTTAAGCTTTCACCTTGTTTGCAAGGTAATTAGACTGGATGTTTAAAGTGGCCATTTTATGTTTTTTGTGTATTTTTCTCTTTCCTCTGTGTGTTATATAGCTTTTTTGTATATGTAAAACATCTGCAAATTTACAAAGCCAAAAGTCAACACCAAAGGGAGTTATTCTCTCCTACAGAAAACACTGCTCCTCAAATGCTTGAAATGCCTTGTCAGTAGTCCAGCCTTTCTTCCGTCACTAGTCTACGTCACTATGTAACACAGCACCACCTCCAGCTTGGTGACCATCCTCTATGCCTAGGTGATCATCCTGCCCATCTCTCTGTCTGCTGTTGTTATACAAAGAAGTGGAACATTATAAGAAAAAGCAGCAAATTTTTCTATTGTTGTACAAAGCCCGTTCTGTTCTGGGATCATAGCTGGTATGTGTGAGTGTGTGTTGCTGCTGTATGTAAATTTACTTGAAGGTAACATGGGAAATAGCAATGGTCAAACTGCAGGAATTCATTTGCTTGGGAACATTGTGTAACTTTGATTAGCACCCAGCAGCAAGCTTGTTCAAACCAAAGACTGTCTCAATGTTGTGACGTTAGTAGCACGCTGGGCGGTGAAGCCAAGACTAATATGGATCAGATTCTTGCTTGACCTTGTGCAGTGGTGAAGTTTTTATTTAAGAAGCAGTTATTGTGGTGATATTCACGGTAGAAGTGCAGCTAGCTGGAATCTAACAACACCAGCTGAGCTGATGGGAAACACTGTGAGCAGTGCCTGCTTAGGTCTTTGTGAACTGAGCAGACTTGGTTATTCAGGGATGAGTGGAGCTAAAATGGAGCATTACAGACAGAGGCAAATGGTGTTACAGTAATGGACTGCATGAAAAAAATAATGTTTTTTGAACAATAAAGCATGTTAACCTGTTCTCATCTGGTCATGAGTTAAACAATCCAGTGTTGAGGCACTATCTCCCTCCCTAATTATGAGTGATAATTATGTGATAGACATGTTACCTGTCCAATCCGTGTGAAAAAGGCAGCAACTACAGATGGCTTCCCATGGATTGACTCCCCAACACTGTCCCCTTCTGACATTCTGACAGTGCAGATGAAAAAAAAGACATTGATTAGTGGTGCATGCATAGATGAAACAACACAAGAAGAATTTGATATTTCTGTCTATATGCACCAGTATAACAAGTGTATGGTGGATTCCAAATGAACACTGCTTTTTACTGAAGGAAACTTACTGACAATAGCTCATAGAACTACGAAATTTGTGATCAGCTTTATAAAGAACCAGCCGTTTGGAGCTGTAAAGAGCAGAAAGTGGCAAAAGTCTCTGTCTCATGTACTTGGTCAGCTGTGATGAGGTAAGTCCAGATGGGCAGCTCTCTGACAATAACTGTCAGGTACACATGACCACCACGGGGAGATCAGAATGATGTCCATACGCCGTGGGGAAATGGCCAAGAGAACAAAATCCTGTCCTCGCTCTATTAACATGAACATGCTAAATAACGATTTCTACAAGTTACATAGAAACAATGCCATTTTCAGCTACCCCACTTATACTTTTCAGACAGCCACTGACTTCGTAACGACTGGATCATGATTTTAATAGGTAACGTTAGCTGGTTGCCCACCTTTAGCATTGTCACTTGGGGCCATGTTTCGAATATTTCATTATCAACTTGCCGTAGCAATTCGAAGACATTATAATGATTCACTTTAACACGCAACGTTAGCTAAAAAAGGCGAATTGTGTAGTATTAGAACTGTTTGTGGCTGTGGCTAACATTAGCTGCATTACTAGCTAAAAGGCTTAGGCTGTCACGATGGCAGCTAATGAGTCACATTTACCAAAACAGGCACATTTGGAAAACCACAATGTGGCCTCGACCGAAACAAATGTTGCAATGACGGCTACTAACAATTCGTCAGTGATATTATTTGGAGCTTACTCACGTTATCTTACAAATTAGCCGACGAAGTAGCTAACTAGCCATCTAAATGTACATTGCCCTTTGCCCCATATTATCGCTTTTATGGGTTATGTAGTTTTAGAGAAGCTTCTGTGAACCCCGAGCGGATCTTTCAGGAATGTATGTAACTACATTTCCCGTAACTCCAGGGAAGCGTGCTATAAAGCCAGGCAAACACAAAATGTAGTTCATGACACACTCTCTTTCCATTGCTGTGAATGTGTGGCAGGAAAATGCTGAACTACAAGTACCAGCAAGGAATTGATGATTTGACAACTCACTTCCGGAGATACAGTTCTACGTTGCCAACGGTTCCACAGCTAGCCAGCTATAGCCCAATTACAAATGAAACCATTCTCTAATAACCACATCCTTATTGATAGAATGATAGTCTTTTTGAAATGTGCGTCTTATTTTCAATACATCTATGCGTCTGTTCTTTGCATTTGCAATAACGATGAAAATAATCAATGACAGCTTTCTTACCTGATACGGCCGCTGTGTCACTACCCGGCTCTACCTAGCTAGCTAAACTAGCCACTTCTCGTGAAAACTGGTGTGAACACGTCAGTACTTCCGCGAGGATTCGAACGTACGGCAGGCAAATTAGTCGATCCCCGAAAACGAAACGACGAACTGCTGCGCCTTGATGTGATTGAAGACTGTGGCCAAAAGAACACAACGTCGCGCACTTCCCTACTCGGGTAATACAAATAAATAACATAATTTCGGTGGATGTCTCATTTAATGCCGGCTAGAAGAAGAAGAAGAAGAAGAAGAAGAAGAAGAAGAAGAAAAAACTGTAATCAATTAATTATGCAATGTAATGCACTACATGCACACATGCCATGCTTATGTGAAATTAATTCTCCGCATATGACCTATCTTGGTCCGTCGTTCCTCCGCGGCAGACCAGGAGCGGTGGGCTGCCAGCCGACAGCGGCGCCCGGGGACCCATCCTTTTCGTCGCCATTGGTCAGGTGGTGATCTTCTTGCATGTTTTTAGTAGGGGTTATTAAGGAGGAAACCCCAGTGAACACGGGAGAACATGCAAACTCCACACAGAAAGGCCCCCTTTTTCCTCGAGCAGCAGGCACTTTCCCTTGACAATTAGCGTAACTTAAAAGTTCATTCAAATAAAACTCAGACCAGTGGGCTAATCAGTAAAAAATATTTTTTGATTCTGATAAATAAGAGACATTGAAGGAATGGAAATATTTTAATATCCATGATGTAAATAAAAACAAAACAGAACAAAAACCACAACTTACCAACCTTAGAAACTAATGGACTCACAAACAACAATAGTTACACCATATAAGTACACATC
The DNA here is from genome assembly GCF_039877785.1 of Chaetodon trifascialis. Taxonomy (NCBI): domain Eukaryota; kingdom Metazoa; phylum Chordata; class Actinopteri; order Chaetodontiformes; family Chaetodontidae; genus Chaetodon; species Chaetodon trifascialis. The sequence continues at coordinate 16,106,541 of NC_092063.1, forward strand.
TTAATAATCTTTACAAAACCAATAACAAAAAACTTACCAGGAATATTAAAACAAGCACTGTTTCTATTTACAATGTGGTAATGCATAATACTGATCATAAGCACAAATAATCCTAAATTGTTTTACTGTTAAAGCATTAAAGTGCTCTTTCTCTGACCAGTTGGTGTTTAGTGGGTGAAAGTATGTGTCTTTGTAAGTGAGAAGGCCTTGATAAAAAAAATATGACTGCAAGTTGTAGTACAAATTATTATCATGGTACAATGTCATGTAGCTACTACAAACAATTTTGACACCATTATTAGAATTGCACCATGATTAATCATGCTGGATGGCAATCTAGAAATAAAACTGGAATGTTGCTGTGAATATATACAAACAAGTGCCATGACAATACATACGAGGCTGGCTACAGGACTAGCTATAATTGATATGAGGACCTTGCCCTGCAAGGTTTTTCAAAATACACAGAGAAGAACGAAAATGCCACTGACTCATCTTGTGTCTTGGTAAACGGGGATACATTTCCTACATTATTACTCAAAATTCAGATTAAATCCCTGCTATTAATACATAATACTGATTTTGATATTTTGTTTCTCAACTGTTTTGCAATTTATACAAGAATTAACACAATATTTTGGACACCCTAATTAAAAAGCAATGGATGAAAATGTCTAATTTCTGATATTCACATGTTGACTGTGATTTCCATTCCGAGTTTCACACTATTAATACCAAAGCCCATTCAACTAACTTTTAACAATGAAATGATAAGGGCATACTGAACTAGAGGTCATCCCATTATCATAGCCATTAAAAATACACGTGACTATGTGTTCCCTTTGCTGAGTTTGATTACCATTCAACTCTATACATTTGGTTCCACCAGGAGATACACCATTTTGAATCTAAATACCCCTTTTCAACCACATCTAGTCCAAAACATTTACAAGATATAGTATATACAGTTTTTCGGGTGAAGGAAAACTGAGAGAACAATAAATAAGTCAGTTGAGAACTAAGTTTTTGTATTCAAACACAAAATTGAAACTAGCAAGTTGTGAAATGCTGATACGTCAAATGTGACATTTGTGCGATTATGCTATTGCTACATTTTATGTTCACCATAATGACATTGGATGCTGAACAATGTGTCATGTATTATTGCACAGTGCAACCAATATTCATTTTTCTTTCATCCAGAAAAATTAATATCTCCCTCGTTTAACATGCACGAAGCACAAGTTTCGTCCAAACCATGTGTCTTCAGCATTGTCTTGATAATGCTGTTACCATAGTGGTATTTGCTATTTAGGTTTGATATGTCCTCTTTGATGATTTCATGTTCAGTCTTTTGGGTGGAACAATTTTTCAAGCACAAAAGAAAGATTGCACAGGAAAGTGCATTAACACACTGAAAATGTCCCACATTCAAAATGGAACTTGGTTCTCGGCAAAATCATTGACTGCAATGTGACAGCAATACCTAAAAGCCCGTTTAAAGAACGTATCCACCTGCTTTAACTCAGTGATTAGGCTGATGCTGACAATAATATTGGAAAAACAGTCCAAAGATTCATTTTGGGCTCAGTGAATATCACTTTCCATGAACTCCTCCTTGATGGAGTGCTTGTTACGTGACAGCTTGCAGTCAGGCATGTCAAAACCAAAGTCAGCCCACTCATCAGTAGCTCCTGCCATCCCTGATGTCCCAACGACACCTGACCTGTTGGGGATGGTGATAGTGTGGCGGACACGAAAGTGTACAGCCTCCATTACGCGCTGACGTTGCAGCTCCCCACCGGCAGCGCCAATGGCCGCTATGGCAGAGGCAGCCATGTTGCTGCTGGAGCGAAGAAGCTGCTGGCCATGATAGTCGTGGTGATGAGAAGACGTAGGCAATTGGAGGGTGGCACCTTGCTTCATGTCCTGCAGACCTCGCCAGATGGCAAGGCAGGACTGCTCCGGTATCTTCAGTGCACCTAAATCCTGGTGAAGGCACAAAAGAGGACATTGGAGGTGTGTAAGAATGTAGGGAAAAAAGACATAACATGATAGGACTGCACGTGCATCCTCATGAATTTGCTTATATACACAGCAAATATGGGGCCAAAAGTACCAGTAGGAACATTAGGCAGAGTTATGTCCACTTCCTTTTCTGTTTTATGTACACTATTGTTTGTTCTTTTTTTCACTTTTTCTTTTGTTTTCTATGAGGCATCATTTGTTTTCTATGAAGCTCTATACATAACTATTATTGTGCAAGAGTACTATGAAGTAATTCTAATCGCAATTGTTGCTGTGAGGTAGTGAGTGAAGGAATGGAGTGGTTACCTCCATGGAGAGAGTCTGGAGATGGTAGATAGACTGGAGGCCTTGGGAGGTGAAGTACTCAATGAAGTTCTGGCAGCCCAGACTGGTTAGAAAACTGTATGGGAAGAAAAGCAGGGCTGCTTAGACTGCCATTAGACCACAGCTACAAAGCTAGAAGTAGTACTATAATATAAAACTCAACTTCAACACTGAGGAAAAGTGCAGTTGTGCTAGAGTACAATAAAGAATATCCTAACTCGATAATTAGGGTCAGCACTTATTTTTAGACAGAAGTGACCAGAAAAGCACCTCGTTCTGTTATGTTACATCAGTAGCTCACTATCTACTCCAGCTATTATTAGTTTATTTCAAAGCTGACTGAGAGAATTAGGGCACAGATCTAGCCTCAAGTGTCCAGAAACTATACATCTTGATGGATGCAGTGGAAGTAAAATCATAAACATGCATTTTTATTAATGATTCATAAGGCCATTCTTGCTTTGATGAAGAACCTTTATTATAAATACATGATTTGTTAATGTTTTAGCAACATACAATGTAATGGAAAAATAAGCTAACTGTGCAATTTAACTTTACAATCAACATAACAATCTAGAAACATATTAAAAAATGTTAAAATTGCAAAAGCAAAGTCTAAGTAACAACTGCAATGACATATTATCTTTAAAAATCTGGAAAAAAAAACCCCGTTTAAAATTCAAATTAAACAGAACTTAAACAATGGAAATTTCTTTTGAAGAAAATTCACTGTAGTGCATTGCAAAGGGTGGCTGTATACACAGTGACAGTGTGAATGATTTTAGATGTAAGTGTGAGACACACAGTTTGGGCTTTTGGGTGACAAAACAAACCCTCTGGCAGCCATAGTGGAGGTCTACAACTTTTGAGCAGCTTGGCTGTATGACCAGAGCAAATAGACATTATTAATGATCTGGTTTTGAATGGGAGCTAATCAACACATCTGATTTGACACTTAGCATAATCAACTAGTAGGAACTAACACTCTTTTCACTTTTACTTAAAACATTACTGAATTAACCTACTCTCATTACACAGCCTTTCCAGGTAATGTCTTTTTCCAGTTGTATTATGTATACACAATGTTTCCATGCAGACAATTCTCCAGTGGACCTTCATTATGGCACCAGCCATGGTTGTGAGGAGATTTGTGATGTAAATGCAAGCTTTTGCGAAGCAGCCATAATGAAATCAAACTGTCTGTACAACACAGTTCCATCTAGACACATCTTACTGCAAAGGGGAACTTTTTCAAAAAACTGTGAAAAAGTTCAAGTTTGTTCGAAAATTGCCAAGCAAACTAACTGTTTAACGTGGCACCCATTCATATTCAACCCAACAAGTGCATCTGACTGTCTGCTGGCCCTTTACAGGAGGATAAAGAAGGAGTGTCATTGGAGGGTGAGGTACCTGACAAGGCTGGGGTCAGGGTTATACGGAGGGGGCGGGCTGCAGTGGGAAGCAGACACTAGAGTCTGACTGCTATGGCCACTATTCATATCACCATTGGCCTGCATGTGGTGGCTGTTGAGCATGTTTGAACCTGTGAGAAAGGGAGGGATGATCAATAAACTAATGAGCAGCAAAGCAGCACAAAGAACTGCACTATAATGGCACAAACAGACAGCATTCGTATTTTGATCAGCAATCTTTCCGACAAATCGGTTTGAAACGTGCTTAGAGTGAGTCCTTTTGTTTTACTCTGACATGGATACTCACCGACATGGCCTATGGAGGTGGGGGCAGTGACGTGTTGCTGGGGCTGCTGCCCCACCAGCTGGTTGACTGAGGGTGGTTTGCTGAGGCCTCCGTGGACATGAAGCTTGTTCATGTTGGACAGTGGAGAGTAAGAGGAGGGGGATGCTATATGGCTCCTGGAGAAAAGAGGAGAGGTTAGAGGAATGTGTGTGACTGTGTGTTAGTGAAGATACTTCAGAACTGTTTGATGGAGTCAACAAGAAGGTCCAATGTGTAGGATTTAATGGCCACCCATCCCCTGAAAACATTGTCGTGAAGGACAATGGGCTATCTGTGTGTGTTTATGTGCTTTTCTGCGCATGCAAGTGTTTGGGCTGATCTTTTCACTCACACATTTACGCACAGTGTGCATTTGTGTGTATCACCAGGGCACATCTGTGTGCTTGTGCCTATATTAGTATCGTAGTGACTCACGGTCTCTGTAGAAGTTGCTGTTGTGTTTGTTGTCTGTAGGAGTCCACCAGTGGCTGTGGTACGAGCTCCACCAGCTCCAAACTGTCTTTAATCTTCATCAGCAGCTCAAAGTTCTCCCGACCACGAACCTACACACAAACGCAACATGTACAATAACATGTTATTCCCAGTATTTGACCCTCTGACATACTGCTACATGATTGAATTTCACAATTTAAAGGGCTAAAATCTCATACATCCAGTCTGTATCACCCACGTGTCTGAAATACACTTACAGGAATATAGTAAATTTCTTCTTCTCCATGCCGCCTCTTCCTCATGTTAATATTTGGGCTGGGAATGTTTGGCGGGCTCTGTTTGAAGTCTGCGGACAACAGAGACAGAATTGTAATCAAACAGGTTTCTAACTCACAATCTCAATCTTGTCTATAGTTAACATGAGCAGTTTAATTCAACTCACTGCGCTTGTTGGCACTGCCATTTTTGGCCACACTGTCGTTCAGGGCCTGTTGTTCCCTGAAGTGGTCCTCATCCGCTTTGCGGTCTCGGCCAGGACACGCACATATCCGACCTTCAAATGACCTTCTGCCCAACACCTGACCACTGCAGAGATGATTAGGCATACAAAATATGTTTGTTACGAAACTTCTGTTGAAATGTAGGTTTTCTTACATTCCAAATTAAGTCCAAGTACGTCTTTACTATTGAGTTTTACATCATCTTAGTGTGTCAATGCACAGAATATCACACTATACTGAATGGCTGCAGTCATAGTTTATGCTAAAACGCATGTTGTCATGGTAAATGGTAATGAGTATTAAATATATGTAGTAATAGAAGTAGTACATATAAATTCCTGTGTATAAATTATGTTCTGCATTGATCTGTGGGTAAATTCAAAGAACCTTGTGTGAGCTGGTATAAATTGTGCATTTTTGACTCACTCCCTGGTTTCCAAAGTGATGATGATGAGGATGGGTCTCCTATTCATGCCACCCACACAGCTGCTGTTGCACATGAAGTTATACAGGATGGTGGTGAACTCAGTCCCCACCTGAAACACAAAGCAGTGAATCCCACCAATAAATGGATGCTGAGGGATTTAAATATCACTTAGTCTCTGACGGCTATGAAGGAATTTCAGGATTTTATGGCACAACCAATTCATTTCAATCTGCAGCAAAGTAAACCTCCCATTTTACAGTAAATGTGACCAATCCACCACCAGTGGGCAGTGTTGCAGTGCACTTTGATGTGAAGCGAGACAAATTTGCTTTCCATTAACTTCCTCAGGTGCAATCACAGACATCATGATTTCTCACTCTTGTGCTTGTTTGGACATGCCCGGTATCTTTATATCTCCGCCTGGAGGGGGATCATGCATTTGCTTGTGTGTGTGTTTCTGTGTGTTTGTGTCTATCCGCAGCTAATTTTGCATACTACCAGAACCATCAGCCTCATATTTTTTGTGCCAATTTATGACTGTATGTTCAAGAACCTCTCGTGGTTGTGGTGATTCAAAAATTTCTGACAGACCTATTTCATTGACTGCTCTGTTTTATGGCACCATTGACTGCTGACTCCTCACTCCTCTTAAGTGGCTGGTCGGCACTGCAAGTGATCAACGACTGCTTCAGTTTGGAATCTTGTTTCCGGTTGCAACAACATATGTGACGGTCATGTTTTGGAGGATACATTTTAAACTGACATTTTCCATTGCTGCTGTTTTTGGACCTGCATGCCATCTTCCCTTTTGTCACGCTTACATGCTGGACACACAGCCTGCCCTGCACCCCCTGTTCCCCACCCACATGCCCCGACACACACCTGCAGAGATCAGCTCTCTACTGAGTGCACTCTTCTAGTTTGTGGATGTGCTTCCTATGTAGCACCTGAATGAAACTGAATGTTTCTTTGGCACTGACTTGACTGATCCATCCAACAACATTAGGGCTGAATGTACAAGATATCATGCAGCTCTTCCATATATTGGTATATAGGTTGTCTCTCTGTCAAACCCCCATTTTTAACATTATTATGGAGTTCAGCCTCATCAGTATTATTCGTGAAAAGAGTAAATGCAACAAATATTCTGTACATTCACAGTAGACTAGATTTCTTAATTTGTCAAGTCAAAAGTCCAGTCTGCAAAGGACCTAATACAATGCACTGAGTGTCTCTATGATACATAATAGCTGATGAAGCCCCAACCTGTGGAGCCTCATAGGGCACGAAGACACTCTGCCGGCCAGTGACAGGATCATCCACGTACTGACAGAGGTTATTCCCCTCCACTCGGATCAGGTGGCTGGCTGGGGCTGCTTGACCTGTGCAGAGAATGATGAAAAAAACATGGAGACACAGCTAATGTCAGTCAAAGTGTCACACATACCAGATGGCCTTGCTCACGAAAAGCTGAACCCGCAAAATGTTTGTGCTAAGGGCATCCACTCTTTCACAGTCTTTGACTTTCTAACCCAGAATAATTGGCGTATTAGGGAAAAGTTTAAAGTTTACAATCAGTTTTGGTCAATGAGGCTTCATACCATCATTGAAGTCTCGTCCCAGCTCATGGTTGGGGCAACGTTTGACCACTTCTGTGACATGCTCTGCTTTCTTGTAGACTGGCATGGCTCTGATGATGCTGCCATGTGGAGGAGAGGAGGAAAGCTTGATTTGGATTGGACAGGTCTTGGCAATCTGACAGTAGAGCTTCTTCAGCAACGGAGAGTACTGGATGGGAAAAGAACACACACAAGGCAAAAAGAGACTTGAGTGAGTGATCTGGGTTGATAAATGGCAAGTTTATGTGTGTGTGTGTAGGTGAGAAAAAGCAACAACAAAAGGCCTGTCTGCCTCTGATACTGTCAGAACATCCCAGTCAGTCAGTCACATGGGAGTGTGAACTACTGCCAGCTACAGGAAAGTTACAATTTAGGCATTTTGCAGATGCTCCCATCCAGAGTGGTTTAGAATGAAATAAATGACTTCGAACAATCTACTGCAATTTAAACATAAGACATTAAAGAGCTGTGTCATCTCAGTTTCATGAAAATGTTCTCGGGAAGCGACTGTGGATAAAACCTAAGGAGGAGAAAGTCTGTGGAGGTGCACACCACTGACACCACAGCATAAATCATCTTTCGGGAGGTGGAATTGTTTCAAAATGAAATAACATTTGATTTGAGCCATTAAGTCATCTATCAACATGGTAGCTAAAAGAGCACTTTAAATAGTAGAAGACAAGGTGGACAAATATAGAGCTGGGTGATAATATGATGATAAAATTGTGGGGTGTGACCACAGGACACTGTAATCATCGCATAAAATCTTGACTGCAGAACAAATTGTCATTTGAGGAAAGGGAGAGCATGAAACAAAGACGAAAGGGAAAATTCACAAGGACTGTAAAACAGTCAACAGTAAATTTATGCCTGGGTAGTAGAGGTAATTACTGTGTTATTAGAATGAATAAATGATTATTATCCAGCAGACTGGGTTTGTTGGTAGTAATGTGAGCTGGCAAAGGAGAAGTGTAACTTCAAAAGGATAGTGTGGAAAAAAAATGGTATGTGTGTGCACCAGATGAATAACTACAACATCAAAAATATTTCTTTTACTATTGTCAGTTAGTCAGTTATATATTGTATACAGTAAAGTTCAATGGGAACATGCTGAGTTGTCCCCAAGTCTTCAATAATGCATCAATTTATGAGCATTTACACACGCGTATGCATGTGTGCATGCATAAATGCCAGTACAGATGCATCCATGGACACCAGGTGATGGAAAAGCCTTAACATGCCCCAACACAATCACGAAATCTCAAAAATCTTCTCTGTGGAATCAAACAGGGACCTTCCAGAAAAAAAAAAGAGAAGACAGTTGTCATGTGTGGACTTGCTAAAATCGGCCTGAATACAAATGCAACAGCGCATCCTATGGCAGAAATACTCATGCAGCTGTAATACTGTAATACTGCAATGCTGCATATGAACAAATTTGAATGACATTTTGCCTTTTTGTATTTGAGGGTGAAAAAACGGATCCCATTTCAAGAATCACGTTTTTATCTGGTAGATTTCATCAGATCATGTCATTTGGTGAATGCTTTAATGCAAGAAAAACTGTCACAGACAAGTATGTTTGTAGCATTAGAGTTAAACCCTGGATTGTGGCATTAACCACCTCTGTTAGCCAAGTATCGCCCATCCATCATCTGTTATTGTCACTGATTTTCAGAAAATACACAACATAAGCTAACATGTTATCTTGGAAGCATGCATCCACTATGCAATCCACCAAAAGTTCAATTAACTCATCACAAGGAGCACTGCTCAACCTGCGAAAACAGTTGCTTAAAGTCTTCTGTGGCTCCGGAGGGACGTGTCCAAAGTTCCAAAAATAACCCTGAAGATGTCATCAGCGTTTTCTTGATTTAGGCTTGAGACTTAACAGAAAGCTTGTTTTACAAACTGGCGGTGTGGAGTTTGAAAGAAGACGGCCTTTAGGAGGCAGGGAGGGTCTAACAGAAGATGCTATTTGAATTGCATTCTGGGAAGTTCACTCTTGAGCTTGACACCTTAGGCACTAAAAGTCAGGATATCTTGACCTCTGCGGCTTCAATTTCTACTATTCTTTTTAAAATGTGTTTCTTGGTGCTGCACCCTTTTAACTCCAGAAGTCACATCATGCTTTCCTCTATATTCCTCTTCTCATCATTCCTTTTTCATTCGTTTTATTTCTAAATGCATCCTCCTGCAAGATCGTCCTTAGATATTAATCACAGTTTACTTTTTCATGTGGACTCTTGGACTTGAATTGGACTGATCCTGTGTGGGATTTAAGAGATTTAAGATTTTCTGTTGCATAAACTTCAATTAAATTCTTTCAATTTGAATGAAGTAACTTTCTGAAAATTTCCACTGATCATTCAGAATCTGATTGGATGACGGTTGCAAAAGAGTCAGTCCTACACCGACAACCGCTTGGATTCCTTGTTGTGACACCGTTACTAAGCCCCTCACACACACACACACACACACACACACACACACACACACACACACACACACACTCCCTTGAGGGTAGTGGAAATACCTGTGCACAACATTACCTTTTCCCACCTCGCTTTCCCTGACAAGTCTCAACAGCCCGTCCATACCATGAATTAATAATTTCACTGAGATGCAACAGCCAGACAAACTTCTTATTTACAGACTGGGGGACTTTTCCTGCCTCAGCAATCACATCTTGAAAACTGATAATCACAACAGAAAGAATATTAACTCCTATATCGTTTGAAGAGAGGAAAATAGGAAATATGGTTAGAAATTTTAGTAGGCAGCGTCACAGAGAGGAGTCATTGATATCTAGTTATGATGGTGGTTTTAATGTGTTAGTGTAGAGAAATGCAAGCAGCTCACTGACTTCGTGCTCATGTATCATGTCAATCTTATTTTACTTTCATTTTTATGTCCTGTTTTTATGTCCATTATGTTTTGGTTGTTTTTTTTTCTATTGAAAGCTCTCACTTGGTGCATGTGATTTCTTTCTTGTAAAGCGCTTTGAGCTGCAATTCCTGTATGAAAGATGCTACACAATTCAAGTTCATTATTATTATTATTATTATTATTATTATTATTATTATTATGTATATTTACCCTGCATCACTAATAAAATGCTTTCTAGCAAATTGCATCAAATGTGGAGTCAACAACAACAGTTTCAAAAATATCCATGTTTTCACCTACATTGTTACGCAATGATAATGTTACTTTGACAAAAAAAAATATTACTCATATTGAAGGACATGTTCAGTCCTGTGAGCTAATTAGTCATTTATATAGAAAAGAAACTCACTTCTTTTTCTGCTGGTCAGCTGAGTAACTGAGTAACTCCAGAGGACAAGTGTTAAAGACAAGACTGTGTCCTATACCACACAAAAACACTTTTTAACTTTGCCTAGAACATTTTTAACTGGCCCACAACCACACAACCACAACATTACATATGCAGATGCAGTGCTTATGTAAAGCCACGATGGTGCCAGCTGATTTGTTGTCAATGGTGATTTGAAGGTCCACACCCACTCTAAAGTCCTGTTGTAAAATTCTGTTTTTTTAATCCACGAGAAAAGAAAACAATAAGTAAAAAAGGATTAGTTGATGATCAGCAGGGATCAGCGCTTGGTGATATTGTTTTTGAACACCTCTGAGTACATGAAAATCATAAATTACTTTTTGTGTTTTCAATCTTCCCATGGGATGCCATGGGAGACGTCTCAACTCGTCCACCATACAGACTAGTGTGCACATGCACCGACGACACATAGGCATGCACACACACACACGAATCTGTGAGTCCAAAAGTGAAGCACAGCATTAATAAAGAATGACAATATCTGGTGTGTATCTTCTTGTACAGACAAGAGATCACTGGGCTTCGTTTCAGGACATAGGGATGGAGAGGAAGGAGAAACCGCTGGAGAAACAACAAACACAATTAAAGACTAAAGAGATTATTTGCTTTGTCATTGATCTGGAAAAAGTCTTCTAGGTGAGTGAGAAGAGGAAATTAACAAAGGGAAAGGGGGGAAAAAATAGTATATGAAGATTATAAACAATGAAAACATTAAAAAGTCTTAATAAATCTTTCAAAATTTCCTAAATCTGCATCATAAACATTGACCAATTGCTTTACTTTACATTAACTTTCAATGAAATCTGTTGGCAACTGTTATGAGAGATCCAGCTGACCCATAACAAACAAGTGTCTGCTTTTTACCATTAAGCATCATGGACCCTAAACCCTCCTCTCCTAAATCTAGAGCAGACGGTGACATGTGCATTTTTTGTTTAACTACAAAAACCACAATGAAGTTTGACATACAAGATGCATTTAATCAAATCTGCTGGTCTTTGGAATAGAAACATCCAGCAATTCATCCCAAAATGTAAAGGTGATCATGACTTTGCAAGAGCACTGTATAATCTTCTAACTAGCTATTTACATGTCAATTCTCATTTCAGTCCCAATGATTGATCCATTCATTCATCCATCCATCCATTCATCCATCCATCCATCCAGCCCTGCCTACACGGTGGACCAGTAGAGACAGGTCCCGACAGGCTCCTGGAGACAGGGTGATAATTGCCAGACCGTCATCCATATACACAAGCAACAGCTTGCCCGCTGCAAATTCGCTTGACTGTCCAAATATCGAATACGTTTGCGCAAACACACACAGAATATGCATGTTGTACACATCCACACAGTCTAAGCTGAATTTCCATACAGTCTGTAATTATACTGGATTCAAATCAATATAGAAAATTGGAGAATCTCCTACACTCTCTTTGACGTCATGGTAATTGCTGTTTGTCTCTATGAGACTATTGAGGAAATAAGGACAGATGTAATGACCTGTGGAGACTGTTTTTTTTTTAACAACAGCTATAATCTAAACTTGGTTCTCTGTACTTAAAGGTTTAACCCTGAAATAATTGATGAGTCATTCAAACCTAACAGTTTTGTCAAGCATTTTTGCCTCAGATAGCAATAAATCAGAAATCTTCCTGGAAAGTGTTGAAGGAATCATTTGAGCCAGTCATGATCTGAAAAGAATCATTTGACTTTCATACTGATTGCTATTGATCTCGATGGCGTGCACACAGCGTTACTCGTGGTGTTAAGGGACACACATCAGAGTAGAGCAAAGAATATTAATTTCCTGGAGTGATGGCATCCCACAGTCCGGCACATGTCCCGATTGATGTTGATACTGGACAATGTGCAGCGTTCAATATCAATCCTGTAGGCTGTTTTCTTTAAGCACTTCATCTGCTGAACTACTACAAAAAGCACTTGCATTTGCTGTACAAATTGATCTGACTCACACAGACTCATAAGTACGAACAACTTCATGTGTTTGCCTGTCTGTTGCCATTGATAAAACACATCTGTGCACAGAAATGTGTGTGAAAAATCTTGCTTATAGAGTGTTTTCCTCAATCCGTTGCTCCGCAGGAAGGCCGTCAGTGATGTGGCCACGGATGATGCATGAGGAAAGGAAGGGAAGGATGCATTGTGCAGGGCATGTTGGGACCTGTGTCCTAACGGAGAGAGGCTAATAGCTGGGAAGAACAGCTTCTGACAAGCCGCCTTGCAGTGCATGCTCGAGCCCGCAGCCACCGCATCACACCCCCTCCCGCCCTGACACATACTGTATGCACACACACATACACACACACACACACACACACACACACACACACACACACATGCATGCACACACACACACAAACATAAAGTTAAATCTGAGCGTACAGAAAGAGGACTTATTATTTGACAAGGCTGAGGTGTTAGATCTCATTTCCAGCCACAGTGTGTCCAAGCCAAGAATCATCTTCAAGAGGCAAGACAGCGGCAGAGTTTCAGAGCTATTATCACTAATGCACGGTGTCTTGACGAGACAGGAGGGGGACTGGAGGATTACCAGACGAGCTTAACATGGGCTTGAACGGACTTACTGTATGTGGAAACATAATGATTGTGTCTTCTTTTCCCATCGGTTCTCTTCTCGTCTCTTCTCTTCTTTTCTCGTCTCTTCTCTTCTCTTCTCTTCTCTTCTCTTCTCTTCTCTTCTCTTCTCTTCTCTTCTCTTCTCTTCTCTTCTCGTCTCTTCTCTTCTCTTCTCTTCTCCTCTTGTCTCTTCTCCTCTTGAATGGTGAAGCAGATGTGGACTGACTTGGTTACCAGTTGTGTACAGACACAAACCTAACGTCCCACCAATCATTCAATTGAAAACTTGAGAAAGGGGGATTTAATGACAAATTCGTGATGCAGTTGGCATTTCTTGTAATCTCCCAAAGCATCGCACGTAGTGGGAGACAGAGGGGTGGGGTACGGGGGGCGGCTAGGCAACTGATTATAGTCAATATGCCCCTATGGCATTTGGCATTCCCCACCGCCTGGGGCCACAAAAAATCAGCCAGAACCTCAGAGACTGTTAACTCCTGCATTCAAACTAGGTGAGTCAGTCTGGTCCACATAATCATCCTTTTTTTCAAGCATGTTCAAACCTGGGCCTTGAATTTTGCATAAATACCCACGCCCAGTTATGCATGCACGTTAAAAATACACAAATCCTCATCCCTTCTGTTATTTTTTTATACCTCTAACATGACTCAGCTATAAGAACTGAACACTCAAAAAGCGTCTGAACCCAAACACAGCCCGGCAAACCTTTATGCACACTTTGTTTTCTTGGTTTGCTTTTTCTTCTGAAACATGAATAAACTACTTCTTGCTTTCACTTTTATTTGGAATGAAATATTTTCTTGCCTGCATTTCAAGGAAGTGTTTAAAGGAAATCTCATCATGCCCTGTAGGCACTGCAGATATATGCAGTGTACTTTTTTAACCTTTCTAAGGCTTCCTGTAAGGTCAGCAATAGTAACATATTTTGTCCTACAGGATCACGCGTGCATCATTTCACACAAATGTTGTTCCATATCTACCTCATAATAACACTTATTGTAAATACATGATCTGATACTTCGCTTTATAATCAGGAGTGCAAGGCAAAACGAAGTATTACAGTAAACTCCATAAAAGCTAAGAGCAATCACCCGGTCTTGCTCTCATTTTAATCCCTCCTGTTTAATGGCAGCAGAGGCATCTGAATAATCATAGGTTTCCCCACAATCCTTTTACTGCTGCGCCATCATCTGTATCTTAAGTCGTGTGCCAGTCAAAAACTCCTTTGTCTCACTTCTCCAGGTAACAAAAAAAAAAAACCTGGTAGGTGGATTCAAAGCCACCAAACCTGATGAGAAGCTCATTTTGTTGCAAAGGGGTTAGACAGACTGCAGCAGGATGGTGTAGTCAATAAAGAGTCAGAAGATCTGTTGGCAGTTCCAAGTAAAAAAAAATGACGTCGGGGAGTGTAAGGCAGGTTACTTTGAAGGGCTGTGCAGTTTCAGTAGTATCATGTTTAACCAAAAAGGTTGAAAGGTTTCTGCACATTTCAGGAGTCATTTCATTGCAGGTAAAACAAACTAATAATTTTTGTTTTCTTTGGATTCTGTCAATGTAGTTTGGCCGTGAGAAAGACCTGAGTCAGAGAATGGAAGTGAGGGAAAGGAGATGATGGACATATTTTAGGAGAGGATAGGGTGAAACATTTTAGGCGCCAAGATGACAGCCATGAGTGCATGTTAAGAGCGGAGGAAGAAAGAGACAGAGGAAGAAAAGCAGTGGGTCAAAGACCATCGCTCTAATGTCCAGAGGGGGATCTTCTTACATCACTGAGGGCTGAGTAAAGGAGCCCACCACGCATGGTTACTTCCAGCAAACACAGCCACAGAGGAGCCCCTCAGTCGATCACATTCACAGGCCTGAATGCTCACAGATACACGAAGACGCAAACACAGTTTGTCTCTTAGTGCTCTTGTTTCAGGGAGGTCAACTGTGTGACAGTCAGAGGTGACACCTCTCTAGGAGGAAACCTCTCATCAGGTCATGACAAATTACACAGCTCCCATTTCACCTGTCTCTCACCACCATCACATTGCAAGGGAGTTGTGTGGTTTTGCCCTATATTGCTATATTGCTATATATATATATTTTTTTATTTTATTTTATTTTTTTTGTTTATTCTTGCACTACCCCATAAAATGGTAAAGTACTACTACAGTACTTTTTAGTTACACTATAATTAGTGTAATGCACTCTAGGAAGAATTATTTTCTGATGTTTATTATGTTTATTATATTAATACAGTTATACATGTAAATGTGCTATATTGTCACTGTTGCAAAGCTAAATAATGAATAATCATTACATTAAGCCCCTCTTAGTAAGACTCATGTTCTAAAAGTTCAAATTAAATGACAACTTATAAATTATCATTACACTGTATCATAGTTGCATTGATCTTATGTAGTGAGGCAGTATGATGCAATGACTCCTAGACATACATTACACTCGTTTTATATAAACCTGAGCTGGAAACCATTATTATCTTCTCAGATTAATACTGAACCACATGCTTCACAAGGCAAAATGGTCTCTAATGACCAAAATGTAATTTCTTTAAAAACTTCTGAGTCAAACAGTGTCTTCTTTCCCGACAACGTACCAAACATTCCCTGCTGCATTCATCACATTAGATTTGACTACAGGAGGTGAGTAGAGGTCAAGATGAATCACTGAATGATGCACTACTTTCTCTTGCAACATGCCTGCACATGTGCTGGCTTGAGTGTCTGTACTTGTGTGTGAAATTATGTCTTTGTGTGTGCATGTTTATTTGGGTGCAAGATACAGTAGTTGCTCAGTAAGACAGAGGGCCCGAAAAAGACACACAGATATACACACAGATTTACACACAAATTGCATGCCAAGCCAGGAAAGTGTGTGTACTCACGGTCCATGTGGCAGACTTGGCGGTGCTGGACTGCTGGAAGGACACCTGGAAGGCGTGCAGTCCGGGGTAGTCGGTGTTGGAGGGGATGGCCGGAGCAGGCGACAGGCCCTCGAAGGTGGAGTTGGGCTGGGAGTAGGGCGAGGGGGTGGGCACGGCCGACGAGGAGGCGTTCTCGGAGCTGTAGGGGCTGGCGGACGTTGCACGGCTCCCCAGGCTCTCCATGCTGCTGCTCAGCAAGTTGTATTGGGACTGGGGAGAAAAGAAAAGCCAAGAGAATGAGCGAGGCGAAGAGGGAGGGAGGAGAGAGACAGAGGGAGGGCACAGGTAAAGGTGCCGGAGACACAGGGGCTTAACGCTAGGTCGGATTACACTGGGATGGGAGAGTTGCGGGAAGTGTATGTGTGTGAGGCTGCATGTGTGTGGGACTGATTCATGTGTAACTGTCTGGGTGGGTGTCCCTAATGGACACTGAGGACTCTTGTGTGATTTGAACAACACATAAAAACTGAGGTTTGGTGATCAAATCATAACAAGTGCAGGGACACAAATATAATTTGTGTGTGTGTGTGTGTGTGTGTGTGTGTGTGTGTGTGTGTGTGTGTGTGTGTCAGTGAATGTAATTGAGTGGTGGTTGCAGTGAGGTCCCCACAGTAGCCTCCTTGGGGCTATATGAGGCAAGTTGTAAAACACTGGCGTAATCTGCCTAATTGCCTGCCATTCCCATCTTGTCCTCTCCACTGTGAGCAGAAGATTTGTTGCACTGTCAAAGTTAACACAATGTGAGGCCCATACATTGTGGTACACAAACTCAGGAGCTACTGTAGAAGGAAAACTCTGTGGCTGCTTCTTTTTTCGATCATCCATGTTCATTTGTTGATTCCTTCTCACACTACTTGAACAGAAACACAGAAAAACCAAGAAGCCCAAACAGCCAACTATGGCACTGAAAGTCCTCGTGTCCACCTTCTACTTATCGGCATCAAGCAGTTACTTGAACAACAGTGAGTCTATTATTATTCAACCAATTTAACAAGAACTCTTTCAGTTTCAGTAAGACAAACCAAGCAACACATAATGAAAAAAAACCCCACAAATAATCTCAATTATTCATTTAAAATTATTATATTCCCATGATGTGTGTCAAATAATTAACACAGATGGCATGTTCCACTTAAATAGCCACAGCATTGCATGCACGCACGCACGCACGCACACACACACACACACACACACACACACACACACACACACACACACACACACACACACACACACACACACACTATCCCATGAGCAGAATAAAAAACACTTTTTACCTTCTTTTTCACGTAGTACATCCTCTAATGCTTTGGTCTCATTTGTCAACTCTTCAGTCAGAAATGTCCAAACACAGCAAAGCAAAGAGAGTGTGAGACCATAGCCTAACCAGAGAGTTCAAGCAAGGTGTGCATCAGTGGACACACCACACACTCACTCACTCACTCTCTCTCTCTCCCTCTCTCTCTCTCTCACACACACACACAGACACATGTGCACCCAGGGACAGACAGGGAAAAAGGTGAGGACTGGTGTGAAGAGAGAGAAACTAAAGACTGAGAGGAGGGGAGAGAAGGAGAGAGGCAAAGAGAGGGATGGGAACCCAAAAAATGGTACGACGTTCTAATTACGGCATGCCCGGACATACACGGCAATGCCGGGGCACATGTACACACATGCTCCAAACACCTTGTGAAGGCCTGCACTAAGTAAACACTGTCTGGTCTGACAGAGAGTCAGAGAGACAGAGACAGAGAGACAGAGAAGGAAAACACATGAAAGAACAAGAGTTCAAGGGTCAGACCCCACCACCACCACCACCACCACCACCACCCAGTATTGTATATCAATATAGCATTAAATCAGTAGTCAGGCTGAACATTTTTAAAAACAGGGATTTGTCAACATTTTTGACACCTTGAAATACATCAGCTGGAGAGAAATGATCTGTATAAATGGTTTATTTTAACAGTATACTCGACTGAAGCTTTGTTTTTCTTTTTTACTCCATTTCTGCTCAGATTCCAACCAAGCTCACAAAGCAATTACTGTGAATATTACTCAGACTGTGTCTCTTTTGGTAGGACATTCTGATAATTAATATTTAATCCATATTAATATTTAATTTTGCACTTATTACAAACACAGACACAAAACCAAGACAAAGTTACACAAGGATATGCAAACTCCATGGCACGGTCTATCAGATGAAAGCAAAAGAACGGGTCAATGTCCCAGACTTAATACAAAGTTTGTAGGTTAAATGAGGATGAACGCATGCGTGGGTGTTTGGATCTATACGTTGACTCTTAACTTAGGTAAATGCAGCACAACACATCGTTTGGCAATCAATGAATCCTTTTTCAGGCAAAAAAAATATCTCACATTCATTGGTTTTCAAATGTGCTTTGCTGAACATTTCTGGGTTTTGGAGCATTGGTTTGGATAGAGAAGGAACTTGAAGATGTCACCTTGGGCTCAAGAAAATTCTGAGAATTTTTGTTTACTATTTACTGACATTTTGAAGACAAAACAATAGAATTAGAAAATAATAATGCCTGACGAATTTGATTAAAAAGTTGTTAGTAGCAACTGTAATCAAGTCTCTAAACTGTAATCAAGTGGAAAATGAAAACGTAACAGATTTTGCTGAGACATGATGAGTTCACCCTCATGAAAAGAATGAAAGTGAGTGTCTTATTTTCTCATAATAAAAGAGTGATTCTCTCCTGACTGTTTACTACCTTTGAAATCTGCCTCTAACAGGTATTGTCAAAGGGGCTTTATGGGCACAAGGTAAGCCCAGGTGTGTGTGAAAAAAAAAAAAACCACTTGACACACACATACACATGCACGCACACACACTGTCACACAGACCCATGCGCTCACAGGTGTGCTCGCTCTTAATTCCTAAACTCGATCCGCAACAAGTTGAAACAGAGCTAAAACCTCAGCCGCCACTGTGTGAGCAAGTGTGTGTGTTCACCGTGTGTAAGTGTTTAAGCCTCTCATCCCAACAGCATCTAATGTCCCCTATGGGCAGCAATCCTGGTAGCCGCCACTCAAAGCCAAGCTTTAAAGGCTCAAGACATTGAGAAATGTCAATAAGTCGGCCACAACAACGCTCACTTGTCAGAATGAGTGAAACATAATAGGCTGAGGATGTGGAGAGTATCATCCCGCTAATCACCTCTGTTTACAGCTTCTCATCAAACTATATAGTCACAGTTCACAGCACAGACTCACATGTTGTCATATGGCCCTGCTAAGAAAGAGGAAACAACATGACCGAGACAAAAAGTGAGGCAACATAAATGAATGACACTGGATAGTATGAAAAGTGGAGCATGTCTTAACGACGCCTGCTATGTTAAACAGAGGTGAGGATGAGAGGGGGTAAAATGTGGAGTGATGTGTAAGAAGAGTGCCCCCTGTTGGGAATATCTGGCAAAGTGCAGGAAATGTAGTTGATCACTACAACATCTTCACAGATGGTTCCTAAATACTGCATGATTAATGACTAAGCTAAGAGCTAAAACACAGCTTACCACTGTATCATGTGGTCGGACCAAACTGTTTCAGGTGCATATGTCACCATCTGTCTGCCAAATGAATCCAAGTTGTTAATGTAATGCTAATCAAACTTCATACCAGGATAATACATAACTCATTGTACAAGCAAACTCAAAAGTTCAAATTCCCAAACACAAATAGCCATGGCCATTTGTACATGCACGAAACATAGAAGAGAACACAGGCCTCATGTCCAAATGTCAAACAGCATAATGAGTGATGAGTTTATAGATTCACTCTTTCCCAATCTGAACCAAAGTCACACTAAGACTTCTACTCAAATCATCTCCAATACCAGAGCAGTGCAGCACCATTTTCAAACATTCTTTTAAAAGTTCTGAACATGCGGGAACATAAACAGTTTCTTGTCCACTTACCACTCCACAAAGCATCCTAACGCTCCTGAAGGATAAGTTTCTATGATGTCCCTGCTTCCCAGCTCTCAGAGGACTGACACTCTGCTGTGGTCAAGTGTGGGCGTAGGAGGTGAGCCCTGCGTGGCCAGCTGACCCCTCGCTGGAGCAGGACATGATGGAGGATACAGGAGACGTCCTGCCTCTCCTCTCCTCCACTTGTTTCCCTTGCCTGACTGGGCCTTGCATCTAACAACAAGTCCTCGCTCCGCCTCCTTATTTCTGTCATGACTATTCATTAACCGGCCAGGCAGGCCCAGGCTTGCCCACTTAAAGATTAGAGACCAATATTCCAGATCAGAAGGAAACATAGGTGTGTTCAGGAGTGACTTCTGATTTCATATTTGGAAGACGGACATGGCTATGATCAACAAAATGTATGTGATGAACCTGCAAGAACTTATCTGACCATCAGCAAACATTCATCTTTGTGGGCTCAAAAAAAATGTGTTTCAAACTTGAAATTCTTTAGAGGAAGTCACATGAAGTTTCCATCCAGCAACAAACACATACAGGTGCACGTGCACATGCACATGCACCTGTAAACATATGTGCCTGTCAGTTAATGTGCACAGACACACCCCAGCCTACATATGTCTCTGCAGTGAAGCAGCAAGGGGTCCAGGCTTGGGGTTTAATTATTCCTCCCCCAACACACACACACACACACACACACACACACACACACACACACACACACACACACACACACACACACACACACACACACACACACACACAGAGTCCCTACAGGCCACTCAGCAGGGAGATACAGAGAGGGAAAAGGCTGCACAGGAGAGGGAAACTACATAGGAGGGAATCTCCTCAGCACTGGAGGGAAAATGTGAAAGGAAGGACACAACAAAGAAAATGAGATGTGTGTGTGTGAGTGTGTGTGCTCACAAAGAAACCCATCTGATACGATGGAGGAAAACACCCTGCAGGTCACAGAAAAACGCTGCAGCTTCTCAAAGGAAAACGCAAACATTGACCACAAAGATACAAACTGAAATGCAGTGTCAACTTATGTCCTCACCATCATATTGTCATTCATGTCCCTCAGGTGGTAGATGTCCATGGAGCCCTCAGCAGTGCCGCGGTGGTTCCCCGGGGTGCTTGTCGAAGGCACCGGGCGCTCACCCGGCTGGCTGCCCGGGGGGAGCTCAAAGTAGGTGCTGTCTGGCTCCCTGTGAACACACAACACCACAGGTACAAGTTGATCGAAGAGGGATGAGTTTTCACCGGACTGCTTGTTATGTTACAGGGAAAATATTTATTACAGTTTATCATGTGCAGAAATCATCAAATCCACTCAGGAAGCAAGAGATGAACATAAGTGAATGCACACAATTGTTCTTTTTCATTATATCTGCACATTAGAAGTTCTAATAAATATTTTCATTTTTTTCAATATATTATCCAGTGTAAGAAAAGAGCTTTACTGTCCCTCACATGCTCTACAGATGGCTGGTAGCAAAATAAAACTCACTCTGGATTAGTAAATTAGGAATAACCCTATATCCTGATTTTGTAATAAAATAATATATTCAGCAATACAGAATCACGTGCTCCTTGTTCATTGCCTGATTGACATTTTTAATAAAACCATTACGTCATCTGGGAAATATGTTCATGGTTTGGGAAGTAAAACAACCCTCAGCAGGTGTTGCTGACACTCACAGGGAGCTCCACAGGTGCTCGAAGGTGCCTCCTTCTTCAGTAACAGCAGTAACAGTGGACTGGGACATCTTACAGGAGGGATAGTCTGGTGAGGGGCAGACAACTCTGCACACACACACACACACACACACACACACACACACACACACACACACACAATTAATTAGGACAGCGTGATGCGTGATTGTGCAAAACAGCTACACGTGGAAGCAAACTGTAGTTCATACTTGATCATTTTATCAGTACTCCAAAAGGACACGGAGCTGCTCAAAACACACACGCGCGCGCGCGCACACTCATCCAGGTGTGATCACACCAATGTAATCCCAGTGAGGTGACACAAGGTGTCAGGGGGCCTGGGCTTGCCCGGGCCTGCCTACCTCATCACCGTCGTACTCTTAAGGGAAGCGTCCTTCCTCTCTGCAAAGTCTGAGCATCACCTCCTCTGCACACTGCAACCTTAAAATGTGCTCAGACCGTTATGGAGCTACATCGAAGCAAAGGGTAAGTGGAGCTCCAGTGGATCGCTTTAACGCAGGTGTGTTATTAATCCTCCGGTTGTCTAAACCAAGAGGTCTACGCACTTGACATCCAATGACAGAAAACTCGGTGTCTTATTTTGAGAGTAGCTGATCAAGACTTCGTGAAAGTTTGGAAATGTACCTGCAAAGGGGAACATCCGGGCCTCTTTGCGATGCCTTGAGCCAAAATACATGGAGTTGCCATAAATCCGTGTTTGTCACAAACAGAAAATCAACTTGACTGCAGGCCCACCGCTTAGAGCTGATAAAGGCTGGTGTCTGGTCTCCAGTCTGATGTGGCAGTAATTACATCCAACGCAAAACCCTGCTCCTTTGCTCGTCGCCTACCAAAGTTTACTATATTCACAGTTGCGCACCACAGCAGCGTCACATCTCCTTAGTAACCCCTGTGAAGGACTGCACCAGGAAACGTGTGGCAAAGGTGCACGGCTTTAAAGATGCACGCAGCACGCAGCAACAAACCCTGCAAAGCATTCCTCTGGAAGTGATGGCTGCAGTTTAGGTGCAGGTATACGAGTTTTTATCTGAAGTGATTTTTCTGGAAAAGTGACGCTGTCTGTTTAAATGTTTTGTTTTGTGTGTCACTGTAACCACACACGTGACACTTTTCACTTTGCTCTGTACTCAATCGATTGAAGACACGCAGCTCAGTAAACATCTGAAGTGATGTCATAATTCCTGAACACAGTTTTTTTTTTTCTTTTCTTAGAATTGATTTTGTGGCTGTTAATCTACCATGTGTAGAGTTGATCAATGATCGAAATGATCCAATGGACGTGGCATAATTAACAAGCTGACACAGGATGTTCGAGGGGCCTGCAGCGCGCAGACAGGCATATGGTGTGTTTAGCAGCAGCTTTGTGGCTTTTCCCGCTGCTCCTGAGGTGTGTGCCGCCGCAGAGAGCAGCTCCAGATCCCCCTCAGATCCCTCAGCAGCTCGAGTGTTCGCGCAGGGGATCTGACACAGCGTCAGTGCAGCACGAGCACAAGAAAGTGGACCCTATCTGAACACAGACGACTTTCTCACTGAGTCTGCACCTCAGAGAAGGAACGCCTGCTTTTCCTCTGCGGACCAGAAAAACGGCAGAAAATACTATGTTTCACAAGCGTTACACTATGACTTCTGATCTGTAATATGTAGCCTACGTGCACATGTCAAAACTTGATTCTTGGTTTGCCTTTAGTTAATGCCTTTACTAAAGAAAAATCTGGCATGTAAAGTGTTTTTTCAATTCGAATTCAAATTGACAGTTATTGATCAGCTCTTGGTTAAGATGTTTGATTATATGCTATGCGTTGACACGAAACATTTAGTTCTATTCTGATATTCTATTCGAGGACGCCTTCACGCGCCTGTGTTATTCCCGTAAATCTCGGCCTCCGCTGCTGTCTTTGCCTAAACGTCACGCCATCCTCTCAAGTTTGACATTGTGCTTCTGTGATATTCACCTGTCTCTACTTTGTGTCTCCACTCCTGGGTTACGGCACCCATGACAACACACACACACACACACACACACACACACACACACACACACACACACACACACACACACACACACACACACACACACACACACACACACACACACACTGCCTTCCCAAGAGCCATTTTATGCAAGAAAATACACAGTCCCAAATGAGAAGAAATTAATTGTAAAATTGTTTTAGATTCGATCCTCCACATCCCAAGTGAAATATTTCAGATGAGGATTCAGAGGATGAGTCTGTCGTTGTCGATGTGTCGGTTTGTGCCGCTCCTTGTCACTATTTAAAGCACTGTACTGAAATAATACAAATGCATGTAAAAACCAACGTAGTATCATAAGCTGATATTGCCTAAGCAATTCAGTTAAAAAAAGAATGATTCTGAGCTTTGTGTTAAAAACAATCTACGGCTTTTTTATTTTATTTTTTATTTTTTTCAAATAAACATTTATAGTTTCAACACAAAAATCGAAATAGGGATACTAATATTACAATTGTGCATATGCCTTGTACAGACTACTTCTAAAGCCAACACTTTTATTTAGACAATAGATTTTTATTATTAGGCTTATTTTATGTAATGTCCGAAGAATACATAACGCCCTCAAATCACGATCAGCTGCAAAATCAAACCATCAGAACAACTAGAAAAATTTTAGACTTTAACTTTTATATGCGGAGTCTTGTCCAGCCATAGCCGATTCTCAAGAGAGCTGTTTCTCTCAACAAGCTCGTTTATTTGGAAAACTGTTTTCATGTCTATCACAAAACGTCACACTAATAGGCCTGCTAATGCATGATAAAACATAAGACATGGGTTAAAATGCTGAATCACTCTTCCAATTACAGCCCATTAAAATAAATCAACGTACCTGAAGGTTATTTTTATTCCAATCCAAACACCCAAGAATTATGTTGCGCCGAGCACCTGCCTGTTTATTATCGAACATGCCAAGAGAGTGACCCTCCATAAAAAAACAGCAACAACGAAAAAACAATAAAATCGACCGAGTTTACAGTATGATAACAGCGGCTGGAGAAGATTGACTTTTCGGAGAAACAAAATTAACTGGGAGGAAACAGGAGGAAAAGTGATTTGCATGCTGTTCAGGGAAGTGTGACTTAGCCGAGGGAGACCTAGGAGGAGGTGAGGAGTGTTTTGCGCTGGGTGAAGCAGGGAGGCGGTAGCGCGATTTGGGCGCACATAAGCGGGAAACCTTGCAGAGGCACAATGGTGGGGGATAGAAAAAATAATTCATCTGTTCCACACTTACACTACGCGGCAAGACAAGTTTGTACGAATAAAACATTATCCACTGACTTTAAAACGACTGAGGATGAAAAAAATATATAACGGGAATAGATTTTAGGCTGTGGAGAATAGCATAGAAAATATTCTAAATGTATTTGCCTACACATTGCAAAAATCCAACATGATTAGCTAGTAATAGAAAAATGTTGTGGTTATAAGCCTATATACACGCGTGCACACTCACTCACACAGGAAAAGAGAAAACACGGTAATGAACTACATTTCCCAGAAGGCAGAGCACAGAAGTTGGATGCTGATTGGACAGCACCGGTGTGTCATCTGCTCGTCCAAACAACTTAGCAACAGTTAGACCGACAAGCTGTACCCCGACGACAGTCATGCGAAGAAAAAACTTTTATAAACGTATTGTGGGACATCTGTCGTCTCTCATCTGATCTACGATAGCAACGCAACTGCCATTAGAGGTAAGTTTTCTCCTGGGGTGCGAAGATAGTGAAGGTTAGCTGTCTGCTAAGCTGCTAGCAGCGACATATGCTAACGTTAGTGTTGAATGAGTCTAAGGACAACTAACTGCTAACTTTAGCGTTAGCATGTAGTGGCAGCTTCTCTCTATCTGCTGGCTTAGATATTGAAAATATATTGACAGCAAGATGACGAATAATAGCACTGAAGTCTTATTCAGGCGAGGTTCATGTGTGGCTTTAGTTTGCTGTAACTTAGCTACATCTGTTGATAGCGAGCCAGCTAGCTCCACTAACTGAACTAGCGTTGCCTGTAGGTCTGGTATGTCTGCTTAGATTGTGTTTCTACACCGATTTATTTTTTACGCATGTACGTGCTTTCCACCTATAAGGACCCTCCTTGCATATGAGAAGAACTGTTTCTGTGTACATGTATACGTTTATTGTGTGAAGCCTGAATATTTATTTGAGTTATGGCGCCATCCCGTGTTAACATTTGGACTAACGTCACACTAGCTGATTCGTGCAGGCTGTCAGTCAGAAACTGTCAAGCATGTGAAGATTTGAAGAGACTTTTCAGTAAATGTCATGATAACTGTGAGTTTCTCCTGTGCTGGAACAGTTTGGACTGCAAGATGAATTTCTCTGAGGTCTTCAAGCAATCTAACCAACTTTGTAAAGTTTCCCCAGATGGGAAATATTTGGTAAGTGGTTGAGATGTTTTTTAGAACATTTGTCAGTGTAGTTTTGAAGTGTGTAGGGTGATACAGTAGAAGTAATACTTTTAACTCTGATTCAGTTCACAGGGTTGGATGTCTAGTTAGACTAGCATAAAAGTGTTAGAAGTCTTATCTGACGCGTCTCTTTGGCCGCACTCCTCAGGCTACCTGTGTGCAGTACAGGCTGGTGGTGCGAGACGTGAGCACCCTGCAGATCCTGCAGCTCTACACCTGCCTGGACCAGATATCCCACATGGACTGGTCCTCTGACTCTCTCTTTATCCTCTGTGCTATGTACAAGAGAGGACTGGTACAGGTAGGCTATGAGAAGAGAAAAATTGTGTGTGTGTGTGTGTGTGTGTGTGTGTGTGTGTGTGTGTGTGTGTGTGTGTGTGTGTGTGTGTGACATGACATGTAGTGTAAATGCTGGTGATGCTACTTGATAAGTCACAATTGCTACTCTTCATAATTAGAATAATTAGAAATAATGTAGTCAATTGCAAAAATAAGATTTGTACTTCTACTGTGTCTTTAAGTGTGTAAATTTCACTTAAATATTGTGCATTTGCTTCAAGCATGCCCCATGTTACATCATAGTTGTTTCGTACTTTAGAAATTGTAAAACTTTTTGTATTATTCTATGAAATGCTATTTCATTTTGGTGAACAATACTTGGTGTCATTGTAGATAAATAGTAAATAAAATCCAACAGGGTACTTCGGTGTGTGTTCTAGTAAAACAGACATATGGTGAAGTAGTATTTAACATTACACTGATTAAATATGTGGACCATACCATAAGTCCAGAAATCTGACAGCCAGTGGCTGCTGTTTCAAACACAAGAAAAAAGGATTCATGAACTTTTTTTTAACAGTAATTCTGAAGTTCTTTTATACATTTTTCTGTCCTGAATACAAGGACGTATGTCATTTGATGAGTTTAGAGCCATGCTGTCTATTTCTCCTGTAAATGTTTTTAACTAATTTACACCAGGTCCTTGTCAATAAGTGTTTTTAAAATTGCATCCTAATCAACAGACAGAGCTTGTTTGTTTAAAGAGCTGCAGTGGTAAAAACAAGTTATGTACACAAATGTAAGGTCAGTTTCATGCGCATCACAGGGCCAGTAGCTTACCTTTGAAGGGGTATCCAGCGCCAGTCTTTCATGGTTTCTGATACTCAAGTGTTTCTTACTGTTGGAAATCAAGGGAGGGATGTCATCAGTGATGGCTGATTACTGTCCTTCCGTCACTGTCCGTCTTTGTCTTCAGGTGTGGTCTCTCGAACAGCCGGACTGGCACTGTAAGATTGATGAGGGCTCAATAGGACTACTCTCCTCACGCTGGAGTCCAGACGGACGTCACATTCTCAACACCACCGAGTTCCATGTAAGTGTGAAGATGGTGCGTGCATGGGTGCATGCATTCATGCGCATGGAAGTGTGTTTATGAAAATGCTTGTCTGGTTTCAACTGTTGCTGGCCCACAAGGAAGGGGGACCTGAAAATAGCCAGACACCAGAGCCTTTCTTGACTGCCCATACACCCCCCCCTCCTCCCCACACCCTATGCATGTATTCAGCCTGATTTCATAGCTCCCCTCCTGTTAGCGTCCTGTCATACATGGATCTCAAGTGCCTCTGGAACATGGGTGCAATGTGTATGTACCCTTTCAATGTAGGTCTGGTATTCTCCTTGGCACCAAGCCCTGCTAATGATGTTCTGTTGCTCAAATAATAATCGGAAACTTAGTTCAACAGCAGTGAAGCGTTAAAGATACACACCCAAACCCAAAAAGATGTGATATAAAGAGATGATAAAATAGCTATTTGAAGATCAAAACAATCAGTCGAAAACAAAGTCATTAACAGTTTAAGAAACAGAGTAGTCAATAAACTATGTTTTTCAAAAATTGTGAATTGCCACAACCACGAGAGTGGTCCACTTTGAGTGGACAGTCATAAACAGGTACAAAAATATTAGGCTGATACGTGTAGTAGTATGCGAGATTAGCTGCGGACATACACACACGACCAAACGCGTGATCTCCTTCAGGCTTATGGCTGGCAGAGATGATTTCGTTTAAGGGAGTCATCCCTCAGCAACTGGTGTGTTTCAACTGGCCACTGTCAACCCAAAAAAATAGATTTGTGTAGGTGTATTTTGGCTTGGCATGCTGATTTTCCCCTGCTTCTCGCTTCTTTGTACTGCTGGGCTCGCTGAACAGCAGCTCTCTTACTAGTTCTTTGGAGGCAGACCATGAAGTAAAAAAAAAACTGACAGCCAATGTATTCGTCCAGTCTCCCATTTCTGGAATGTGACTAGTAGAAATTCTTTTATACCATAGTATTGACCCTGTAACATACCAAGTGTACACACAATCATTTTTACCACCTTAAAGACTTCATTGCATTACTTTAAATACTTGAAATCTGTGTTCTGTAAAAGGCACTGTGTAAGGTAAAAAAAACAGGTTTCTGGGAAAAAAAAGAGATGTTGAGTGTTGTTCAGAATGGTCTGCAGACTAATGAAGATGCATTTAGTATCATTTTATACCTTTTGACTCCTGGTTTGAGTTAACTCCATGGAAAGCACGTGTTACACGGGGTGGGAAGCTATAGCAGCCACCCCTTGGGCCATGTGGAATATGACGGGGGGCACAGCGGTGGGCCGTGTCTGTCATGCTGAAGCTGACTCCAGGAATCCTTTGACAGGTGTTGTGGCCCAGCTCACAACTGCGTCTGGTCTAAGGAACGGTGCAGGGAGTGCAAGTGTCTGTGGCATGTCTGCTTTGTGTCTGTCTGCATCTTTGAGAAAAAAAGGAATGGGATAGAAAAGAATGGAGGCTCCTTCCCTGTGGAGATATGGAATCTGCACAAAACAGTGTAGCATAGGTCTTAGGACAGCAAGTCATCTTATTTCTGAGCACATGAATAAGAAAGTTCAAATAACGAATATCAAATGTTTTTGTTGTTTTTTTTCTGGCATTTTTTTTCCCAGCTCAATTGTGAGCAGGTTGTTTTCCTTTGACTGACTTGTCATAGTCAAGTGGAGTTTTGTTTTGTTGTTGGAGTGTTTGGAGTTTTTGTTGGGCAAAGCAAGCGGTTTTCACAAAAAATGATTTAAAAGAAGATACTGAGGTAGCGAGCTGGAGTTCCTCAGGCAGATCATCACACAACCAAGTAACCCTAACAGCCAAAGCATGGTCACCTTTACTTTTTAAATGTGAGCAGGGAACAGTCAGCAGGTTGCTGCCTGAGGATCTCAGGCTGAGAGAGCAGTGTTCTGGGGCTAGGCCATGAGGGGCTTTAAAAGTAATGATAAGAATCTTAAAATCAGTTCTTAAACAAAGGGAAGCCAGTGTAAGGGCTTTAAAATTGGAGTAATATTTTCTCCTCTTTTTGTTAGGATACCTGCTGTCGCATTATGTACAATTTGGAGTCTGTTAATCGATTTGTGATTTATACCTGTTAAAAGGTCATTACAATGGTCCAACCGTGAACAAATACAATCAGGAATGATAGTTTGAGTGTCATTAAAGCTCATCACTAATTGCATTGTGACAGTATTCCTCAGATGGTAGTAACACAACTGAATAACCTTGTTTGGGTGTTTTTGTGTCTGTTACAAACGCACTCCCAGGTTCTGCCTGAGGATCTCAGGATCTCATACACTTTGGTTTGAAGTTAACTGAGAACTTAGACTGGACACTGGGATGTAGATTGTCAGGACCAATGGTAATATCTGTGTTTTATCAGAACTTAATTTAAGAAGATTTCCCTGAGTGATGACATCTGATTTATAAGGCGGGAGAGATTAGTGACATCATTAGGCTTTAACAGGAGACACAGCTTTGTGTCATCTGTGTTGCAATTGAATGAAATGTTGTGTCTCTGTATAATTTGCCCAAGTGGGAGCATGGTGAACCTTTAAGTTGCACTGGGAATGGCAGCTGACTTCTTTTTACGCAAGCTGCGCCAAATAAGTATTTCCATTCAAGAGCTCTGAGAAAACACTAATGAGCCCCCAGGAAACAGGTGATATTATTATTGCAGACATCATTGTTATGGCCCGATTTTTCTTATAAATTATTGATGGATATTTGTTATGGTTTAACAATGGTAGTCCACCTCACAACATCCTCTCACCTGTGGTGTTCTGCATTCAAGAACACTCACTGTCCTTATCACCTGGAGAAGGAGGTTAAGTACTGTTGACTGTTACTGAGCATCCTTTTGTAGATGAAGTTGCAAAACTAATGTAACAGAGGCAAAGTAGACACTGGCTACCACATTGCCAAGGGGCCCACTGAACTTACCTTCACCCCAGTCCAAGATTTCATTAAGGCTGTGCCAGACGGGTGTTCGTGTCAGGCTTGAATTTCAGCCCTACTCATAAACAGCCTACTATATTAACTTGTTTAGGGACAGCTGCCTGTGGTGTCGATCGTGCCTAAGTGTGTGTGTGTGTGTGTTTGCTGTCTATGTGTCAGTAAATCTGCTTAGGTGGCTGTGTGTGTGTCTAGCTGTCTCTTTGTAGCTGTTGCAGGGTGTTTTCTTTTTAACCTCGAATAGAATGTCCGCAGATATCCCTGATTTGCAGGTACACAATAATTTATTAGCTCACAACTGACATTGTAACAGTAGGAGAATGGCCAAGCATTTCACTCTCTAGTGCTAACATGGGTTTCAGTGGCAGGCCGAGGCAAACTACAGGTGAGTCCTCTTTTCCAGCCAGTGAGAAATATTCTTATGCTGTTCCTTAAAAGCTTCAATGTAGTACTTTTTAAGAGGCAGACATGTTAAAAATAACAAAGAAAACCCATCCATTTTCAAATATGGGGTGGTGCCATGCCACAGATTTAATAGAAAGGTACATTGCTGAAACCTAGCCTATGTATTGTGAGACTTCACGCAAGTCATCTCTTATTTGAATTCCAGTCGTTTATCTTAGGACCTCACAAAATGCCACTCACACATCCATGTTAATCCACCTTTACCAGCTGAGGGGTGATAAACTGAGGGTGGAAAAAACCCAGCCAAGGACATCACTGAGCTTGACTTCTGTAATGGTTTTTACATTGTTGGGATCAGATTAGCGATAGCATTCTTGGCCAGTCGTACTGGAGCCTTGCTAACGTGCAGCATTGTTGGCAACGACGGTACCGGACTAAACTGCAAACGTAGGCAGCTGCTGCACTGCAACATGGGACAATAGCTCACCCATACCTACGTGTAGGCAGGCTCCAGTTCCTTGGTAGAATCATAAGGCTGTAACTGGAGAAATAGGCTATATTGGTTTGAGATGGCTTCCTATGTGGAATGCCTACCGTCTAATCCTCTGCTGACAGATAGGCCTATAAGGCATCAAATACACTCGCCCATTCTCTCGCACTGGCTGAGGCTTGCATCACGAATAGCCGGTAGATAGGTTTGTATTCCAGGCTGCTGTCAGTAACTTTGGTCTCCAACTGATTGTAGGTATGATGTTGCCCACAGGCTGTCCCGTTCCCTAATTCTGTGGTTTTCTTGTTATGAATACTTGCTAATAGAGACTAAATGGATGTTAGGGTAGAAATTAGACAATTGTCTTGTCATAACATGTCAAGTGAAGGTTTGTATAGTCCCAAAGGGCTTCATAGTGGACATATTGTGAAACAATAATTTGCAGCCGATTCACTGCTTTTTAGAAAACCCTCACAAACACCCCATTTGCTAGAAACGTGATGGAACCTTAGGAATCATCTCTTAATGAGGGATCTTCGTACATATAGTGTTAAAAAACAATACTAAAATGAAAAGATGGATTTGTCTGTAATTACAGCCAGTTCTGATCACCAGTTGCAGTTATGCTAACCTCGGCAGAGACGTGAATTTTTCTGTCTCTGATGGATAAACAGCAGCTGCTGTAGTGGAGTTTTGCCTTTTCACACTACCCTCAGGTCCCTAGCCCCCATCCCTAAGATGCTGCTCACCTTTGGTGAGGCCACTTCATCTAAAGTGTAGCTTTACCAACTACAGATCTTATTGCATACCACCCCATGTGGAAAAGCATTTCCCACCTATTTTCCTCATGCTATCCTTCCTTCACCCAGTTTAAAGTTACACTGCCTTTCGGGTCTTGAACACCCCGCATCCCGTATGTGGTGGGTCAAGGCATCTAAGAAGTGTAAGTGTGTTTGTGTTTGAGCAGTGTTGACATTGGTTGCCATGGCACCATGTCTGAGGGGATGTCCAGGAAGCATATACTGAGGTGATATTACAGGGTCTACACAGCTGGATGTCCTGACCAAACAGGAGGGCTGACACTTCAGCTGAGTTAGGTGACAGACTTGGCCCAGTTCAAATGTCTGTCTGGACACTATGATGAAAGCTTTGTCAATGCAGTAGTTTTAGCTCTGCGCATTCTCGAATGCAAAATGCAGCATTAAGGGTAGACTTAAATTTTATTGCTAGAAAATATTTGTTGAATGATTTATCATTGTTATTGTTTGTATGTGTGTATATAGGGTTTCTACAAGAATATCTCGCTGTGATGATGCTAAGAAGCATAAAAATTCCAAAATATTTAGCACTTCTCTTTGGAAGAAGAATGACAGCAATAGTGACAGCAATAGAGTATGATAGTATAGTGTCATTGTGTGTGTGCATTTGTGCAGATATTGGTAAAGGGATAATGTAGTGGCTAAAACTGAAATTCACATTTTTTATTTAACCCGTAAATTGTGTTTCTGGCGACTTAACTTGTTTTTTCTCTAAGAAAAGGAATGCGTTGCACGGCCGTCTTGGCTAGTGTGCATATCGGACCCAGTTTAATTCAACATTTGCACATTTTAAACATTCATAGCATGATCATGAGTTGCATGCACGCACATTATATTGTCTTACTGTAAGATGTAAATGAGGGTATGAGAGCCATGCATTTAACACTCTTAATGTTGCCTTGTTGTGTTGACATGCACTTGCTGTCGCGATTGTTATAAATGACTACCGTCATAGGTTATGTTTAAAAGGGGATTGAACCAAACAAGACAAACATTTGTTGTGCAGCATCAGGAAACAGCCCTCAATTATTGAACTACAAAACTCTTAATGACACAGCAGCCTGTGAAACATTAATGCAGATGTATACTGTATGTATGATATCAATGTGTATCATTTATGTAATGTATTTGTGTACTGTCACTTTTGGTCTGTTATTGGTAACAGTGGATCTACAGGAACAGCTTTGTCTGTGAACACCTTAACACCCAATCAACTGAGCAGTAGTACAGACCACAGATTGTCCAACAGTGTCCCAAAGATGCGCGCCTAGTTTCTTGAAGGGCAAGATACCACGTGTCATACTGGTCCTTGGGTGAAAATATGCTGCACTGTTGGCTGACTGCCACCTGCTTTTGTTGGCATCAGTCTTGTTGAAGTGAGACTGGTGGGTATTTGAGTGACTGCTGTCAAAACTGAGCATTAACACCTGTGGTCTCTTTGTTATGCCGACTTGTGGCCAGATAGTTATTCTTTGGCGCTGTTTCTCATTTGTGGGAATGCTCACAACCTACTGGCGACACGACTTGCTGTTAATTTGTCACACTTGTAGCAGACATGTCTAACATTAAATCTTGACAACTAAATGGACCAGTCCTACTTTCCTGCTATGTGTCGAGATGTTTTTTTTGGATCTGTTAATTTAATAAGTCCTAATTTAAGCAGTGTAATCTCGTTGGATCCCTGTCATTGACTGCAACCCTTAAACATATGTTTGTTCCCTTTGGAAATACACTGACAGACAATACTCCACACACTCAGAGCTCTACAGGGCCAACCATTAGGATACCATGTCAGTGTCTCATATCCCTCACAGAGATTTATCATAGACTCCTTCAAAGCCATAAGGCACTCTGTCTACAGCCGTTAAAGGGCATGATGGACCATGCTAGTCTGGACTGTAGTCTGGATGGGCCCTGCTGACGGACAAGTCGTTGGGTGTAGAGCAGCACTTAGAAGCCTGATTAAGTTTGTGGCCTGGTTGAATGAGCTCTTGTTAGGTCACTGTTGACACACAGTCACCATACGCAGCACTTATTACATCACAGGCTCACTTAAGATCTTTGAAGAAGTTTGTCTCATATAGACTTAAGTCTAGTGGAAAGGTTGTCTGGTCCACATAGTCATGTCTCAAAGTGGCTTGTAAAACTACTGTTTGCTTCAAAACCCAATCCCTTATCCACAATGTTTGTTTTACATGTAGTGTTTGGATTAAAACTCAACTGAAGTATCCGAATGGCTTATATTATTGTCCAAATTTAGCTCATCAAAGATGTCACCATCATTGTATACACTGGCCGGTGAGTAACAAGAAGTTGCAGACAGAAATCTTTAAGATATGATTAAGGTCTTTTAGAAACAGTGTTGCCATTACAGAGTTTGTCCACTAGAGAGCACTGAAAAGTTCATTTTGAACTGTAAAACTTCCCACTCACATATAATGGTCACAATTCTTTAATAACCACATATAAATGACCTTTATCAAAACATTTCTCTATATGATATGTCTGTGGTAAAAAGAATGACATTGGCTGATATATCATACCCTACCTGGCAGTATTGTGTGCTTTTCATACTTTCACTTGGAGATAATCTCTTGCTTTTTTTCCCCTTTCCTCTTGTGCCTTGACAGCTGAGAGTCACTGTCTGGTCCCTGTGCACCAAAGCTGTGTCTTACATCAAGTATCCCAAAGCATGTCAGAAAGGTCAGTATGAGAATAAGATTATTTGATTTGATTTCATGTGGCTTATGAAAGTATATGTATCACCAGGAGTACCTGAGGACAGGGCCAGTGGTCTGAGAGCCTGGGCATACCCCATGAATCACATGCCGTTCTTTACCTTGTGACGTGACCCTGGGTATGTGGCCAAACTATGGTCGTCTTTGCTGACAGCTGCTCCCCTCTTCAGTAAATGGGGCATGCTCCTCATAACAGGCCTGTCAGCAGCTTGGGGAAAAATGATTGTCTATGACTCTTCTCATTTTCCGCATGCAATACTACGCCCTCCTGCAAACCATGTATCCTCACAGCAGTCATATAAATAATATGGCCATGATGGTTACATACCACCGACCTGATGGTGCCAACTTGTCACATAATTACGTTGGATGAAATATACAGGGAGCCATGAAGTAGTACATTTAGTTATCAAAATAGATAATAGAGTTGCTAACACATAAAGATTGTTTTAGTAAAATTGATTAAAGTAGTAGAGAAAATACTACTCCACCTATTTTGAACTGTACCTAACTGATGCATGTCTTTTAGGGCTAAATAATCAATTGAAATATTTTTGAAATTGCAATATCTAAATCACAAGAGCTGCAATTGTTTGATAAAGGTTAAATGTGCCAAAACATACCATCAGAAATAAAGCATTTTTGTGTCCCAGCCTACAATTTCTATTATCCCAAATGTAAGGGCAGGAATAAAAGCAGGACTCATATCGTAATATCTGTTAAAATAAACGTAATATTTCTTTTGCATATCTTTCAGTCCTAATGTCTTACTAGGTGGATTATTGTTTTTACATACTACATTTTTCAGTTCGACTATACTTGCACTGTCAACATTTTTATCATACTTGTGATTACATGCCATAACTGTCAGTTGTCTATAAAATTACAGCTCTCGCCCATCATCTTTCATCTTCAGGTATAGATTTCAGCAGAGATGGCTGCTATATGGCCTTGGCTGAGCGTCGGGACTGCAAAGACTACATTAGTGTATTTGTGTGTGTAGACTGGCATTTACTCAGGGTAAGTCGTTTTATGACCATTAATATACATTTAACATTGGTATGCAGTATGTGTTGTTTTTTTTCTGTAAACGTGTGAGATTAATTGAATTTACTAACTTAACTGTGTCACAGCACTTTGAGACTGAGACACAGGACCTGGCAGGGTTGGAGTGGTCTCCCAATGGTTGTGTGCTGGCAGTGTGGGATAGCAGTCTGGAGGTGAGTCATTTGCCCTATAGATTCAAGATTCAACAAGACAGTACGATAGATTAACTTCCCTGAGGGGCCGTCATCGAAGTAGACAACTGCATTGTCATTGGTTTGACTTTTGACCTGTTTACTATGTGCGACATCTTTTGACGTCATATACTACAAATAAGTACACAAGTAGTGTCCTTGCCTAAGCATATACATAAGAGAAGACTTAGTTAAGCCCAAGAGGGGAATTCACATGTTACACAGGTACCAGAAGCTGAACAGATAGGAAACACATATTCTCTGTCACGTATACTGTATAAAGGCAGTGATTTGATGGAAAAAGTACTAATACATCCTTGATTCCTAAGAAGTTGGGACGCTGTGTAAAACATAAATAAAACAAAAAGCTGTCATTTTCCAATGAACTGCATTGACTGACACCTCCCTGTTACCAATGAACCTGTTATAACTTTCCAGTGGTGAACTGTGAGCACTACAGCTGGGCCTTCACCTCAGCCCTCACTGCCAAGAAAAGAAATCATCGCGGAAAAAAAGAAACAGTACAATGAATTGAAAGCGTTCAACAACTGCAATCCTTTAATTAACGATGACAAGAATGTAAACAAATAGATCATAACATCAATAATATTCTCCGCAACAAGAAACATTCTCAACAGTACCTTCATAAAACTGGAGGCTACATTAAATAAACATAAGCCAAAATCTGGAAATATAAAATGAGGTAACCCAGAATGTGACACTGCTGACACCGACACCGAGGCTTCATCACCATGGACAGCGCTATAAATCACGGCGCACAGCAAGCCATACACACATTGACAAATAAATTCACGAGCATCGTCAAACTATACAATTTCAAATGCACAATATAGAAAAAGTTACACAAAGCTGGTAGCTGGAGTTTTTTTAAAAAGTTGAATTGAAGCGCAAATACCTCTCCATGCGCAATTACGCACGGCGCAATGAATACTTCAAAAGTCACAATTTTTATAGGTTCCACTACACCTCCTTAATTCTCAGAAAGGGACAGAAAGGGGGGAGCCATGGGGGGGGGGGGATAAAAACCCTCTAAAAAACAAAAGTCCAACCACACACTTCTGATAAGTTTGATAAGTTTACATATTGAATTAAAGGCAAAGGAATTAAAGGCGCAAATTGCGCTGGATTTTTTTACAGACAACCTCCGCAATAAATACAAATTACTGAATGTCCACTTGGCCCGAATTAATCACTTGAAATAATAATCAAGGTGGCTTGCAACATAGGCCTACCTTACATGAAAACGAAGTCCATTCGTCGGTCTTTCTTTGTGAAGTGGGTGATGGCAGCGTCATAAAGTTTGTCCTTTGACTTGAGCTCCAAAAGAAGTCCTTTTTCTATGGACATCAGTGCCAAAGCTCCCAGGCGATCCTGTCCAGTACTGTTTCTGGCGTGCGTCTTGATGCGCTTCAGAGCCAAGAAAGAACGCTCCACAGAGGAAAGGCCGCCTTGAAAAAGGCGATGCTAACAAGCTAGCCACAACTTCGTTCTCGTCTTCCGCCATTTAATTGTCTCTCACCGCTCTCACCACTCTGCCCGCCTTTCGGACTTCACGAAGGCCTATGATCTTTTGTTTTTGTCCCGCCCACTTAAAATCAAACTGTGATTGGTCAATTTTCCCATCACTCTCCAAACCAAAACACATAGCTTGGCCTTCCCCTGGATTCATGAAGTCCTAACCAATTAATGAACCAGCTAACCGGGCTTTGATAGAGACGGAAGATTCTGATTGGATAATATGTTTCAGGACAGTAACCCTTTCATTGCTGATGTGAACTTGACAGTAAACTTCACTTTAGAACATAGATTAGAGAAAATGTATTAATGTATTGTATTAAATTAAATTAGATAGATTATATATAATAATTTAATACTTATATTTTTTGCTCCAGATTTTTTTTAAGGCCTTCTCTGAAGGCCTAGAAGGCCCTGAAGGTTCCCCCCTGTAACTTTCCCAGTCTTCAGCTGTTCCTGTCCCAACTTGTTTGAAACATGCTGCTACATCAAATTCAGAATAAGCAGATATTTACCATAATAAATTAAGTTGATGCAAATACAAGCAAAATTCCAGCAAAATACATTCAGTTTTGCTGCAGGTGTTTTTCTTATCATCAGTGTCCACAGTGAATTTAATAATGAAGCACACTTACAAATTATTCATATTTACAAAGTTCTCATTTGAAAATATAAAATATACTTCGAGTTAGTACTAGCAACAGAAGAAAAACCCTTTGACACTGAGTGTAAGAGAACTGTAAAATAAGTGACACAGTTTGAAGGAGTCCCCTGTTACTATGAGGCATCCTTCTTGTCAAAATATTGCAATATTCCAGTTGACCAAGCAGGACAAATGGATAATTTAGTTTCTTCCTGTGTTTATCATCTCCACAGTACAAGGTGTTGCTGTATTCTCTGGACGGCCGGTTGCTGTCAACCTACAGTGCCTATGAGTGGTCCCTGGGTGTCAAGTCTGTGACCTGGAGCCCCAGCAGCCAGTTCCTGGCGATTGGAAGCTATGATGAAAAAGTACAAACTAACTCTTAAAAAATTATGGCTGATGACATTGAGAAATAAGACATGACTTTAAAGCTTGGCACAACACAATCAACACAAAGTGGAAGAAATCATTATAAAGCCATGTGTCTGAATTGCACTCCTGCAGCATTGTTGGACAGTTTTAAAGTCTCTTTATTACTCCCACGTCAGGTGCGGATCCTCAATCACATCACGTGGAAGAAAATCACACAGTTTGAGCACCCAGCAACCATCAACAACGCAAAAGCTGTGAGTATTTTCCAGCCTTCATTATGAGCTTTGTCAGCATTGCAGTTGAATAACGTCCTGTTTGTTGTGTTTCGAGGTTGTGTATAAAGAAGTGGAGAGAAGGCCAGCTGTTGGCAGTGATGACCTGTCTCTACACAACATCACAATTGGAACCACGCTCTTTAACACCCAGAGCAAATGTATGTCAGCTTTTGCCATTGTTTAACAAATAGTATTTGACTATAACTACTGAGGTCAAGTAACCAACTTTGTCTAATCACAAACTTATTTGTTGTGGTTGCCTACTCCAGATGAGATCTGCTCGCTGCCAGTTCAGATTCCTGTGGTCAAGCCAGATCCAGACCGAGCCAACCCCAAAATCGGTGTCTCTACTTTGGCATTCAGCCCAGACAGTCGCTATCTAGCCACAAAAAATGGTAGAGTTCACAGATTTTTTTCTGCCATAAAATCAACTTTAGCATGAACTTGTTTTTGCTGCAAAGCTACTGCTTCATGGCTCAATAAGCTGGGTGGCTTTGAATGTGTATCTGTTTCTCTGACTGTAGACAACATGGCCAGTGTTGTCTGGGTGTGGGACATGCAGAAGATGAGCCTGGAGGCCGTGCTTGAGCATACATCGGCCGTGCGTTGCTTTCAGTGGGATCCCCGACGCCCCCGGCTGGCACTTTGCACAGGCAACACCAAACTCTATCTCTGGTCCCCGGCAGGCTGCGTTTCTGTCCAAGTCCCCACTGAAGGTAACATGCTCCCTCAGTAGGAGCTGGAACCATCAAGAGGCTGGAATACACAGCTCTATTGTGGTGTTCTCAGATATAGATGAAGGTTAAATAGACCCATCAGGTTTTTTTTTTTTTCTCTCTACACTCCCAGGTGGTTTCCAGGTCCAGTCACTGAACTGGCACTGCAGTGGAGACTCTCTGATCCTGCTTGGAAAGGAGCAGCTTTGTTTGTGCTACATGGACACCGACCAGGAGGACAATTAAGACACACAAAAACACAGGACTTACTGGGTTACTGTGTGAAGGTATGGCTGAAAGACTGATGGGAGGAGCCTTCCTCAAAATCTCAACTTTCTCATGTTGGACTGTACCTGCTCAGCAAGTGTTTCAGGCCCTCAGTGCATGTTACAGGGATGTTGAAAACATTTGGAAAACCTGACATGATATTCCTCCTGAGAGACGTACTGAGGCACTAGTTTCAAACACTGTGAGAAGGTAGAAGTTTACAAAGTTTTATAGGTTTCACTTTACCTTTAGTTTTATGTGTTGTTTGTATTTTACCATGAAATTGTTTAACTATATTGAATAAACTTTGTCATAAATAATGCAGCGTGAGGCAAGTTTCTAACATTTGTGCATCTAAATCTTTCAGTTGATTAAAACAGTTTGTGTCCTCAGCTCAGTGTAACTTTGTGTTTTTCAGTGAAAAGTAGCTGACTTATATTTGTAATGTTGGAGCTATTGGAGGATCAGAGACACAGGCGATTTTGCCACAAATTTGGAAATGCAGTTACAATGGTATACTCAACAGATGGCTTTGAGTGATTTCACATGTCCACTAAGCACGCTGGAAAAGAGTCTTGGCAACAGAACATTTTGGTTTAGAGTATATTTGTGGCTTCACAACCTTCTCAGTGCCACAAAAGGTTTCCATCTCCTGACTGTATGACACAAAGCTTCAGTTCTTGTGGTGATGGATCTGCTCAGTGGAACAAAGACAGACAGGTCTTTCGATGTGTATTTTAAAGCACTGTACAGTGTGCAGTTCTTAATGACACATGAGTGGCATCATCTTTAAAATGGAAATACTGGATCATTAATGATTCAATAGTTGTCACCTGCTATGACCAAACTGAAATGGCAGTAAGAATCCAAACAACAAAAAGGCAGTGCTGAATATATTAGGCATCATCTGTCTGCATGATGTCCCATTTACAAACGTTTGAATTGTACAGCAACCTGAACTGTAAATCACTTTTTTTCAGTCCTTGACAGTACAAATATAATGTAAATGCACATCTTAACAATGACCAGAGCCAAGGCCCCTGACAGGAACACGTAGGCATTTATTATTCTCCATTGTGGCTACTGCGCTACACATATGTAGAACAAACAGTAAGCCTTCACATCATTTGTAATAGCAAGTTAACCTCTTTTAAAATCCCTAAATAAATACTTGAATGAATGAAATACTTATTCTCTATAAGCATCCATGGATTAACTGCAAAATAACAGCAGATAAATAAAACTGAATTAGTTTTTACAAGTCGATTTAGGTTATTGATTTAAAAAACATCTGTCATGCAAACTCAGCGTG
Organism: Chaetodon trifascialis; assembly: GCF_039877785.1. Taxonomy (NCBI): domain Eukaryota; kingdom Metazoa; phylum Chordata; class Actinopteri; order Chaetodontiformes; family Chaetodontidae; genus Chaetodon; species Chaetodon trifascialis. The sequence continues at coordinate 16,147,818 of NC_092063.1, forward strand.
CAGGGAACATGCGCAAGTTACACCCAGAAAAAGGCATTTTAGAACACAATTATTCATTGGCATTGCTGAGCATGAAAATGTTACCTTTGGTAGCACAATGATAAAAAAAATTACCTAAATCCAGTTCACAACATACACACATCTGGTTAATGAACTGATGCAAAGCTTTGTCTGCATGGATTTCATTCTGTAACCGAACCATTCCACCCAGTGCAAACCTGTGCCTAGAACGAATGCACACTGCAGGACCTTTCAGGCAACCTGCAAACATAAAAACACGGTTTACAAGTTCATGTTGCATGAAACATCTGTAACATACAAGAACATTTCAGACATAGTAGCTTATGCAGCTCTCCAAGTGGTACACTGGCTCCCTACTCTGAGCGAAGACATCACTGAGGTGAATGTAAGCGTTGAGAGGACATCAGGCAATAAGAGAGGAAGGTCACAGCATGTCATTTATCATTTCATGGATGCTGAAAAGTAGAATCCAGCTGTTATCTTCCACAATCACACATCTTGACATCTTGACCCAGACCTTTTCAGTATAGCAGCGCAGATCTTTCTTACAATAATCATGTGACATGACTTAATCCATCAGCTGCTCTTCCATACCAGGCAGCTACCCTGTGCCCCTTTGAGCTGAATAGTGAAATCCTTCATTTCAAACTATATTAATGTTGCAAACATGAAACATATTCCTTTCTGATGCTACGGTTTGACTGCTTTCCTCTGGGTGGCCTTTATTTAGCTGCAGAAAAAAAGCTCAAACAAAACACAGTAACCCCACAATAATGACCCTGATGTTTGTATTCCTCGACCAACATCTGTCAATCATTGGTCAAACATGGAGCATTAGACCTCAAGAGGCTCAATCTAGAATAAGTACAGAAGTGATGAAATCATGCTGTGTCCTTTCTCTCCAACTTATGTCACATGGGCATACACTCCTGAGGGCCCATGTGCAGTATGTATGGCAGATATTTGAGCAGCTCTCTGAAGGAAAGGGGGGACGGGGGGGACAAATGAGTAGACAGTCCATGCAGTGCTGCGCATCATGTATCTACAGTAGGCTGACCACTTGTCTGTAACACCAACTTCAGGAGGTGTGGACTTCTCACTTCTCTCTCACACACATAGATTGCGCATTACACTGTAGAAGAGCGACAGCTTCCCTCAGACAGCGCAGTGTTACCACAGACACATGGGTTGAACTCTTGTAACTTGGAGAAACTGGATCTTAGAAGCCAATCTTGCCACGGGTCATGGAGTAGCCCAGCTTGGCCTCATTGTTGATGAAAGACATGATGCCCAGATAGGTCTCGATGAGCAGGGGTCTCTCCAGGATCAGGACACCATTGGCCCGACCGGGGATGGGGTGCTCCTTATGGGCTTTCTTGACTGCCTGCACCAGCTGGGTCCTGAAGTTGTCCAACTTGGTAAATAAAAGAAAAAGAACATGAAACCATTTCCCATCAGTGATTGCTGTTTTTTTTACATCATGTACAATTCATATGTATATAAAACTTCCAATGTCTAGAATAAAACATTTCCTGGAGCTGCTATCAAGTGTGGAATAATGGATGTGACTGAGAGCTAAAATGTGCTTGCTCCATTTATTACATCTTACCATGCTAATGGCTCTGATTGAGAAAATGCAGTCATATCCCAGGTAACTGCCCCAGGTACCGTTCTGTCTTGCCAATAAGAAATAAACAAACAGCTCTGAAAATAACTTCATGCACAAAGTCATGACTACACAGTTATTTGAATAACCGGCTTTCTCTCAAGGGATGAATTTTGTTTTTAAGGCATCAATCAGTCTATTGTTTTCAGTTGAGCTGTGACTGCTAGAGCTGCTTTTGCTGCCTATTGTGCACGAATGAACTGCTGCCCCAGTGGTCACCATTGTTTGTCTTGAGAAATACGCAGACGGCCAACACAAAAAAAAGTACCTTACATTTCAAGCTTTAAATCCTCTGATGTTTTCAAAATATCATTCCACTTGGTGAATGACTGAAAATGCATTTTTAGCCTTATTGTTCAGGGGATTATACCTGGCAGAGAGAGGCCACCTTCTCATCAGCGTGGGCCATGGGGTGCTCTGTGAAGGTGGCGTAGGGCATGTCCGTGGACCAGGGGTTCCAGCGGTTTAAGAAGGAGGCCCGAGGACGTTTGTCCCACTGGACACGAATCCCGTAGCCTTCTCTCCTGTAAGTAAACAGTGTAAGAATCAGCCAGCTACACGGACCAGCAGTACACCAAACACTGCCACTAAGCTGAGCCACGTATGCTTAGAGAGAAAACGTCTCCCAATTCAAAAATAACAATAAAACCGCAAACAATACAGACCTAGAACTGTTTAAGGGAGCAGCTGCAAAGCAACAACAAAATCGCAGCTGCAGTATTTTAATGAGTACTCATGGCACATAAATGACAGGAGTGGAGTCCTGTTCTTATCACTGGTGTTAATATACTTTGAGTAAATACTAATTTGCTGTGGGCAAACTGAAACGTGGTGGCGTACTTGTTCAGGGACTTGGGTGGGAACTCAAACTCGCCCACTGAGATGGTGTCTACAGCGTTGAGAGAGATCCTGACGACCTGCTGACACAACAGGTTGATGAAGTCGTACTTGCACACCAGCAGCGACCTGCACACACAAACAAACGATGTCAACTAAACAGACATCATGATGTGCTTGATAAGATAATCTTTTATTGATCCGCCAGAGGGGAAATTCAGGCGTTACAGCAGCACAAGTGCAGATGAATAGATTACATGTGTATGGAATAAGAATAAAATACAAACTATACCTGAGAAATTAGACACAAATGCAAAGTGACAGGAGGACATATGAGGATACAAAATGGACTTTTTGACTTACCTATCAGTTATAAGCACAAGTCTCTCCCTCTCATTGTTCCAGTGGTCAACTCTGCAGACACACACAATTATGGCCACGTTTTCACAGTCATAAAGAACAATTTGCACCCTGGCCTGAAACATTTGTTGTTTAAGTGATGTGAATGAATTAAATTTGTATATAAAACTACAAGATGAGGAGGACAAAGTATCACCCATTTATTACCATGTGACAATGACTTAGCCCACACTGTGGCCTTAAGGAGCCTCCAGCTGATGTGTCTGCATGGATATGCCTGCATCGTGAACCCCGCTGTGCACACAGCATGTTAGGGTTACCTCATGTGTCAGGCTGTCATGCTGCAGGGATACTCACTCAGCCAGCAGCCAGACGCTGAGCACCTCTCCATCCTCTGAAGGGAGCGCCACGGTCCTGATGTCGCTCACCGCCTGCTCTATGGTACCTGGCTGAGATCAGCATCACATAACCGTCAACCACCAGCATCACCTCAGACAAACCTGCGCCCCCTCCCTCCCTCCCTCCCTGTGATGTGCTGGTGCAGCTGATAATGCGCTGCAATGCACTGCCACCTAAGCGTGCTAAGTAAGTGGTCGTGTGTATTTACCACAAGCACCTGTGAAGCGTATGGCTGTACTGAGGGTGGCTGTTCTGAAGAGGTACGGTCCTGATTCAAAACAAACCGGCCTCGATGCCGATTACCGCAAGGCGTTATTAAGGATCCACTTACCCTGAACACGAAATAGTCCTTCACTTTCGCTTGGATTGTGGGGTTGTGCACATGAAAAGGCGTCAGCGTTTGTAACGGGGGGCAGCAGGCCACCGAGGCTCCGTGTCCGAGGCTCCGTCCGGCCTCCGGCGGCGTGAAGGCAACCTCGACCCCCTCCTCAGTTTCTGCGGGGTGGAGAATCGCAGCGCCCGGACTCTCCGGCTCCACAGTGTCGTTCAGCTGAAGCATGGTGCAACAAATCGCGGAGCTTCCCGACAATGTGCGCCGAGGCTTAGATTAGAAAATGACCTATGGATGATGCAGACTCACCCATTGCGCACGAATAATGTTTTGATTGTGATGGCTATGAGGAAGTGGTCCCCTCTTGCTTCACTTCCCCCGTTGAATTTGCTTCCTCTTAAAGGGACACAGCTAATTACATAAGCAGGTGATTTCAGGATCAGCAGCGCTGTGGCGACCTGTCAGTATTGTTTTTCCATTCATTGGCTCCTGTCCACTTTCAGCTTTAAGACAGAGGGGATATCCAATAATAGATTGCATGTCATCTAAATCATCATAAGTCATTTGGCAGAGAAGATATTGAAGGGCGAGGAGGTCAAAGAAAATTCAAAGTCTATCAGCAAGTGTTGGTTGAAGTGACGGACTGAAAGTAAGATGTTAAGTCTGTTTTACTGCACCTTATATCTCTGACATCCTGGGAAACATCAAAAACATTCGTTCTCCCCCTCTCTCGAAATCAGCTTTTACAGGATTTGCCTCCGGTTTTCATCTGGAAAGAAAGCTGTTCTTCTGTCTGCTTGTTTTGGCTCTGTAGCGCCCACCAGAGGACAGACGCTGGAACACGTTATGTTCAAGGAGTGGTGGATAGAGGCCAGCTTGGCACCAGTGATGTCTTTTTCTGTGGTCCTGGCTGTCTGTTCTCCGGTCATCTGATATTGATGACATTTCTCAACATGTCAGCATCAGACGGAGGAGGTGGAGGCAGAGGCAGCTGCAGGTTCAGCAGCATTATGAAGTTTCCTTGAATGGACTCAGTATCCATCAGTCTGTGACAGTTGGAGTTACTTTGTAATTTTATTTTTTACGTGTTCTGCTTAAGCATTGTTTTCTAGTTAATTCTATTGCTGCAGTTAATGTAGATGTGGTAAGTCTTACTCTTTGATTCTGGACAGCGGCAACAAATCTCATCTCATGTTATAAATATTTAATTTTAGTATCTGTGCCAGAGGCATTTTGATTTGAAGTTTACCTTGCTTACATTTGTCCACTTACCTGTGGGAACTAAATAAGATTTGCCAACAAATAACAAAATGTGACAGATAGTCGAAGCACGAGCAGTTTTAGGGTTCCAGAGTGAATTTTTCCTTTAATTCTTTAAATTCAGCCCGGCCTTCTAGAAGCAGTGAGATGCTGTTAGGTGCATGACCAGATGCTTGGTGCTCAATGGAAATGTACACATGGCGTTCATTTTGGACTAAGATGGCACCAGAGCCACATGTCTGATGTCCTTGTTCATCAATCTGTCTCCCAGAGACCCCCAAGCTTATAACTTTGAGTCTACACTGTTTTAAGAATTGTGTTGGCTTCTGTGTACTAATAAATCTCTGATGTCTCCTTTCCAAAGATGGGCATTTCAGTTGTACTCTTTTGTCTATGCTGTCTCATTTTGTGGAGGATTATCAGTTAAACTGAGACTGTATGCTGTCCAGCTTAAACTGGATGTCCAGTGCACCAACGGGCACCACCTGTCTGCTCTCAAGATGTATGTCACCACTTGAAGACGAGTCCCTTTTGACAGAAGTGTGATATGAATGAGCATGGGACTCACTGATGACTGAATTAAATACATGTGTGACTGATGTGAGAGTTCAGATGGGAGACAAAAGAGACAGAGCAGATGGTGCATTTGTGGCTGGAGCACTCTCTCTCAGCACTCTTGTTTTGGGGTTGTTCACAGATTTTAGGGCTGCCAGCAACAAAGACAGCTTGAGTAGGGGTTTAGTTTCTTCCAGCGTCAGGAGGGGAGGTCTGCTGCCTCCTGTAGACATGGCCGCAGCTGTAGTAGAGTTCAGTAGTCGCCACCGCTCCCTGTGTTGCTTTCTGCCATCTTGTGCGATGCTGACGCCCGAACATTTCCAGTCCACGCCGTCCAGTGAAGCCATCTTTCCGTGGGGGCTCTGGGGTCTCAGCAACCAACTGAGCTATGTGCATGTTTTAATCTATTTGTTTGTCTGTTTATGTGTTTTAGATGTGTTTTTATAGTGTGGGGAGGGAAAACAGCTGTGGAGATCACAGTAAGTGCATGTTCAGTGTTACTTTGATTAATTGCCGTAGCTGCAGTTTAGAGGGTGATGGCGTGCTGTGTTCAGGTGCTGTGCCTTAAGTTAGGAGTTTAGCCCTGTGTGTAGTGGATTTTACAGTTCAATGGAAGCCATGTAGTGTCTTGGCAGGATGTGGTGTGTTATCCTTTGTTTGTAACCCTCCTCCCTTTTATGAGTTGTGTCTACAGTTGCTCACCATCTGTTAAAGTTTGCCCTTTGTAACTCGTGCACTGTATACTGAAGGCCCTGACTTAAGCGGCAGCATTTTCCTGCGAGATAAGATTCAAACCTGCATCAGTGATCTAACTGTCAACCCCATATTTCATCAAACCTGTCTCTATTTAAAGCCATGAGGATATTTTTAACAAGGATTTTTGCTTTGAGTGACTTGCACTAAATATTGTGAAGTAATTAAAATGTATTTAGAATTTGGTAACCTGATTAATAATTGATGGGAGCTTCAATTAGGTGTGACACAGTACGTGAAGTTTGACAGCATCCTTGTGTGCATGTGCAGTTCTGTTGCATTTGTATTCATTTGTTTCTCAGCACTTGTCTTTGGTTTTGGGAGAGACCGGTTCACGTCATTTAGGAAGACAGTGGCTGCGGTGAAGATCACAAACTTCCAAAGATGAGTGCTGTGGCCTGCCACAGGATGTTTTTGTAACACGGATTTATTGCTCTTGAAAAGCCAGACATTAATAACATCCTGGATATATTGAGGAAGCAAAGAGACAGAAATGTTCTTTATTACTAATCTAACTTGGGTTTCTGGTAGGTCTTCTCTTATCTGAGCCAGTTAACAACGTGAGGGAGGTCACTATCTGACTTTGCCATTAATGTTTGAACAGGTAGGGATGATCATTTTTGTTGACTGTTCTTTCTTTTCCCACATTTTTCATATCAATCTCTTCAGTGTCTGCAGTCTTAAGCTTCAGTGAGGATGACAGCTCTGTTGATCTCTGACTGTCTTTCTCAGGACCTCCCAGTGTCCTCAGCCATAAGGTGATTTTACACTGCGATTTTAACTTTTGATAATTGACATTAGTTAGTCGTTAAAATGTGTTAGCAACTCGAAGGATTAAACTGTGAGATTTCCAAGACATACTCACCACTGAGGGTAGATATTACAATACACCTTTTGCATTTTGGTGAATTTACCATTCACAGATTGGGAGTTACATTCCAACATACACGTGCCAATAAATCATTTATGTGGCTGTGATTTCAGTGTTGTGTTATCAAGCAGATCTCGTTTCCTATACAATTTTCTGTTAATGATTAATCATCTTAAAACACTGGCAGTGGGATTAACACTGCATGAACTGCATAGACTGACACTTTGAGAATGAGATGACGATGTGTTTTCCACTGTTTCTGCTGATCTGCTCTCTCTGCACGGCTCAGCTTCAAACAGAGTCTGACAATGAAATTATTTCACTTGGAAAGCAAACTGAGCCCCAGAGTAGAGAGACAACAAATGTCTCTGGCCACCAACAGACCTGCATGCAAGACATCCAGGCAGTGCTGAGAGAGATGACCGCCTCCTTGGCTGAACACAGGGTGCAGATACGGCACTTACAGAGAGAGAACGAAGGTATGTAAGGTAGTGAGGCAACAATGGGAACCACTGCTTTGTTACAGGAGGTAACATGTAATAGCAGTTCATACAGAACAGAAAGAAGAGCAACATTGTTTGCAATGACTGTACCTCATCATTGAATCTTTTTTATTAGCACAGGCAGCAAAGCTGAGAGAACTGGAGTCCCAAGAGACTAAGATGGACAAGCTGAAGCAACAGCTACAAGGTATATATGTGCTTAGTAATGACAAATAGCTAAATGTCAAAATGACACATTAGAGGGAAGCACACTGAAATGTACACCACGATGATGAAATACTTGTAACTGTCAAAGCCTGCTTTCATTGCACCGTGGTTCATTTCACATTGATTTCAGCACAAATGGCAGAGCTGATCACCATGAAAGTCAGGGCAAACACTACAGAAAGCCAGGTGGAAGCCCTAATGAGAGAGGGAGATGGTCAGACCCAAAATTAAACTACAGATTTAGTATTTGAACAGTTAAGTTTTAATATTAGCATAATTAAACAGCCTATGTAGAATGGTGAATAGCACAATGATTCACAGAATAATGGTGTGTTTTCAGAAGACGATAACTGTGCTGAATCCAGTAACATGCTCATCATTGTAACCATTACATTGTAACCAGGGGCAGACTGGGACAAAAAATCGGCCCTGCATTTTGGACCACATCAGCCCACCACATTCGATAACGCACACCTTTTCAGTCTTTTCGGTCTCTTGAATGTGTATACCAACTGTGCAACTCTTTAAAGCCACGTACCTTAAGCCATGCAATGATTTAACAGGAATCAGTGAGAGTGGACACATTAAATACTTCCAAAAAGTGTCATTTATTAACACTACAAAACAAGTACACTCCACCACTCCATCACAGTAATGGATCTTTAAGCAGAATTCATCATATTGGGTGTACCTATGTGTTTCAGGGAGGAAGAAAAGAGAAAGAATAGAGATGAGAAATGATGGATCAGATGCTAACTCTTCCAAGAGTAGTACTCAATAAATTGTGAACTAACCCAGTCCAAAAGTTTGAATGTAGCTGAACTCCTGAATGAACTTTGAACTCTGTGTATGTATGTTTGAGAGAGAAAGCAAGAGAGATTTAATTATTGGTCAGTCTTCAAGATAAAAATAGCACTGTAGAAACTGAAAACTTAAGAGGGATGATGACACATGAATGAGGGAGAGGGAAAGAGAAATAATAGACATGGTTGATTGATCTGATTATCACTGTTTTCCAGACAGTGCTGAATAAAAAAGGCCTGTGAACTTGAGCAAATCTTTAAAAAACAAGACATCATCCTGTATGTGTGTGTGACAGATAGAAAGAGAATGAGAGGATCATCTGTGTCTTTTCCATTACATTAACTGTGAACTTATCAAGGAAAAGGGATGCAAGTGAAGTCATCCCCTAGGAAGAGAGAGAGAGAGAGAGAGAGAGAGAGAGAGAGAGAGAGAGAGAGAGAGAGAGAGAGAGAGAGAGAGAACGATGATAATAGTAATAAAAATAACAACAACAACCCGGGCGGGATCCGACCGGGGACACACACTGATGATAATAATGATGGTAACAGCTGGGTGGAGCTTGAATTAAAGGCATGAATCAGTTTTTCAGCATCTGACCCGGGATCCGACCCGATACCTACGTGGGTCCGACCCGGATCTTTCCCGGATCGATCCCATCAATGTCCCGGGAAATTTCCGGGTCGGTCCCGGGTAAGTTCCGGGTCGGTCTCGGTAAAGTCCCGGGAAATTTCCGGGTCGGACCCGGGTTACTTACCCGGGACCAGACCCGGATCCGACCGGGACAAGCACACACTAATAATAATAATAATAATAATAATGAAGAGCCAGGTTCTTCTTGTCTCGCAGTTTCTCTGCATCTCCATTCGTTTTCTCTCCATTTCCGAAGATCTTAACAGATTACGAGGGGAAGTGTTTCATGATATGATTGCGCGAGATGAGTTCCGTCAAGTGTCAGTGAATTTAATAACCTATGGGCCGCAGACCAGCGTGTGTCGAGGGCTGGTTTTTGCCGAATGCATTATGCCGGCTAGACCAAAGCGAAAGGGGTTGGTGTTTAACGATGTGATCAGGCCGCTGATCGACTGTCTGGTATTATGGGTTGGTTAGACGAATATTTAAAATAAAAAAAAGTGGCCGACTATCGGCCCAAATAGCACGTCGGCCCACCGGGAAAATGCCCGCTGCCAGATGGTCAGTCCGTCTCTGATTGTAACATAAGCATGTCTCTCTCTCTCTCAGTCAAACAGGTGGCTTTCTCAGCCTCTCTGCTGGCTTCGGGCTCAGGAACTGTGGGTCCATTTAACACACATACTCCTCTGGTCTTCAGACACGTCGTCTCAAACATGCCTACAACCCAAAGATAATTAAATTCACACATTATTAAATAACGAATTAGACTTTTCTGCAATGTTGACTTGAACCTGGTTGACAGATGCTGTCAACAGTCCATTTACAGTCACTGACAAAAAGTTGTCCCACAAGGTTTTTCATTGCACCAGTGAGAGGAGTCTACCACCTTGAGTTCTACATAGGTGCACATGGACATGCTTCACATCCTTCAGGTGCTGTGTTGGTCAAGAACGGAGCCCATATTTTTATTGCATTTGAGCATCAGACGTCCCATTATGGGAGTGCTGCTAATGGCGCCACAGTGCTTCTAGAGGTCGGAGATGTTGTTTTTTTTTTTTTACCTCTGTCGGTAAACTCAAGGGTGTTTGACGATGGAAACCGACACAGCACCTTCAGCGGTAATCTGCTTTTCACCATGTGAGAGGAAATCAGTCCTTTTTCTTCAGCTATTTGACAGCAATGTAGAAGTGTATCAGTGCTTGTTGATAAAGGTGTGATTTCTTTTCTTTTATGTGAAAGCTGACTGACAACACTGAGTGGCAGCAATTACTAGAACAATAATCTTTATGATTAGAAAAGCTTTGTGAATTTTTCATCTGTTCCCTTTTTCTGCATTGGCATCGATATAGATGGAAAGAGAGGGGATACTTCTGACTGCCAGATTCATTTCAACATGAGATTAGTGAAGTGCAGCAATTCATAAGAAAGATGTGGAAACTTTTTTATTTGTAGGTGACTAAGTATCTTGACATGCATGTGCACTGTATCAGTACCTGCAAATTCTAGTCTCATTTGCATTATTCGTCTTGTACATGCAAGGTGTCTGACGAAATAATCATTTGTACATGTTAAATGCTTTACATTGTATTGTTATTGTATTCTCTTTGAATAAAAGCAAAAACATTGCAGCGTTGTCTGTGGACTTTTTTTCAGTTCATGGTTCAGTTCCAAGTACTCATGTAGTAGTGAATCCTAAGCAGGGACGGACTGACCATCTGGCAGCGGGCATTTTCCCGGTGGGCCGACGTGCTATTTGGGCCGATAGTCGGCCACTTTTTTTAATTTTAAATATTCGTCTGACCAACCCATAATACCAGACAGTCGACCAGCGGCCCGATCAAATCGTGACTTCCTCTCTCTCTCTCTCTCTCTCTCTCTCTCTCTCTCTGTCTCTATTATCATCATCATCATCATCATCATCATCATCATCATCATTATTATTATTATTATTATTATTATTATTATTATTATTATTATTATTATTATTATTATTATTATTATCATCAGTCGGATCCGGGTCTGGTCGGAAATTTCCCGGGACTTTCCAGGGACCGACCCGGAATTTACCCGGGACTGACCCGGAAATTTCCCGGGACTTTACCGGGACCGACCCGGAACTTACCCGTGACCGACCCGGAAATTTCCCGGGACTTTTCCGGGACCGACCCGGAATTTACCCGGGACCGACCCGGAAATTTCCCGGAAAATTGCCGGGACCGACACGGGTAAGTTCTAGACCGATCCAGGAAAGTTCCGGGTCGGATCCCGGGTCAGATGCTGAAAAACTGATTCATACCTTTGATTCAAGCTGACTGACCCAGCTGTTACCATCATTATTTTCATCAGTGTGTGTCCCGGGTCGGTTCCCTGCCGGGTTATTATTATTATTATTATTATTATTATTATTATTATTATTATTATTGGTGTGTGTGTGTGTGTGTGTGTGTGTGTGTGTGTGTGTGTGTGTGTGTGTGTGTGTGTGTCGGGTCAGATCCCGATCCCAGATCATGCCTTTAATTCAAACTGACTCGGCCCAGCTGTTATCATCATTATTATTATCATCAGTGTGTGTCCCGGGTCGGATCCAGCCCGGGTTGTTGATATTATTATCATTATAATAACACTAGTGTGACTGTGTCCCGGGTCAGATCCCGGGTCGGATCCGGGTTGTTGTTATTATTATTACTACTATTATCATCAGCAGTGTGTGTCTCTGTGCGGCCCGGTACCAAATGGCCCACGGACCGGTACCAGTGCTGTACAGTATGTTCTGCGTAGAATTTCAGTAATTTTAGTTTTAAAAACATTTGTCAGGGGTGATAATGAAGATACGGGTATGATGTATTGATATAAGGTGTCCTTAAACAGAGTGCCTCACCCTGAAGTGTGCAAAGTGCAGATACCTGTAGGGGGACCTTCTTCTGAAATCCTCCAGGATCTGTCTGCTGGGGACAGGGAACTGCAGCGCGGGGAAGTGCGCTCTGCACTTCTTCTGACAGGACGCTCTCATCATAACGTACCAGTAGACGCGGAGATCCCGGTTTCCTGCAGAGGACGGTTCTTCATGTGTGCTGCTGCTGCTACAGTGCAGCATGCAGTATCTCACGCTGTCCCCAAGAAGCCGGTGCAAGCGCAAACTCAATTCCAAATAATGGATCGATTACGTCCACCTCTCTGCTGCGTAATAGTCCAAAGCCGGTCCATACGCAGCCGTGAGGGGCATGAGCTCCTCCTTGGGGAAATTTCTGAAATTGTAGTTTTCATGTTGTGCGGCTGACATAAAAACAAAGGTCACAGCAACAGCGCGTAGCCTCGTGCGCAAAATTCAACCATGATAAGATAATATCTCTATATATTCTGATGCTGGTAACTTTACCGTGTCTGTGTGGTGGTCTGCTGAAGCGCTTAGGGGTCTGTGAGAATTCCGGGATTGGGCCTTTCAGATGTTACGGATGTTTCAGAGGTTTCTCAGTGGAGGCCAGGGACGGACTAACCATCTGGCACAGCGAGCATTTTTGGGCCGATAGTCGGCCACTTTTTATTTATTTTAAATATTCGTCTGACCAGCCCATAATACCAGACAGTCGATCAGCGGCCCTATCACATCGTTAAACATCAACCCCTTTCGCTTTGGTCTAGCCGGCATAATGCATTCGAGAAAAAAAAAAAAAAAAGTCAGCGCAAAAGCTTGTTCATAACCACCCTCGACACAACTTGGTGTGTGACCCATAGGTTATTAAAATCACTGACACTTGACGGGGCTCATCTCGCCCAATCATATCATGAAACACCTCTCTCTCTCTCTCTCTCTCTCTCTCTCTCTCTCTCTCTCTCTCTCTCTCTCTCTCTCTCTCTCTCTGTCTCTCTCTCTCTCTCTCTGTCTCTCTCTCTCTAACACACACACACACACACACACACACACACACACACACACACACACACACATAGGATGATGTCTTTTTTTTTAAAGATTTGCCCAAGTTCACAGGCCTTCTTTATTCAGCACTGTCTGGAAAACAGTGATAATCAGATCAATCAACCATGTCTATTATTTCTCTTTCCCTCTCCCTCATTCATGTGTCATCATCCCTCTTAAGTTTTCAGTTTCTACACTGCTATTTTTATCCTGAAGACTGACCAATAATTAGATCTCTCTTGCTTTCTATCTCAAACATACATACACAGAGTTCAAAGTTCATTCAGGAGTTCAGCTACATTCAAACTTTTGGACTGGGTTAGTTCACAATTTATTGAGTACTACTCTTGGAAGAGTTAGCATCTGATCCATCATTTCTCATCTCTATTCTTTCTCTTTTCTTCCTCCCTGAAACACATAGGTACACCCAATATGATGAATTCTGCTTAAAGATCCATTACTGTGATGGAGTGGTGGAGTGTACTTGTTTTGTAGTGTTAATAAATGACACTTTTTGGAAGTATTTAATGTGTCCACTCTCACTGATTCCTGTTAACTCATTGCATGGCTTAAGGTACGTGGCTTTAAAGAGTTGCACAGTTGGTATACACATTCAAGAGACCGAAAAGACTGAAAAGGTGTGCGTTATCGAATGTGGTGGGCTGATGTGGTCCAAAATGCAGGGCCGATTTTTTTTTTGTCCCAGTCTACCGCTGATCCTAAGTACTCATAAGTGGGAACGTCAACATGTTAAGCTTACTGTAGAACCCAGGGGGCTTTGCAGGCTCTTCTGTCTGCTAACCATGAGGGCGTTTGGTGCATGCATTTATGCTTTTTGAGCTGGCACTTGGTGCTCCTCCATATTGGTCCAGATGGTCTTCGTCAGCGTTTTACTAGTATGATGTTACTGGATTAATACTCTGCTGCATTAATGTGTATGTTGCATTTTACTGCTGTAGATGTTTAAGGTTAGTCTCATTTTAACTATCTTATATGATGTTGGCTAGTTTAATCTACAATAATGCATCATAACCTGAAAATTCATCATATGTTTTTAGTGCCGCTGTCCTGTGAGACCCACATCTTTAAAAAGTGAGCTTTTCACGAGCTCAGGAAAACAGCCCAAATGTATCAATTTAACTATGATATAAAAGAGAAAAGCAGCAAATCCTCACATTTCAGAAGCTGGAACTAGGAAATGTTCATACGTTTTACTTGATAAATGACCTACGGGTGAGATTACTTAATTGACGATTAAATTATTTCAGTTTAAGTGGCCCTAAATGTTGTCTTTCATTGATCATTCTCGTAGCTCACAAACACACACCAGACATCTCATTTAAAAAGCACACAGGTTTTATTGCATATCAATTTCATGTATAAATTCTTCATAGCATTGGAAAGATTACATTTGGTATACATTGCTATTCTACAGAATTAACATCAGAGTCATATCTTTTCAATGAAATTTCTCTAAAGTACATCTTCAATAATCACAAGCATCAAAAGAACTGCAATTTCAGAATTGTTCAACATTATTCTACAATCCTTTATTGTTTTTCATTATGTCTTGTCCCACAAGTCTTTTCTATGTCTTTCAGAGCCACCTGTAAGGCAGTCAAGAACTTGAAGTCAAACCTACTAACCTAACCACATGTACAATAAGTGCATCTACGGATTTATTTTTTTCTTTTCTTTTTTTTTTCTCGTTTTTTGATTTGATACACATTTCACAAATGGACATCATTATGACTGCTAAACACGTCATGCACAATATCTTTTTTTTTGTTTGTTTTCAATAAACATAACAGAGGCGATATACAACTCAGATTCAAACAAAACAAGCACCATCCATTTAAACCCATATTTTTCAATGATATTTTTTCTTCAGACAAATGCATCATTGTTTTTCATTCTTTAAAATACTATACAGTTAAAAAGAAACAATATGTATATTTTTACCTTCTCCTGTAACAGTGGGGGGAAAACAGCAACCATGTTCTATTATGCTGAAACATATTTCAGCGACCATCTGCCAGAATACTTTCTGAAGTTGGCAAAATGGAATACTTCAATGCCTTCAATTCCTTTGCTTTACACAGCGCGTACTTATTACAGTAGTCCATGACATGAATTACTACATAGTCAACCTAAAAACATAGCAACCCAAGTCTTTACATTTTATAACCACGAGTTGGAAAACAATGTGTTTACCATGAATGAAATCTCATTCAGTAGAATTATAAAAAAAAAGACTTCTGTCTTTAGAAAAATGAGATGATGCATCAGTCCCAGCATCACACTACCACCTGCTGTGGTGAAGAAAAATTACAGTGCTTCTGTTTCAGGTTTGTCTTATCTCTCCACGTTGAGCAGCAGCTGCTCGTCTACTGAAAGTGAAACTAGTCTGAAAATGTATCTGTGTTCTACGTTCTAGAGACCTAAGCCTGATCAATTTATGGCTTGGACCCATATGGTTTAAGTACTAGTTTGAAAATACAGCATCAGGCCTAGTTCTGAAAGTCCCAGTACGCAGGGAGGATCAAGGCCACAATGATCAACAATGCTCACCCCCCCGCCTCCTGCAGCTATCTACAGTTATCTACAGTAAATGACTCATGCCCTCCATGGCACAGCTACCTTGTCGACCACATGGAATGAGTTTTCAGTATGATCTCACAAGAAGAACGGGGAATAAAAAGTCAAACTCATGATCAAGCGTTTGTTTTCCCCATCCAGAATCAAGTAGACTTTTTTTTTTTTTTTTTTTTTACAGGTGTTGTGGACTGACCAGCAGAATTACGATGTCCATGTTAACACTCTCTGTGGTTTTGTTTACTTTCTCTGTCTCTCGCTCTCTCTGTTTTTTTGTTTCATGAGTCCTTGCTTTCCTTCTTGCATGACCAGCAAGTTTGTTCACTCCAATGCAGCAGATGTTCATGCAGATGTGACCGTGTGTTTTAGACTTTTGGACCATGTAATATAGGACAACTAATTTTAAAAAGAATATGCATTGGTTACACAACATGTATCAAATGTAAGACAGAGGGAAAAGGGTGCTTGATGTGCTAGAAACTAGTCAGATTCAATAATGTGATGACGTAATGCCCTTTTCTGACATTCATAGTGAAAGTTGTCCAAGTCTGCCCCCCCACGCCCGTAACACTGGAGCCAATTTGAACAAGACACATTCGGCATACTGGGTAAAATGGTTGAACTGAAATAAGGAAAACAACTAAACACTGCAGGACGTTACAATGCCAAATAGGACCTAAAACTAGCTACAGCTATCTCTCACTATAAATAAAAACAATTAATTTTATGGGTTCTTTCCATTTTGGCACACTAATGCTTCAAAACCAGAGATTCAGAATCTCCCTCAAGCTCTGATAGGCGTCCATTCCTTCAGCAACAAGAAAAGAGGGATAAAATGACTTTTCTTCATTTTCACACCTCCAGTCAGGACAAAACAACCAAAAATAAATACATACACACACGTCTGAAATCAAATTTATAAGAGCGTAATAAGAAAAAAACTATGACAGCAAAGGCAAGCCCCTTGGAAATGAAATGATTGTCAGAGAACAAAACATTTTCTATGGGTTATTTGGCACATACCACTCTTGCTATGAACATCTAGGTTATTTTGTACATCATATGACAATATCATACAATTTTGGTCCTTCTCTAAAATAATTATATTAACAATTTAGCACTGTGGTGCCTACAAAGAAACAATACTGTGGTATCTAAGAGGAAAGAAAGTAAATAAAATTAACAAATGACGATGAAATAAACAAGCAGAGAAAGACTTTCCTCGTTTTTTTTGAGTATGATTTTAAATTCATTTTCAGCGTGATCAAATTGGGTAACCAGTTATGATGGCTAGTGTCCCAGACAATTCATTAAAATCACCAGTTGCTGTGCACATTTGAACATAATTCTCTGTGTAATCATTCAAAAATCAACAGTCTACTGGAACTGTCATTTCCTCAAGTAACATTTAGTGTGGTGCTATTGTTGATTCTGCAGTTATAACTGAAACAAGATCAGTAAATGAGTCGCCCATGATTGATGGGGAAACCTGGACACAATAGTGCACGCGCCCACTATGTTCCGAGTGAAACAGCACCACCTTGTGGACACGCAGTGCTGATGCAGTGCTGATGCTGCAGTGCTTGTGGTAGGCGGTGTACACAGACTTTAGAGACATACTAGTCATTAAGTGTCTTTATGAGAGCCTCACGTGGGGTCTCTGTGGTGCTGGGGTGAGCCTTGTGGACTTGGGGAGGATCAGAGTAACGCAGAGTTTCAATGCTGTTGAGAAGCATTCATCATGTCCTTCACATCAACAGGAGCTTAGCAGTGCTTTCTCTTTGACAGAGTCTTGCGAGACGCCTCAACTAGGGACATTCTCTCCCTCCTCTCTCTCTCTCTCTTTCTCTCTCTCACACACACACACACACACACACACACACACACACACACACACACACACACACACACACACACACACACACACACACACACGAACAAACATAACCACACAAACGTATTCTTTCCATCTTGAATGTATGTGACACTGAATTCTTGTCCGGCCTCCACGTCTTCTCACTACTCATGTCCACTCAGTCTCTTGCCTCTACCTATCCTCTTCCTCCCTCTCTCTCTCTCTCTCATTCTCTCTCTCTCGTCTAGATGTGGTTGAGTGGGTGAAAGCTGCTCGTCTCAGACGGTCCACCTCCCATGCTCAGCCAAGCGTCCAGAGAGTTCTGGGAGGGCGCGTGCAAAGGGTTGTTCTCGGAGAGAGACAGCATCATTGCATAAGCCTGCGGGAGAAGACAGGGGACTGTTAACAAGTGGAAACTGGACAGTTCCTCATTCTTAGCACTATTTCTCTCTGTCCAATGACCTGTCAAGAAATTAAAGGATGAATTGGTTTATTAGGTCTTCTTTCTGCTGCTCTTGTGATCATTTCTACTGGTAATAATAAGATTGTCTGACTGCTTGTGTTTCTTATGCCACTGGGCTTCTGTTCCAGGTCGAATGTTGTAATAAACCGTAATTATCCTTTAATTTATTGACACTACACCTTGTAATTATGTTCCATCAGACTGCCTTAAGGCTGAAGATAAGAAAGATAAGAGCAGTTTACAGGCAATATGTTAGTAGGTTACGTGAGAGGAAAAGACGTGAGGGGGCAGTTTCAGCCATGAATAAGTAAAAGAACAACCTTTTCTTTTATCAAGCTCCTCAACCTGAGAAAGGATCCCTCTCATGCCTTTATCTGCCTTCCTCCTGTCTGATCAGAACATGTCTTTCCTGTCCCTGCCTCTTTTAGTGGACATCCAAAAGCCAGTCACATACCTGGGTTTTAGCCTGCCTGTACAATGTCTCTTTCAATGCCTCCGACTCTAGTGAAGTGTTAAATATGTCTTTAACGTCAAAGGGTTGCTCGCCACTGGCTGCTTTACGTAACCCCTCCAGGCTCTTGGGAAAGCTGGGCAGACCCTCCAGGTCCAAGAGAGAGCCCTCCTCCTCTATACACCTGCACACGAGGGATGGGTGGATGGATGGTAGAAATAGGGCAGTATTGATGGGTCGTTGGTGGACGGATGGATGGGTAAATGGGTGGCAAGATAGATGGAGCGTTAACGCGATGGAGCGGGGGAGGAAAATTACAGGAGGAAGTTTAGGTGAAGGGAAACATGAAGAGAAGAGAAAAGGAGATGTATGATTAATAAGAGGACAGGGAGAGGGAATAAATTAGGAGAAGGAAAAGGAGAGAAGAGAAGGAGCAGAAGCTGATCTCACATCAGCTGAACTGAAACTTTAGAGTGACGGGAATTGAGACCTTCTTTACTTCTGACTGTTCAGTTAACAAAATGAATACCTGCGAGTGTGCTCATAGCTCATAGCTAATGGAGCCGTCTCCGTCTCTTCCTCCTCCTCGTCCTCCTCATACACTCCTGTTGTGACAGGAGACGGGGACTCTGGCGCCTCGTCGTGAGACTTCTCTGTCAGGCTGCCTTCCTCCTCCTCCTCATCGTCGCCCTCCACTTCTTCTTCCTCCTCCTCCAGCCCCTGGAGGCCAAGCTTGGAGTTGGACAGACTGTGGCTGGGTGGGCGCTCGTCCTCTGCCTGGTCCACTCTGCAGAGGGATCAAAGTTTGAGGAGAGAGGAAGTGTCACTCATGCTAGCGGCTGTTTCTGAAACCGCTGCCTTGGTCCTCTCGTGTTCGTGACATTTCAGTACAAGAAACAGGCATTTAAGGCTAATGTAAAGTTAGATTTATCCAGTCTGTGGCACTGCGTGTGCTCAAGCACTGTTACAAAAGCAAACAAAAATTGGGAAAGACAAAAAAAAAAAACTGTCTGAAGTTTCCAGACTAAGTATGAGCAGCCAATCAGGGAGGGTCTGAGGAAAAGGTGTTTTAAATCTGAATCATGGGTCATGTAGTAGCCAGGGCTGAAAGATGCACAGAGGAGCAAAAAGGGAACGTATCTCTGGTTCTACTTCACTGGTTTTAAAAAAACATTTTCCAAATTGTCTATCATGAGGACCCCAACCTTATTTGCAAAAGTAAATCACTTTTTTTATTGTTTACCAGCAATGAATGAAAAATGAGAGGGACTCATTTTAGTTTGTTCTGTGAGTGGTGTGTCCAGTCTAAACATCTAAAGACATGAGTCATCACAAGCAGAGAGAGAAACATAAATAATCTGTTGAGAGCATGCACAGCCCAACTCCAGTGTCCACACAAACAACATGGGTGCTGACAGTCTGCCTGGAGCGCCTTTCAAACGGCTCGCATGTGATTAATTGGCCCACTCCTCAGACACAGAGCAGGAGATGCCCCGCTTCAGACTGGCTCCCCTCCACCCTGGAATGGCGGAACATACTCTGTGTGACTGAAGGAAGACGATGGCTGATCTGCAAACAGGCTATCAGCACACCACCATTATGACCTGCCATCTGTACATTTTCCAGCCAGCACCCCAACTCCCCCTCCATCACCCCCAGACCACGATGTCATGGCTCATGATATCATTTCCTCTGGGACGGCAAATTTACCCTTTCCATTTTTTGCCACACAGTGGACATTTATCAAATCAGACGGGATTACCTCTGGGAAGGGGTGCACAGGGACAGGATTGGGTCACACACAGTGGGTGGGTAAATGCGGGTAGGGGGACTTTGGGGGGGGCAAAGTTCTCCTCTTTCAATCTAGATTAAATATCACCATAATCAAATTGCAGAGCTAGTTGGCGGGGGAAAAGTCCATGCCTGTGCACGGAGAAAGAAGCGTAGCTCTGACATAGGGGGCCCTGGGTTTTGTCATTTAGTCTAAACACGTCAGTTGGGTGTTTGTGTTAGCGGGCTGGGGGTATGGATATAGCGGGTGGATGGGGGAAGAGCTCCATCATCAGTGGATCTCCTAGATAAATGCCTCAACCTGAGTCCCCCCCCCCCAGGGTCCAAACTGCCAGCCATTGTAGCCCAGTCCCAGACAAGGAACCAGCTCCAACTGAGGTTTCATCCAAACCATAGAGCTCAAGCCGAGGTCCGGGTCCTGGTTCCAGCCCTAATTACGACCTGGATTGTGGTCCCGAGGAGACAGATACCTCTTAGTCCTTCAACACTGCAGTGCTGGAAATATCTGTGTACATCTAAACCCTCTAACTTTTTTTTGTTTGAAACTTCCCACCCTCAGAGCAGCAGTGCTGCCTCAGCATCTACGACGTCCCCGGCTTGGAAAGTGGTCAAACAAAGTTTTCATGTGAACACAAGAGCTACCAGGGGCTTTTATTTTGACTGGCCACGATGCTGAAAATGGAGTTTTAAAGGGGGAGAAAAATGTTGCAAGAGCGGTTAAGAGCGATTACAGATAGTCATCCATGAATGTGTGTTTGCATTCGGCGTTTGACTTCAGTCACTCAGAGGGAGAATAAACAGTGGGCTGTCTGGTGGGAGGACAGAGAGCACAATACTTAGTCTGAATTACAGATATTAAAACGTCAGGCCAGCTTGTTGTGGATGAGACTCAGTATTGATCCCAGATGGCAGAGGGGCTAAATTGCCACTGGGTCTGCTGGCCATAATGCGTGTTGACAAGAGGGAGGGGGGATGATGGAAGAAGAGACAGACAGAAAGTGAGACTACCAGAAAGGAATTCACATTGAGAATGAGAGAGATGAAGAGTGTCTAGAGTCAAGGAAAGAAGCAAACCACTGACTGAAAGAGAAAAACATTTCATCCTCCTTCTCTTTCCCGACACCCTCTTCTTGCCTGAAACCTCTGAAGCTTCCCACCAACTGGGCTACTAACACTGAAAGCATTTCAGGACTTAAACTGCAGAGCTGACCTTTTCATCCACCATTTTCATTAGTGAGTGGAGAAAACACACACACAGGGCGATCACTCCTGCCAGAGTTAGCGGTAAGCAGAGCAATTTACCGACAACAGCGGCATACAGCAGATATAAACTGCAATTCTTCACAAAGACGGTTTCAATAAAAGTTTTCACGTGGCTGAAATGTATCAAACTGGGAAGATTTTGGTTGTTGAGATGAACTCACGCTGTGTCCCAAGTCCATACAACGAACAATTCTAAGCAGGTGTTAAAGTTTCACAACGGAAAAGTGAACACAAAGTAACTTTTAAAAGATTCAGAGCACATTAAATCTACCCGAATGCTTGTGTGCTGTTGAAATACACCTTTATCTCCCAATGCCATGAACAAAAGAAAATTCGAAGCAACCAACAGCAAACAAAAATTCAAATAACTGCAGAAAGATCTTAGAGAACAAACACACAAAATAGAGAAGTACATCATAGAAAAAACATTTTAGTTTTATATTTGTAAAACTTTGTTTATTAATGACCTGCAGTTGATCCAACTGCAACTACAGTTTGGAACTGGCTCAGCTCTGACATTGGTGATTATTGCCATGCACATTTAAACCACTAGAGGGCACTGTGCACCAAGTACAAGCACAGATGTGTGCAAGGCGAAGGGAGAAGAACTAAGAACTCTCGCACAACACACAAAAAGTGTGTTTCTGCTTTTGCATACCTGTCAGGACTACAAGTCCTCATAAGAGGACATATATAAGCGAGTCTTCAGTGAGGACATTTTACTAGTCCTTTCTGCTTTAGAGTTGGGATTACAGATGGATTTAGGACGAGGTTGGGGTACGAATCGGAGCTTGGCATGAAGAGCAGGTTAGACTCATGGATCAAATGTAATCACTAAAGGTCTTTGCAAAAATCTTAATTCAAATGTGGTCTGTGCAAGCGAGTTTCCTTGTTACCTCTTATCCGTGGAGCTGGAGGCCTGGTTCATCTCAGTGTTGGAAATGAAGTTGCGGATTTCTGAGAAGTATGAGTCCTCCTTCTCATCTAAAAGTGCATGATTGTCTGGCTCGGAGTTTGGGGAGGAGATGGTGGTTCCTAAGTTGGAAAGCATCCCAGACTGTTGGCTCACTGTTGGGGAAAGCGTGCAGACATACACATTCATACACATAAACACACATGGACACACCAGCCACACACAGACACACACAACCAAATACCCAAGCATGATTAGTTTGATGATCGTCATTATTCACATTTTAATATGAAGTCAAAACGATGAGATTATTCATGTTCATGGGATTTGTGCAGAAGATAAACATTGACAAAAGACAGAAGGCGAGCTTTGCAACCGACAGAAAAACTTTGGTATAATGTGTGTTCTTACATTTTCCTGCATGTTTTTACACAACCCTTCTCGGAAAAGTAAACAGGAGAACGCCACCGATTCACACAAGGGGTTTGAACTGAGGACGCTGCAGTTCATAGACAGAGTCTTTACTCCAAAGCAACGGGGACAGCCCATTATTTTGTCTGTAAAGAAGGATGTGACACTATCCTGGAAGAACTAAACTAATCTACGCTGGTTATTTTCTTCCTTCCCATGTAAAACACATGTTTGACTTTTAGAATATCAGAGTCCCGTTAGCTGTCTCAGCACTGGCCCGTCCCTCTCAGTAGTCGGAGCTGATCAGACACGCTCTTTACCGGCAGCATGCAGCTGATCATTCACAGTTCCACCACAGTCTTCTACTGCTGGCCAACGTGTAGTCAAACTCAAACCTTACTGTTGTTTTTTTTGCATTTATAGGTTTGGAAAATTATTTTCCCGTCATGGTGTTTTATTTCTGCTCTCTTTCTTACAGATTCTC
Source organism: Chaetodon trifascialis (assembly GCF_039877785.1). Classification (NCBI taxonomy): domain Eukaryota; kingdom Metazoa; phylum Chordata; class Actinopteri; order Chaetodontiformes; family Chaetodontidae; genus Chaetodon; species Chaetodon trifascialis. The sequence continues at coordinate 16,171,157 of NC_092063.1, forward strand.
TAACACCACTCTTGCATGAATCACAGCAGTATTTAAGGGGAAAGGATGGTGTAATTTACAAAATAGTGAAATAGCCATATTTGTATTTAAGTGCTGGAGCATTTGTCACATTTAGAAAAAAAGATAATAAACTCCAAATATATGGCTTTGTCAGCAGGAGCCAGGCAGTGTTTTCTTAGTCTTGTATTTGCAGTTTACATTGAATAATTTTAGCAGACGCTGCTGCTGCTTTAATCTGACTCACAATAAGGATATATCAGAAAAGAAAACATCTGGTCTCTCTGCCACAAGGAGCTCAACTGCCTCTTCTGAACACACACATCATCAAACAATGGCATCCTTTGGTATATGAGGAATGTAGTTTGCATGTTGGTGATGTGACAGCAGTTTACAGCTCCTCTGGGATTAAGCTGTATGAGGTGGAAACCACGTGTGCTGCATTCATTTCACAAGCTTGGATCACTCGGAGGTAAACACTCAAACAGGCAATCACTGAGCTGAAAACGTTTGCGTTCCATATTCAGCGGCACACGTCCATGTTAGACATAAAAAGGCTGTTTTTGGAAACACAGCAGGAAAAGTAAGTGTGAATTCTGTAATTAAGTGGTTTTCCTACTTTAAATAATTTGCAGCACCAAGTTAAACATTTATTGGGGTGAAGATTTGAAATTTTCCAAATGGGTAATGTGAGCCATTCATTATTCAGTCCATTAACATAATATAAAATACAGAGTCCCTGTTTAATGACTACACTTCAGTTCTCACAGATGTCGCAAACTGACCAGGAATGTTCTCATGCTCGTGCTTCTTGAGATGGCGGTCGAGGTTGGTTTGCTGACCAAAGCAGCGGTTGCACAGGTGACACTTGAAGGGTTTCTCCTTGTTATGGATGTTGCGAACGTGGCGTTGAAGATTGGATGAGATGCTGAATGAGCGGTCACAGTATTTACACCTGCCAAAGGAGAACAGAAGGATGTGAATGTGGGTTTAAAGAACAGCACAGCAGCATCGTGAGCAGGGACTGCCCTTCAGCCGGAGATAGAGGCAGGATTCATGGCGACTTTATTATTCCGCTGCTGAGGTGAGCAACAAACTCCTTAAGGCTCAACTTACTTGTTAAAAAAAATACTTGGATTTTTAAAGAAAGAGCAATTGGTTTCAGACAGTTTTACGAGGAGCACACTTTAGAGAATGTTTCAGTACAGTCCTGCAGTCTCCTAAAAAAACCCCTGAAGAATTTAAACTACACAGCAGTTGTGTTGCCATAGATATCCATTTTAAATCCAGTATTCATGACTGACTTTTATACGTTTTCATCCAATTTTCACCAGGGATGCACCGTTCTGACGCCACAATTCAGGCCATCTGTTCTGAGTTGAGGTATTTCCAGTTTCCAGCGCTCTCTTTTTCCCAAAATAAAACATTTATACCACAGGGTGTGGAACTCAGTTGGGATCATTGTTATGTAGTGTAGTGAAGTAAAATTAGGCCAGGAATAGCTCCGACTCTAAAAAGTCAGCAGCCTGCCATGACTTACTGAACATAACTGACATAATAAATGTACAGTTACATGAATGGCTCATGTCTGGCTGATACCTGATCCAATTTTAAGGCCAGCATTGGTCCCCACATGGCAGATTGCAGGTGCATCCCTAATTTTCTCACCTTGTTCACAAATAAAACATAGATAAATTTATGGATATTTAGAACAAAAAACCTGCAACAAGCCTAGGTCTCCTGTTGATTCAACCAAGCACAAACAGAAGAAACTCTCAAAAAAAGCAGTGACAAGCAAAGTCAAGCATAGAGAACAGCAGTAGGACAAGCAGACAAAGGGAAATGCATCAATGACAGCATCCGTGGGAGCAAAGAGCCTTTCACAAAGATTAAAGACCAAGCTGAGCTTGAATAGAATAAAATACCTGTAGGGTTGTTCCCCTGTGTGTGTCCGCAAGTGTCTGGTGAGGTTTGCCGAACGAGGGAAGATTTTCCCACAGTACCTGGAGGGGAGAGTGGACAGAAAGGCACAGAAAAAGAAGTAGAAGAAAATATGAGGATGGTTGAGTAAGGTGAAATTAAATATGTGTGTAAATGTCACTGCAAACATTTTAGGCAACACAATACAATTTCATATATGTGAGCACCTGATCAACACAGAAAATAACACACTGCACCACGAACACTTACCTGCAGGCGTAACGCTCCTTGCCCTTGCGGAGGATGGCGTCTGAGAGGGAAGGTGGTGGCGAGCGGAAGTTGAACAGTGGATGAGCCGAGTGTTGCAGTGAGTTGGGCGGCGCGTCCAGTTTTAGAGCGCCAAAGCTCTCCAGCTTCTCTGTCATGTTCTCCATGGCTGACATCTGGGAAGGAGGAGCGTGAGGTGATGGTAGAAAACAAACAAAAAAAACAGATAAAAGGTCAGTTTTTAGTTTTCAAAGTGGATCACATTCATTCAAACAGATTGTGTATTAAGGCTTTAATGAGAAACCTTGCAGTGATAAGCTCATTGCAGCAGTACTGTAATCATACCTCAAGATAAGGCACTGAATTTGGTTTCTGTGTGTGTGTGTGTGTGTGTGTGTGTGTGTGTGTGTGTGTGTGTGTGTGTGTGTGTGTGTTAAAAGAGAAAAGGAAGCATTGAAAACAAAGACACAATGTCAGAAAAAACCAGGGAGCGAGAGAAGGAGACAGAGAGCGGAAGCAGTGTATCAGAGGTTAGCCTTGTTGTTTGTGCTAAAGGCGAGTCACCTCCATGACCTGTAACACATTCAAAAATGATCAAGTACCATTCCTCCAGTGCGCCCTCCACACACCCTCACCTCCAGTTCAGCCAAGGCTTTGTTCCCTACCTCTTGCCTTCTCCTGCTGAAGCTACTGTTGCAGGCCGGCAAACTGGCTAAATGAGGCATTCAAGAGTCCCGATCGGAGCTGTACAATACAGTTTGAGATACCCCCAACTGATAGCCGCTTCCCCTCCCCTAGAAGCTTGTGAACAAAGGGGGCCGGTTATGTAGGAGTTTATTTGCCAAAAACAGCTTACATCCTTCCTTTTTTTAGTGAATACGGGATGGGAGAGACACAGGGACAGACACTCTGTCTCAATGTGTTTATTCGCAGTCTGAGAACCGGTGGAGGGGGAGAGGGTGATTCCGTCATGAGCCTGAATTAGAGGTGGCATTGTGTTTGGATCAGTGGGAGTATCACAGCTGAGAAACTCTGATATGAGAAGTTCTTACATGGGAGCCTGTGAAAACTTTTCATCCTGGGATATTGATCAATTACGATCTGATGTCTTCATAAAGGCAGCAAAGAGGAGATTGTTTAGGCCATATCGTTATCATCCAATGATGAATAATACAATAACTCATTTGTTAAGAAATAACTACACACATATGATTAATGTCATACATGTAAAAGCATGTCCATGTGTAAATTTATCTTTCTGCTTATGCACCAAATGATTGTATTGCAAAGTCACTGTTGATAGAGGACACAGATTTCCAGGTCAGATTAAACTGTTTCCCCAACGAGAGCCCCCCATTCTCCTGGAAACAAACACAGGATGTCCTTGATGGACACGGTGCTATTATCTAGCCAGCCAGCCAGCCACAGAAAAAAAAAACTTGGAGGGGGCTGAGTTATTAGCTTGCCTGTGGGCTCCCAGTACATGAAACAATGCCACAACTAAGATTAGCGTGGCCAAGAGAGACAGTTTGTTACAATTCAAACAGTTATTATTCTCTCTTTTATTAATACTATCATTCCTTGTAATCAAGATTTGTAGAGGCAGGGAGGGTCTGGGGACAGCCAAACAATGTGACTGATTATCAAAGGGGCTGCGATAACAGACTGTGTCTTCTGAAAAAGGTAAAAGTGACGAGGTACACAGGCGCCATTCAGTAAACAAAGGAAGAAATCATACAGAACCCTTGAGAAAATAACATCAACACTGTGGAATGATGATGCATAGGGCCCTATCAATTCAGGCTGAAGCAGCGTGGGAGGCAGGAGTGAGGTATTTTCACATAATACATGGTTTGAAAATAATAGTCAATAGCATCTGGGAATAATAAGCCTGTATGCAATACCTGGAGGTCAATTCCCCTGTTTGGTATTCCCTTGCTGTAGTTTTTGTTCAAAGTACATGTACCATTTATTGCTTCTAAGTGCCTTCCTAAGTTTGAAATGTGTATGTGTGTGTGCTGTAAGCCCACCTGTGGATGGAAGAGTGGCGGTGAGGGCCTGAGGAACTTTTCCTTCAGAGCTCCTACAGGGTCGAGTAGCTTCCTCTTCTCCACCCTGCTGGACCAACAACAAGGCAGAGGGTTACGTACCAAGGTCAGAGTTCATCTACAACACCCAACCGTACAAGAAGCTCTACCTTCAATGTGTGAACATAAAAGCGTTGATGTTGCTCATGTGGAAATAGCAGTTTCTGGTCTAATCGGGGCTGAAATACCTGTATATGGGGTCCATGAAGAATGCTGAGGGCTTGGCGTAGTGCAGGGGTGGGGGCTGGTGTGGTTGTGCCTGAGGCTGCTGGTGCTGGACAATGGAGGATTGGTGCAATAACTGGGAATGGGGGTGTGGAAACCCAGCTGGGGTTTCATCCTTGATGGAGACCCCCTTTCCAACTCCAAAGATGTGGTTCTTTCTATTTTGTGGCTCAGCTGCCACACCGTTATGACCACCTCGGCTCCGGCTGCCAATGCTGAGGTCCAATGGCTGTTCTTCACTGCTAGATATTGCTAAAGGTCCACTACTACTCCCAGTACTACTGTTGGGGTTTGAGGGGTTTGTTGGGGTGGAAGGAGGTAACTTGGTCTCCTTGGACTTTGTGGTGAGATCAAATGGTGACTCTGCTGTGGGGGCAGGAGCTCCTGGAGCACCAGAAACCAGCTTGTGCAGCTGTTCGCGTGGTGACTTAGGCTCTGCCTTAAAGAACATGCTAGGATTGAGGGTGCCTCGATCAGCACTGAAGGGATAAAGGGAGTTGTGGAAGTTGGGCAGGAACTGGAAAGGAAACATGGAATGGTAGGGCAATTGACCCATCTTCTTCTCCTGATGAAGACCAATCAAACCTGGACCAAAATATTTCTCAGCAATAGAAGCGATCGCTTTGATGGAATCTGTGGTGGCTGCGTTGGCATTTGTAGTGGTGGGTGGGAGGGCTTGCTCATCCGGCGGAGGGAAGAAAGAGGGGTGGGATGATGCAGAAGAGAGAAAAGGACGTTCGATAGGGAGGTTCCCCGAACTAGACATGGCTGATACCAACGCACTGTTCGTGTCTTCTAACTGGTTGCCTTCTTGACTTGATATGGCCCCAGATGGCTTCCTTCTTTTACCACTTCGCTCACGTTCACTGTCTCCATCGCTCTCCAGGTCAGAGCCATCACCTGAAGCAGTACCAGTGGTGGTGTCCAAATCTGTCCCGCTTGTGGTATTAACGTCTTCAAGGTCACTACCGTCAGACATATCTACCATCTTGGATTTTGGCTTGGCTTCTCCACTAGAAGACAAATCCAGTTTGTTCTCTTTTTCTTTGTCTTCCAGCAGACTGAAACCATTACCTCCATTGCTGTTTGTGGAGCTGACCAGGGACAGCGGAGGGGCATCTAGAGGACTACGAGGCAGCTTCACCTCTTGACTGCTGCCGCCCAGCGGGCTCTTTATCAACGGACTTGCCGGCAATAAAGGTGGTCGTGGATACAGTGATGGTGGGAAGATACCTGGGAAACCATGTGGGAGGGATGGGAAGCCATGGGGTCCTGGGGAAAAGGGTAAGCCAGTCTGAGGGTGAGGTCGGGAGGGAAAGTAGTCAGTGAAACCTAAACCAGACTGGTTCAAACCTGCAAGGTGGGGATGGTGGGACTTGGCCTTGGCCATGATGGGGCTGGAGCTCATGGGGATGCCAGGGTTGAACATCCCTGCTGGAGAGCCATAATGGTTTTTTCCCTCACAGAAGCGGCGATGCTTGTTGAGGGAGGAGGTAGTGCTGAACAACTGCCCGCAGTCCTTACACTTGATCTGGGTGCGGCAGTCAGCATGCATACGCTTGTGGCGGCAGAGGTTGGAGAATTGGGTGTAGGATTTGTGGCACACCTCACCTGGGGGAGCAAAAAGATGCAGCCCATCAGGGCCTGGTTAAACCCATTTTAACACTGTCTCTAACTTTGTATACCAAATCAACAGCAACCATACATCTGAATGGAAACTGCTGATTAAAGCAGCAGAAAAGGAAGGGACTGTTTTCTATGAATGAAACCAACCACTAATCCTGCAAACAAATCAACCCTGATTTATTGTATCTACACTCTATGTGTAGTAATATTAATAATAACAATAATAGTAACACTTTATTTGTATTTGTATGCCACTTTTCATACAATAATTGCAGCTCAAAGTGCTTTACAACAAAGATATAACATATACCAAGTACTTCACATAAAAAGGACAAATACAGCGATAGAAAATTAATGCAAAATAAGATTGAGAATAAAATCCATTCACAATAATGATAATAATAATAATGGTTAAAAATAAGATACAAATAAAGATGAAAATAGAAGCATCAAAGATCTCCACAGACTTCTTATTCCTTTCCTAGAGGGCAGTTTGCAATTAGAGACTTAATAGGAGAGAACTAAGAAAGTATTTCACCTTGTGTACACGCTCTACCAATCGGTGCCGCTGCCTATGAAGCATTTTACTGCCAAAAAATTACTGAATTTATGCAAGAAAGATCATAAGATACATATGTATTTAGCTGTCTTAAAGAGAGTTAAAAATAGGTCTCTGATTACCATCACGTAATGACACAATTATGATATGAAATTGTGTGAACATCTCATGTTATTATAAAGTAGTTCAAATGAATCTAAACTATTTGTCATGGAAATATAGTAACAGAAATAGAAAAAAAGAGTGTAAGTGAACAGTTAAAATGTATTATTTACAGTATATAATCAAATTAACAGCATTACACTGATCCCTGGATCAGTGTGTTTAGTTCATAGAACGCAAACAGGATCAAAAAGTTGGTGAAGACTGCAGGGTGATGGAGAGGTAGATGAGGAAGAAAGAAAAAGGTCTAAAATATATTTCAAGTTTCAAGTTTCAAGGCACAAGTTACGAATAAGGCGGTCATTAACTTCCAAAGCTCTCACTTACAGATAAAGGGTTTGACACTGCTGTGGATGTGCTTGTGCTGCTTGAGGCCTGATGAGGTGGCAAAGGTCTTGCCACACTCAGGACACGTGTGAGCGCGTGCCCCCACGTGCTGGGAGCGGATGTGGCGCTGGAGGTTGCTGGGATCTGTGAACACCTGAAATTTGAAATAAACATAAAAAAAACAATGTAAACGCCATAATTAAATATGCAAAAAAATAAAATAAAAATGTTCCTGTTTGTATTATATTTTGCCATTCTGAGCATTGTTAGTGAAAATATACAGTGTTTTCATTGCTTTAATAATAAACTACTAACGTCCATATGTTGTTCTTTCACAATTAATAAATCTATGTCCAGCACCGTTACAAGAGAAGCCTAAAAACTGAATTTCTGAAGTAGATGAAGCCTGTGTGTCTGGTGCACAACTTACGTGCTGGGTATGCTGTACCTTATCACAGTTTTCACACTCAAAGCGCTTGCCACTGTCATGTGACATCTGGTGACGGATGAGGTTAGACTTCCAGTTGAAGGCTTTGGGGCACTGGTCACACTTGTACTCCCTCTCCTCTGTATGGACTATCATGTGCTGGCCCAGACTAGTAAAGGAAAGCACAAGTGTATTCATTCACTCTCATTTGTAACCCAGAGAATAAGCAGACTGTATGTGCTGAAAGTGTATATCTTCATGTTTAGACATTGTGATCATGTGTCTGTCTACCTGTACTCATTTGGGAAGATCTTCTCACAGTCTTTACACTCATGGACGGGCTCGTCGCTGTCCTCGCGTTCCTGTTTGAAGTCTTCTCTCAGTGTGTCAAAGATGGAGCCGGTACTGGAGCACGAGTACTTCTGATGCCGCCGAAGCTCAAGTGTTGAGGAGAACAGCTCATCACAGTCTTCACAGCGGTACATCTGCTCGTCTGCACATACACGCACAAACACACACAGATTTGTTTCGCTGTCACACTTCAGTTCCTTGAAATATGCTGAAATCTACCTTAAAGGCTTGAAGAAAACTTTTACACACTTTTGATATGAATAATAAAACCTCAACCTTTTAAATGGTACTGTTTTACACTAGGAACATTGCATTCTGTTTTTATTTATGTTTTCCACAGTGTCCCATGTTTTTTCAAATCAGGGTTGTAATTGTGTCCAATGGTTTTTAATGTATGCAAACACAAATTACATTTTAAGGGAGTCGAGACAAAACCAGCTTTAATGTGCATAAAGAACATTAAGTGCTGGTTTACATCCTGGCATTTACTAACTCCTGCATGTTGCATCATCCAGAAGATGCAGAACCAAGTATGCGGCTGTATTAAAAAAAACCTCTTGACACCAAAGAACAAAAATCTATTCCCTATCTCTGTGTTAGTTACAGCTAAATAGACCCCCATTAAATGGTAAAAGCAACAATCTTGCAATTGACGTTCACATAAAAAGGAAATCAATTAGCAGTGAAATGTTGCCTTCATTAACGCAGTTAATTGCTTGTTAAAGCAAGTGTTTGCTTGAGACTTTAGGTGTAATAGCACACAGGGGAAACAATAGGGGCTGGTCTTCCCCCTCCATGTTGATAACCTTTACAATACTTCTCACCACCAAGGTCAAATACATAAAACGCAGGCCAGCTTTTTCAATAGCGAGTTCCTGAGTCAGATGCCAAGTTCAACAGATCAGGGGAAAGCCCAGTGGAGTGTCTTTGTGCACGGGCGTGTGAGTGTGTGTGTGTGTGTGTGTGTGTGTGTGTGTGTGTGTGTGTGTGTGTGTGTGTGTGTGTGTGTGTGTGTGTGTGAACATTTTCCAAAAAGAATGAGCCATAAGGAACAGAGGTAAGCGGGGCAGAGTGGCGCCAACCCCATGGTGATTTCAGCGCCAACCTGCCATACCCTCTTTGCCATGACCCAAGCAGCCAGCGTCTGAGTCGGCCCACCAGGTGTCCCAACACGCCATACACACCCATCCATCATTTCAAGCTGCACTAAATGAGTTTATCCAAAATGACTTACAGTGCATGGCTCACCTGTTTTCTACTGCATGTGACCGTTTATCCAGCTGGAACTTCTTGGACACATTAAAAGGGCATTAGTGTAGCAACATCAATGTGTCTAACCTTGGGGAGAAGGATAAATGACCTTCTGGTCAATGGGCCATTACGCCGAGCTCAAATGCTAAACTAACTCGCTCACTTTGACACCAGCGTGTGCATATTTCATGGAGAGCGAGTGTTTTACTGTGAGATAGTTGCTCAAACATCTCAACACTCAGATACTTTTCTAAACTAAAAAATATTGGGGAGAATGTGTTTGTGAAAAAATACCTTGCAACAAGGATACTCAGGTGCACATGTACGTGTTTTAGAAAGGATGCATGTAAAATATAAAGGTGCTTGCGTGTGTGCATCAGTGCGCCTGTGTTTTTTCAGTTCGTCTGGGAGAGTGGGGTGGGGTGGGAGGTGGAGGGGTTATAAAGGGGAGACTAATAGCTCTCTGGGAGACGAAGGGAAGCACAATTATGTGCAGTTTAGCAGCTAATCTGGGAGCATGGGTGAGGTCTCAGGGGACTCCTCAAGTCCTCTACTTCAAATTCCTTCTCCGATAAGCCAGACACAGAGAGCAGGGCTGCACTGCCAAGCTCCCACTCAGCCCTGCTACCTTTCTCTCTCTCTCACACACACACAAACACACGGAGACAAGCACACAAAACACCATCATCTCTACAGTAGGCTGACTGCGTCTCTTCGTCCACCGCTCTGTCTGCTTTTCTGTCTCTCTTGCTCACAAATAAACATCTTAAAACAGCAGATGAACTGTTGCACCTCATCTCACAGCGCCACATACTTTGACTCTGACACGCACATTCTGGCAGGTGGAGAGTGTCTCTTTTCTGTCTGTCTGCCTCCGCCGCTCTATATTTTGCATAATACACACAGAGGAACTGAACAAATCATTTACAAGTCTGCCCCGTCTTTGACACACTCCTACAACATGCCAATCTGCTTCTTTTCAATAGTCAAGCTTGCTCTGAGCTCCCGTTTCCTCCTGTTCCTTTGGCATGGAGATCTGTGCATCATGTGGGGGTGGGGGTGGGGGTGGGGGGACTGGTTAGCAGAGTATCTCACGCACATCTTGTTCTCCCCTCCACCATTTTATAATCAATGACAAGTAAGAGTAATCAGATTTTTATTTTTTTTTTTCATCCATGGTTCCAGAAAGACTGGAAACACAACAAAACAACGTTACCTGACAACAGCAGTTCACCACAATAAGTCCAAGATGTTTAAGGAAATACAGCGGAAACATGGCCCCTTTTCCGCTCAAGTGAACTTTGAGAGAAAAGCCTGGATTGACAGTGAGCAGCTGTCCAAGTTAGATTATGAGATAAAATGTTAGACATATTCAGTCTGACATATAGAGGCACAGTTGAAAGGCAGTGAGCACCATGAATCGGGTTACCCACTCAGACGGAAGACGGGCGGGTGAGAGCACCTAAAAACATGGCGCACAGTGTACAGCAGGGTGGAGGAGCACTTAACACACATGATCTTGTAGATTTTCTTGTTACAACTCAAACGAAAATACGCAGAAAACTACAGATAGATAAATTATGGGACATATCATCTATTTCATCTAACACCATTGACCTGACAGCCAGTGTTAGGGGACTTGGTTTTGATTTGTCAGCATAAATTGTAATTTGCGTAACCTTTCACACATGCCAAGCAAAGAAAGTGGACTAAAAGATCACTGGATTAATAAAAAAAAAGGGTTTCAGGTTACCACATCAGGTTCAACCAACTTATTTCTTTTCAATAATTGAATCATTTATTTAATACATTTTAGTCATTTTAAATGTTTGATGTTTCGCTTTTTTGATTTTGTAACTATTTTTGAACAGATGCAGTAAAAGCGCCACAAAACATCATAAAATAGGTTTATTCCAGTTTTTTGTTTTAGTTTTTTAACCCCAAGCACGGGGCTCATCCCCGGAGGGACAGAGTCACTAACGCACGCAAAGTCCGTCAGTCTGATACTGAAATAGCCAGATGGCCACAAAAACTTAAACAAACAAAATAAAAAAAACACTTAGACTGAATTCAGGGCACAAACTAAAAACGTTGATTTATGACTAACAAGATAGGCCTTTTATTCTTTAGTTGATGTGATAACTCAATTTAAATGTCCTCAGTCTCCTGTAATGTATTCTTGGGGACGTGGATTCCTCAGAATTTGTTTGATCTTTCCGTTAACAGAGAATTTCTACTCACTATGGATGCAATATGACAAGTACCAATTGACGCCCTAACACAGTATTTCAGGCAAAGAGGCCCATTACATCGCAGCATTGTGAGCGCAGCATTCAGAGCAGACTCTCAGGAGCAGCCTTCATTATTGGCAGGCCTATTTTAAATGACAGCTCCAAAACGGCCGTCAACCAGATGCTTTAATGCGGGATTTAATTCCATCCTGGAAATTTATGATTCGAATAATTCACATTTCTTGAGGAAAGAGAAAAAATCTTGGAGGGAGAGATTGTGTCTTTTTTCCCCCGTCACATTAGCGGGGTTATGGAGTGTGCTGGCCGCGAAGGCAGCACAGGATGCAGGTTGGAGTTTGTTTAAAATGTGCGCTAATGACGCGCATTAATCTTACCTTGTAGGTTGGGTGCCATGGATCCCTCGGGGAAAATACCGTCCTTCATATACACTAAAAGCTCCTCCCCTGCTTCAATGTCCCGGACAGCTTTATAATAAATCTGAGGAGAGAGAAAGAGTGGGGGAGACTTTAACTTAAGGTCAAGATGGAATTAATAAGTGCGGACCCCCGCGTATTTATTATCGCAGTTAAAGGAAGCCCTAATGACGAAACTGATCATATTAACACGGGCTATTAAGAGGGCTGTTATTAACAAAATAAACATCATACATGCCTAAAGTCAACATTATTCAGGCTGCAGCAGAGTTATGGAAACATACTGTATTCGGAAACATTTCACAATTTATTTCTACCCATTAAAAGCCGGACCGCAAGATGTTATTTTAATGCACGAAACAAGACAATGATTTGTTTTTAATCCACATTTATAAAACTTTCTAAATGTTGAAAAACGAATAGGAAATAATACTTTCTTCCGTTACAATTCACGTAAAATATAGCAAAAAACAGGGCTGCCTTTTTCCACAAAGACTTAGTCAAACATTTAAAAAGAAAAGCGAAAATGCAGAGGAAACCCAGACGGTACAAACACTGCTGTAATGAGTCTGAACAGTCTGAAAGAAAAGCGGTGAGAGAAACGAAAATAAACATCAAACCGCTCAGCTGCTCTGCGTTTTTGTTTTGTTTTTTCAATTCTTGTTATTATTCTTATTATTTACAACTGCAGCAAACCGGGAAATGTCGAGTCTTTATATGAACAGAACTAATCCTTTTTTATTGAGCTAATTTAACTTGTGTGATCGGGCATAAATCACTTTTTTTCTTAAAGGTGAGCAAAACACAGAGCAGGAATAATGGCAATATTCGAGGCCACTGAGAGCCGAGGCCTTGTCCACACTCTGTCCGACATCTAGAAAATCCGCCAACCAAGCCAAGCTGTCACACACACATTCATACTAAAGACAACTCGACCACAATTAACGTGTATCAATTTCCAAAAAGTCATATTACAGCTTCATGCATCCCAGCAAACCGCAGCGCAAACTACCACTTGAAGCTGCAGGCAGGGGCTGTGATCCCTGAACACATGGGGGCGCTCTGCACCAATTCAACGAGGCCACCACAACAAGGAGGGCTGAGCGCACTCATTCATACACACACACACACACACACAGAGGCCGGTGAAACTAACTTTAAGTGTTAATGCTCTTAAGATGAGACAAGGAGCACAGGCCTGAATCAATGATTAAATCACGTATTATTACTGTTGTTATTATTAGTAGTAGTAGTACCAATATTATTATTACTATTAATACCGGGCTACGTATTTACAACAATTACTCTTCTCGCAGCGGCTGCGGCTGCCGCTGCAATGTTTCGACCTGACCTTTCTTTTCTCCGTGAGACGGAAGAGTTGCGAAAGTTGCGCGGCGCTGCGGAGAGCCTCCAGCTGCAGTAGCACTTCAGTCCCGGTGGAGTTGGCGACGCAACCCATAGTAGGTCTACCGGAGAGGGAGCGGGGCGCTGGAGCGGACAGGGCCGGGGAGAGGAGGTCTCAGAGCGCCAGGCGCGCTGCGCACGGTCGGTGATGGTTCCCTCTGGCTGGATGAAGCCCGACGCTCCTCCGCTGGGCTACTCTCTAATCTAGTCAGTGAGCGCGTCTTTGATGATGATGATGAGTCTCTCTCTCTCTTTCTCTCTCTCTTTCTGACTCTCTCTCTCTCTCTCATTAGTGATTCCCTATTGCCCCTTGGTGCTCTCTCGGTTACCCGTCGGCCACTCCTCCTCGTCTTATCTCCAGCCAAAAGGATTGAGGGATCTGCGGCGCAGACCCCTCCCCGCATCTCCGATCCCAGCCGCCGTTTTGGCCGCTTGATAAATCTATTACTGATGGAAATAATGGATAAAGCAGCCGGACAGGCTTGCGCTCACTCTGTCAGTCACTCGATCACTCTCAAACACACCCGTGCAAGCGCGGACAAATACACGCACACGAACACTGGCGCAGAAAATGGTGCGATAGGCCCGTTATCGATTATGTTATTGAAGTTTTATTCAAAACGCAGTGATATTATTTCGTTCTCTTTATTCCAGTCTGGTCTGATAAAAACCACACTAACGATGGGAGCGATTTCTTTAGGCTCTGAGGCCAAGTCTTAATTTAATGGTCAAAATAGTAACCTGAGCTGTTTTAAGATTATATTTTAATACAGCGCGTGAAGAGTGAAAACGTCTCTTTTCATCTTCGAACACTTATTTTAAAAACTTATTCATTATTAACATGTTTTTTTTCTATTTGTTTTTGTCATTTTTATTGATATTTGTAGCTGGAAAACAGAAAAAAACAGTCAATACGCAAGACACACAAATGGACACAGGCGGAAAAAAATTATAAAGGATAATCACCGTCGCATTTGCTATTTAAATACTTCCGCAATATTTATATGCAATATACCTTGTTATCTATTTATTTAAAAACTTTTGAAATACCTTAATTTGTGACGTTAATGACACGTCATTATTAGAACTGATTGTCACCAAATATAACTTTTTTTTCAATGAATACAGCCAGTTGATAAATAAGGACATTCAAATTAAATTCATCATTAATATTTGTGGTATTTGCAGCATTTTGAATCTTTATAAATCTGTGTGTGTGTGTGTGTGTGTGTGTGTGTGTGTGTGTGTGTGTGTGTGTGTGTGTGTGTGTGTTCTACAGTAAGGCCCAAACACTCAGACCTGTCTTGACCTCTTCCCATCTCTGTCCAGTGTTCAGGGGACAAATGTCTCATCGATCAATGCCAGCCATAGGGCCTGCAATAATCCCCCACTGTGGCCTCAGACACACACACACACACACACACACACACACACACACACACACACACACACACACACACACACACACACACACCAGTGTCTGTTTATTGATGGATCCATCGTGGGGTAGAAGGGCAGATCAAACAGCATTGGAAAGGGTTCCACTCCAAAACACAAAAGATGAAGGACTGACAAGAAAGTGGACAAGGTTCATCCTCTATTCAAACCCCAATCAATTACACACACACGCACACACACACATGCACACATGCACACACACACACACACACATACACACACACACACACACACACACACACACACACACACACACACACACACACACACACACACTGCTCCTGCACTCTCTCAGCCATTTCCTGCAATAGATGAAACTTGGCTTTAGAAACACTCAGTGGGCTCACTTACACACCAGTTTGGGTGATTGTTGGATTGAATGGGAACTATTTCACTGGTGTAGACACACACACACACACACACACACACAAATACACGCACACACAGGGAAACTGTTGATTTGCCGTGTTTTGTTGAGCCATAATTTAAGATGCCTGAATATTGCATTAGGATGAAATTGCAAGCAGGATTAAGTGAGAACTGTTACTGGAAATGAGTGTGTGTGTGTGTGTGTGTGTGTGTGTGTGTGTGTGTGTGTGTGTGTGTGTGTGTGTGTGTGTGTGTGTGTGTGTGTGTGTCTGTGTGTCTGTGTGTGTCTGTGTGTATGAGGACTGATTGTGAAGAACAGACAATAACATAGGTGTCCACAGACAGACATTTCTTGGTCAGAAAAACTCAAAATCCTTCAGCACTTCGACAAAACTGTCCAGGGTGCATTTGTTGTGCAGTATGCACCACATGTACATGGAAACAAATATATGAAATAATGCCAAATTATTGTATGACCATAAATATCTAAATTATGCATGATCATGCACACATTTGTTCATCTTAAATCATTAATGACAAACAAATAAACAAATAAATTATCCACTTGCTTTTTAAAAGGTTACTGGCCGCATTTGAATTTGCCCCGTGTGCACATATTTCCATAAGCTCATGCATTGTGCAAAAGAAAAGAAAAATCACTGAATAGTCTGTTAAATTATACATTTTAGCACTGAGTGGCTGTGCATATGTGTGTGTGGTGTTTGTAAATAAATGATAGGGTCATACCTGTGAGCCACTATACAAAGCAGCTGGTCTGGCATACAAAATCAAAGCTGTTCACTAAGTTAAAAAAAAAAAATGTAAAAAACACGAGAAAAAAATAAATAAATAAACAGTCAAAAATTGTGCACGTGGCCTTTTCTGGGTCTGATAATTCTCCACGATTTTCGCCAGTGCCCTGATTCTTTCTTTGACATTGTGTGGCAGTGGCAGGGGGCACTGATGTGAAAATCTTAAAAGGATTAGACGGGTTGGTGTTGCCAGCCAATTGGTGCTTGTCAATCTCGGAGGCCCCTGTGTGTTCCCTCTCTCACTTGGTCCAAGCCCCCTTTCTCTCCGTCGGTCAGGCTGAATGTCTGAAGCTTAAATGGACACACTAGCCTGTCCCTTCGGTGTGACAGAGTGACAGGTGGCAGATCAAGACATGAGGACAGAGAAAGGAGACAAAGACAACGAGGAACAGGCAGCTAGAGACCGAGACAGGAGGGGGAAAGAGCCATGTAGGCAGGGATTAGGAAACAAATAAGAGCAGAGTGACAGGAATGTGGAAACACACGGGCAAGTCATAAAGATGCATTTGGCTACTGTCATACTGCCATCATGTTTTCTTGGTTTGCATTTGTTTTGAGATGACGTCTTCTCATTCTCACTGCCCCGTGGATGCATTTTTTTTTTATTTCTAGAGCAAATTTTGCACTCATTCTATCCCAGTACATGACTGTGAGTCATCAGGATTGTCCAAACTGAACTGAAAATGAAATGTGTATCACATAACGAGAGTAACTCCACTGGTATTTCATTTAAAGAAACTGGGACAAGAGTCAGCAAAGCAAAACTGGAAAAAAAAAAAAAAAACAGCCTCTGCAGGATAAACAGAAACAGAGAAACATGCTACTATACTGCAGCAGTAAGCTGTGGCACACACGTTGCATGGGGTTGGGGTTAGGGCCTAGTTAAGCAGTTGGGGTTTTTATGGTCAATGGCTGGGCATCTTTCCAAAAGTATCCGATGCCTTACCCAGGTTTCTTTCGAGTGAGAGAGATGGGACTTAAGAGGCAAAATGGGGGAGAAACTGCTGCCTCCACAGAAGAAGACTGTGCCTTGGATAATGGTTATTATAGGACTCGGGAGTGTCAGGCTATTCTTCAGCCTCTTTACATGGGTCATTTCCTAACAGCACTGGCAACTGGCCCAGCCACAGACACACAATAAAGCCATTCCTTGGTCATTACCAGCCCACACATTCTGCTACCTCAACGGTAAACACACACACATGCACACACAGACTCACATGGATCAACCAAGCATCCCCACTCCTCCTTGTCTGCGCCTCTTGTCGACAACACGCTGCTGTTTCTCTCATATCTGGACCACAAATCCCACCAGGACATGTCTATCATGTCACTCACCTGGTCTCCGGTGAGGTGACAGGCGGCGAGGTTCTGCTCCTCAAATGACGGCGCAGAGCGGACGTATTTGAGCCAGCTGTTGCCGGCGGTGTCTGGGCCTGTGTCCAGCGCAAACTTGACGTTGCCCATGTCATCCACCACCTGTTGGAGACAGAGGCAACAGTTTAGATATTACAAAAGGGACACATAAAAAGAAATGTTCAAACGCATCAAAGGCTATCGTCTACAAGCAAATCATGTGGAATAATTCTTTACATGACATTTTCCGAGGAGGCCCTGGACAGTTAAAAATAGAACATTTTTAAGGTGCACATCAGGGGATGAGGAGGCTGTGCCAGGAGTTTGATGTCAGTCAACTTTAAGACACACAGAGGCAACATGTCAGTGGGTGTTGGGGCCACCTAACCCTGTCAATCCCGACAACAAGAAGAGGAAAGAGGGAAAGGAGGAGAAAGGAGGAGGGAGTAGACAAACTGTGGCTTCTTTCTCTTGTCTAAAGACTTTCTCTGGCACATATTGATCACCCTTTGTAACCCCCACGCCCCCCTGAGACTCCTAGAGCAGGTTTCATGTTACCCGCTTTCACAGAAAATGAAGGAGGATGGAGGTGGAGGTGAAGCAGGAAGAGAAGGAGGAGGAGAAGGGCTTGTTGTGGAGCAAAAAGGAGGAAAAAGGGGAAAACCAGGGATAACAATGCTTTAAGTCTGCGTACAAAAATGGGACCTTCTTCACAAAATTGCAAATTGTGGCATATTTTGCATGATAAGGAGGAATGAGGAAGAGAAGTCCTCACATTTACCAAAAGAACAGATATGAGACAACAATTAGAGCATCCATGAAACAGCAGAGATTGCAAAGAGAGTGCTGACACTTTTAAGCCCAGAAAGGCTGCCTTCTACTCTTGGCTCTTTCAACTGCATTTCTGTGTGTGGTGGAGTGTGGTGGTGCTGGGGAATCTGGGGGCGGCTCGGCTGAAACCCCTAAGCTCAAACTCTCCACCAAGTTGGGGTTGAAGCTCGGATTTCGCCGCAGCGTCGCATGTGATACTGAGCCTGTGCGAATCCTCTGGGGAGAACTGGCCTGAGACAGAGCAACTCCTCTAATTACAACTCCCAATCAGCCTGGCCTGAGTTCAGCGCTGACCTCTAGCTTGACTCTCTGCACTCCTAATCACAGTCAAATGTCTGCAGAAGGAAATCGAGGTGTGATGGAGAAGAACCAACGAACCATCTGACGTTTTTAGATGTGCAAAGTTCGTGAACCTCTCTCACTGGCTGCTTTTCTGAAGGCCTGGTTGTGTTTTTTCCCAGCTCGTAAAGTGTGAATGGTCATGTTCTTGTTGTCTGGGTGAACGCGTGCAGAAAGTGTATTTTTGTGGGTGGGGGCGCAGGTGCCAAGTTTGGTGAGTAAATATGTAAAAGGTCTGGTTGGAGGTGTGGAAGAACTGCCATGTGCGTGTTTGTACAAATGCGGCCGCCACTTTAGGCGAACGCATGTGGGCATGGTTGAGTTAACAGCTTGAGGTAACACAAATGTGCTACTTTTGAGCCAAGGTGTGACCCTCTTCACTAAGAGCGCCTGCTTTAGAATAAGAGCATTGGCTAAAAATAATTAAAACCTTGCCCTATGTTTAAAAACCCTGTTCCACAGGCCTGAAATAAAAACTGTGGCTACTGCTCATGTAAATGTATTTGC
Organism: Chaetodon trifascialis; assembly: GCF_039877785.1. Classification (NCBI taxonomy): domain Eukaryota; kingdom Metazoa; phylum Chordata; class Actinopteri; order Chaetodontiformes; family Chaetodontidae; genus Chaetodon; species Chaetodon trifascialis. Next base: position 16,190,097 of record NC_092063.1, read on the forward strand.
TGATTGTGAGAGTGGGAAAAGAGATGTTCATGCAAACAGTTCCTGTTGTGCATTTTCTGTAATTCACACTGACATACTGGGAAGAAAAAAATGTGATAATGTCTACTGGAAAAGCTTATAAAAAAAATGAACCTTATCCATTCCTCACACACTCCTCTCACATCTACAGCCGCTGCCTCTTCTGCTTCCAGTTTGCAACTTAAACACCAAGCTTGATCGAGTCCAGGCCTTTTTTTTATGTGTGAAAACAGTCACTGAAAACTAACCAGGCATACCCCTTCCTACACACCTACTACTCCACCCAATATCTTTTCCGCAGGCGGTGGAGTCAGGGAGCACTTGTCACAGTGTTGCTGGGGAGCTGCGACAGGTATCGTACATGTTTGATGAACACATGGAGAAAAGCTGAGATCCAGGTGGAGTCAAGGTGGGATTATTGCTTTTTGGGGGGGAATAGTTGTGGGAAGGGAGGTGGAGAACCACACAGACTGTCACACATGTATGAATGCTGCCATGCCTACATCGTGGGCACGGGACAATGCACGAACATTTTTGGTCCCCCCCCCCCCCCCCCCACACACACACACACACCCACAGGGCATGATCATGGGCCTAATGAGCAGCAGACCTGTGTGCGTTGTTGTATATGCACGTGTGTGTATGTGTGTGCGTGTGTGGTGTCGGGGAGGCCTGCTAACACCCTGTCTCCGGGTGGAAGCCTGATTTATAAGGCTTCAAATGAGGTGCAACAGAGAAGGAGAGCCAGAACAAGCCTGCGGCTGATTGTTTGTTTATTTATCTTTCTTTTTCATTCTTCCCTCCACCCTACGTCACGGAGGGAGGAGGACCCGGGTGGAAATCATCAGGTCCATGTGCGAAAAAGGCTTCAACAAAACAAGGTAATCCAGGTTGCTCAACATTAGCCCCTAAACTTCTCTCTCCTCCTGCAGATTCAGAGGGCAGAAACAGACACTGTGACACTAAGAATTTAATTTTTATATTCTAAAAAGGGGTCTTTTTCAATAGTTCAGACCCCATCGTTCATGGTTTTAGTGATCATTCCACCAGCAGTCAGACAATCAAGCAGGTTTTGAACGAGCCCCCATGTTAGCCAAACTTATTTGATCTCCTGGTTCCTGTAGCTGTGAGTGCACACAGATTCCTTGTGTAATGATGGATTGTTGCCGACATCATAAGTGGTTTAGATAATGTGGCTAAACTGTTTGCCTGTTTACAACTTGACTGACTGGCTGTTGGACTGCTTGTGTTTCTGGCCTTGTCGCACTTTGTCTTAGTAATTTTGCAGAGCTTCTAGATCTCAGTGAGCACAATGTTATTATGACATACAAATGATGGCAAAAGCTATGAAAATAAGACCATGACAGTTATCCTTTAAGGCAAGTAAAGAGAAGAAAACACTCACCCTTATTTTGCTTATTCGTGCTTTCTTTCATTTCAATATCAATGATTTTCTACCCCAAAAAACTTTAAAAAATTCCCTATTTAGAGCCTGACTGTATACTTTTTATTCGATTAAACAGCATCAGAAAATGACTCACAAGACAGCAAACACACACACGCACACACATGTGCGCGTATCAACACATGCATGTGCGTGCAGACACAATGAGACTTCAGTGAAAGAGAAGCAGCTCTGAGTGGACAGGATGCAGAGCAAACTCCACAGGAAGCTCTGATAAGAGCACGACACTTATATCGCTCCTCACAACACAAAGGGGAACCTTTGACAGCTAGGAACCTTTAATGGATGTCTCGGCATGCCCTCTCCTCCGCCAGTTATGTGTGACGGATGTGTGTGGCGGGCAGGGCTGAATTAGAAGAGAAAAGTTGCTTGTATGGGTAGACGCTGGTGACAAGGTACATATTATTTTTTGTTTGACAGAGGGCAGAAAATGGAAATGGCAGCTCGGAGTGCAGTGGTGATTGTGATTTTGATGTGAGATGAAGATAAAACCAGACTTACAGCATGTGAGACATAACTGCTAGGTTATTGTATGTCTCTAAGGGAATATTTTTATGAAGTGGGATCTTAGCTCTTTGTTGCAATCCCCCATGTTTCAACGTGCGAACACACCCTAGTTTGCATGTATTTGTATATGTGCCTGTGCCTGTTTTTCATTGTTTTAAAAGTCTATGTTGCAACTTCATTCTGAAAACAGCTATTGGTGGTGATCAGTGATACTTCCTTGCCTTTTTTCCACATTTGAGGATATTAAAAAAAAAAAAACAAGCCATGGCCATCCACCTAAGAGAAGGTCTAGCAAACATGTCTCCTTCGGATTCAGGCAGTCAAGTGATACTCACGCGCAGACACATACAGCAGTCGACTCTTTTTTGACAAAAGTTAACGGAGAGATTTCTCTAAATTCATGATTTTTTTTTCTGTCAGTGGAGAACAGAAAAGCAGCACTTTGAACACGCAGAGAGAAGGCCAACTCTCCCTGGTTCACCTACTCATATCCTGGGGAAGTGGCAAACAAATGACAAAAAAGGTTGTTTCAAAGAGAAAGAGCAAAGAACAGGGGACAGATTGCTTTTTGGTATGGATCTTGCCTTTAATCTATCTGGATAAAGAATATGTGAAAATGTAGAGAAAGACAAGCAGCGAGAGACGAGGAGTGAAAGGAAGGGGGTGCGGGACTGCATGCACTTCTCCTTGAAGCAGCTAGGGGGCAGCCTGGAATGAAATCTCTGCAGATTTAGAAGAGCAGAAGTGGAAATGAAACTTCCCTCCGCTCTCTGCAGCTGTACACACATACATATACAAAAACAAAATAGAAAAATAGTAGACAGGGTAAGAAATGCACGCACGCACGCGCACACACACACACACACACACACACACACACACACACACACACACACACACACTCTTTACCCCAAAGAGAGAGCCAGTCATGGAAACAGAGCAGTGACAGTGACAGATTGAGTGGCTGTGAGGAGGACTGCGGAGCTGGTTGTTAGAGGTGTTGCAAATTAAGGTGCAGGCTGACTAACAAGAAATAAAGAAGTGTGTGTGAGAGTGTGTATCCTTTCTGGAGAAGGGTCTGTTTCCAGTTGGGAGGCCCCTTAACATGCACACAGAGACAGACACAGACACACATACACACACAAGCGGACTAATAAAGCGTCTGACAGAGTACAGATCCCCACAGCCTCCGATGTGTTTCTGCATATTCACGTGTGTGTGTGTGTGTGTGTGTGTGTGTGTGTGTGTGTGTGTACGTGCCTTTGTGTGATGGATGGGGGCCCGCAGAGATGACCCTACCCTGCCACATCACTCAACAGTCTAAATGAGTGTGTGTCCATCTACATTTGTGTGTGTGTGGAGGTGAGAGGTGGACAGGCACACAAGGGGTCCTGTCAATAAAACTTCTATGAGAGCGAGAAGGAAAAAGACAGAGAACAAAACACAGAAAAAAACACAAAACAGAGAGAAGGAGAGATTATTCATATCTGATTGATTTCAGTAAGCTCTGGCTGAAGAGAATGAAGAGTAGGATGTGAGGTTTTGTTTTTACAGGTTTACAAAATGTGATAAACAGTCAGAGGCTTTGAGATTATTTCTGAACATCATTTCACAGGCTTGAAATCTTTCCGGCCCTTATTTGAGCCCAGAAAAAACACTACACACACACACACACACACACACACACACACACACACACACACACACACACACACACACACGGTTTGACAGTGTCAAAAAGTGCCAAATTGATGTGGGAGAAACCTCACACCAGAACAGACGAAGGAGAGTTGACACATTCCTTGATAAGACTTCACTTCATTTCTCTTAATTCAAAATCATGTTTCCACGTCACAAGTGTGACATTTATCAATCCAGGGAAATTTGCTCTTTTCAGCACTGCTCTGATGGTGAAGTTGACATCCAAATTTTCAATTTAATTCTTGAGGAGGCCGAGCAGAGAGACTTAATGCTGCACATCCTCGTATGAGAGTCCTTCTCTTGATATAAAGCATTTTCTTTCTCCTGTCTTTCTGTCACTGCCACATCTCCTCATTCCTTACTTTTCATTCAAAAAAACACTACAAACCACCTGCACACTGCAGCACCAACAGACAAAAGGAACTGTCAAATGTAGCAGCCAAGAAATTGTTTGTTCAGCCAAATACAAATGACGTTCAAATATTATTCGAATGTGTTCTTCAAGCAGCTTAAACGTGAGAAGATGCATGCACTGCAAACATCATAGCCCATCAAATCGTGCTGACAATGTGGCTTTTAATACATTTTAATACACGTTTACTAATTTAAATCAAACCACTGGAATCATTCAGTGACAGGTTTAGCTGTCACTTACACATCCTTGGATTAAAATGAAAGACTTAAAATGCTTTCAGTGAAACTATGTTGAGTCCAAATGAAGAGAATCAGTAGCAGAGTCAAAGTGTTTCATCAGGAGGAGCCATACTGCGAGCATAGATTGGGCCTTTAAAAATAGAGTGAATTTGTGTGTGTGTGCCTGTGCATTTGAGTGAGTGAGTGAGTGAGTGAGTGTGTGTGTGTGTGTGTGTGTGTGTGTGTGTGTGTGTGTAAGGCCAATTACTGATGCTGGTAATAGTACACCTGTGTAGCCATGTCTGGCAGCCTAATGACAGCTAAAGAGGAAACAGGCTGTAAATCCACACACACACACACACACACACACACACACACACACACACACACACACACACACACACACACACACACACACACACACACACACACACACACTTCCTATAATCGAAGTAAGAGCCTTTGTGTTGAATATCACATATTTACTGTTTGTCTCAACAAAAAAGCACAGGTGAATGCCACTGTAAAAAGGTGTGTGTCTGTACCTCATCACAGTGTTAGTTGTGTCACTAGTAATATGTATGCAAAGCGTTTGAGTGTGTTGCAGCGTGTGAGTGTATGTGTGGTGTGTGAAGGTGAGTGAAGGCGTGTTAAATGTGACCCATTTTATCTGGGCCGGGCAGCCATCGACATAATTAAAAACCAGGCAGGCAGGCCAGGGAGGGCCTGGGGCCTTGTAAAAGCCATCTGGGTTGTAGTGTGTGTGTGTGTGTGTGTGTGTGTGTGTGTGTGTGTGTGTGTGTGTGTGTGTGTGTGTGTGTGTGTGTGTGTGTGTATGTGTGTGTGTGTGTATGTGTGTGTGTGTGTGTGTGTGTGTGTGTTAGTACATGCATTGTGAGTGTCAGAATGTGGCCCGGCTCACTAATGACCCAACTTGCTTCTCTTAAATCAGCGTCCCTACAGTCAGCGTCACACAGCTATCATTTGTGGTGAGTGTGCATGTGCCACACTCAAAACAGCATGTGAAAAGTTCCAGTTTCCATCTCCCACACTCACGAAATCACTGTAAAGTCAATTCTCATTTTGTTTGAGTTTGACACATCCAATATTTCCCTTTTAGTGAGACAACAGTTCCCATGCAGGTGGGGAATACTAGGCTAAAAAGGTGATTTATGATAATGACTTGATTTCAGAACTTGAATTTGGGAGCTATTATATGCACAATGACGGGCAGGATGAGAGAATAAATGCAAAAATCTTATTTCTGATAATAGTCTTATCATACTGATAATATAATAATGCAATATAATATCATTTTGTTATAATGTTATAATCAAACAAAATGTCATGAATAACCTGATATATAATAATACAAACTAATATGGATTGTTACATTAACAGGTTTAAATACATTTTGACATATTATTCTGTAAAGTTACCAAGCAGTTGTGACTTTATTCTTATATTTGCATTATCATATTGTCAGTAGCTACATAGGTTTTATGATCTCTGCTGCTCTTTCTTTCTAACAGCAGGAGGCCAGACTTCCATTCTGCTTTTAAAATCTGCTAATAACCATTTTCAAGTCAAGGTTGCTAATCTGTCTAATTGAAACAGGACAGCAGCTTTCATGTGTGCAGCTCACAGTACATATGATTATGATTACATATCTGCGGCCACACCGTGATATTTTTAGCATCGCACCATCATGTCCACCTCCGCACCCCTGCAGCTCATCCGAATGAGCAGGTTGCCATGTGCTGGGTTGCCAGGTTAGGGTAACTTAAAACAGGAAGTGTGCACGCGTTAAAAGAAGAGTGGCTGTGAGTTTTCAGGCTGGACCTCATTAACGAAATGGCTTTGGGTTATTTACAGCCCCTTGTTAAAACGCTGGATGAGTGTGTCTGAGAGTGTCTGTGTGTGTGAACTCATGCTTGTGTATGCCATCTTACATGTGTTGTGTGTATGTGCAGGTGCATGTGCTAATGTGCACGACTTCTTACTGTGTACATGTGTGATTTTATGTATGTGTGTTGTGTTCAGTATACAAGTGTATATATGTGTGTGCGCACAGAGGTTACCATCATGCCATGTCTGTTTTACTGTTGGACAGCCTTTTACAGGCCGGCCTTTATGATATGTATTTAGGACAATTAGTGAGCAGATATATTGGCTCATTATAGTGAAGCAGGTGCAGTGCAAATGGGGAAATATACGAATGCTACATCAGGGTCACACACTCTGTCTGTGGTGTTTGAAGGATAACAGCTAGACTTATGTGTGTGACAAACAGGAGCACGCACACACACTGAACTCAGTGAAAGCCAGACTGAGGAAACATTTTCTCATAATGGCCTCTGTCAAAGAAATCATATGATCAATGAAGAACAATTATCACGTTTTAAAATGAGCTAAAATAATTGTTAACAGCTTCCAGAGGAGAGAACAAAGTGAGTAAACTGGTTGAATATTAACTGAGAAGGAGGCAGACTTAGTAAACTATGTGTTTATTGGCTGGAAAAAAAGCAGAGCGCGCAAAGTGGTTGTTTATTGGCTACGGGGACGAATGTTTGATTGTGCCGCTGGGCTTGTCTGAAGAACAGTCCACAGGCACACATAAACCTTTTAACAAAAACATATACAGTGAATCACTATGTATGAACAGCCAATGTGTCTTTTTATTAAGAGCTTTCTAGAGCAAAATTACATGCACAAGTGTCTGTACATATGGACAAAGTAGCATATGGATCTCTTAAATGTAAACATATAATGCATATCAGTAATCATAGTTCTCAAATAGTGGGGGCATGAAACAAAATTTCCTGAGCTCAAGCAAAGCAACTAAATCAATCAAGCCCAATGCATCCCTGCCAAGAATAATGGGAAATAATAAGGCGAGGAAGCTCGCATTCAACACGGACACAAGTTGACCTCCACTCTATCGACTGACATCGGAAGTGAAACACAAAATGGGACAATTCCTGGAACTGTGCAAACACAAATAAGGAAGTGGTGCTTGGTACAAATTTGTAGAGCACGTAACACTATCAATTATTTATTAACACCCTAATAAAGGAATACTTCCTTCAACAACATTTGTTCGTGTGATACAATGGAGAATGATGGAGGGAGAGAGAAGCAGAGAATGAGGGAGAAACGCAGTGACAAAAACTCTTCATTTACAGTCATATTTCTGGTGATCTAAACCAGACAACAGGGGCTTCCAGTATGAACTGAAGGAGAATTTTTCCCTCTGCATTTCAGGACCTGCTCAGTATCAGATCAATGTTGGCCTCAGCATTTACCTCATCGACGACCTCATTGAATCTCAGAGAAGGAGACTGACACAAAACAGAGGATGTCACGTCTGTCTCCAACCATTTTTTGGTGGAATGTCATTGGTGCCAGCGCTGCACAATGCTGCAGCGTCCTTGTGAGTTAGGAGATCAATCAGTTGGCAGGACAGCAGAGAGCCGAGACGGGACGAGAAGTGAACTCTGCGAGGTGCACAGAAACAGAAAACTGAAAAGAGCCAGCGAGAGTGATAGACACTCACACATTCCTCTTTCTTTTTGTCCTGTAGTCCTCTTCTCTCGTTCTCACCCTATCATCAAACCATACTCCACCTGGGTTCATGCAGGAGGTTTGAATTTGAGAGCTAGCACAAATTGCCAAAAAATGCATTGTGCAGTAAATTGGTGCCTGAAAGAAAAAAAAAAAAAAAAGCATTTTTCAGCAGCTGGCCAGGACAGCATGTGGCAGAACCCCTGTGTGGCTGCAGGCCTGGGACTTATTGGAACCATGTGAGCAGAATTCTTCGTTTACTGTAACAACCAGACTCCACTTTCTCCTCTTACCACCTCCTCTCTCCTCCTCCTCCGACTACTGCTCACCTGTAGCGAGTGGCCAGGCTTTTACTCCTCAGTCTGATTACCCAAAATAAAAGATTTACTCCACCGTATAAGATTGACAAATTAAAAAACAAAGAGACATGAACTTGTACGAACTCAATAAAAACAAAAGCCTCCTCATTATAAAGATAAAGACTTTTTGAAGGTGAGAAATAATAAAATAATGGAAGCACATATGCAATGCTTATATTATGTTTGTGATGCATAGTCACGTAATATTTTATTCCCCCCAAACAGTTAATAATAAGTAAGTCAATTGGTGGTAAATATAATATAAACACATTAAACTGGAGCCTTCTGGTCTTTTTGATGAGTGAGAATGTGGCAGCACAGGGGCCATTTCTACTGTAAAAGATGAGCCTTGTTTTCATTTAGCTGCTTAAATAGTAGTAAAAACTAACCATGAGCAGCAGAAAATCTCCATATTTTAAAATGGGATAACTGGACACGTCCTGGGCTGACAAAGTGCAGACGGACAGCTAGAAACTTGCCATCCTAGCAAAACTGAGTCTACAAACAACCTTAACACAACCCTGTAATATATAAAGTATACAGGCTCACACTGTAACTCCCTCCATCCAAAAACAAGATTTACATAAATATCTAGTCCTTGTGTATAATGAAAACCCAACCCGACCAAGCCCAGCACAGAGCTATACACAGGCCAAATGGTATCCATTAACATGGATATGAGAGATATGAAAAGATAAAGTTATTTTTCCAGAGGAAACAGCCTCATAGACTATTGATGTTACACATCATTATTGTTGCCAAAACAAGTAAACTGCAGCCTTTAAAACAATCTAAAAAAGTCTGTATTTCCTTTCCTTTTGTGTCAAAGATTAATGAGAAAAATCAAAGACATTGTAACTTTTGAGCGCTCAGTCTAGCGGTTGTGAGGAGAGGTGCTCTGCCCAGAAGGATTAGCTGTAGTCATAGAGGCATACGTGATGCTATGAGACGTGTTACTCTCCTCGAGCAGGATTAGAAGAATATCTGGCTATTCTCATTTCTACCAAAGGATAATTTAACGCGTGTGTTCTCATCTGTGCTCTGTGTGTGGCTGCTGAACATAGGCCTGCCTTTCTAAGTGTGTCTCAGCCTCACACTAGCCTCTGTCTACGCACTCCCCTCCTCTGCCCTACCAGAGGCTGAGACTAGCCAGGACAGGAGGGCCAATAAAGCTTACTCTCTGAGTGTTGGACCCGCTGGCGAGAACCAGAGGAAAAGACCTATTTCACTGTTGTGTAAACCATTGTTTCATTTCCACACTTCTTGCTCCCTCTCTCTGCTCTGATATTTCACAGGGTTTTTGGCCCCTGTTCAAGTGTGAACACAATACAGCTATTGATATCATGGCTCACACCTCCTGGCCTGAGCGGGGCCCAGCACTAGCTTTAGCGCTCGCAGCTACCACTTACTCAAAAAAACACCATAAGTATGTCTTCCTTTTCTTTCCTATCCTTAATTTTGACTCAGGATGCAGTGCAGACACACTCGCCACACCTCCGCGCCCCATCCCCCATCTCGTCATCTTCAGCCTTCACCCCAACTCTGGCTCTGGAGGGCCCCAATGTGCAGGTAATGGATCCTGCTTGACCACCTCCACCAAGAGGCCCATATATCCAACTTTTAATTAAGGACGCTCATCCCCTCTCCTGAGAGTGAGGCAAACAGTAGAAAAGGCTGGGGGTAGCAGTGTGTGAGTGTATTCTGAGTGTGTGTGTGTGTGTTGCAGAAGAGTCCCACAGCCATCTGGTTTGTGTTAGACATAATATTAAGAGTGTGTCAGTGACCGAGGCCTGGCTGATGGCTATCAATCTGCCCTTTAATGTATGACGGGATATATGGAGGGATGGATGGATATGGGCCCCCCTCAGAGAAGCTAATGGCTAAACGGGCGCATTAAGGTGATTGAGGCCCATGGCGGAGATGGGGCCCATAGTGGAGCTGCACAAGAGGCTTGAGGGCCTTCCTATCTCCTATGGCCTTGAAACTGCAGGACAGCTGTTAAGGGGATGGATGAGACAAAGGATGGAGGGGGGAAAAAAACAGTAGAGGAGCAGAGATGGATAGATGAAGTGTAACGCTAAAGCAACTGGAAATCTCCACGGAAACATTCAAATGGTGCAGAAACAATTCAGCAGTTAGAAAATTTAATTGATTAATCGTTTCGGTGATTTTGTCCAGCAAAACAACCGATTTAAAGAAACCTCCCTCAGCTTCAGATAGGTATGAATAGCTAATTTTTGACATTTTTCAGACTCAATTCTGATTTAAAAATATCAGCAGATTGATCAACATTTGATAGAATTATTAGATGCTCAACAATCAAATTAAAAGCAATAAGCAAACACACGTGAGGATGAGCACACTGTGTGAGCTTTCAATTTCTGAGAAAGAAAAAAAGGAGGGGTAGGAAGAAAAGGAGGAAAAGACAGAGAGAGATAAATGAGGAGGAGGAGCAGCTGTTGACACAAGCCCTCTCCTCTCTGTCAGATAAGAGATAACTGTGCTGCCAGTGTTTAGACGCACCATTAGTAGTGTCATCAATCACACACACACACACACACACACACACACACACACACACACACACACACACACACACACACACACACACACACACACACACACACACACACATATATACAGACAGAGTGAGGAGGTGAAGGAGGATTACTGGGGGTGACACAACATATTGCTCTATTACTGCTTCAAGCATGTCAGTGTACATCCTTCTCTTTACACACACACACACACACACACACACACACACACACACCCTCTCTATAGCTGCTGGTGAGCATTCAATCCTGTTCATGTGCTCAGCACAGCACCGGGCCAACCGGCATTAGAGACGCGATGCTTGCAGCGTATCTCCTAATACCACTGTGGCATAAGAACACAGGCGGCAGTCCGTCATCACACTGAGCTGAACAGCAGATCGACGCAGATAAGTGTTTGCTTTTTTACTGTCCAGCTCTCCTTGATGTGCTCCTATGTTTCATAGTTAAGTCATAGGTATGAGATATGCCAACGCTGCAGAGGGTTACCACTCTTAATGGGCATATAGCAAATGTGTGTGTTTGTGGAGTGTGGGGGCTTTATGTGAGTATGCATATTTAAATAGAGTGTATAGTTATATATTATTCATCGTATTATTCATTCCATGCAGGAGAAATAAATGGCATCAGAGCCACAGCATTCGGTCAGAGTTGGTTACACAGAGTCGGGGCTGGGTACAGAGGGGTCATGAAGGACAGAGAAAGGGTGCAGCTCCAACTCTAACTCCCACCTGAAAACTTCTCATTAAAGCTCAAACGGCCCACGGCATCCAGGTCGCCATTAAAGTCAACACTAGCAAATAACAATGACTTTCAAACTATCTTTTGACTAATAATGCTGTCACTACAAGTTACTTGTGGCTTTGCAAAGACCAAAAAAACTTTTTTGGAGTGGTCCTAGGCTCCCCATGGTCACATTAAAAGCTAAGGCATAATTTGGCCATTCACTAACAACTCTTGGAGAATGCTTCCCTCAAGGAACACAATCAGACATAATTGGCCAATCAACATTGGGAACAAACACAACAATATACCTCACACAGTGAGGCTGTTGGATGCAGTCATGTCAAAAAGACTTCAAACTCAAAAATACACACAGTTTTACTGCTTTTCTCTTGAGAGTATATGTTGTTCTGTTTGAAGGTTGGCAGACTGAAAACATGAAACACGCAGTGTATTTTTTGTCTTACAGGAGGGAGATGCACAGGTATGCCGCACGTACAGCGGAGGGATGATCGAAAGAAGCAATGACTTTTTTTTGCTTTCATTGCTTCCTCACTTAACCCCAATATGTGGGAAATAGGTCGAATCAATAGTATTTCTGACCATATCGCTAGCATATGTGTAATGTGTAGAAATGACACTTATGGTAACATATAGATATATACAATATACTACTATAACTTCCCATATGTGTTGAGTTTTGTTTGATCACTGATAAAGCCTTTTCATTGTTGATTGAACCCACCTATAGATATTTAGGACATGAAAACATTTCCAGTCAGCCCCGCTCATGGCATTTAAACAAGGATGATATCATTTAACTGGGTGAAAACCTCCAAAGTCACCAATCTTGAGGATTTTCAAGTTTTTGTGTTCATCTGAGGGATCAGTCAAGCAGATGCTTTCAAAAACCTGATAAACTCAAATCTCCAAGGTTGCCTTACTTCTTTTTAAAAATTGGAAGTGTGAGGCTTTCACCCGGCAACAGAGAAATGAATAAAACTGATGCCAGTAACTAGAAGCTGATGTATGAGGCTGTTTGAGTGTGATCAATAACACTGAGGACACGTAAGGTGCAGCATGTCATTGCTCAGCATTTAGACACCATTATCTATTATTGACTAACTATCGATCAGTTCAGCCAAAAGGAGTCAATACAAGCATAGCAGACTTAATTTGATAGACTTTGTAAAGTCAATAGGAAGTATGTTAATATGATGACATGAAAGAAGAGTGAAAAACTAACTCTTTGCATTTGTTTGTTTGAGTACTTGAAGGCATCATGAACATACACACATTTGCATGCATTCTCTAACTACAATTAGGTAATCAAAAACAGAATTAATTTATGTGAACAACTTCTGTATGTGTTTGTATGTATGTACATGTGTGTATGTACAGCATATCTCCCTTAATGTGGGCTTGAGCTTGTTAGTTGTACTAATTACTCCAAACAGCACAATGGATCTTTTTAGCCTGAGGGGCGGATCCACTGTGACCACCCCGTGTGCTGGAGCTCAGTGGTCCTGGGGGGTATTTATGAGGTAAACATGTTGACTGCACCTCTAACCCACTGTACCACCATCCATTTACTTCCCCACACGTCCAATTAACGAGCCACTAGCTAATTTGGGGTTGGTGCATATATGTAAATGAAAAGCAAACAAAAGAAATGGGTGATGGATGGCAAGAAAGGGGGCTTGGGAAGGGTCCATGTGGGACACTTAGCACTGCAACACTAATTAAAAAGTCATAGCACTGAGAGCACTGAGGTGACTCATTAGCCACAACCTGCTTCTGAGCCACACAGCATACTGAGTGCTAATGCTAGCTAGCTGTGAAAGAAGGAAAGCCACATAGCATTAGAGAGAGAAAAAAACCCAGTAAGGGAATGATGGACATGGGCATTGTGCTAGACTGAGGTATCCATGTGGGCATATAAACTCAGCCAAATTAGCTTGGTTGCATTAGCCCTCCTGTGCCATTACCCATTAGTTTAGTGCAGGGGGTAGCAAGCCGAAGAAAGGTTACCATAAGCATGGCAATTAGGGCTATAATAGGATAAACAACAACCTGGCTGATGGAGGGAGTGAAGCAGAACACAGTGTAAGGAATGATTACAGAGGCCAAGTGTGTGGAGGTGGGTGACTTTAGCTGTATTGATCTGTGGCACTGCAGTCTCAAAGTGGCACCCACTGAGCCGGCATGGCTTCTCTACTCAGTGGAGACAATGCCAACAGTGTCCACATGAAAACACGGGCACAAACAGATGTGCACAGGCTCTTATTCTCTCATAACTGCAGGCGCACACACATGCACACTGTACGTTTGTGTGACTTGTGTGTGTACAGAATGGGACACAGCCAATGTGAGGGACCCCTCTCCACCAGTGTCTATGCCCGGGGTGCGTTTCTCCTCTGGCGATTCATTTCATCTCAGTATGGATCATCACGGTCTTTCCCCTGCTGCTCTTTATAAAACGCAGCCATCCCCTAACATTTACTTCATCGTTTAACAACAAAACCTACAGAAATACCATTTTCATAGAAGAGGACCAGGAGGAGGAAAAAAAACACAGGAGGGAGAAACAAGTGCGGTGGGATCAATGGTGCAAAAAATTGTTTTTATCGAATGCTGCGTGGCTCACATTTCCTGCAGACACAGATAAGAGAATGGGACTGAGCAAACCCTTCTGTGCGTGTGTGTGTGTGGGGTTGGGTGGGTGGGTGAGAGAAAGAGGGGGGCAAGAAAATAAATGAGATTATTGATGTTACATGTCAAATATAATTGCTGAGATTTGAGCAAAGAGGAGAAGAGGGTAGGCTGATGGGCTCACTGATCCATGAATGCTTCATTTGGGAGAAAGGCCAACAAGTCACTGAATTTGGATTGTGACCTCGAGTGCATACATATGTGTTTGTGTGTGATACTGTGGGGGAATGACATCGCTTAACCTCAAAACAGAGTTGTTAACTTTTAAACTTTAGCTACGCACACGCACGCACGCACACACACACACACACACACACACACACACACACACACACACACACACACACACACACACACACACACACACACACACACACATATATATGTCTAGCCTATATAATCCCTGTCTGTCAGATGTAATATGTTCTGATGTTTTCTGGTGCTTGTACTTGCGATTTTTCACATTGCAGTTTGGACTTTTTGAAAAAGACCCTCCATACAAGATTCTCTGAAGCCTTAAAGCATGCACGCTTTATTTCCCCTTCAATCAAAGAAAAGCTGCATGATAACTTGGTTATGCCTGCACAGTATAGGATCTGTATGTGTGATGAAAAAAAAAAAATCATCCTGCACAACGTGGGAACACGGGAATTTGTAGATCAGGAGATCCAATCTGATTAGAGACGTCTGACTTGCCATTGGAGGAGTCCTTTCAGCTCAATTTCCTGATCAGGTGGTAACATAAACTTTAGCTGCAACGTTGCATAAACTCTTCAATTCAGAGTTTCCCAAAGTATGCTCATTACATTAGATACAATCGATCATTCCTTTCCAGTTGGACTTTGAAAGCTACTGAATTACATGACACGAAAAGGCTACAGCAAAAGTTTAGATAAAAATAAAGATAGAAAAATAGGTGGATGAATGGATATGTGTGTGTGTGCGTGTGTGTTTTGGGCAGCATATAATTAAAAGTCCCATAGCTGGTGGCTGCAGTCCCGAAGAGAGAGATGTTCAGAAATTGTATGAAATTAGAGATCATCTGCAAGGCCAAATAGACATCCTGCCTGTGTGTGTGTGTGTGTGTGTGTGTGTGTGTGTGTGTGTGTGTGTGTGTGTGTGTGTCCACTCACAAAGACACATTCAGAGGCCTTATGGCTCCGGAGAGGTTTGGGCTTCATGATGGAGTCAGAAATCTCATCTCATTCACAAAGCAAACATTCCAACTTTGCAGTGCTTTTCAACACTTTCCACTAATTCTGTTCATTTCCAGCGTACATCGTCTTCATAAGTAAACAGCTGCTCTCTCCTGGAGGAAAATCTCACATCCTAACCTATCCCTCTTTAAAAGGTAACATTTTCCAGCTCAGCGGCCTAGATGGCCCTCTGGCTCGATCGTTATTTAAATGTCAAATGTCAGCATCAACTTCAGGACAATTTGTTCCTTTTAACAGAGAGGTGTGTTTGTGGCGAGTTATACAAAGACATGCAAGAGAATGAGAGCCGCGAGTTTAACTTGATTCAACAAGGCCTGAATTGCACAAAGGTAACGTGAGGATTCATTATGAGATAAAGATACCGTAAATGTCAAAAGGCCTTTTTGTAGCTGCACTGTAGAGCAGATTTTGAAAGAGTAGCAAACTACAATAACAAAACAAAAAAGATATTTTTATGAAAGCAGGTTGGATTTAAGAGCCTTTTAAGTCGACTTTTAGGTTGGCATGCATCCAAAACTTGTGCTTCCTGAGGCAAGAAAACACTGAGCGTTGCAGTTTACACTAGATAAGATTCTGAATTAGTTACAGCGAGGAAAAACCGGTGCCCCAAAGTTCTATAAATAAACTAAAATGTTTGCAATATTCATTTTTTCCACACAAATTTTAATGTTGAAAATGAACACCAATACTTAAAAAGAAAATATGGTGGTGTATACATGCAGAATTCCTTCCAATCATATCGCAGCTTTCGGCTTCCTACACCAACACACTCCTCCAGGAACTGCGTGTCTATCAATGAGCTGGTGGCTAATTTTGTGCGTCTGTGTCATTGTGTTTTTTTGCTTTGTTTCCTGTGTATCTCTCTTGGAAGAACATCCTGTCCATCGCCAGTTAAGGCAGGCCAATTTGCAATAGGATCCCAAAGGTAGTCAAGTCCCCCTGCCAAGTCTCTCATATTTTCAAGCTGACCGTTTTATGGCGAGATCTGTAAAATAAGCCCTCCACCTTGGCCTTGGGTTCACGCCATCTCCATAAATACTGAGCTTATGACAACAGGGCAGCAGGGTCAGGCCAGAATGAAGAGAGTGTTAGCTGTCGGAGAACATCTTCAAGCCAAATGGTTTTGTTGGATTCCTCGTGGCTTTTATCACCATTTAATTCCTGCTTTACTTCCAATATTCACAGCACACTTTTCAAAAATAAGACTATTACAATTGTGTTTATCGTCATTTGCAGTTGTATGCCAGCAATCATTTTATGGGTTTAAGTGTTGCATTTTAAACTTGGCAGACATGTTTTCCCTCATACTGTCTCTCCCTCACTCTCCAGCTCTCTTTTTGTCCACAAACACTCCACGCTCTTCTGAGTGTGTGTATTCAGATGCTGGTTGAGAATGTGTCTAATGACTCCAGCACTGCCCTATCCATCAACGGCCTTATGTGGACAGTGAAAATCAATGGTTCCACACAGAGCTACCTGAGGTCCCCCACACTCCCTTTGTCATAACCGCTCGATATGTCAATGAGCAGAAACTACAACACATTTCAGTTAGGGGGCTATTGGCAAGCATGGTGGGTATAAATCTTTTTGGTGTTTTCCGATGATTTTGAACTTCTCCATTTCAAAGCAGCATTGTGTTGTGTCAAAGATCACCTATTCAAGTCTGTGACTGTAGTCTTTCTTTCATTGATAATTCATTCATCCGTTCTCTTTGTTCCCCTCAGCCTCTCATATTTTGCATGCATGATCTTTCTTTGATGGATTCAGTGTTTTCCCTCTTTCCTGTCTACATTTCTTCCCCACTCTTTCTCCTTGCAGCTCCTAACTCTCTTCTCTCTGGGCGCTTATTGACATTTCCCTGCTAACCTTCTCTTTTACGCTCACCTTAATGTGTGCTGCCTTATCAGATGCGCAGGTGGTTTGGAGTTTCATTCGACCTCACTCCCTACTCTCCTCCTTTCCTCCGGGTTATTCATCCCTCTTTCCTGTGCTCTGAAAGTCAAGCTTCCCTTTACAAAACCCCTGCGGTCTTATCTGGGAGACCCCGCGACCCCACAGTCATTGTAGCAGCCAGCGGGAGAGAATAGAGAGCACAGCTCCCCCGAGAGGAAGGCAACGGGACCAAGGTGTGCATTTGTGCCTGTGTGTGTGTGTGTGTGTGTGTGTGTGTGTGCGTGAGAGAGAGAGTTCAGTACCATTAGAGCAGTCTATTTACTGCCCAACTGTCTAAACACTTGTGATAACATACAGTGGTTCAGCAGTAGAGCACAGTACTCCAGGGACAGAGCTGATGCTGCTCAGCATGGAGTGAACTAAACATGGCTTCAACTAACAATTATTTTCATTATTGATCAAACCATTGATTATCCATTTTTATTAACTGAAATACTGGTTTTTCTACAAAATGTCACAGGTCCCCAGAGTCCAAGGTAACGTTGTCAAACTGCCTGTCCAAAACAGTCCAACACCCAAAGGAATTTTATACAGACAGATACAAAAAACAGCTCAAATGGTTAATCGATCATGAAATTTCCATTTCTCATCAATTTTCTGTTAATGTCTCTACGCTGTTGTCTCTTACAACAGCGTACATTTAAAGAATTAAACTGCAAAGTAAAATAGTTTTTCTTTTATATGCAGAAACTGTAATTAGGAGCAAGAGAGAGAAAAAGAGAGTGTCCAGGTTAAAGAGCTCTCACATTGTTTCTTACTGAAGTGCTTTTCTTACCATTTGTCAAGCAGCCAATGGAATCCACTGATAATGTGCGATGGAATCTCACATTTCCTCCCTATGCCGTTTGTTTGTGTGTACGCTTGTGTTTGTGTATGCATGTGTGGTCTTTTCACAGTCTCTGCAGGTGCACCGTGCACACATATCCTATATTCATATCCTTATTCTATTCTGGCTCAGGGAGCTCCCAGAGGAGAGCACCTGCCGCATTCACACACACACACACACACACACACACACACACACATGCACACGCACGCACGCACGCGCGCGCGCGCACACACACACACACACACACAGATTTTGATTAATGGAGAGAACAATGGAGAAAATACGCATGGAAGAGCAGGAAAGAAACCGACACCAGAGGGAATATATAGGAACTAGAATGATATGAATGGGTATTGAAAATACAATGAACCCCCAAGCTTGACAAAGAAGGCTTCTAAACAAATTAAGAAGTGATCAGTTACCAAGTAATGATCGAACAAAATCACAGGAACAGAAAATACAACATTTAAAAGCGTAACAGATTATAAGAATTGCTGACATGGAAGTCAAAGAGTGTTAAACTGTTATTTCACTGAAAATCTATGTAATTTCAATCAGAAACTTCAAGTCAATTTTAGACTAAAATGGTCTGTGCTAAAATGTCTTCATATATGTCTATTTAAGGTCATACATTCCAAAATGGTGAGATGGGTAGAGATAGACAGACAGGGCCTGGCCGCTGCTGCTGCTGTTGCTGCTGCTGAGTGTATTTATAGGTATTATCATCCAGTCTGTAATGTTGGCGATGTATGCTGAAGGCATGCTATTAGGTTACAACGGGAGAATGACATCACATCAAAACGAGAAGGACAGATGATCAAGACATTACTGTTGCTCACAAAACTTTCCTCCAATTGCCCTTTTTGGAAAAAAACATTCTCACTTCTGGTCTGATGTCAGATATTTTTTGAAAACTGAATTTGGGAAACAGTTATGAGATCATTGTTAGAGACACAACAAAACAGTTCCTTTTCAGTTACCTACAGGGGTTTTATTTTACTTATTTTTTGACAAACTGATGTGTGCAAACCTGCTGTTTTCACCCAGTCTCAGCCAGGTAGCCTCCACAATGAATGATGATGGAGAGGGGACAGGAGGGAGAAGGGCTGTGTCTGTTACAACAGCTAAACCATCAGTTTTTCATTGCAAAGTATTTAATCATGCAAAGGGGAAAATAAATGCACTGATACTGAACTATGAGCAACATGGCTGAAGGTTTTTGTGAATGAAACAGCTCATAGAGAAGACTGTAGGACTGACAAATGTGCAAATAAGTGCAAGATCAATAGTGACCACATATAATAAATGCACAGCATGTGCTAGTGGTCACGCTTGCAGATTTGCATGTTATAGCCCTCCGAGAGCTCCTGCATTACACTACTTACTAGCCTTTGTTATGCTCCTCCTAGTTACAGTGGACTTAAAAACATTTTGCTTTGCACCATATTAAGGATAATGCAAACTTTCCTCAAGTTGTACCATCAAGTTGCCACGTGATGTTTCAGCCTTATCTCTTAATCAGGTTTTGAATATTCCAAGTGATAAAGAGATGGAATAAACCTTTGGGTATGTAGGATTTGTCCTGTCATGAGAGTAAGAACATCAACTGTGTATATCCACATCCTGAGGAGATGGGTGAGAGAGAGAGAGAGAGAGAGAGAGAGAGAGAGAGAGAGAGAGAGAGAGAGAAGCTGAAGTTAAAGTTGAAGGCAGGAGGTGAGAGCCTGAAGCAGCATTATGCAGGAAGTGACAATCTGGTTGTCACACTGTGCTCTATAATCCACACCTCATTCTGCAGCCATGCTTTGCCTATTGGGCATTGCCCAAGAACTGTGTGCTAGTGTGTGTGTGTGTGTGTGTGTGTGTGTGTGTGTGCACGTGCACGTGTGTCAACAGTACATGCTTGTGTCTTGGTTGTAATGGGGATAGAGTTTCAGTGCAAACACAACATTAGCTTGTTTCTGTGGATGTTGATACGTGTTAATATTTAGGCCAGTTTTTACTCTCTGTTTACTTGCATATGGTTGATCTGTCTGTTTGTTTTTCTGTCCGTCTAAAACTAATGAGCGATAAAATGATTTCATCCCTTACTCACAAACACAAACATGCACATGCAAACGAAGAATCTTAATATCTTGATATCACAACTGAGCTTGTTAGGTCAACAGAGCTAAATGGGCATTTTCTGGACAGAGATCAGTAAACTGTGTCCAGTGCTGTGCGTTCTCTCTGCAGCCTCACATTCATTTGAGTCAACTGTAATCCAGCCGCTGAGTTTATCACACAATACAGATTGCATCCACTATGCCTCATGCCATTATTTCTATTCTCTAATGCTTGTGCACTTTAGAAGCCCTTTACATGCACTCTAGAAGCTGTGTTCATGTGCATGCATGTTCGTGTTTAGGTTCATGTGAACACAAAGACTCTCTGTATCAAATAAAGACTAATATGCATGATAACCAGCCATCATAACTGGACAGTCTGTTACTGAGACCTGGGGATCTGTGAAACTGCCGAGACGCCAGCATGGATTAAGCTGACATGTTTGCAGAGGGGCACCGCAAGTCCACATACACACACCCGTGCCGGCTCACACCGGTGACATCATAACCCAGGCAGCCAAAAGTTTAGATCTGATGACAAAACTAAGGCGAGACACCATGAAGAGGACAGTGTTTGAAGTGAGGAAGTTCTTCTGAGGGTGTGTTTGTATTTGTTGGATACATATTATACATCTAGCTGTACACACACTCTCCATACACTGTACATCCAGCTGAAGGATACAGTAGCTACACTCCCAGACAGAAGACAAGTCTTGCCTTTCACCTAAACACTAAAGCTTCTCTGTCTTTTCAGCTATTAGCCCAGGAGCCAACAGATATGTTGTTAATGGCTAAAATAAATGGTTCTCCAATCACGGAGGCCGAGCGGTGGAGGTTATCATCCCTGGTTTAGAGAGAGAGAGGTAGAGACAGCCTAATTCCTTCCAGCTGTAAGGTTCTGAGCATGTGTGTGTGTGTGTGTGTGTGTGTGTGTGTGTGTGTGTGTGTGTGTGTGTGTGTGTGTCTGTGTGTCTGTGTGTGACTGAATGTTCAGGGGCTAAAATGACAGATTTACTTGGCCCCTTAAACGCACCAGACAGGCCGGGCTGCATATACTGTAAGAGAGGCCTTGTTAGAAGACGACGAGGCCCCTCAGACCAGACTGTGGGCATGTGATTGTGTGTGTGTGTGTGTGTGTGTGTGTGTGTGTGTGTGTGTGTGTGTGTGTGTGTGTGTGTGTGTGTGTGTATGTGTGTGTGCACAAGTTATCCCTTTGTTGATTTAAACAAATGCATTGATTCTATTATTATCACTTCAGTGCTGCTATTTGTGAGAATCATGTCATAGATATTTTTTGACTCGCACCCTTGTTTGTTTAATTTGACTATAGCAGCGGCCTGGACACATACACTGTCTACACACACCTTTCCTCCAAAGTCCACTTAATTCATTTCCTCACTTATGTAGTTACAGTAGTGGGACCACCACAACCTCTCCTGCAAAGCCCACCTTGTGGTGAGAGGCATCTGGTTCACAGCAACGCACAAACACATAAATACACACACACTAAGTGGGTTCCCCAGACCTATACGTTGCTCTTGGCCAATGCTCGGCCAAACGCATACTGTATGAATGAGGTTGGCAGCCCTCACTGTAAGGAAGCCACACATTCGGGAAGGGAGAGGTGAGAAGAGCGGTGGAGGGAGGGAGGGAGGAGCATGCAGAAGACAGAAGGAAAGGTGAAGGCGAATCTCAGATGATGGCTTGTGTTGCTTTGACAGACAGAACTACTGGGAAGAAAAGGAAATGAGATCCACGATGCAATGTTTGGGTCTCTTTTTTTCTTTGATTTTTGACTGATTCGGTTTGTGTTTCAGGACGCTTTATTTGTGCCAAAGGTGACATCTTCAAACAGCTTGTTTTGTCTGAGCAATTATTCATCTATGTAGCCAATTCATTTTCTGGTGTTAAACTGATCTATTTCAGCACAATTATATCTTTAAACACAGTGTAACATTCAGACATTTCCATAACTGTATTCCTATGTAACTATTGTTCACACAAAGTTCATTATTCTAGGAACGCAATTTCTATACATGCACACATACAGTCATTATCTCTATACAAGACACTGGTGTGAGGTGACTATGAGCTCATGATTACTGGGGTACACTAGAAAGACACTGATCTCACGCAGACCTTCACACACACACACACACACACACACACACACACACACACACACATGCAAAAGTACATCCCCCAGAAATGTATTAATCACATGGAGAGTAAAGGCACATGGATGGTATACTTGTGCAGAACAATCATGCACACAGATCCACATGCACACATACCCAGAAGTGTGCATTAAGGAACACACCGTACATTTGGTCCCTTGACATGTATGCATATGTGCACACACAAAGAAGAAGAAAAAAAAAAGACGGAGGGGGAGCACAGAAGAAAATGCAAAAGGGTATAATTTTCCACAATCAGCCTCTGCTTGAAACAAGCAATTAGGGGGAATGTGCAGAGCATCCCCTTCTGCTGGGGGAAGCTCAGTGTGTGTGTGTGTATGCGTGTGTGTGTGTGTGTGTGTGTGTGTGTGTGTGTGTGTGTCCATGTTTGTGTAGACCTTTCGTCTCCTCCTCTAGGTCTTTCTTGTGGTTGGGTAGGCTGGTTCAGGGGCAGTGCACAGCAAATTTGATAATTCCACCACCAAATGGGCCAGAGCGTGCCCTTGTATCACAGCTATCCCGCACAGCATCCTCACAGCACTGTTTATCTATCTTTACATATGGATGAATTATAAAGAATGATATGATTACTGAAATATACTTAACTTTATTGGTTAAATGGGGTATTTATTTCCACAAGCAACAACTTATAGTGATGAAGCTATTAACAACAGAGGACCAATAAATCTTGTGCAGTGAAGAAGAATAATATGAATAAAATGAATTTAACAGAACAATAAAGAAAAAACACCTCAGCAGCAAATGCTGCCTTTTTATTTGCCTTACTATAAATTCTATACACAAGAAGTTATTTGCAGGAGTTCAGTGAGACTGACAGAAGGATTCAGACAGTAGGATGCAATGAATATATTGTACATCGCAAGTGGATATTAGCTATTAGGGTTCGTCTTGGGGGGTTTCTTTATGATGATCTTGCTGATGAAGAGAAGAGAAGAAAAGCAATGACACAAGACAAGCAGAACAGAAATATATTGTCTGAGGCAGCCATGGCAGTAAATTGGGGAAACACAAGCCTTAATCCCAGAGGTGGAGTTTCCTCCTTCAGGTTCCTTCATGAGGAAAAAGAACAGAGCACACTCTTTTATCTGTGTGGTCCAGCAGCTCAGCTTTCTTTCTCTCTGTCTGTCTCTGCCCCTCTTTCCCCTCCTGCTATGCCTCGTTCACAGTTCACAGATGCGGCTTGTTCTCTGTTCAGGTACTGTGTGTATGTGCATGTGAAGTCTGATCTCCTCCCTCGAGATGCCCCTTTACCCCTCGAGTCACCTGTATGACCTGTCCTTCCTATTAACGCCTTCTACGCTCATGCAAAAACAATAAATTTTTACTAAAGACCATCATCCACATCTGATTTACTCTTTATTCTTCAGCGTTTATTTTGCCCAGTGACCTTTAACCTTTCCTCCTACCAGTTTCAGGATGCACCTCATGCAATCGCAGAACATGTGAGGT
The DNA here is from genome assembly GCF_039877785.1 of Chaetodon trifascialis. Classification (NCBI taxonomy): domain Eukaryota; kingdom Metazoa; phylum Chordata; class Actinopteri; order Chaetodontiformes; family Chaetodontidae; genus Chaetodon; species Chaetodon trifascialis. The sequence continues at coordinate 16,214,085 of NC_092063.1, forward strand.
AACAGGATATGTGGGGGCTGCTATCAGCTTGCAGCCTTGTCTGTCTATAGAATAGACACCAGTGTTTGTCCTCCGGATCGCTTCAATACGTGTTCCCATCCAAAGTACACGGTGGCAGGATCTGACGTTGCTTAAAACTCACATTCTCTGTCGTGATTATTTTCCTACAGGGTACTTCTGCCTAACACATGTGTATGTGTGAGCCTGTGTGTTTATCTTAGATTAATTACCAGGACTTGTGTGTCTGTAGGAAGACGTGAGTGCGCATATGTGTGCGTAGGTGTGAATGTGTGTGCGTAGCGTCCAGGGGCCGGGTTTATAGAAAGCCGCCGTCCCTCAGATAAACATACAAGCACCGACAAGATTCTCCAAAGAGGAACAAGGTGTCATGGGAGATGCAGGGAAAATAATCGGCCGAGTTCAGAGGTGGAGAGAAGAAAAGCGCACAGGAGAGAAGAGCACAGAAAACAACATGGGAGAAAAATAAACAGCAGGTGTATGAGAAGATTTAGTGTAACACTTGCAAAAACGTAAAATGGGTTCATGCAGAGGAGGAGGAGGAGGAGGAGGAGGAGGAGGAAGTCCACATTCTTGGGAAAAGACTAACGTCAGGGGTACTTTGGAGTAGCATAGCAGGCGGGGAGACTAAACGTAAACCTTTCTCTATTGTTATGCTACAGTCCCCCTTATGCTTGGAAAAACACAAGGTGATTCAATAAACATTTACTGCTTGGGGGGGGGGGCGTCACCACTACTGCAGTCTATGGACGAGGGGTGAACTGTGCACCCAAATGGCAGCTGGGCCGAGGCTGGCCAGGTTTTGTTCTGTGGGCCGGTATTAAAATGAAGTGCTTGCGGCTGGTGTGCAGAGAGCGAGGCATCTGATACGGGGTCTGTAAATGGGAGCAGTAAAAGACGGAGACTCGTTCCACCTTCTCATTTGGGGGAATTACGGTGACAAAAAGCAGGCCTAGCAAAACCAGCAGCATCCTGCCATACATGTGAACACACACACACGCACACACACACACAAACGCAGGCATGAAAACAGGCGCACACCACACAGAAGAATTCTCAAACATCTCTGTTTAAATGTGTCATTCATTGACTGCATGCTCACAGCGAGTGAAGGAGGAAAAAAAAGTGCCACGATTCAATAAAAACTTTGTAGTCCAATCTGAGCAGGAACACAGATTAAAATAGGAACACCTCACAAACCGCAGACCTGCTTTGCTGGACAGAAATTTGCAGAAACTCCCAGAGGCAAGGCAACGTATGGAGAGGAAGACAAAAAAAAAACAAAAACAAAAAAAAAACTTGCCTGGCTTAAGAGGTTCTTCCTCACCGCCATGGCAGCAAAAGCCACAAAACAACGACAGTACCTGCTTCCCAGGACTGGAAATATGAGCACTCCTAAAATAAACCTTTAACTCTTGCCACCAGGCAGAAATGGGCACTAAATGGGGTTTTCAAAACAGCAACAGCTAAAAATACAATATTGGTGGAGTGTGAGGTTCAGCAGCTGTGCATGCGTGTGTGTGAGTGAGAGAAAGAGAGGCTGGCATTTCTGTGGCGGGCCACGAAGCATGAGCCAAGGGACCCGAGGCAGGCTGGCCGCTGGAATGCCTGGGCCAACCACCGGCTTCCTCCTAACAGTTATTGACAAGTCGCTGCTGGCACCTGCTCGGGACGCCCGTGGGACAGCAAGAAGCCTCTCTACTCCTCTCTCCTCGCTTCTACTAGCGAGATAATAAATGAATCCCATATTTAATGATGGCTATTTTTCCTGTGTAAATCATTTATTATATAACACAGGAAAACATAACAAGCTGTTCCATAAAAAGGACTGCAATTGCTTCACGGTTCATCTGATGTGGATGCAATCACCCTCAAATTAGAGCTGAGAGTCAGTACGTTGACCTCATAGACATTGTTTTCTTTCAAATTAAATGTGCTGGAGTGCAGAAGCAAAGCAGCAACACAAAGTGCTCACAGACCGCGCAGTGTCTAAAAGAGGCATTTCACACCCTCCTCTACACGCAGATAGATGACCTACAGAAGTGTTGGATGATTATAGACTTGACTGATTGCTTGATTCATCAGTACTGAAAGTTATTGCTAGTTGCAGTCTGCTGCACAGAAATCGTTTTATGCAGAGATCGTGCACGGTTCAGTTTGAGCTGCTAATTTACATTTCAGGGAAACATTATTTAACATGAGTCAGTGAGAAATCCAATCGATATTTGTTTTAGAGATGTGCTTTTCCTCCTGATGCTGACTTGTTGCATAGCTATAGACAGGGAGAATGAGGCAGGGGAAGATTTCTGGAGCATGCCAGGTAAAATATAAGCCATGTTTCTTTTGGCCACATGGAGGCTAATGCGGGGATTTGGAGGTTTAATGGGGGGCAATGACCGGCGCATCTGCAAGCACTGTCAGCGTCTGGCATAACATCTTCCCTTGTTTTAGGAGGCCAGGAGAAACCACTGTGGGCCTGTGAGCGTGCATGTGAGTGTGTGTGTGTGTGTGTGTGAGTGAGTGTGTGTGTGTGTGTGTGTCTGTGAGTTCTGGGCCCATCTCCAGAACCAATGTATTACAAGTGTTCCCACTGTAAGATTATATTTGGATTCTCTAGGCCTACTTCCAATTATTGCTGGCACTTAATACTTCTCGCACCATTCACAGATCCCCTTACCCCACCGTTCGTCATCCCCTCTCTCTCTCCCTCTCTCTCACACACACACACACACACACACAAACACACACATCTCATCTGCAGCTTTTGTACTTTTTATAGGTTTAGGAAGGCACGGACAGGGACAGGAGGTTGAGTAAGTAAAAGAGGAAGTGATTTGTCCATTTTTGGGTTGAAAGACAAATGTCACAGGAAAAACATTTGGGCAAAAAGATGGTGCACACACAGAGGAGTTCTAGCTGGTGAGCTCATTCAGAAGATAATTTAGTTATATGGAAACACAATTTCTCTAAAGAAAAGACAGAATCGTCTGTGTATTTTTAAAAGAAAGACATTATAGTGTGTTTACTTTACTATCTGACCGTTTCTCCAGACACACACAAAAATGACATTCAGTGGTGCAGTGCCACTGACACCAGAGGAAAACTGAGGAAGAGACTATCAGGCCAGAAACTGAGCAGGGGTGAAAGAATGAAAGAGGAGAGGTTGAGACTCCTCTGGATGAGACTGAGTGACAGGCTGTAACAGAACAGGGATTGTTTCAGCACTGATCTGTTTTTCATTACAGGGAAGGTGTGTGTGTGTGTGTGTGTGTGTGTGTGCATGTGTGTGGTATGGCTGCAACATTTAAAAGGGAAGGCTATCAGGGTTCACATTAGATGAACCGTCTTTCATGTTACCTGCCGTGTGTGACCTTAATGACACAGTTACATAAATGGGTGTACTTTAAGCAAAACATCCATAAACGCCACAGTATTATCAAAAGTATAACTGCCAATATTACCCCAAAGCAATGATGATCCATTCTTAGATACAATGAAATGTTCTATGAGAGTCATTTTAGGAAAGCCCAGTGGAGGGAAAAGACAATAACTGTAATGATGTTATTTTTCTTTCCTGGCATGAAATGGAGGTCAACGCACTGCCAAACTGTGCCAAATGCACAGTCTCTTTTAACAACCTTTTAAGGAGTACAAAGGAAGCAAGCTGCCAACCAAAACTAAGTCAACTTCTAGTTTTATAATGAATGGAGACTGCCTGTTTGGATTTTATTACCTTAATGATACAACAGTAAAGTTACATGCTAGGTGCAAGTTTGTGGAAATTCAGCCGATTTCAAAGTCAGTAAATCAAACTCAGTTTTATTTAACTATATATATGTATGTTGTAACCATTATCAAATATGTTGACTTGGCAAACTTTCTGAATCTTCTCTTCAATCTTGAGCATCCATTGATTCTGCAGACAAAGGGGGGATGCGTGCACCACCGGGGAGCACTAATAGTTGGTCAGTACTAATTTTTCTATGGATTTTTTTTCTCTTGTTATCACCTGCCTACCGCCGATATGACATCATGCAAATAAAATCCATAGCCTGCTTCTCTCAGGCTTATGATATTATCATAATTACCATACAGTAGAGTGATGGGTCTTTCATGCAGTTAGAGCAGTAAAAGTTTTAGGCTTTGATTAAGTTTAGCAGCGGGACTATTGTTTTGGACTCATGAGTTTCCAGCGCACGCTTGGTCGGCAGGCACACCGAAGTTCTGTGTTTGAAGTTCAACCAAGTCCTATTTTATGGAGCAGTAAGACACGCTCTGACTTGGATTTCTGCAAAGTCTGCTCGGTATCCAGCGGTACGCCTAGCGTGTTCAAAGCTTTGTGTTCTCATCTTTGGACGGAGGTGGTTTGTTGTGATTTATTCAACCAGCCTGAAAATAAATGCACAATCTAGCAACATGACATGTGCATTAAGGTGCTATTACAAAGAGGTATAAGGTATACTTCAGCTCACAGATGCTCAAACACTCATACCAATCAATTGGCCATGCCCCCTGAGAGCACACCTTTCTTTGGGGAAAAAAAGGAATTATAATAATTCAATAAATAAACAAGTGTATTTCCCAAGTCAGCAGAAACAGTATGTTCATTTGAGTGTGTGTGTGTGTGTGTGTGTGTGTGCAAGATTCCTTTTAGTTCACAAAGGTACAACCCCCCCCCCCCCCCCCCCCCACACACACACACACACCCACACCCAGCCTGTGTCTCATCATCTGTGAAGAAATAATGGAATTATATATATTTTCTCCCCTGCGCGCGGCGAAGCATCAAAGTTCAGTGCTGTGATAAGTTGCCTGTGTGCTTTGCCCCTGGCCATAACGGTGTGTGGTGTTTTCCTATTACTGGCATGTCCTGTTTCATAGATGGATGGACCTCAGGCTGACGTCTGCCACTGCCTCTGCTCTGCTCTCCGTGTTATTACCAAAATCGATGTCCATGTCTGCTGCCATTTATTATCCCCCCACCACCCCAACAAACAACCACACACACACATACACACACAACCAAACACACACGCATGGACGCAGCATAAACTGAAACAAGATGAAGGGGGAATATTGGGAAGTTCTATAGCATGGAAATTCTGCTGGGCTTGTGAATCTCTGAGTGTGTGTGCGTCAGAGTACACTTTTGCCCCAAGATAAGCAACGGTTTGCAGATTTTGAGAAGTAAGTAATGTTATTTGTCTCATGGCGCCTGTTTCTTCCTCCCACTTTAATTTGCTCTGTGTGCATTGCCCATAACTTACTTTTTGTATTGTTTCTCATAGCCTGACATCATCATAGCGAGGTCAAAGGAGCACATGTTAATGAGCAGAACTAATGAAAAACAAATTTATTAAATTAAGCTGCAGTTTTATGAATATAAATGCTAAAAAAGATCAGATGACAATTTCAATGATAATACGGATATTAGAAATTCAGCTGCACAGAACAGTCTTTTCTGGGGCAAGTAGGCAACAAAACTTGTGATTTTGTGATAAAACTGGAGATACTTTCCAATGTATGTACAATTTTGTTAAGTGTCATTCCAAAAGTACTGCTAACACTGATGATTCTGCAGTGTTTTCCACAGTTGTTCTTTACACTGTGGTACCTCAGACCTGCGTCCATACATAAACCTTTTCTGTAAAGACTTCCTGAGGTTCCCTTGGAGCAGAAGGCCCAATAAAACAGTGAGACACTTTAAGCTCTATCTGAACATTCGTGTGCATGAGTGTGTTTGCTTATATGTGTATGTATATGACTGTGTGTTAGTTTGAATGCACGTGTCCTTATCTATGTGTGTGTGCGTGTATGCATGTGTGTGTCTGTGTGTGTGTTATGCGAAGGTAGCGTCTCAGTCGAGCCCCTGCGGTGCTCCGGCCCTTCTGTCCTCCCCTCATAACCTCACAAAGACACTAATAAGCCCCCCGATGATGGACGCTTATGGATTTCTGCGCCGCTAATTTCCGTAACTATCACTGTTTGAAAGATAGCTGAGGGATTTAGCAGAGGGGGCCAAGAGAAGGCCCCCTTGTATTCTGTGGGAACACAAGAGCTGTATTATGTGATATAAAAAAATGGAACGTCCCCCCTTTTCTCTCCCTCAGGCTAAGTCCATGATATTTATCTACACACAGTCACATGAGACCATTATGTTTATGGAATATCAAATGCAGGCCAACACGGTTGTATTGAGTCGAGCCTCCATAATTACCAGGGGGATGCACAAGTTTTCTGCCACAATCCACTCTTTCACAGGTGACATCTGAACTTTGTGTGGCCCACTGAGTGCAAAGTGCAATAGCTTACTAATGTTACAGTTAAACATATCAGCCGAATACACCTGGTTGGCAACACCAGTGACCGCCTGACAAACAGGCTAACGGGACTGCCAGTTCTTTCAAAAGCAACAACCTGTAAGGTGGCTACAAAATATATCAACTTTGTGCAATTGATTTGCTAATGGATTTCCTAGCGTCCAGCTCTCCAAGCAAGAGAAGTTTGTCATTCTGAGGCCGTAGGCCCCAAAAATCCCTTAATTACATTGTAAAGACAAATGCAGGTGAACTCCTGTAACCCTATCCCATGCAGCTGAACTAAACAGTGGCCAGAGACTGCACTGCCTGATAAAGACAATGAGCCAAAGAGCATAACTTTTCTATCACATGCACCACATAACACAACGCATTGCAATTGGAGGAGCTCTGTTAATGTTATACGGCTGTTTAGACTTCCACGTCCACTTAAATGTAGCTTATTTGCACTGCTTCCAATATCCACTAATTTTTCCATGTTCGTGTTCTTTCCTCGGGCTTTCACACTGATTCACACATGCTGCAGTCTCTAAAAAGTGAACGTGGAACAGGTTTGCCCCCACGCTCCCACTTACTGCTGAGTCCAACACTAAACACCATCCATCACTGCCTGTCATATCAGCATGCTGCAGAGCTCACTGGATACACCAGTCGAGGTAAGTCAGACCACATGCACAGTAGCCACACACACTAAAACATGAGTGTATGGGTGTGTGTGCGTGTGTGTGTCTGTGTGTGCATTTTCTCTTCCACTTGCATTAATTAATTTGTCATCACCGGTTATCCCTTGCCCCCCCCCCCTCCCCATGCCTTCACCTCTGCAGTAGATGGATCCTCCCTGTGCTCCAGCCATGCTATTGCGGGTTCTGCTACCTGGGCCTTTTGCAGAGGTGGTCGGGGGCCAACTTTCTGTCAGTGAGGAATGTAATTAGGGAGAATTAAGCGGCATGGGGCTACAAGGGAGGTCAGGAAGAGCTGGCAGGGTCGAGGCGGGTCACTACCAAGCATTCTCTCTCTTTCTCCCTCTCTCTTACTCTTCTCTTGTAAGACAGGGTCAGGGTGAAGAGGTGTCATATTTAGTCCTTTGCTGCACTGTGGGAGGCTGACACAATAAGCCATGGATCTCTTCTCTCTGCTCCTATCTCTTTCCTCCAGATATACTGTCTTCCCAACTTTTGTTGGGAAGAGTGCTTTAAGATTTGACTCTTGACTCTTATTGTTTCAAGTCGGTCCTTCACTTAAGTTCTTGCTTTTAACTACAATGAAGTGCTGTTGATTGAAAGCCACAGATGACAGTCACAGTCACATCAGGTGTCGTTGTGTTACTGTATAGCTGTATATGACATATGAGGTCTCAGTGGGATTTACAGTGGATCCATATAAAAATCTTGGTGATCTTGGTGGCAACTTGCTCATCCCATCCCAGATCCATTCAGGCACACATTCCAGCTGCCCAAATATGGCGTTTCTTGCTCCAATAACAGACGAAGATGGCATGAGCAGTGAACCTATGGTCATATTAAGAAAACTGGATACCATGTTCCAAGATGGTGCCCCACTCATTTCTATGGAAGCAGCTGACTGGGCACAACCATCAAATACATCTGGAGGGCCCAGACAGCATGAGCACTGAAGAACTGGTAAGAGGAGTCCTGGTCCTTCTTACCAAGACTTCTTGCTGGCTCTGCACACACAAATGAGTGGCATGAAATAATTTAATCATTCAGCTTTTCTAGGTCTACTAGAATCATTTCTGGGTGTTTTGTGGCACTCAAAAAATGTATTCACTCTAATACAGCTGCTCTTTTTCTTATGATTGTGCATGGGAAAAATGCTTTTTGGGCCAGAGTGTGTACATTGATACTGCACTACCGAGTGTGATTCTATGCCAAAAATGTCTCACATCCCAGAGCTGCAACTGGCGGCTTGGGAGAACCAACATCCAGGCATCGAAACGTCCCCTCAGACACCTATCAATGATGTCACACTATTTTTGTTTCTTAAACAATTTCCAACCATAAAATTGTCATTAGAGAGAAACGAGAAGAGAAAATGTGTTGTGGTGTCCAATATAAAGTCATGCACAAATGCACTTGTGAATTATAATATTCCAATGACTTTGGACATCTGCAGTGCAATCCTAGGAGGGTAGGTGTGAATGCAACATGTGTGTTAAGGCCATCAGATGCAGTGTGGAACAACATTAAGACAAAATCAGGCAGGAAGCCCCAGCCAGAATACATCCAAACGAACAGAACAGCTCCCGGCCATCTGACAGAGTGGGAGGCCTATATGACTCTGAATATATTAGAGCCTGTGTGCGTGCGTGCGTGTGTGTGTGTGTGTGTGAGAGAGAGAGTGATAGAGAGAGAGAGGGAGACAGAGTGTGTGAGAGAGTGTGTGTGTGTTCCAGCAAAAGGTCTGTATAAGTGCTTTTGGATGACATAATATAGACAGGGAGTCCTCGGGGTAGAATACACCGTATAAACTGAATACACCCCTCTGACTGTCTCAATTACATTGTGCGCGCACACACACACACACACACACACACACACACACACACACGCACAGTGTGCAGCTGGGTGATTTTATTGAATGTGTGCACAGAGGGGATTTCCCCACTCATCTCCGGTTCAGTCTGTCTGTCATTGGGCTACTCACTCGCTAACTCACCCTACCCACCTCTCTCTCGGGACGTCTCCTCTTGCGCTGCCTCTGCATCTCCTCGTCTCCTTCCTTCCTTGTTTTTGGCTCTCACTCTTTCTCTTTCTCTCTCTTGGCTCAGCCTGTATTTTCCCTCCCTGTCTCTCCCCTGCTTGTCCTGGAACTCCACTCCTTGTCTGTCGCTTCACCTGCACTTTATATCTTTTCTGTCAGCTTTGTGCCTCACTGTTGTCTCTCTCTGTCCACACTTCCCCTGCTAGTGACTTACACTCTGTTCTGTGAAATAATTTGAACATTCGAAAGTCAGTTTTTGAGGAATTTACAACAGGATTATTATATATTTGATGACTAAACATTTTTGAACTTCTGGCATGCCTGGTTCCAGACCACTGAAGCCTAAAAAAATCTCAGATTTTTTTTCAGTGGTTCAAATAGATCTGTTGTTTCGCTCACTGGTGGCTTTTTCCCAAGTTGGCAAAACAAACGAGCCAATAAGAGCTTTACAGGTGAGATTAGAGGGGAGGAGTTTTTTACAGCCCGGTAACATAAATAAAAGCTCTTTAACCAGTGTGTCTCTTTGATCAAAATGAAAAATGTTAACTGCACCAAGCAACCGCTACTGCAGCTTCTGTGTCAACTGAAAATGGCATCAATGGAGGAACGCATTAGTCACCACTGATCGGTTACAATAAAACAAAATAACCCCTCCTCCCACACAGAAAATGGCTAACATGAACTCAATGTCAGACTGAAGAATGAAGTGAAGGAAATGGGAATTCAGGACTTCAATGTGTTTAAATAGGAATCACAGCTTCACCTATGACACACATGACCTGTCAGCTCAAATAAAAACATGTAAAATACTTATGAAAAGCCTTTTCTGTGACAGGAGGGAGAATTCCTTTGTGATCTAACCAGGGCTTTACAACACTGCAGTGAAAACAAATACCTCTTTTCCTTCCTTTCTCCTCCCAACATCTCCTTCTCCCCCTTGCTTTCGAAAAACTGATGAGACTGACAAGCAGCAGAGTGTGTTTTGCACTCCTCTCCTCCTTTGGCTTACAGCAACTGCCAAATCCTCTGAGGTAAAAGGGGAGGGAGGAGGTGATCGGGGGAGAGGGAGGGGAGAGAGGGAAAGTCCTACAGTTTGTGTTGTGTCTGCTGGATCCAATAAGAGCATAGATGGGAAGAGACAAAGACTGGCTAGACAGAGAGCGAAAAGGAGACAGGGATATTTCATGAAGGTTAAATCATGCCAGGAAATAGCCACCATTTGAATGAGAAAATGAACAAAAATGAATCTTAGAACACTGTGCAATGAATTCCAGGTGATTCGTGACTAAAACTGGATGCAGCACAGTATTTTGAACATTTATATCATACGAGGCTGGATTTTAAAATAAAGGTTGCCTTGTATTCTACATTATACTGTGCAATACAATGTCAAAAACCATTTCAGTAGTAGTTTTAGCCTCACACTGCATTTGTGTGGGCAGAGAAAAGTAAATATCTCTATCTTGGTCATGTCAGCTTTGAATGCCATCCATCCCCAACGCCTCCCGCCCTTCATATGTTTTATGCAACAGCTGGAGAGAATTATAGCTATGTAAGGTCCTGGAAAGCAATCCAGAGGTTTTGAAGAGACAAGCCAGATTTAGGTCTAACATACAGTGTTTTAGACCATAATTACATATGTATCATATAATAGTCCAAAATAGAAAATGCCTGGTAAAAAAGCAGAATAGGAAGAAGTGCTGCTGCTGGTGACACAGCCTGAGCTGGAGCTTGTGGTGCAAAGAGGTGATTGTCTTCTATTGCTGGTGGTTACTGGGTAATTTACTTTACACTTAGAACACTTACACTTACAAGACATTTACACTTTCCAGAAAAAATCTCATGCATATAGTTTAGAAAGGTGTCAGAACAATTGTTTATTTATCATTTAGGTTTTATTAATCATGATTCTTTATGCTCTGAAATATTCTCGGCATTGCAGCATGTGTCGAAAAGCACCAGCAGAGCTTGAGCAGATCTGAGTGACAGAATTGTTTTATGGTTTCACTAAAATTACCAAGTTCAGTTCAAGTTTTATCTTTCAATTTCAATAATGAAGATGGATTTATCGCCCAGGCCTTCAACTCTCAACTTCCTGTTTCTGTCGTAAAGCCTGAGGTTGCCAATCATGTTTCTGCAACTCAATCTTACTGCTGAAGTTGAGGCAGTAACACACATGGACAACGACACACACACACACAGACACACACATAAACACACGCTAACAAGTATCATTACGCGACGGATGGTTGTATGGGATGGTGTTTCTGTAGACGCAGTGGGGGGATATTGGAGCCAGACGTGTGGAGCTGTCAGGGTCTAGTGATAGGAATAGGTGTCAGTCACATCCCAGGGGTCCGTCCACACACACACACACACACACACACACACACACACACACACACACACACACACACACACAGATGAGTGTGATTTGATGTGCTGTAGCAGATGTAAGTGGACACCCTTATTCTCTTTAATGAAGATATATTCCTGGCCAGGGGTGGATGTGGGGCTCTGACTCTGCACCTTTACCATTCAGGGCTCAGTCCACATCTGCTTCCCATCAGCCACAAGGCTTACCTTTTTAAGGCAGAGGCAAGGGCGGGCGTGGAAACAAAGCAGCGTTCGGTTTTGGCTTGATTCAATTACTAGCACCACTGCGAGAGAACATTCCCCCTCGGGTGTCTAATGTGTATGTGTGCTTGTGTATGCATGTGTTTGTGCTGCAGTGTCAGTGTAGGGGTGCAAGTGTGTGTGTGAGAACGCAAGTGGTTGACTACACAGGGTCACTGATATGCTGGCTGGTCACTCAGTGACCCACTAAGGCCTGTGAAAAAGTTTCTGGTCTTCCTGTGATTTCTCACCTGGTCATAAGCCCGGTGCACTTCCTCTGTTTGTCCAGTGGCTCACTCTCTCTATTCTCGATGTGCTCTTTGACAAATCAGAGTGGGTGTTTCTTCACAATTAGTAAAGAAAAAGAGTGCATCTGATTAGTGGAATTAGTGGAGACTGTTCTATGGACGCATCATTTTAATTGTGTTGAAAAAAGGATAAAACACAGTTTGTGCGACTTCTCAGCATTTAATAACAGTTCAAAACTGGCAAGAGCTCACAAAAAAAGAAGGTTTTTAAAGGATACCACAAATATTCACCCCATGCCCATGATAACAGCCGGCAGCACATGGCCTGTGTGTTGGCAAAGAGGGTAGCTGACAACTACTCATCAGAACCCTTTAAAATAAAGTGGATGAATACAGACCAGACGGAATTCTCCTTCTGCTTTATGTTATTTTCATGTTACTGCTGGTTACAATTACAGGAAAGCTTGAGTTAGTTATGAGGGTTCATCTGTGGCTACAATCCCTGCAACAGAAACCACTTCGTACATTGGTATTTAACAGTTGCCAACAATCACACATTTTGAATTTGTTCATTAATTACAGTCTTTAGGGAGAGGCAACTGAGTGTCCTGAGGGGACAGATTTATGTAGGGGTTCTTTCTGACCAAAGACGACATCAGATAATTAGTACAACCACCACAGAAGAAGAGGTTACACCCGGCACTGTCACATTTTGTAGTGATCCATCACCTAAATGTATGAAAAAGTGCTTACTTTCATACTTTTGCTGTGTTTGTGGAACACATGCATTTACATGAAAGCTGCTGACAATATCATTTAGTGAAAGAGAAACTCCTGCTGTATAATTGGATTTTTCATCATGTGCCCCTCCTCCTCCTCCTCCTCCTCTTCAAACTATGTGACATTTTCATTTTAATAAATGTCACACTGATAAGGAGCGAAGGTTAGCCATGTATGGGCTGGGATGGACTATGGTGGCTGATTCACTGCTACCTCTTTAATATATATGTATCAATGATGACAGAGTCTGTCTGTGCATCTTACATGGTCTAATAAGTAATCAGCAAAACAAGCTAGTTGTATTAGGTGTATTAAAAAAACAAACAACTACAAACAACTACTCTACAGATACATTGAATATAATTCACCCCAGCATGCTTGTGGTGAAACTCAGGGAAGTCCACTGCACTCTGTATGGACTTCATCCTTACGTCTAAACTACTGTGCTTCAATATCAGATGCAGAACTATATTCTTTATATTTTCAATCATCCAAATGTATAAAACTTCTCATGGCAATTAATAGTTGTTTTTATGCTGCTCTACAGATGTTTACAGATGTCAAACACAAGACAGAAATGCAAACACTCCACATCCACCATGAGGCATAGAAAGTCTCACTGCAACATCCAGGGTTCAAATACTATTTGCATGCCTCTCTAGATCTCACAGACACACCTTTCTACTTTTTTCTACCACTGTGGCATGCTGTGATTTTCAGAGAGCGGCTGCCTGATGGGTTCACTTTTTTTTCTTTTTGGGAGGGGGTGTTGGTGTCTGAGACGGTGAACAATGGCTAAACTGTTGAGCAGCGACTCAACTCGGCCCAGAGGATTTCCTCCTCAACCCTGGACCACCTAATACTATATGACACGCTACATCATGAGGAGAGGAGACATGCGTTTAGAAAAAACACAGGAAAGGAGAAAGTTAGGCACATTTTTGTCAAATCAGAGCTTTGCAACTTTCCTTGTGAAAAACTGGGGCTTGTTTATAAATGGACCTCTTTATGATGGACATTGACATTAAAAAAACTGCCCCCCCCCCAAAAAAAAAACAACTTGGCAATTGGTAGCAGAGAACACATGTGTGTGATTTCAAAGAAGTAGCAGACAGATGGACAGTTCCACCTCTCAAAACACACACACTCTTACCTTCTCTGCACACATCATCATCAAATCGACTATTTGAGTTACACATGGGTTCTCTTCCATTGCTTCTCTGGCCCAAATGCTTTTACATCATAAATCAGTAGTAAAAACATCGCTCTGTGTAGCAGCTCCACTCGTCACATGACTAGCTTTGACCTTCTCCATCAAATATCTCCCACCTTGGTCTACTGCAGCCTTTAGCAGCGCTGCTAACCAGACACAGATGGATATTTACAACTGACAGCAGATGGAAAGAACTTCACACACTCCTCGATGCTGTAACTTTGACTGTGGTGACCTGTTTGTAAAAGGCCCTGTTTTTACAATTATATATTAATTATATATTTGACTAATTTTCTATGAAAAATCTAAAAACTCTAACTTATAGGTATACAGGCCATGCATGATCAGCTGGCAATAAGTGGTTAGAAGTCCGTTTATAATAGTTCAAAGACCTTACAAACCTTCTCAGTTCCTGAAAAATATACTGTTCCTGTGACAACAACAATATATTTTTATGAAACATGAACTGATTTTCATACATTATTTACCCAAGTTTGTAATTCAAAGCCTGGGAGTCACTATCAACACCTTGACATGCAGTTCATCACCATCATTATGCCTATTATCTTGCTTTCTCTCTCTGCTCCTCTCTTCTCATCATAACCCCACTTACCCAAAACACACCCGGGGTTGTCCTGCGGTGGGCAGACAGGGCTTAGAGCTGGGGATAAGAGAAAGTGCTTGGTAGACTATGCGGGCTAATTTGTAAAAGATACAGCGGCTGCATGGCTTTCCAAGGCGCTGTGGGGGAACCAAAACATTCAGCAGTTGTCCAAACAGATTCCTCGCTCCACTCCGCAGTGGACGACACAGCACTGCTATAATTTACACACACACACACACACACACACACACACACACACACACACACACACACACACACACACACACACACACACACACACACACACACACACACACACACACACACAGGCTCTCTCTTTCCTCCGGCGCAGGAATTTATTTTGCTTGGGGTGATTGCTGTGTCTGCAAGTTTTGAAGCCTTGTTAATGAATTTGAAACGGGGTCACGCTGGGATTGATGGATGAGAATTATGTGTATGTGTGTGTCTGTGTGTGTGTGTGTGCTGCAGGAAAGGGAAGTGATGTGTGGAGCTATTATGAGATCACAAAAGCTAAGCACCTTTGTTTCACGATAAAGTCTGACATTATTTTGATAAAGATGATCAACTGTGGCAGATCTGATCAATGTATGAGCTGAGCTATGTCTTTGATAACATGCCTGTTGCTGCATGCATTCCTGTAAACCCATGTACATGAGTCTGTGTTCACATGTGTACCTTCCCCGTGTTTGCTCTCTGCAGAGTGGAAAGTGAAAGGTAATAAGCAATAGGGGGCGCCTGCACACAGCTGGACATTCAAGTAATGCACCTACATCTACACACACACACACACACACACACACACACACACACACACACACACACACACACACACACACACACACACACAAAATGACAAGAGAACGTTGTGTATGGACCCTTTGTCTCCCCAGTCACTCATTATCTTTGATCAAATATCCAAATATTAATAGTAAATATCCTGGCTGAGTAATCTTTTTCTGCATTTATAACTTTGGCATGATGTTGGATTTGGATCTGCTCTATGGGCACAAGCTGTGCCAGTGTGTGTGTGTGTGTGTGTGTGTGTTTCTATGTGTATGAGTGCGTGACCACCACTGCCCTTCCCATATCTGTCTCCCATCGCTCTGTCTTATCACAGCACACATACCTCAGCATTGCCTCCTGTGATTGTGTAAAAAGCCTGGGGCTTTTTTTCCACGCCACAGAGACAAGGAGAGGAAAAGTGAGCCTAGTTATTTGTGACAATACCAGGGTGCACAGGCGCTGCGGTGCTTAGGAGATTCTGTTGTTATAGGGACAAAACAAATAAAGTGTCAGCCATTCAAAAGATGGCTCGGCTCAAGAGGGTCAGGCCAAGCTAATTCCTTTGGAAAACAATCAGCTGCCATCTTGTTCTCTCTCTCAGCAGCTGTCTTGACTTTTTTGCTTGAATAACATTGATGGACATTTTAGAAAACTCCCCAGGAGTGGCACCAAGGTCAAGGGTTAGGTTACAAGTTGATATATACAATGAATTAAATGTTAGGGGGTCAGTTCACTCAAATAAGAAAAAAAAATCATTTACCATCTGGCTGGAAGCAGATAGCTGGGTTTTATTTTTACAGCTTTTGGCACATCTGTCTCAGAGATTTCTGCAACTCTTCATTTGTGATGATCACAGCTTTGAAAAATAATAGACTGAAAATTGTAACTGCAGTATGTCATATCAGTATCATTGTGCCCATCACTCTGAATCTGTGGTCATTGAAACTGCTTCCTACAGAAGAAATAGAGCCTATGTGAAAAGTGTTGATGATACCTTCTCTTGCAATTTTGGTGAATGGAGCCTTTAAAAAACAAGCTCATGAAGAATCTCATTTCTGCGTCATAAAATTTGGTAAGTTTTGTAAACTCTGCACAGTGATTATGTTGACTGTGCCTCTTTAAAATTCTGAACAACATTTGCTCCAACATCTCATGCCAGGTTAGGTAGGTAGCCAGTTCATCCCTGGCCTGCTATGTTGTTTATGGGCATCGGTCCAGTAGCTCTCCCTCCCTCTCAGTGAGAGTCAGTGCTTTTAACTTGTGTTAGCACTGGAAATGGCTGCACTAGCAGGCTCAATACATAGGTCAGCCAGGATAACCCCCATATCCTGATTACTGACACAGAGTGCCCTCTGGAACATAGGCCAGCAATAAAAAAGGCTTCATTGACTGGCTGCAAACCCGCCTGCATGGTTAGTATGGCTGACTGGGACAGAAGCTGGAACAATGAAGAGAGCGATTCGTTTGCTGTGGAGAAAATGTGAGGCTGTCTGTTATGTGCTTGGGTACTGACAGAGGATGCACAGACAAATGAAATGTCACAAACAGTTAAAAAGTGAACATGCATGTGTGTAGCAATCAATAGGATGTGTGCCAAAGACGGATTAGTCACAATGGTTTTGTGGCCGAGACATGGGAGAGCTTTTTGTTTCCCGCTCTGACTCCACTTTGTGTAACCAGGCTGAAAGACTGATGGGGAGAAAAGAGTCAAAGAGACGGAGACATATAGACAGAGAAAAAGAGATACAAAAAGTAAAAGAGACTGTGCAGAAGGAGGAAGAAAAACAGGGCTTTTAAATTGTCAGCTGATACGGCAGAGTGAGAGCCCCCCCACATGTCTATGAATATTTCTTTTATTATTACTATTGACCAATGCGCCATAAAGAACAGCAGGGGCTCTGCGTTACTCAAGGCACAGAATTATGCGGCTACTATTAAAGGGCACAGGCTCATGGACACAGAAACAAAAAAACACTGCCAAATACACATTACTGTGCCCATTAATATCAGATTCCTCTCACAGCTAAGATACATGGATGCTTTGATTTGGATTCTGACGAGTCGTAAGAGTACTATGCAGAAATGTTCAGACAAAGCTCATTTCATTGTGAAATTAAAAACTGCTTATAGACATTAAATTGTCTGTATGTGTGTGTATGTGCGTGAGTGTGTGTGTGTGTGTGTGTGTGTGTGTGTGTGTGTGTGTGTGTGTGTGTGTGTGAGAGTGCCTTTGTGTGTGTGTGTGTGTGTGTGTGTGTGTGTGTGTGTGTGTGTACTGGGGGGACACTTTGATAAATGGCCAGTTTATGGTGCTGTCACACTGAGGATGTCTATGGGGAAATACTTCCCCACAAGCGCAAGTGTGTGTGTGTGTGTGTGTGTGTGTGTGTGTGTGTGTGTGTGTGTGTGTGTGTGTGTGTGTGTGGAGAGGGGTACAATGCTCTGGTCATCTGATTGCAAGACTGTGGTCTGAAGCATGATTAATCAAACTGATTGGATGGGGCAAATATGGCTTGTGATAGCACAAAGAAGGAGAGGGTCACAGAGAGGGAGAAATGGATTACTCTGTTGTATGCGGAGATGTGTGCGTGGGTGTGTTCTTGGATGTGTGCACGTGTATGTGTGTTTGACGGTGCATAGGTGTGTATGAAGCGGGCTGAAGTGAAGCCGGTGTGTGTTTGAGGGTCAGGGGTCAAATAAATGGAACATGAAAGACTAGAAACACAGCGCGGCGCTGCTGACACAGCCACAACCCTGTTAATATCTCACAGGGGCTACGCACTCACTGTGAGTACACAGACCTTTTCTCACACACACACACACGCACACACACACACTCACTTACACGCACGTATCCCAACGTGGTACGCAGCAACGTTTGAGTAATTGAGCTGTGCCATTGCAGCTTTGTAATCGCTGACGACTCTTTACATAGGCTTTGTGCCTGAACAATGGAGTGCCAGGACTAAGTTGTTGCTGGTCACAAGAAAAGGTGGGGGGGGGGGGGGGTTGAAATAGCAAACAAGCAGCTCAGCCTGCATGTATGGGTGCCACCTGGTCTTAAATGAATGCACTGACACATAGGTCATTTTTAATATGCTTTGATCTGTCACCCCAGCTGGGCCGTGTGTGTGTGTGTGTGTGTGTGTGTGTGTGTGTGTGTGTGTGTGCAGGCGTGTGTGCATGTGTGTGTGTGTGTTTAGAGTGGTGTTTGGGTGTGCTCTATCAAGCGCATCTTGTTTCAGGACACTAGACACGGTGTGTGAACTATCAAATTGTCCCTTTAATAGCTCCATTCTTCATCGCTCATTATCTCTCTGACTGCCTTCCTGGGGGGGGGGCACTGAGATGATCAACAATGATGAACAATCTGAGGAAGCGAGTGACACGGGACAAATTTGATATAGTTATTAATTAGAAATTAATTCCAATTAATTTCCAAACGTACACTGAACGTTTTTGTATTTCATCACCTGGGATATGAAAGTGAATAGTGCTCGTTTCGGCAGATACTGGTCGTCTTAAAATCTTTCCTGTCAGCTGAGCCGAAACACAGCTCTCAAAAACAACAAACTGATGCTCAGATAAGCATCTTTTCATATTTTTGGGCTTTTCCATATTTACACAAACCTTTAATCAAAGTCAATCTTACTTCTTTCAACCTCACATTCATCTCCCCTAGTTCCACACCGCCCTTGTCAATCGTACGTGAGAAAAACAAGTCCTAATTGTGAGAAAGAGTTGGTGGCACATAAGAGCATCTCTGGGTTTACTGATTCATTACACCCAATCAGCCAGACATGAAGGTAATAACAGGCATTCTCCATCTTGCCTTACTCCCAACTCTCCTTCATTTTCTTGTCTCTTTCTCTGTCTCTTTCCTCTCTTTCTCTCATTACATCTGTTCCACCCTTTAACCCCGTGGGCAGGTGCTACTGTAATTAGCCATTATTTGACTATCAAAAGTCAGGAGTTGATTAAATGGCCGGGAAGGAGCACGCAGAGCACTTTCCCTCTGAGCTCAGCCCCATAATTTCAAAAGCTTCTTGCAACCTGCTGAGGGCCTTTCAGGTCTGTGAGACGCCGCTTCCGACCGCTGGTAAGAGCCTGTTGCCGGCGGTAATCAAAACTGATAATCTTACAGGAGAGAAAGGGGGGGAGTGTGGGGAGTGGGGTGTGGGTGGAGGAGAGAAAAGAGAATGAAAGAAAGAAATGGTTGGGGGCTTTCGAGAGGTTGGAGCTCAAGCAGAGAGCCTTCCATTAGAAATGTGTTGTGGCTCTGAGGGGGCCGGTGGCCAGCAAGCGGTGAAAAATGCTGCCTTCTTAAGGCAAGTGAATGGCATCTCTTTAGTGATTAGGAGCAGTAATAATGGGCACCCCTGCCTCTACCCCTAAGTCTATTTTATTGCTAATTCATTTACCTGTTATTTCAGACAAACTTGACAGGAGTCACCTGCTAAGAAGTCATGTTTGTCAGGCAGGTATGCCTATTAGCTGGGGATCTTAAATCAGCCTCACAATGGTGCCGGTAGGGGAGTAGAAAGGCTGGCCTTGTTGTTAGCAGATAACACCACACCACAGTTATCCTGACCAATGTGGAAAATCTTTTCTGCTCCAAAATAATTAGACTTCATCCCCGGAGCGATTCTTAATTAATGCGCGTTTTTTTCTTCTTCTTTTTTTTTCATTGTAAGTAGATTTTAAGCCAGGCCGGTCTGCTTTTGTGCTCGGCTGTGAAAATCGTGTCCACTCAGGAAAAATATTACATCTGACCTGGTGCATTAAGCTAAAACAGCCGATTGAAAATGAGTTATGAAACCATGTCATAATCCCTTTTTGTGTGAAGTTAAATCAAGCTCTTGGGACCCCAAGAACTCATTTTGTATTTGGTACAGTTTCAGTTGCGGACCGACCGTTTTGCATTTTCACAGCAGAATCCCTTTTCGCTGAGCAAAGACATTAACATCCAAATAAATATTTGACTAGATATAGTTTATATCTGAATAAATCATGTCATGTACATGTTATTCTATTCCCCAAGGACAATTGGAGCAAAATAATCACTCTGACTCCCTGGTTAATGTTCTGGATAATTCTCTCCAGGGAAACGCTCTCTATGATAATATCCTCATACGAGCATCCTGGTCTGAAATGTCACAGCTGAAATTAGAGCAGGGCTGACTCCCAGTGTACACTGTATTTCCACGGAGTGTGGAAAAATGAAATGGGTTTCGATATTAACATAGCAGAGTGAAGAAGCACAACAAAATATGTAAATATATACAAAGACTTGATTGGAGTATTACATTTGGGTATAAAAATGTTCTATTGCTTGAGACAATAATCACCAGTGAAAAAGAAAGGAGGCGTAATTGCATTTAAATTGAGCCGTCGCCTAACATCTCGGTATTGTTGTCTTAGACGGTCCTCTCCTTCAGTGCCCCGGCCACAGGCATTGTCTGAGAGGGTGTGTTTGAGCAGAGCGCGGGTCACTCTCTCTGACTGCACTGCTCACATCGGTTTCAATGTTGCAAACTGAATAAAAGGATTATCCACAATGAGTTAGAACTAAGACACAGAAAACCCCTCTCTCCGGATGATGCTGTGTGTGTGTGTGTGTGTGTGTGTGTGTGTGTGTGTGTGTGTGTGTGTGTGTGTGTGTGTGTGTGTGTGTGGAATCCCCTCTCATTGCCTGCCTCTCCTGGGATCCCCCACTTGGCCTAATCATTGTTTCTCTAACAGATAATTCTCCATGTCCTCACACGTGTCTGTGCATGTGTTTGTGTATGTGTTAATTAGCGCTGTGCCAGCTGAGTGTGCTCTTCCTTGTAATCACTTAATTAGGGGTGACGGCCCCGATGCTTGTTTACTCAATTAGCCATCCTCTTTAATTATCTAATTCACAGCAAGTCAACTGTCCTTGTTCACGAGCTCTGTGAAGGAGTGATAGAGCGTGCTTGCATGTTTTTCTTTTGTCTGCTTGTTTAAAAAAGGTGTGCGTTCTTGATGAATATCAAATGATACAGCAAGCCGTGGGACGCTTCAAAGCCAAATGCAGAAAAGGGAGGCTTGAGCCATGAAAAATAGTCTGTATGTCACTTTCCTCTCCTCGAGAACACACACATATGCATCATCAGACACTAGGCCATGCTCACGGACTGCATGAGCGCTGAGCCACATGCCTCAGATTACTTTTGCCCTGAGATTTAGTCATTAATGATAAAATCTACGTCAAAGAAAAAAAAAAAAAAAAGTGAAATCTCATGGTGAGTATGATTGATGGTTGCTTTAAATGGAGGCGTTCAGGGCCGGCTCTATTGTTTCTCCTGACCAGCCTTGCCACCTACTCCACCACCTCCACCCCCGCTCCTCCATGTGGATTAAGGCCTGCCGTTTATTTAACAGTTCATTTGAGCGGAGGGGTGACCAAGGTGAAGCTAGTGGCGGTGGGGGGGTTTGGCAGGGTGTCTGTGCTGTGCCGTTGCGGGACGTCCCTTGCGGGACAGTGCCAGGCTGCGCTGTGGGGAGACGAGACAGGGCCTCCCCAGTGGACTAATGCCCTGTAATGAAGATTAAGACTCAGTCAAAGACCATACTGTTCAGCTGAGATTGGAGGAGAGGAGGGAGGAGAGAGGGATGGAAGGAGGGGGAGAGGGAAGGAAGTGAGGATAAAGGATAACGTAGGGATAGAGAGGACAGAAACCCTGGTTTTCAGAATGTGTTTGAGGCTGGATTATCCTAATTTGCAGCAACAGGTACAGGTACCGCCGACTGCAGAAAAAACGAAAGCATTAAATGCTGCGATGAATTGTTTGAGGAAGCGTATATGCCCACATTTATATGCATTCTAGTGCACTTCCAAATTTCTGAAGCAGCTGGGAACAAAAACAGATTCTCGTCAACAATGCGCTGATTGTGTTACAAGCTATTAGGAGTGATCGCCACTTAAACCGTCACTGCAGCCACAAACTTTTATGGAAAAATTCAGTGAAACAAAAACCACAATGAAAATTACCATTCTGCAGTCAAATAGCCACAAAGTGCAAACTAGGAAGAACAAAAACATTCACTAGAATAAGATTTGGTAAATTTATTTGAGGCCTGCTTCAAATGTAAATTTCCATGCCCCTTTCCTCTGACCTGCCTGGGGTCATAAAAATTCTGTGTATCCAGATGAATTGTGAGAATTGATCCAAGCCAGGAGCAACCAGAAATTATTGACAAATTGACCAACACATAGCAGTTGAAGGCAGAAAAGATGTGAAAGCACTGCCGCCAAAGCTTATTGATACAGCCCTGATATATTATTACAGTTAAAAGCTGTTCTGCTGCTAATGTGCCACTTATTACTCCTACAGCTACTCTTCTTTGGGTAGCTGTTGGGTATTGGATCTCACTGTGTGTGAGTACTTTTTGTGTTTTACTCTTCTTTCAAGGCCGTCTAAAAATTTCCATGTAATTTTCATGAAAGTAGCTGCTGAATTTTTTAACTTTCAGTCACTGGAGCCGATGAACAAAACCATACATTTTCTGGCCTATCTGAGACCCACAAAGCTGACATTAAAACACAAGCAGAGATTAGACCCCTTTATACAGCCTGTTCAAGAGTGGAATGTTGTATAAAACAGAAAGAAAGACAGAACAGGGGCGCTGCTAGTGGAGATATGTAACGGAGCCAAATCAACATCTGTGAAACCTCTTTCGTTTATGTAACACTGTGTGCTATCTAAAATCATCATGGGGTGGCATTTTATGCTGCCGTTGTTTGCCTGCATAACAAAGCAAAGCCAGCGTAATGACGGGTCTTCTTTAAGGTAGTACTGCGGGATCAGTGTTTAAAATGGGCTATACACACATGTGACTATGTGTGTGTCTGAGGCTCTTGGTCGAAGAATGAAGACAGCTTACCAGAGCGGCCTCAACACACGGCGTGCCTCACTTACCACTCTGTGGTTAAAAGCTCCCCTAAGACCTGTTACGCCCAGACACACTTCCACTGTCTCCCGCCATCTCCTCATCCAGTCCCGTCTCTCCACTCCTATTCTCTTCTTTTCATTTGAACAATTTTCAAATGTTTTGTCTACCTAAAATATTCAAAGGGGCAGAGTGATGTGTGGACACATGGATGGATGGATGGATGGATGGATGGATGGGTAGGTGGGTGGGTGGAGAAAGGGGGATCTTTTTTCACATGACCTTGTGTTGGTGGGGCCAGCCTCTCACCCCCACTCTCTGTGTCTCCTCCCCAGACGGGCTGTGTCTGACTGGGTTGGCAGTTCTTGCCTCTCTTGGGCATTCTGGCATTCCTCCCCGTCATGCCCCCCCATCCCCCTGCCTCCGGCTGTCTCTTGCCCTCTGAGGGTTTCCATCTCTGCTGATGCTTGCTCTCTCGCTTGGGCTCCATCTATTGCCTCTCTGTCTATAGACACTGTGTTGTGTCAACACCTCGCCATCTCTGTTTTTCTGGCAGTTTTTTGTCTTCCCTCTTTTCAGCCTGATTAATGAAGCGTTGCGTAAAATAATAACAAAGTAGAACATTATGAAAACTCAAAATCCCTCATTTTCTTGCATACATCACATGCGCAGTTGTCCTTAAAGTTCAAAATGCCGTGGTGTTTTGTCAGATACTCCGAGCTGCATACAATATCAAGATAAGATTTCATGCAGCATATTGTCGGCTGCAGCAGCTGAGGTGGACATGTCTGCAGTAAAGGGACAGAGGACATGTCTGACACAAAAGAAAAACTGACTCTTGTGATGTGGAGTTTCAAAAACACCCAGACGTTCTCACGCACAGATGAACCTTTATCTAACTCGTCTGACACGTGAAAATATTTTTGACAAGCAGGACCACACAACTCTCTGTTCTCTGCCTCCCCCAGGCTCCTGGGTCTCCATGGCAACGCCACGCAGGTCGTCATGTTATTATCACCAATGCTTGACCAGCCGGCCCACTGCATTCACTCTATCTGCCTTAATGGACTCGCTGCTTTCTTGACAGACAAGACAGAGCGTTTGCGTGGGTGTGTGCGTGTGTGTGTGTGTGTGTGTGTGTGTGTGTGTGTGTGTGTGTGTGTGTGTGTGAAGATAACCATAATCCTCCAAAGTTGGGACATTTTAACAATAAGTGGAGATGTCAAGTCAAGTGACAGCAGTTTTTAATTTCATGGCAAATATCTCCACTTTCACAAAGCCCATTCATTCTGCACCAGATATCAGAACGTCAGCAGTGGGACATTAGACTGAGGAAAGCGTAAGGGCTGAAGGAAAATGTGATTTTAATTTGATTTGATTGCTGAGTACAATCAAACCCTTTCTGGACTGATATATTTTCTGCTGTTAAACACTTTTTCAAAAATAGCAAATATTCATAAAAATATGATGATAGAACAAGCAATCCACAGGAACAGAAAAAAACAACTACGAAATACATCAAAAAGTATAAAATGAAATTAAAATTTGCTTTCTAACCCATTTAGATAACATTCCCATACATTACATTCATTAAATAATATTCACATAAAAATACAAAAAATCCATGTCTGGTATTCTTATATCAAAATCCAAGCCTGTTTTGTTCCTATAAAAGAAAATATGAACCAGCCAATTTCAACCCACAATATCATTAGATCCATGCATCAATCAGTCTTCAACTTTTAGCGGCACAGAGCTAAGATTCATTAGCTGGCTAGACAGCAACAGCACAGTACGTCAGCGTGTCTTCAAGTGTCAACGGACTGCCTCGATAACTGAGCGCATGATGGGCTTCGTCTCTCTCTCTCCCTCATGGTTATCGCTGCTATCCCTGTTTGTTACACATGCCCACTTTTCCTGACATGTCATGATACAGACGCTAATGCAAATTCATTTGGACTTTAACAACAAAATAAACATAGAAGTTCAAGTGTTTCACTTTGCTTCTTTAGCCATGCACAATGGAGGATGATAATTAAAAAGCAACAGAATGTCCTCATATGAATAGTAAAAAGTGTGTGAAGAAACTCATATGACAGCCCCCGCAACTGTCAGACTATCGCCCTCCTCCTTTTGTTGGGTGACCCCGGAGAATGTGGTGGGAATGGCCACTGGGAGAGAGATTATGGAGAGACAAAGACTGCAAGAGAGGGAATGAGAGAAGGATAGAAAGAGTGAAAGGCACAAGAAAAGAAAGAGGGAGAGAAGGAGAGAGCAGCGGGGGGGGTCAGGGAGCCAGCTGATGTGATGTGAAAGTGCCTCCGATCACCTCGTGCTTCTCCTCCACCCCCTCGCTCTGTCTCTCTCTATCTGTTCCACTCTTTCTTTCTTTGGTTCCCACTTGAATTCCTCTCCCAGCGCTTCACTCCATTGTGACGTCGGGTTTCGATCAGCGATAACAACAGAGATGCGTCAGTCAGGGCCCACGCACACACTGGACACACAGACGCACACACACACAAGTTAAAAGTGTGACTGCAAGTTAAAAGTGGCCCTCACATACACAGTCACACATACATGAACACAGTGACACACAGCAGTGGCCTTTGAGTGAACGCTCCTCACAAGGCATAATGACAGCATTCTGCAGTAACCATAGCTGGGACCGTTCCCACAGACAAGACAGACACAGAGAGAAAAAGACCATTTCTTTCTGTCTTCACCTCTCCTCCTACTCCCCACCTCCTCTCTAACAACCCTGACTTTGTCCGGATCATGTGACCTTCCGCAGATCAACGCTACTGGCCAACAAAGTCTGGACAGATGAATCTTCTAATGCAACCCGGGATGATGGCCACATTAAAGGAATATTCCACCAGAAACCTGTCAGGTATCAAATACTCTCCATTTGTGAGTGAAAAGTTTCTTGCTTGTTAAAAATTGTTAAAAATGTCAACAAGAAACATCTCAAGCCACTGTTGCAGCATAACTGATAAGTAAATAGATCTGAGCTTGAGCTTGAAGCTCAGCTAGCTAGAATGTGTGTATTTAGTCATGTTGTGTGCAAATTTTGGACTATCTTGTCCTGACAGACACTGGATCTTTGTTGCCAGCGACATCCACCCACCCTCTGCAAAGGAGCAAGCTCCGAACTTTCCAGAAGCACCTCTAAAACGTATATCCTATGAGTATTTTGGTGGAGTGTTCCTTCAGCCGAGCTCTATTTTAATTTAACCTTCTTTATGAACGGGACAATGTTAGGAGGTGAACGGTATGCTTTGAAAGATTATCCTGCCTTGGGATCCAAACATTCCCCAACATACATGATTTCCACCATGTGAGCTCAATCTCTGCATATTTGTGTGTCTGTCTGCGTCGGACCACTCCCCGTCCCTCCGTAAGCTACCACACAAACACTACGTGGAAGCTCAGCGCTGATGGTTTCGGGCCACTTTTTTTTTCCTCGTCTGACCTGACGCAGTGCAGGATTTGGCAATGTATATTTTTGAAGGGGGGGTGGGGATGGAGGTGGTGATGGTGGTGCCGGCAGTGGTGGTGCTGGATGGGGGGGCAGGTTACGGAGCCAAATGAAAACATGTCACTCAGGGCCCATTAAAACGTAACCCTGCCCAGCAGAAGAAAGGGACCCATATCATCATTAAGTCATCTTGGGGCGAAGCGAAAACCGCAAATATTATTCCTGCACCCCCCCACCACACCTAATACACACACGCTCACACACTCCTCCCCTTCTTTTCCTTCGGATGACAGAGAAGACGGGATGATTGGAGCTACGGTGTGTTTGCACACTGCCTGAGAATGACAAGAAGATGTTTGGGAACTTCCTGATCATGCAATGGTTTGTATGTTTTCAAATGCCAAGACATGAATTAATTCATACAGGTAAAGTCTGTTCTTTCTTTCTATCTATCTATCTATCTATCTATCTATCTATCTATCTATCTATCTATCTATCTATCTATCTATCTATCTATCTATCTATCTATCTATCTATCTATCTATCTATCTATCTATCTATCTATCTATCTATCTATCTATCTATCATACACACCTACCCATTTACAAAATAATTTTCCAGCCCAAAACCTAAAAGATATTCAATGCACAATGATAAAACAGAGAAAAATCAGCCAATGTTTGGCATTTTTGCTAAATAAATGACGAACATATCCATACCTGTATTGTATCTTTGCCCCCCGAGTGGACTTCACAGTGATGTTTAACAGAGATGTTTTCGTGAAATCATACTTTCTAGGCCTGCACTACATTTATGTCTGTGTGTGTGTGTGTGTGTGTGTGTGTGTGCATGTGTGTGTGCTTTCAGACTATTTCCTGCTCTTTGGGCTCATCACTCCACAGTCAAGTCACGGCCCTGGGGAACCCACTGCCAAACCCTGGGCAATGACACCCCACAAACAGATAGATAAATAAATAAACACACACACACACACACACACACACACACACACACACACACACACACACACACACACACACACACACACACACACACACACACACACACACACACACACACACACACAAAGAGCCACCCCTGTAACCAGAGGGCATTTGTGATGTTCAGCATTATGAAAAATGACTTGCCCCCGTGGCGCACCGGGGTGGCAGTGATTATAATATCCAGATAATCATTTCAAACAAATTATCATAATTATCAATCAATCATGAGCCTATTTAAACAGGGGGAGAGATGGAGGAGTGTGGTGCTGTTGGCAGGGGGTAAACTATGGCCCGGAGCACTGGATCACTTCTGTGACCCATGAGCCTCCCTCTGTCCACATAATAGCCCTCATACATCTAGGGTCATTTAGCCTGCGTATTTAGAGACTCAATTCCCCAGCTTGATATCAGGGGAAAAAAAGATATTCACACACAACTGCGTACACATACACACCCACAACTGCAGCTGACCCCCATTTGGTGCCCTATCTTTCAACACAGAGAGGGAAAAATCTACTTATAGGTCAGAGTTCATATCAGCCGCTCTCATTTTCCCATTTACGACTAATGCTGCATCTAAAAACACACATTTACTGCAAAGTTTGCATCATGATGCACACGGAGCAATAACTTGTGATAAAGTTGGACTAAAATAACGTGGACACACATCTCCATCAAGAATAGTAAGAAAGACATTTACAACTATCTGGAAATCATCAGTGCTTAAGAGAAACATGTTCACTCAGACAAATAGAGGAAGAGTGACACAGACGGAGTAGCAGAGACTTGATCGTCTTAGAGAGATATTCCGCTGTATCCTTCCACAGTAAATCCCCCGTGAAAAGCAGCATGGATTGATTCAATCTCAGCGATATTGAGAGGTGAATGAATGGGACTCAAAGAGAGAGAGAGAGAGAGAGAGAGACAGAAAGAGAGAGATAGATAGATAGTAGCCTTCAGGGGAGATGATCGTCTTGGGAAAAAAGCAATCAGTGCTCATTGATTTTCTCTGCTGGTTGAATGGAGGGTGTCTATCTGGAAGTCATTATCTGCCATCTGATCTGCTGGAGTGTTTACAGACGTCGGGATGGACAGCAGCGCTCGTCTGAAGATGAGGATTAACACACACACGGACACACACACAGCCGTGTTTCCACCGCTTCAGTGGACTTTACATTGGCTTACATTCATTTCCTGGAGACTAACCCTAACCTTAACCCGAGTTCTCACCCTAAAATAATGATTTATGATTAGGGGACTTGCCTTTTGTCCCCAAAAGGAAGACGAGTCCCCACAATGTGACTGTGTGAACAGATTTATGTCCCCACAACATGAGAAATAAATAATCCTCACATACACACACACACACGCACGCACGCACGCACGCACGCACGCACGCACGCACGCACGCACGCACGCACGCACGCACACACACGCACGCACAGACTGCCTTCTTTCTCACTGCTCCCTGTCTGGCAACGACTTTCAAATCCAAGGAATCCAAAGAGAAAACACAAGTCGTCAGATACCCTATTAACTTCCACACACGCAGACTTAAGTGTATGTGCAGTGTGCGAATGAGAATATACGTAAGCAGGGCCTAGACAGCTAAACAGACAGATAGTCCTGTTTTGTATGGCCGGACCAGACCAAACCAAACAATCCCCGATCCTATCACCAATAGCCACTGATAGCAATCTATAGCTCCAACAACACCGTGCTGTCTGCTCTGAGAGAGAGGGGGGATGAAATGGGTGGAAGAGGATGGATGAAGTAAGCAGAGAGGGGATTCAGATAACACATCTTTTATCTTCTGTCTGTGGGTGGGGTGTGAAGATGCATGTGTGTAAGCCTATATGGCTCGATCCATGTCTAAGCAAGCACAGGATATGAATCCAAGGCCTGAAACCTCATACACACACACACGCGCACACACACACACACACACAGCTGTAAGCTCTGGGCAGCTTTCAGTAAGTGGGCTTGAGAAGCTACAATAACATCTTTGCTTCCGTTTTATCCCTCGCCTTAACCCTGACTCTACCAGCACCCCCATTTGCCTTTACACACAGACTTACTCAGCAGCGTGGAATGAGCCTGTGTTTGTGCTCAATCGAAAAGTGTTAATGCCTAGAAAGGGTGAACGCACATTTCTATAATAACAACAACTTTACTGGAAGGCAATTATTTTTATTATTATTTTTATTTTGTCTTTGACCATATTGGAATTGGTGTGACCTGTTTTATATCTGTTGATTTTAATTTGCTACCTTA
Source organism: Chaetodon trifascialis (assembly GCF_039877785.1). Lineage (NCBI taxonomy): Eukaryota > Metazoa > Chordata > Actinopteri > Chaetodontiformes > Chaetodontidae > Chaetodon > Chaetodon trifascialis. The sequence goes on from NC_092063.1 coordinate 16,244,076, forward strand.
TGTAAATCACTTTGTAACTTGGGTTTGAAATATATCATTATATCTTAATATAAACTTATTAGTCTATAATCCTATTTTAGATATTGGCCATAGCTTCTGGCACTTTGAATCTGAAATTCTGCTCTTTCCCATCTATGAGTACCTCAAAGTGACTGAATGAGTTCATGGTATCTGATATAAATCAGTATAATACTCACTAACTAAATTTAGCCATTAACTCCACAAACAATCTATATTTTCCGCTCCAAATACTAATCTCATGTCAAACATGGGGTTCGTGTTGGGCAGCGGTGCAGTATAGGTTATGAAGCTGACACGTATTGATGAGGTTACTAAATATTCCATATCTTTAAATCAAATATCTACGTCAGTGCCTCAGGAATTAACTAAAACAGAGAAAGAAGTAAGTCCTTTTATGTCTTCCAGTGCTTGAAAATCTAATTTCATCCATAAATCCATCCATGCAGGCCTACTCTGTCTGTTTTGTGCAGGAACAGGCTAAAAAAGTAAAACATAGTTTCCATCGACTGAGTAATGTGATCTATAGGTGCATGTAGACATTTCTCTCTATATAACATGTCTATAACATATATAGACAGCAACAGATCTGCTTTACTGTAATATAAAGCTCAGCGACAAATAAGAACGAATAACACACACAGTCATACGAACACACACACACACACACACACACACACACACACACACACACACACACACACACACACACCTCTCAGCAGTGAACTAGTTTATTCACAAGCTACAACTCAATTAACATTCTGCCTTAATCAAGCATAGCGATGGTAATGACATGGTCGAGGCAGGAGAAGTCAATGTTTACGTGTGTGTGTGTGTGTGTGTGTGTGTGTGTGTGTGTGAGTTTATCGTGCCCGTGCCCTGTGTGTGTGTGTGTGTGTGTGAGACTGCACGATGTGGATGAATGAGTCATGTCATAAGGAATGGCTCATGCATAATTTCATTCATATTCATAACAGGCATGTGGTCTGCCACCGCCCGATGAGGGCCCACCGCAACTCACACTCTGCATAATGAGATGTGGCCAGTGTGTGTGTGTGTGTGTGTGTGTGTTTGGATTTAATGTACTATAGGTAAGCATATGTCTGTGTTCTGTCATCTGTATGAGTGTGTGTTTTACAACATTACGCTCCTATCAGTGCATGTGTGTGTTGCATGCGTGTCTTTGTACTTGTGAGTGTGGAGATGTGTGTGCGTGCAGAGTAAAGTGCACGGGCCACTCTCATGTGGAAGGTGGTTAGGTAGTTTATAAAACCGTCTAGGTTTTTCCACATTGTACGAACATGTGGGGAACAGGGAACAGCCCAAACCACCTGCGGTCAACTCTTAAAATAAGCTCATTGACTAATGTAGGATTTCAAATCAACCAAGCAGTCTGTGATTTGCATGCCTGCCTGTTTATAAAGGGTACAGCAACAAGACCCTTGACCTGAAATGTAAATGAGGAAATTTAACTGATTTTGTTTTTCTAAGGGCAAAATTAGTCATAATTGTAAATTACGGCAAAAGAGATTTAAAGTGAAATTCGCCTGTGACGATCGCTCACTGTATGGATCTCTCACATACTGCTTTTATTAAGGGGAGCTGGACTTTGTGCTGAAAAGCAGTTCACCATTAGTTCTGCTCCTGATGTTTTGAGCATCCTGCCATGTAACACAAGATAAAAGGCACAAGCAGACTTAGAAGACAAGGTCCATATCTCAGTTTAAATTTCTTTGACAACTAAATCCGTGAGGTGGCAGCAACCTCAGCACGCCACTCACATGACACGATGACTGTTTTTAGCTCTTTCTGTCAAGTCTATGTAAGAAGTGTGAACAAACATTTAAACCTCATTTGTCAAGCATTTTATACTGATGGTTATTGTACTGCAGAGTCAGTTAATCAAAAACTGAAAAAGAAAAAAAAACATCTTTTTCAAGACAATGCCAAAGTGGCTTTCAGAGCAAATATGGATCGTTCCTCTAAAACTGAAATCTGATAAAACCCCACATAATTTACGGCTGTGCCATTTTCAACCATTGATCGAGGTTTCAACTGCCCCACTATTGACTTGAGTTGGAGGTACGCCTGCGTGGTTGCGTGGTCATTCTCAGAAAGGGTGCCCACTCCGCTGCAGCCATTGTTCTTTCATGGACCATTAGATGGACATGAACTCTCTCGCTGTCCTGTCGTGACCCGGCGACACTGGCCGTAAAAACAAACTGCCCAGCCTCTTCAATAAATTTATCACCTCATAAAGTGGTCAGTGACTGGTCAATGGGACGTATCGGCCACAGTGTGTGTATGTGTGTGTGTGTGTGTCAGTGTTTTTATCTTAAGTGAAGACGGCGTTTGTTAGATTGCGCACCATTTTCTGTTGATTCCTTTGATGAGCAAGGCTTTTATGTTACTGAGGCACTGGCCAGCATAACAAGATGTTTTATTTATTCAAACCTGCTGGAGCTTTTATAGAAAGCTCGGCACATTTATTACTAATAAAAATATTCTCTTACATTAACATCAAGATTTGTTTAGCGAGAGAAACCTGAGAACAAATTACATAAAATGTAAGTTCAAAACAAAGAAATTCATTCATTCAAAACAATCTCTTCACACACACACAGCTACACTAATCACATATATTATTAGGAATATTAAGGTTTTAAAGCCTCTCAGAGTTGGCACGAGGGATGAAGCTTAAATGCCAACCTGTCTGTGATCTGGCGTCATGTTATCTTTAGTGTCTCTGGGCCAAAATCTCAGTTAGATGAGCCTCGGACACTTTCACATATTTGTTTACCAGGTAACATGGTAACAGAACTGCCAGCACATGTAGAACAGAAGTCCTCCTTTTTGTGCTTACCATAAATCGTCACTTTATTACTTCACCGCCACAATGACTTTGATACCTTTGATGTGCAGATAAACCCAGCGGGACAGCTGTCATGCAGGGCAGAGGTACACAGACATAAAGATGTAACATCGTATAAACAGCTATAACAATCCTACCTTTTTGATGCAGCTGTCCGGAGAGGTGTCTTCATGGTCATTCATCATCTGTGAAAGCAAAAACATAAACATATACATTTATAAAGTGCTTCACAGTACCACAACCCACAGTGTTATACAAAAATCTGTTTATGATAGCATTAAAAGAGAGCGCTGATTCCCGCGCTTCTCAGGGCCTTGGCCATTGGTTGTGACTGTCGCCGCTTGATGACATGAGCACAGGGCGCTCACAGTTCATCACGCAGACCCTCTGGGCTACAAATGCAACCAGAGAGATATAATAATGGACTGAGAGGTCACCAAAACACCCACACACAAGCAAAAATAACACTACACACACACCCACTCTGATGAATGAATGCCCCACAGATTTGGCGTTAATTCTCCGCTTCAGCGTTGCAGGAAATTTCGCTGAGGCTGTGTCTGTCTGTGAGTGTGTATGTGTGTGTGTATAATTAAGCCTTCAAGCAATATTTACTGGGGGCAGATGGGCGGTAGAATGCTCCCAGTGTCTGCCAGAGGAAATGAAGGAAGTGGGGGAATGATGAAGAGATGGGGCTGCTCGGCTGCAGTGAGGGGGCATTTCACATATAATGGCAACCCAGAGTCTCTCTCCGTCTTTCTGTGCCTCTCTGAAGCCCATTGATGGCAACTGAGGATCAAAGAAGAGATGCAGACTGTTTTCAGAGCAGTTTTAGGTGGGGTGGGGGGATCAGCATGGTACTTTACTGAGTTGAAGTGAAATTAGGCCTATAAAACTTCCTCATGCACAGACACACGGCATACCTGAGCCTCCCTTTTCCTGCTCCCTATCCTCCCCATCTGCCCGCATAACAGTAGGTGTGTTGTTTGGGTGTTGTGACAAGACTGGCTGCCTTTATATGAGAGCTGACATATTCAAGTTTGTATTTCCTAAACCAGTGTGGTCCACCATGATTGGGAAAGAGACATTTATCTGCTGTGGAATCTGCCACAGAAACTGTGGAGCTTTTCTTTGAATTCTGGCAAACAGAAACTTCTTTTATGCACCTTTCGACACAAAGCCTCAATTCACAGGAAGTGATGAAGAATTGTGCGTATGAGCTTGTGGATGTGTCTGCTCACATATGCCTCAAGATAAAGGTGTCTATAACTTTGCCCACAGGACTATTTATTCCTCACTAAACAGAAACAACTATCTGAACACATAGTAGCAAAAACAGTGGACATTAACTCTCAATTCATCTTTCTTTGCTCTCACCTAATAGAGCAGCAGATGGGCCATATGGGCGTCGATGTATCGTGCACCATGGTTTCCTACATGAAGCTGTCAAGGGGTCTGTTCCTTGGCCTCACCAAATGGGAGCAATTATATCAGCAGTCTACTTACACATCGTGTAAACCTTTACAGAAGCATCCTGTTCCTGAAATCAGTTTCACACAAATCAACCCAAGAGCTGCAGTCTCCCTCATGGCCAATGCAATTTCACATCAGTTTGACTTGTAACTGCAGCGTCCCTGTTTTGTTTGTGCAAGCTGAGTGAAGCGCATGAAAGGCTAATCTAAATCTGATATGAACCAACAAAGCTGAAGAGTCTGGTCTATAGCTTTTTCTCAGTTGTTCATGCTTATGAAACTCTCAAAATGTGTAGCACATTATAGTGTGAGTCCACCACAGATGCATGGGAATGAAAAACTCCTGATGGTGAAGAGCAAACAAGAGTTGTTAATAAAGTGAGTACAATTGATTGAAAGTGCAGGACTCTGTGTTGTTTGCATATTATTTGCTGTTTAGTTGCTGCAAAATTTAATGTGAAATGTTTCCGCTCTTTGTAAAAAAAACCAGCTACAGACGCAGATGTGCTGGTTTGAATGAGCTAAAGAGACAGATTACAAAACGGTCTTTTTGCCTGAAAACAAACATTCAAATTTATTTCTCTCTGTTTTTTATTTACTTAATCATGCCTTATTTATTCCGTCAATGCAACAACTGTGTGGGGGTGAAGTAGAAGAACTACAAAAGGAGACAGAAAGATAAATCAGGGTTAATGCGTCGGCTCCATAAGTAAAAAAATACACCTGTGAACTTTAAACATGGCGATAGAGTAGATATTGAAAGAGAAAGAGAGAGAGAGAGGGAGGGAGAGAGAGAGAGAGAGAGAGAGAGAGAGAGGACTTCCCCTTTCTTGTAATGCACAAGACCAGCTGCAACAGTTTACAAAACCAACAGCTTGGCTGGGTCGTCTAAAATGCTACCAGGCGTTCAACAACTATAGGACAATTTCTGGACTTTCCCCTTGCTCTGTTCAGCTACATGCCAAGTGTAAATATGTGTGTGTATCAAATTGTGCAAGGGTAACCTAAAACTGTAGAAGACATGCAAGCAGACATGAGCGGTTTTACTGATGCCTTAATGTCTTTCAGCTTCAGGTGGGGGGTCGGGACGCTGTGGGCTTTCTGTCATCCAAACCTCAGCTTCAGGTCCAGAAACACTGAGCTGACTTTCAGGAAAATGCTAATTATAAAACTTCCTGGCTTTGAATTCTATGTAATTCTAATCCAAAATGTTTGTCTGTTGAAAAGTTACCCAATGAGGTTTTTGTTGTTGTTGTTTTTTTAAAGTAACATTTAAAGATAGGTGGTTAACAGGGTTTCCAGTGGTGAAAAGCAAGGGCTTGTGCAATGATGACAATAACTGTAACACAAAGGCACATGGAGATGCTCTTTCAACGCTGGCATACTGCACGCACGCATGCACGCACACACGCACACACACGCACAAGCACGCACATACCAGACAAACACGCATAGACAGAAACACACACAGAATAGCCTAGCCTTGCAGCAGCACCCCGCCAAGCAAATAAATAAGCTATTAATTAGGGAAGGAAAATGTGATTGGCCACTGACTGGCGGTGCTATGATTTATTGCACGTGTCACCGTCATCTCAAAGTGACTTTTACTCTGGGTCGGTGAGACAGGTCCAAATAGAGACCGGCCTGTTGAGAGGGATGGATTTTCCACTACACAGAGAGAGGTAAAATTGTCCATTTGTTCTGTATCTAGCCTGCTGAATGCTGACATGTCAATATGTCTTATGGAAAAGAGAAAAAACTGAAGCGGGGGCAATTAGAAAGTGTGTGTAAGTGTGTGTCTGGGCACACAAACTTCTCTCTCTGGCCCATATGACCTCAAACATAAACAAATCCAGTCGTGGCTTGATGAAAGTGCAGCCACCTGCAGAATCCTTCCACCAAGAGCTGTCCAGACCCTCATTAGGGGTATGCGTAAATGTGTGTGTTTGTGTATGCGAGAATGTGTGCGTGAGTGTGTGTATGTGCATGTGTCTCTCACCGTGTCTGTGATGTGTGATTTCACACTAGGCGGGAGGGAAAACCCCCACCATTATTAGTGTTTCATAGCACAGCTTTTGTTATTGGACAGAGTCAGGAGTTTTTCAGCACCACTTTAGCACCATTCGTATTGACACGCCGTGATGACCAAGCGGACAAAAGAAAACACGACGTGGGGAGAGACACTCAGTGAGTGGACTGCCTCATTGTTTTTACAAGACCTGTACCAGCCTAAAACACATGATGGAGCGAAATCCCGCTCAGTTTATTTCCAGAACTCATTTAACCTGAAAAAAAAAAAAAAAACAGCAGAAATGCCTGAAGGAGGGTTTCCGTATAGGGCCCATAAAGCATATGTGGTTTTGCATGTGCAGCTCCAGTCAAACCTTGAGAGAATGACCCGTACAGGAATCTTCTAGTCATACCATTCACCAATGAGAAGGCTGAGTAAGTAGCCATAGCAACTAGAGGAGGACCTTAAGAAGCCTGCTCATCATCATCATCCTCAGGCGCGAGGAGGAGAAGAGGGCCCCACTTGGAGGTTTGCGTCGTAGGAAAATGTTAGCATTCAGTTGCCAAAAACAATTCTCCTCAACTCTGGATAATATGAGGCAATACAGCAACACGGCCCAATGGATGGCCGTGGATGTCACAAAGCCACAAGTTTCCAAAAAGAAACAGCAGCAAACAAACCTCAGGGCTTTTTGAACCGGGGCCCTGACTGACAACCCATCGGCTGCAAGAGCCACACCAAGAAAGCCACAAATTGAAAGTTTTGCTACGCATTTATTGGGAACTTTTGCAGCTTCTTGGCACGCTGACAGGATTTCATTGTGGTGGCAAAACCCTGGACGGGTTATTGATCTTTTTGATGTATAGATGGGAGGAAGCGGTCTTTCACTCTGGGTCGTGTTGAATAATAAACTGCAGAGAAAGTGTATTTGTGTCAAAGAGCTGGAAAGAAACAGAGAGAAAATGAAAGGGGAAACTCTGTTTCTCATTGCTGGAGCCTTTAAAAAGGGAGCTAACTATCATGTCAAACATGATCTCAACAAATGGATCTGACTCCTGTGACTCCCAGATACTGGCAAATCTGATCACAACACTTTACAATCAATGAAACGGCATGACTGCCCCCAAAAAAGGAAGAAAAAGAAGTGGGAATATCAAGTCTCCTGTGTTTTTCTCTGAGGGCTCTTGCTATCATTTGAGCGCTATGATAAGGAACGTTCCTGCCAGAATCTGCAAGAGATTGTTTGACTAAGGATACACGTGCGATTCAGTCTGCTTTTTAGCATCAAGTCAGATGGTGCCTGGTTGCGGTTCCAAGTCCTGTTTCTGGCTTGTCCTTTAAAAGGGTGTAAAACGGGGCTATTTCGGGACTTCCCAGAGATAGGGGCCTTGACAGCTGACCCAAAACAAGACCAGAGCTATGACTTCTTAAAAACATGCCTCAACAATGAGGTTGCTCACAGGCCTTAAGCAGGGAGGTGGGAAGACTAAGGCTGGAGAGGAGGAAACAGGGTAAAAAATGTGCACCGCTAAATACCAGGAAGCTGGGCGTTCATCAGATAGAATATATTTATGATGACTTTAATAAGCGGAAGACTTGAGGTGCTTTGGCCAAGGCAAACATCAAGGGGAGTGCTGATAGTAAACTTTGCCTCTCTTTCTCCCTCTCTTTCTGTCATAGTTGATAAAGAAGGTAATTATGAATGTAATCACTGTTTGGCTCCTTATCTCCATCTCCACTTTGCTGTGAAGCTTGATGTGAGAAAATCATACAGATCATTGGCAAAAGCACAAGAAATTGATGCCAAAGGAATGCGTGTGATGCCATTGTCTGAGAGAAAGAGGAGAGGTCAGATTAGCTTGACACTTATCACATCGCGCTAAAGCTAACACTGTTACCCAACCCTACATCCAGATGGGTATATGCAGGGCGCGGCCTGTGACGGAACTAAGAACTGTTGGAGAGATAGAGCTTAGCGCACAAAGGTTAGATTTGGAAGGCAAACACTCAGAACTATTGTGTGACTCTGGAAAGTCACGGCCACTTGTCAAATACAAACGGCTGATATTTACAGAACGAGCATTGACCCCGTATGTCCTAAGAGTCTTTGTGTGATTTATGAAGAAAATGCCATAGTGAAATATCCTGGCAGGGTTTACACTGACTTCGGACAGGCTTGTCTCATCATTTCAATGTCCTGCATGATTCACAGGTCCTGCATAGACATGTGTGGTTTAGGTGCTACACATTACACACTTGGTACAAATGAGCGATTCAAATATTTGTATTCGAACGTCTGACAGTTGCAGCGTTTGAAGTCATTTCTCTGTAAGAAAGCGATGTCTCAAGGTGAGGTTTGCACTCTGTCAGCAAACAAAAGCTTGGGAAAGAAGCTCAATTTCATGAAAAAGAGAGCGAGAGGAATGCAAAGGGAGGTGGAGGGAGCTGGAAGAGAGCAGGATTCTGCAAATTTATTAAAAGGGTCATATTTTCATGGCTGCCTTGTACGACCATCCATCACCTTATGTCCAAGGCTCCTTATCCTTTTAAGGCTGTTGACTCTGAACTTGATATTGACAGAGCCATACAGATAAATTATCTGCTTGGCCTCCACTTTATTGATAAGTCATTTGGGCAGATGATCAGTAATAATCATAAGTGAATAAGGGTGTGCCAATAGATCTTCTGCCAGCAGATGCTGTGACAGCTGCAGGATTGTGGTGCAATAAATAACTCTACCTTTTGGCCTAAGAGGATTGCCTACACAGCATCGGCAGCTGCTGTGGCATGCCATTCAGATAATGATATATCACGTCCTCCCTCTTCATTTTGATAAAGGTTGCAGTTTATCGATACATGGCAGCAGGAAGAAAAATAATATTGCCGTACTTCTAATGATCTCCTATTCTTCCCATGACACATATTGCCTCTTAGCAAAGCAGGGAGTTATGGGAGTAAGATTTAGGATCTTGACTCGAGGGCATATAGATCGAATCAAAGGTCACGCCACGGATACTTTTCATTTCACATACCTCAGCTGAGCAGATGCCTACGCAGCCTATGCACTACATAAATCTGATATTGGCTTTTCAGCTCAGCAATGTCATATGTTTCATATCTCCATTTCCCCTTGCAAACTGAATTTGTGTATTTAGAAACATACACCAGACCACACTGTCTGTTCCTCTGTCTAGTGCCAATATGAATCCCTAATTCAAACCAGGAATTCCTTTAGGTGGGTAGAAAAGGACGCGGAAACACAGAGAGGGGGATCTCTCATCGCATCAGGGGCTTTTCTGGACAGCAGCCACAGAGATATTGTCACGTGACGACGGATAACTGGCGTGTAAATTGCATATCGTTTATCGGGGTCCGGCTAAATATTTACACCGTTTGCATATTTCAACATAAACAGACGGGTTTTGGTAGCTTTTCATTTCTCCTTTCACTCTCTTTCTTCAAATCCAATGTATGTACAGGATGGACAAGCTGACTCAAACAAGAAGGCTAGACGGCGAGGTTAGACAAGACGGAAGGAAATGAAGAGAAAGGAGAAGACATTCAGAGAAGTTGGAGGACTTTTTGCCTCAGAGAGTGCATTTTTTTGTATCTGTGTGTGTGTGTGTGTGTGTGTGTGTGTGTGTGTGTGTTAGTTGCTAAGGCATCCCCCTGCAGATCGCAATGTGGCTTTTCTGCATTTTTGGACCACACACACATACAAGGAACTTGGGTGTGGGCCCAAACATAGAAGTGAAAAGTCTTTAGTGACTTGGAGGCTAAGTGCATATACATACATATGGGTCGGTGCCTCGGACAAGCAAGGGCTTTCTTCAGGGCTCTGAGGGTTTATACTAAGGTCAAGCCCTACACACGATGATGATGATGATGACGCTTGAGTAGGCCAAAGCCACGCCAAGTGACTCGCTGATGAGATTTCTCCAGCAGATAAATAAACAAGGCCTGACCGTGAATTTCCTGCTCATGGGTATGACTGTGTTTTTGTTTGTGTGCAGCAAGGTACTTTGGATATATGAGCTTGATCTGATCCACCAAACAGAGACAAACTGTACACATACTAGGACTATTACATAATTACAACAGTAACAGTTAGACAGAATGAATTATCAAACATCTCCCGCAGGTCCTCTGTCTTCTGTACACTTGAGGAATCCACTTTAGGCTGTCTTCACTCTCTCAATGGTCTTTTTGTACTGGTGTGGCCTCTGTGTTTACAGGGAAGACGTAAAGCTTAGATGTTAGGTCATCAGTAGGACAGAGGTGAATGGTGTGGCGTGTGCTGAGGAAAGAGTAAACAGATCCAAGTGTTCATAAGACACTCTTTGTTCGTTAGGCAGCCTGTGTTTTTAGTTGCTTTTATTGCACCAATACACTGGAACACACAGTCTTTTTCATACGTTTCATTAACCACAACAAACAGGTAACTAAAAACGCGAGACATACGGAGGGCTTCATCTGTTCGACATGACGCTGTCCTTCCTTTTACCGAAGCCGATCCACTTTAGAAACAAAGAGTGGGTTTCTGCATATGTACTGGCTGGTACAGCATTGTACAATGCCATCGTCGAGCAAAGCCAAAAACTTCAATCAAAGACGTCTTTTGAGGTCTAATTCAAACCCAATTACCATTGACTGACTCACGTACACGATATAAATACCAACAATAATAACGGCAGCTTAATAGTTCTAATGGCTGCTATTAGCGTGTGTATTATTTTGAGTATGATGTGGAGATAAAACACAAAAACCATTTGTGTATGACAAATGGACTGTAACTAGTGCAGTGTTTATCCTTGTGATTTCTTTTGGTGGCCGATCAGATTATTTACACGGTGGAAACATATAAAAGCCAGAGCAGTTAAGGCAGCTGCTACTGCCAAAAGATACTGTCTGGAGATACAGGCTACAAATGGTTTCTTTCACTGTGGTGGCCAGTGAGGAAAACATTTTGCATGGGGTTTATGGAAAGAAGAGGAAGAAGAAAAAAAAAAAAACATACTTGAATGCAAAATGCATATAATGGCCCCGAAATCATGATGACAGGTTATTTTCAAATTCTGTTCTTCCACCAGTCATTAAGTATGTGAACATTTAAAATATTTTCCAAGTAAGCTTCCACAGTCTGAAAGACTGTAACAAATGAATAATGAGCGGGACAATAGTACCTGTCCTTAGATTATTTGCTGACAGGTTTTATTCCAACAAAGAATTTTGTAAAGTGCTGTGCTAAGCAATCCACATGAAAAAAAATCTGACTACAAAAATACAGAGCCTTAAGTATTGAAAAACACAACTGTAAACGCTAAGGTAACATTGACAAATGACAGATCGAACCCATTGTGCAAATGAATCATCCACCATTTGGCGCTCATTGATTTGCTCAGTCTAACATTTGTTTCTGCACAGCAACCTCTTTGGGGCTCTCGTGCTCCAGTTTTTTTTCTTTCTTCCCAACCCTCCCTCTGTCTGTCTGAACACACACTCTATTTAGCCTTGCTCTCAAGAGATAGCAGCATTTATCACCGCAAGAGCTGTCTCCAAGTCCACAGGATCAACCCATCACCTCCACAATAAATGTCAAGCTGTCATGATTTATGCAGCTAATGAAATTGATTAGATGGCTACAGAACATTGTAATTGTGTGATTCAGCACTGTCCTATTAACTCAACTTGCTTGAAAGATGTGTGTGTCTGGGATGAAACCGGCACTGGCTGGTAAAAACATGTTGTGAGACATCTTGTCAGCCACCACCAGACAATGCACAGTTACATTTCTGGAGCCTCTATCATCGGCCTTTATGATTTGGCCTTGAGGACTCTTCGAAGAAGATATAATTGAGTGGAGATAATGTAGCAGTCCTACCCTCTTGTACAAAGGCCATTGTCTGATGTATTTGACATCAAAACCCAAGATGAGTTGAAGTGTTACTTGCATTGATAATTTCAGGGATGGTCTCAGACTTCAAACGACTGCCTGGCAATGATGTTGCAAAAGCGATGATATGATGCTGCTGGCTATCCTGGGCCACTGAATGGAAAAAAACTGTGCCAAGAGAGTGAACTTTGTGGTGTGAGACACTGCCAAGTAGAATTTTAATATCTGACAGATACCTCATGTCATTCCAAAGTTCAGTCTTTGTGATGACACACATACTAAGAAGTGTTACATCAATACCAAAGATCCCAATTTTGAGCGCTCCATCATGGGTATGTCAGATCACAAAATAATCGGCACATTTTCAAAGACAAAACCCACCTCGAATATGCAGGTGAATGTGAATATCCGTTCAGTTGACCTTCGGGCTCATCACAAATGAGTTTATTAGCCAGGCCATATAAGGTGAAGGCCCTTTACAACCCTATTAGTGTGAAGCAAAGACTATCTCTGTCACTAAGATTGATGTTCCCCGGCTTATCGAGTGCTTCCGTTATCAGCAAAAACCTTCAGCAAGGGATCCTAAGTCCCATTTGCACACCTCAGACTTGACTCATCAAATCTCATGGGTCTTTATCATCGGATTCATCAACTGTTAAAAACTCTTATCATTACTATCTTCATTGGTGTCAGCGATACCGGTTTTATTTTTCAATGCAGAGCTATCATCATTCTTGTGGCTGTTAGTAAAACAAAGGTATGATACAGATAGGATGCTCTGCCCCGGTCTCTGAACCCTGGTTTATAGCTGTCTCTCTGTCTGGCCAGTCCATGGGATGATGACAGATGACTTTATTGGGGGAGTTGCATGGTCACAACTTGCAGCCGGGACTTTCCATTAGTCATCTAACTAGAGCAATCAGCATGGAAAATGTTTGCGAACACCCTGTTGACCCTTTTTTTGTTGTTTTTATATCTGCAAAGCCAGAACGTAGACTATTCTTTGCCCACGCCTTAGTCTATTTCAATGACAAAAAAAAAAAAAAAAAAAAAGACCAAACAAACAGGGAGCAGGAAAGAAACTGATTTTTGGAGTGGTTTGCTCATTTAATTTCTGCTCATTCTGGCCCCTGCGGTTGTAATGGATGACTTAGGGAGAGAGTTATTGGACAAAGGAGGAGGGAGGGCGAAGGCAAGCTTGGTGAGAGGAAACTTATCTGTCCTTGGGCTGTGGGACAGAACACAGTGCCGGCTTTATTCAGCGTCTCGGCCCCGTCGTTAAGGAACGATGACACACTCCTCCAGGCCCACATTAATCTTTAACAGTGTGATTTCTAAAATAACACCAGTGTTTTCCCTACGGCACGTGGGGAGAGAGAAGGCCCCGTTCAGTGCTGCTGAGCTCAGCCAGGTTTTTTTTTTTTCTTTTTCCCCACACTGTTAACATCGGACGGCAGAGCACGGGGAAGGGGTTCGAAAACTGAAAAGATGGACAAGACTTTGAACCAACTTTGAGAGGAAAGACGAGACATGCTGCATGGGAGTATGGCGGACATAGAGCAGAGCTGGAGTGGATTTGGTGCAACGTCACCAGATGTTAAAAGCCCTTGACCTCACTCACTCACCCTGACAGTGGCAGCTCCAGTGGCTCCCTCGCGCCACACATTACTGTTGTTAACAGTGTTATCACAGGGCTGCCCTGGGCAAGATAAAGACTGTGGCCGCTGATTGGCCTTAAGTGAATGAGGGACTGGCTGCAGACAAACAGACAGAGAGGGGAGTGTCAGTCAGCCTGCCTCTGGTTAATGACAGCGGAGAGATAGAAGCTGAAGCAACAACATTTTGTGGGGAACTGTGTGTGTTTAACAGCAGGCTGGGAAAGGGAGCACAGGAGAACTAAGACAGTGCCATTAATGTTGTTTGGGTTTTGGGAGCCAGACAGGAATCTCTTTTTCTCTCTCCCTATCAGGATTGAAGGAGGTAGCTTGGCTGCTTGCTAGTGATCATTACACAGCATGATAGCACCGCAGCTTTGAGGTTTCCCTTTGGGACAGGCAGGGGGCCTCACAAGGCACAAAGAAAAAGATGGAGGATCCAGTGAGCTGATTTCGACCGATAACCACAACCAAGACCACTAGCTTCAGAAACCAATGGACCTATGCACACATCTTGTCTCACAAAAGAGCATTACTCTCACTCCCTTTATCTCTCTCCTTCTCACCCGCTGTCTAGATATAGTATATCTACTTTCACATTATTTTTAATTCAGTAGATGTAAGAGTGATAGGAGGGCTCTCTTTGTAAGACTTTTTTTGAGGCTCATAGGCTGTCGGATAGGCTTATCCTTTCTGTAGCTTTCAATAACTTCCATGTGCATTTCATTTCTCATCTCCTCCCTCCCTCCTCTGTCTCCTTTCCGCTGAGTGCTCCACACAGTGTACAGGAGGTCGGGCCAAGGCTAACATGTATCTATAATGTGTTCGTCTCAGGCAGCCCCCTGAGGAGAGGAGCGCTGCTTTGGCTCCTTGGCACAGCGGACAATGTGGGTGTTGTGTGGAAGAGCTGGCTGGCTGTACACTCACAGACGAGTCAATCTAGGGCCACTGCTGAACTGCTGCCTGTCCTGCTGCTCTAGTGCCTCAATAAGACCCCTCTTCACTGACTCTTTTTTTTTTTTAACCGCTTCAATTATTTGTTTTGCATAAATCTTTTAAAAAATGACAACTTTTTCTTCGACTCTCCATGCTGGATTTGATCTGTTCTCACCCCTCACACTCAGGAGAGCATGCTTTCTTTTATGGCCTTGTGTGTCTCTACAAGTGTGTGTGTGCCTACATGAGAGTGCTCCTTTTCATAGTGCTGACACCCGGCAGATTGAGACATCAGGCGCCTGCTCGCTGTGGTAAATTAGCCATTCTTCTCAGGGGCTAATTGGAAATCTAAATGTTTTGCAGGGGGAGAGAAGAGCTGTGAAGGAATGCAGTCTGCCTGGGAGTGAAAATCCAGATTACAGATTTTTTTTCCCCAATATTTTTATTTTATGCTATTTGACATAAATTTACTCTGATCATCACTATGTTGAGGGAAATCGCAAAACATATTGACTGTAAATGAATAGTGGAATGCAGTGCATAATGTTTATCCAGAACTTTTTGTGGAGATGTATTCTAATCCTGAAGCCTTTGCCACTTTTAATGAGCAAACACGCAATGCTCCGAATTAGTGGGAAATACATTTCCATACATAATGACCCAACCACAAAAAAGAAGAAGAAGAAAAAAAAAACATTAATTACAATGCCTCCATCTACATAATTCAGAATAAAATATGAAACAAAAAATGCCATTAACACTAATTGACTAATTCATCACAGAGCCTTGTTGGTAAATGTTCTTCCCTGCTTGAGTAGTTTCAGCAAAATGAAAACATTTGCATAAAGTTAAGGTTTGGGCCTGCCAGTAAACACTGAAAAGTGAGACAAAATATCATTAAACAATGTTGGACTTCTTGATGTAATAATTATGAATACCACTTTACTTATGAGTTGTGCAAAAAAAGTCTCTTCCTTAAGAAAAATTTGACTTTCTTGCATTTAACGTCAGAAAATGTTATGTATGCGAAGAGGAACAGATGCATACCTTTCATTTAATAGCTCTGCTTTGTCCTAAAATCGCAAAAATATTGTGTTGAAATGATGTGCTATGTTTTAAACTAATAAAAGGACATTTTTGCTATGCTAAATTTCCCTGGCAAGCATCATCTTCAAAGTGTCTTGAGAAGTCAAAGTGGTGTGACTTTGTTCTTTATAAGCAGACAGTCCTGTGAATGTGGCCGGAGGCTGGCCTGTGCACAGTTATGGGCGGTACTCCCCGTTGTTGGGGGTGAGTTTGAGGTGCTGGGAAAAAGGGCTGTGCATTCACAGTAAATGAAGCCTTGTGAGTAACCGTGGAGAGAGTGCTTCTTAACTGATGAGTTCAGAGACAACTTCCCAGATCTTCTCTGCCACATGGAGACACCCACAAAGCTAAAGACCTACTGCCATTTTTGGAGTAAACCACAGAAAGCCACTGAATAGCTTAGTTTTAGCCTCAGCCGTGAAAACAAATCTAAACACTGTGAATTGAGTTTTGTGTCATTCTTCTTAATTGGCAGCAGCAGGTTTTTGCCTCTTTTTCTTCTCTGTTCAATATGAATAAATGCGACAAGCTTCTGATCCCGGCTTTTCAGCCTATGACTGTTTATTTATCTATTTCAACTACACCCAAGGGAACAAAAGGCATGCAGAATGGCCACTGACAGCCATGTCGAATATCTCTTTCTGCCAAATCTGGCTGTTTTCTCTCACTGCTGTCACTTGATGTCTTTATGCGAGGCTGAGAGTTCGCCACTATGAAAAGGGTGGGGGCGAGCTGAGTGAGTGACCCCCACAGGAGGGGAGTATTAAAAGTAAAAAAGAGAGCGAAAGCAAGGGATGGATGAACCAGGAGGCGGGAGAAAAGTGGAAGGGGGAGAGGGGGCACCCCTGCCGGGTCCCAGGCATCTCGGCTGGCAGTCCCCATCTTGGCTTCAGACGGCTTTTGTCAAAGAGGGGAAAAGAGGGTCTCTTCTTCACTTGGGCACGGGACAATAGATGTTTTGTCAGTCAGGGAGGGGGTGTCAGTGGGGGAGTATGGAGGGATGCTGAAAGAGGAATAAAGCCAAGGACCCATCTTCACAAGGGGTGGGGTGGCGGCGGTGGGCAGCCCTTTGGGACTGGGCAGATGTTGAAATGAGGATGATTTATTAGCCTTAGTGTCCTTGGTGGCACTTGGCCACCATCCCAGATTTAGGAGAGAGGGAGAGTGACTGAGGGTAAGAGACATGGGGAACAGGGGGAGGAGGGCAGCTATGTATCAGAGACATCTTAATACCTTCTATGGGCATGGGGCGCTTCTTGCTCCCCGACCGTCATGGTATTTTTGTCCAATTCTCTCGTAGAAAAATAACTTGGTCGGGAGTCATCTGCATCACTGAGCTGGACCTTGTCACCCAGCATTACCCTCTCCCTCCACCACAACCTCTCCCCCAGCAAACCCAAACACACGGACTGCGAGTGCTGCCCTCGCTGTACCACCACCATCACCACCATCCCTCCCCTGCTTATATAAAACAACAAATTACCAAATTAACATTCCCAACAGTCCTCACTCTCCCTTCACAGTTCTGGGCAGAGACACTCTCAAACTTGCCAGAAAACAAGTGTAAAAGAAAAAACATTCTATGGGTGCATGCGGTTGTGTGTGTGTGTGTGTTTGTGTGTATTATGCGTGTTTTGCATGTGTGTGTGGTCAGGGAGATCTCCGCTTGTTGCCTCTGTTGCTGAAAAAAGGAAAAATTAAAAGCAAGGAGTAAAGGAGTTTCTCTCTGTGTGTATATGTGTTACTGTGTGTCTCAGGCAGCCGCAGATCTCTGCAGACTTAGCCCTGTGCTGTGCTGTAATTGGGAGGTGTCACATGTTTTAAGTCACAGCATGTCACCCTGTCATGCCACCCATGAAGACCCATGAGCCTAGCTCTGTGTGTGTGTGTGTGTGTGTGTGTGTGTGTGTGCGTGCGTGTGTGTGTGTGTCAGAAGCTACTGAACCTGAAGTGAGAAGAAATACAACGCATTCCTCAGTGCAAACCTTCCTTAACATTTCTTATAGTGTACGAGTGTCCCTTTTCATCCCCGCAGCACATCTCCGCTCCCCTCACACAAGCATTTCTCCCGAACTTGACCTCCCAATTTCTCTCCCTGCTTTCTACGGTCCTCCTGTCCTCTCTCTTCCTAGCTACATTTAATCTTGCGACTTGTTTGTCCAGTCTATTTCCCAGCCCACTGCTGACAAACTGTAGGAGGGTTACTTAAAGTAGTGGGGGAAAGTTTGGACAGCTTTCATCAAGGGTACCCAGGGGGAAGATTGATTGGCAAAGTAATTTACTGCCCAGTGTCCGTTCTGCACTCCTCGATCTCTACCTTTCTCCCCGCCCTTCTCCTGATCTGTCTATCCATCCATTCATTCGTCTCCAACTCTTTACAAATCCATACCTGCTGCCTGGAGGTAAAGGTCTCAGTGGGAGTGATAGTGAGTGAGTGTGTCTGTATATATGAGAGTGCCTATGACAAGTTCTGCAGGTCTGAAAGTACGGTAGAGAGGTTGGAGTCTCATTAACCGCTGGCACAGATGAAAAAGACTGATGGTCTTTGGGTTGACGCGGAGATTGACTGGATGGCTGCGATAGTGTGTGCATGTGGTGTGTGCGTGCATGTGTGTGTGTGTGCACATGTGTGGAGAATAGCCATGTGACTTAGGAGGTCTGGGGGGGGCAAGAGCTTTTGACATGAATGAGAGGGAGGGTCATCTATCATCCACAGAGAAGGGTTGAGGAGGGCTTGGAGGAAAAGGCAAGAGAAAGGAGGGAAGAGGTTGTGGGGTCAAGTCTCCATCACTCTCACTGTCTTCTGTTCTCTCACTGTCAACCTCATGGCGACTGACCACTCAGCGGACCCCTCTTCAGCCTGTCCCCCCTTTCCACAGGGCACCCGGAAACTTTTGTTCCGTTCATTAGTACAACAAATACATACAGATGCTCGGGGAAGGAGGATGCGGAGAGAAAAAGGATTTCTGAGCACATGCTCCCCCCAAATGACTGCTGATTTGGACACAATCTGTTTCTTTGTAAACAAACGGCAGGCTGAGCAACTCATGCGAGAAGTGGCCTCATTATTCAATGTAAACGTGGAGAGCTAAGTGTTTAAACAGGGTAATAGAGATAGGATGGTCTGTGATTTGCTTTACTTGTTTTCAGGTTAATAGTGGGAAAGCAGGATGGAAAAACAAAAGCTAAAGCTGCATGTGACAATGAAACAGACACCCATGAGTAATGGCAGGCTGACAAGTGCTCATGGGACACCTAGAAATGCTGGAGGTGCTGATTTTACGTGTTTGCGAGTGTCTTACATCACGTGAACATGTCCTTACGGCTAACGTCAGCATCACCTCGCCATAATCAAGTGTCATTTCATTTAAGCAAAGCCCTGCCTCTTCCTTTCTTTGCCTTGATAGCTGCAGTACATTCAGGTTAATGACTGTTGCCTCTGCGGTGTACATCAAAATGTCCACATCAGCAAAAAAAAAAAAAAAAAAAAACAGCCACGAAACATCCATTTCCCTGGTTTGCCAGGACGTGATGAAATGATTTCTTTCCCTTTGAGACATGTCATGATAGGAAGAGAGGCGGCCGACTTGTACCAGAGGTTAATGACGAACATGGGACAATGAGTGTGTGTGTGGGGAGTAGTGATGAATGGAGAGAAGTAGAGAAGATGGGTCTGGGGGCACAAAGACTGGCATACATATTCTTCCACCCCCCATGACTGCTCCATCCAAACTTTTTTTTTTTTACTACTCAATGGCCCGTTTTCTCCTGTGTGTCCCATGAATTATGTAAACGACCATGGAATCCCTTTCTTCCCATGGCCAGAGGAAGGCAGGAAAAGGGAGGAAGAAAAGATAGAAGTGAGAGAAATGCCTCCTCCTCACTTTTTTCTCTTCCTTACGCTGCCTCTGAACAACCTTTCATGTTGGCAGCGTGGGCCTGGGTTTCAGCTCGGTGGCCATGTGAAAGGATGATGGTGGCCGCTGAGTTGGTGGAGGGGGAGGGTCAGGGCACAATGACATATACGAGGAACCGAGGAGGCAGGCAGGGAAAGAATGCCGGCCTTGTTGTTGGACGGCTTGACGTTGATTAATGAGAGAGAGAAAGACAGAGAGCGAGGAGAGAAAATAAGAAGAGAGGGGTGGCACTGGTATAGTAGGCCAGATGGGGGGGGGGGGGGGGGGGGGGCTCGTAGGGGTGAGAGACTCCGGAAGAGCCCCGGGCTGCAGTACTGATCAGGAAGAGGGTAACTGCGGTGGAAGACCGCCCATCAAAAAATGTGTGTTTGTGTGTGTGTGTGTGTGTGTGTGTGTGTGCCTGGTGATACCCTGACTATTTGCCTGAGGGATTGTCTGTCTTGTCTCATACACAAAAACGCATGTAGGCACACACAATTCAACATAGGTCACATCAATCCTCATCCATCAAAATGCTCCTAAAAGACTGCCATCATCATCATCATCATCATCATCATCACCATTAAGAGCTGCTTTGTTGTCAGTTTGTCACACACACTCAAGAAGCTCAGCTGCTCCACAGAAAGGGAAAACAGCAGTCATAAACTTTGTTGCTGGAGTTGTATTTTGATTATTGAGTATTCAATCTGTTTATATTATATACAGACAGTTCATCATCAGCATCAACTGAATTCTGAAAATGTACACTGGAAATGTGAAAATAATAAGATACATTTGTTAAGTAATGTGCTGCATGAAGTGTTAAATATCAAATCTATTCTCTTGTTATAACGCTTACATCAAGATTTTAGAAGCAAGTTAAAATAAGCAAATAAGGCTGCAGGCCGTAGGAAGAGGCCTCGTCAACAGTTCACAGTTCCAGTGGTGAGAAAAAAGTGGATTATAGCGGTGTGAGAACTTTCTGTGGACGCACAGTTTTTTTTCCTCAGGCGAATTGTGAGTGAAATTAATTCAAGCTGACTACAGGAGCAAACCAACTTTCTCCAGCCACTTTCAAGCCCACAGTGAATATCTGACACTAACAAGAACGTTTGGGAGTGCAGTATCACTTTCAAATCCGATACAACACATGTTAAAAGAACCATAACTACCAAACACTTTGTGAAGTAACTCTCTAATGACTTCATGAAGACTTCCAGTCAGTTTTTCACATGATGGAAATTGAATTTTCTAATCAAATTCTAATCTTTCCTATCTTTTCCATGCTTGCAAATTCTCAAGTTAAACCCTCTTCCAATCAGTGTCTATGCTGACTGAGCACTGTTGACCTTTTCTACACCAGGAGTTACTCCAAGCCGCCTCCGTCTCCAGCCAAGAGGGATTTCAAAGCCTCTCCTGGATGTCCCAGGATCTTTTGTCTCCAACTCTCATCTATAGGTAAGCACAGTGTGCAGCCCCTTCCCCACCACCAGCCTCTTCAAAACTCTGCACAATAGCCAGATTTCCTCCCAATTTGCTGGTAGAGAATAGGAGGCTCAGGAACTCCTTTCAATAGCTTTGAATGGTGGGCCTAATTCAGACTCAATCTTTGGGTATGCCAGGCCTCACCCCAACCTTAGCTGGCCTTACTTTGGAGCTCCTGACTTTGGCTAATGCTAGGGCAATCCCACTGTTGGAGGACTTATCCTTGTGCGCATTTGTGCCTCTTTGGCAAAACACACCAGCTCGCATTTATGCTTCTGTGTCTTGCCAAATGATATTTCAAATCTTACTTGCCAAGGGTAAGCCGACAGAGCACATAAGCTCTTTGTCAGTAATGTTATGCTTCACACGCTTACACTCATTTCCATCTGGGAGCTTCCCACTACAAACCTCAGGCTTCTACTGTTGGCCATCCCTGACTGGGGAGCAGAACTGGCAGCTTTTTCCATCAAAACATAACTTCCCTAACCTCAAAGTGACCAGTGCCGCTTAAACATACATATATATGTAGTGAGTGTGTTTTTTATAGACTTGGAGTTCACTCGGCTGACCATTTGTTCTACTTGACCTTGCTGCACTCCTCTCTGCCCCAATTATGCAAGCGCACACGTCCACTTTGCATATTTGCACTTCTTTTTCTCCTGACACTCTTGAGGTCAGTTCTAATCAACCACCCTTCAGTTGTACACACAGTGCACACACACATACACACACCATTCTCACCAGAGTTCCTTAAAGACGCCCACCTTCCAGGTCCAAGGACTGCTATTAAAGCAATCAGGAGCTTTCTAAGCTAGGTCAAGAGCAAGGTGCTCACATGGGGATTCTGATTTGAATTATGCAAAGAGGCAATAGGAGGAGAAGGAAGGAAATAGAAAGAGAAGGAGCGACAGAGAGAAAGATGGGAAAGAAAACAACCAAGCCTTTTGTAGTCACACAGAGGTAAAATGTTGCAGACAAAAGGCACCGTAGAAGTGAAAGCGATAAAGGTGGGCAAGTGACTTCTGATGAGACAAAAGGGACTGAAACAGTGAGGAATCTAAAAGATTAGTCTTAAGTCCAACACCCCAACCTTTAGACCTGATGAAGCATTAGAGAACACGGTCAGGACTGAAATGGTGGGACCACACGCAGTTTTCTGTGTGTGTGTGTGTGTGTGTGTGTGTGTGTGTGTGTGTGTGTGTGTGTGTGTGTGTGTGTGTGTGAATATGTGTCTGTGAGATCAGCTTTCCCTGTGGTCCATTCAGTGTCTAGTGGCTCAGGATACTGAGACAAGAGGAGCAAGAGGAGAGAGAATTATCTTGAAATACGACTGGATCCTGTGTGTGTGTGTGTGTGTGTGTGTGTGTGTGTGTGTGTGTGTGTGTGTGTGTGTGTGTGTGCAAAAGACACATTGAGAGAAAGAGTCAGTAAGTGAAAAGAGACAGTAAACATGGTAACTGAAGAGCTGATATAGTGGCGAGGAGGGAAATGGGACAGACAGAGAAAGTGTGCCTACTTTGTGTGAACCCGATATTTCATGTGTGTATGTGCGTGTATGCATGTGCGTGTGTGTGTTTGCTTATGCTCTGGCTTATGCATGTTCAACGATTAATTACTAGTTGGGTGAAGTGATCCTTTGCAGCGAAGAAGAGTCTTATTCTGTAACTGATGAACGTACATCGAGACAACACTCGTTCTCTGTCGAGGTCGGACAGAACAAGTCTCATCAAATGATTCCTCACTGGAACGCAACACGACAACGAAAATAGAATCAAACTGAAATAAAATCCCAAATTTGTCACCAACCCTAACTGAAACTTCTCTGTAACAGAAACTTACGGAAAATGTAACGAACTTGTGGAAAATATAAGCCTATAATTGCTTCAGTGTCAACATATGCCATTGTATGTGTGTCCCTTTGTGTGTATAGTCAAGCCAAGCCTACCCTGCGGCGAACATAATCATGGCCCTGTCGTCCCCAGGTTAAAGGCTCACTGCTGGGTATTCTGGCACTAATGTAGTGCCAAACTATAGGGGTCACATTAGCCCTGGCTACTTCAGCATACATTACAGTAGAAAGACCTCCATTCCCCATTAAAAGCCACCAGCAGGCTATGATGTGGGCCTACCTGATGGCCTAAATGAGTCACTTAATGATAGTCGTGCTGCAGGGAAGGAGTGCTCAGACAAAGAAATACTGATTGGATACTGATTTAGTGCGAGGGTCAGAAGAATATGAGTCAGTGTATCATATCAGTTCTGTCACCTTTGTCATTTCAGGAATAGCAGGGGTCCAAGCTTTGAATGGGTATTAAGAGAGATAACATACTTCACATACTTTTTGTTACTTTTATGTTACTTACATACTTTTGTTACAGCATTATGGATAAGACCAAAAGTATCACGTAAATTATGTATAGTACGCACAAAAAGACAAAAAAAGTAATAATCCACAGAGACTAGCTTCTTATTAAAAAATTATGAATGTCATAGTTGGTGTTATTCTTTATCTGCAGATACCCTTAGCATCTCCACGAGTTCACAATATGGGTTTCCTTTATCTCCCCCTTATCGCTTAATCTGCTGATTCTTTTCTCAGTGTATTGATGAACTGGTGGATTGCAGTGGCTCAGCAGGTGATCCACCACCTGTCGACATGTTGAGGTGTCCTTGAGCAAGAGACTGAACCCCAAGTTGCATGGGTGCCATGGTCTGTGTGTAGAAGTGAATGGGAGAATTAGAGGCAAATTGACAGATTCCTTGAATCCATTATCAGAATTGTTGATTGATTTTCTATCGATCAGCTAATGAATTAATCGGCTAATCATTTCAGTACTACTTGACATTGGATATGCAAACAGCAAGCCAATATGACGTCATAGTTTATACTGTTTCTTATCCTCCAGTGGATGTCTTAATGTGTATTGTGTTTCTTGTTCATTCTGTGCGTCGATTTGTGTTTCCTTAAGTGAGGAACACAAACCACCTGAGGGTCACTGTAAGATCACTGGAGCTCTGTTGATGTATCTATGAGCTCATCTGTTTGTCCAGCAGAACAGGAAGAAGGCCCACAACATCCTGGAGGACAGAAATCAACTCCTACGTTCCCCTGGGTCCATCAGCAAGGTCAAGTGCACAGCAAATAGGTTCGGAGCCTCCTTGGAGTCTGGGGCCATATGGCAGGTAAGCAGCATGATTAATGAGAAATCTGGGCTGATATTAGGGTTAATTGACTGTGCTGGTCACCCCTCGTTATGGAGTTTCTTGTCCTTTGCACTACTAGTGCTTAGAGCAGAAGTTACTAAACAGACGTAGTGCTTTTTAGATTACTTTTACAGGATGATTGTGACTGTTTGCATTTTATATTTCCTTTTTCAACTGTAGCAGTCAACCAAACATCAGCTTCTTCAAATGCATTTTCTCTGTGCCTGTACTGATGTTTTCCTTTAACTCCATCCTGCTCTCTTCCTTTCACTACCTGTATCATTCTCTTTTTAATATATTGCCTTTTTCTGGTGAGAAGCCCTTTGGTTGGCTGCAAAGCAAATATCCCCATGGATTAAGAAATCTGAACTTTGAAAACAGAAGTTTAAATACTCAATTCTTGTGTTTGTTCATTTGAAATAAGGCTGGCAATCGCAGAAAAATGTGGACATCCTGAGTATGTTGCTGCTTAGCATTCAGATTGATTTTGGTTCATCTCAGTGGACCTACAGAGAGAAATTGGGTGCAAACATCCACGAAAACTTTCTCAATGGATGTTTGTATCCTTGCTGTGGGGTGTGGGAAGAGAGAGTGAGTGTGTCCCAGCAGCGGAGATGAGAGGAGGGTAAGTGAGCCATGTGGAGGAAGCCAGAGGGTGAGTGGTGATCTGTAAGACGATACCCTGCTACCTTCCCTGACCCCCCTGTCGGGCCACTCTGTTACCTGGACAAGATGGGAGGTATTAAGTGGCCCGCTGTCCCGCTAGGTTGAGTTGCTGATCCGCTAGCCAGAGAGGAAAGCCAACCCCTACTCCCATCTTCACTTCAGTGGGAGCGTTTGTTTTGATTTTTGTCCTCTCTTTCTCACAGACAAACCTGAGAGGCCCAATTTATCTGGGATAGAGTGAGGGGAAATAGGGCGCCTTGCCACTTGAACACTAGAACTTTAAGCCGGCAACGGTTCGCCGATTCTCTCTGCCAATGTCTTCCTTGACTGTAATGTAATGCTGACATACACAGAGCAACAGAGGTCTTTTGATAATACACTAATGACAGATTAATAAATAATATATCACGATATAGTGATAACAATGTAGACAATTTCAATCGATCAATGAATCTTCTGGTCCTTGGATGGATCTGGTACCCAAAGGACAGAAAGCAGATGAAAAGTGGAATCAAAAGCCACCACTTCCACCATGATTTTGTTTGTTCTTTTAAACTAGAGGACATCTCTAGGTTTCCTGTGAGGAGTCAACAATGTGTACTGATGCCCACCCACATCTTTAGGCCGGGCAACACAGGGACTGCCGAGAGAACAGGAGGAACAATTTGCTCATTCTCAACCAAGACATGGGGGCTTTGGGCGAAGGGAAAAAAAGACACCCAATATCCAAAATCCCTCTCTCAGGGCCATCATGTGAAGAATTCCCCCTCTTCTCCTCCTCCTATGCCCCCCCCCACCCACCCACCTCCCTCCTTTCCTCTTCTCTTCTTTTCTTTTTTAATCAAGCCGTCTGGGGTTGTCAGGTCTTTTGAGACGAGGACTCCCAGCCATGTGAAAAGTTAATCCCTTGTGGGCCTTCTTCTCCGTGGCGCTCATCTCCCTGGGAACACTGGTGGTGGCTTGCAGGCAGGTGGCGGTGGGCGGGGGGAGGTGAAAAGGAGGAGGGATGGATGGAGGGATGAACACAGGGCCACCCTGACCAATGGATCTAGTGGTGCAAATTCTCTCCAACCCATCGCTAACTCTGAAGCCCACACCTGAACTTACGGCCCTGTTACCCCCCCCCCCCCCCCAACACACACACACACACACACACACACACACACACACACACACACACACACACACACACACACACACACACACACACAGCACCACCCAAATTCTGCACCAACAACAATTTTTTCCTCCCCTCTTCTTCACCATCCTGCCTCCCTCCACCCACTCTATCTCAATCCCCAACTCCAAGACCTTTTGATGAGGTTCCCTGCCTGACCGACAGACGGCTGGAATAGAGAGCACAGAGGATTTGCGGCGTGGAGAGCTAGTTGAGTGGCTTCTGAAGGATGACAGTGGTTCACAATGGAGAGGGTACTCCTGTTGCATTGTGCCCCAAACCTCGTCGGCACAGCATCGACCCCCACCCCATCCACCACCCAGCCACTTGGCTTCAACCGTTCCTCTCTAGCCGTTTCACTGTGTCAAAGCAACAATCCCGACAGACTCCTCTTGGGCCTTCTGCCAAGGAATGAAGGACACGATAGATAACAATGGAGGTAAGACGAGGGGTTCAACGGTGCTTTTGTCAGGATTCTCTCAATGAGCTGTTTCAGGGACATCAACAGCAATTACAAGGAGTGAAGACACAAGGTGCCTTTACTTTTACAGCAAAGAAATCATATTTCGGTTGAATGTTGAAGGCAGAAAGGTCAGACAATGTGGCTCACAAAAGCCTTCTCTAGCTGTCTGAAGGAGACAGACAAATGCACACTTGAATGCTTTGCTTGCAGTGCACTTTTTCCTCCTCGGCCTCCCTCTCAGAGCGAAGTGCCATTGGAAATATAGACAGGCTCAGTCAGCCATCTTAATCCCTCTCCCCTGTCCATCTCACGCTCACTCAATCCACCCTGACCCCACACACTCTCACTCTTTCACACACATGCACAAACACTCATCCGCCCCCCCCCCCCCCCCCCCCCCCCCCACTCCCCACCCTAAGAAAAGCGCTTGAGGCAGAGAGAATCTCTGTTGGAGGGGTGTACAGAGTGAGATTTGGGAGTTTGTAAAGGTCAGCACGGACTTTGTTCAATCTGAGGGTTTATCTCAGCAACAGCAGGGCAGGACAATGGGGCCGCTCGCCGCGCAACAGAAACCCAAGCTGTGGCAGCTAAATTACTTCACTGATAAGGCCAAATTAGAAGCACTGGGACCCCGGAGGCCAGGAAAAGAGGAGGAGGGAGCAAAATGAAAAAAAGGAGAGGAGAAATAGAGAGGGAGGGCACGTAGGATTGAGAAAGGGGGTTACAAAATCAATGAATCACAAAAGAAAAGATTTGAGTCTGTGATCTCAGTATAATTAAAGCACGGGCCTTTATTTTGTTGTGAAATCACATCATGTCGAATGCACAGGCATCAGCACTTCGCACTACTCTGGCTTGGAAAAAGTCTGCAGAAATTGCAATGGAACACTAATATGTTTGTATAAGAGCGTACAGATGAACACAAGGCTGTGTGAGGGATGCTCAGAAGGCCCTGTGGCGATCCATCACGTGAATGCTAGAAAGGGGGCTGTTCTCTGTGTGTGCACCCATGAGCATCTGTGCAAGTGTGTGAGAACAGATGTATAAAGATGAAAAGAGAAAATAGGATATGGAAAGCTGTGTAAAGCAATGACGAGCAATGGCGACTCCCGTCACACATCCCCCTCTGCACAGGAGAGGAAGAAGAACAAGGCTTGGAAAAAAGGCTGACTTGTGCTGCTTGAGTGGTTTGGTAGGCACCATGCTTCAAGTGCGTGTGCACTGTGTGTCTGCTGGTGTGTTCTTACACTTTCTACAGTTGTACTAGAATATGTGCCTCTCTCTCTCCCTCCCTGAATAAACACGTCAGGCACACAACGTAAAAAGCACTTTAAACTTGTTCAGAAGGTGGCATTGTGAGCTCTTGGCCAGCAGAGGGGAGCAGGCTTTGTCACCAGAAACACTCTGGCCCAATAAAATATCAGCAAAGTGACAAATGAAGACTTTAATTATAAACCAGTATTTGATCTCAATTATTAAACAATAAGGAATGGTACATAAATGTAGAGAAGCAGCAGGAAAAAAGAGGACAACAGGGATGATAATAACACGATAATAAGACTTTCATGTAAAGCCAAACGACCATCATGTCATCAAATAGACAACTGCACAAAAATGATCTCAGTGAGAGTGCACATACAGTCACACTCTCACATAATGTGACAGTGCTTTTGTTCTGGTGTTTGGCATAACTTTTGCATCACATGGCTCGAGACTAAGAGTCTCAGAGAACTACAATAGTTTTTTTTTTTTAACACCTTTCTGTGGTACTGGGTGGCATGCTGGGTACCGCTGCGTACCAGCTGCACCAGCATCAGCTCAACTCCTCTCCGGAAAGAGTGACACAGAGTAAAATCATATGACATTTGCAGAGGACTGAGGGGCCTGCGGTGCACTGCTCTGACCATTAAGGAGATTTGCAGAAATCCAGGCAGCCTCACCTTCTCTTTCTCTCTGGAAACACAAACTTGATTTGTTGATTTGGGTTCATTTGTTCACTCACTTGACTGTTAACTTCTGCCTCTGCTCATTTTTCAATGGCATTCCTGACACAGCGAATTGCATATTGTTCTACAGCTATATGTCATGTATTAGCTCACAGTGACTGCCCCTCTAAGGAATCAGCTATGACGAAGCAGTACTCTGATAAACAGCCATTTTACAGGATTGCTTCTCCATCTACAGCTACAGTTACTGCTCCAGGTCATCAGAGTCTCTTTCACACATGCATGCAGATTCAAGTCTTGGTGACAGCTGCACTGGTTAAGTAAAACAAGCTGTGTGGATGTCAACTCGTGTCACATGTCACTTGCTTAATATGTTACAGAATTCTTGAAATAGGATTAAAGAATTATTTACACGGTGTTTGAGGTCTCATTATCTTTTAAAGATTTCCTCGCTGTCATTTTTAGACTCTCTAAACACAATATACAAATATCCCCGTAAACATGTCGTCATCAAGCAGTTAAAATATATATTCTCAGAGTTGATGACAATATTAGGAAACATCAGAATTAACTACATACCACTCCACTTATGCTTTGCAAACGGTCGGAGTGACTAGCGTGCAGAATAATATAAACGAAATTGAATGAGGCAATGATATCTCACTTATGAAATGTCTGGGAAACATCTGTTTAAACTGTTATTTGTCATCTTGACACAAACACTTGTACTAAATTAAGATATTACACCAAACTCCTGGTGAGATTCAGTTTAAGTTGGGGAAATCTGACAGATTTAGGATCATGTGGAGGGTGAACCAGTGCCAAAGATGATTAAAGCACAGAAATGTGGACGTGTGCATCTGTGAGCACGGAGATACACATACAAGCACACACTCTCTCTCCCTTACACACACACAAGCGTACCTCTATAAATCTTTCTTGACTCTGTCAAAACCTCCTTGTTGTCTCATGCAGACAAGACTCCCAATGACAGTGGTGGAGCAAATGAGCGAAAATCACTCGAGCGATTCCATAGACTTTCCAAAGTAAAGACATCCCGGCCTGTTTGACACTTCAACAATTCAACACTGTTTTTAGATCTAATGTCGTCATCGTGCTTAGCTTCTCACTCTACCCTGTTATTCTAAATGACCGAGTGGAGGAAAGAATAACACAAGAGAATGTCTTTTTCCTGCCTGCCTGTGCCTCTTTATGTTTGTGTGGACATGTGCACGTGTGGTAATGTACATTTCATATGCCTGTACATGTCCGTGTTGAACCACATTACAATAGTAACACACCCAAATAAACACTCCTTTAATATCAAGCTTTTAAACAAAGATACACTTGGAAAAAACAGAGAATAGGAGAGGTTACCAGAACTTTTATACTTAACATGCTAATAACTAAATTTAGTGCAGTCCTCTCTCTCTTTCTACCAGTCCTATGCTCTTGCAGGCCCGTTATACTTTCTGCCTGCACCATGACTGTTTGACTCTGACAAAGACGCACACTGTGCTGAAGCGTTAGTCCTTATACCTCATAAAAAGTGATTAAAAGGCACAGGCCTGTGCTCCAGTTTCCTCCTGAGCTCACTGCTTGTGGATGGAGTTCTACAATGCAGTACAAAAACTGTAAGGAGTTAATGAAAATAAGTATTTCTACAGCCAAGGCTTTTGGGCCATGTTGTGTATCTGATTATGGAAAAAATCACAACAGCCACAGGGACCTGATTAATAGGTCACCACCTCCTGCTTGAGTCACAGAAATGTTAAGCAGCACAAGGGATTTAGATTTAAAGTGAGGGAGAAAGGGAAAATTGAGTGAAAATGGAAGAAAGAGTGAGTGATCTGTGACCAAAAAGGTCTCGCATTGGATGGCTTGTACCTATACGATTCCAGACACGCAACAAAATATGACAGAGAAGTCAGAGCTGACATGAGATGAGCCTCATTTATAAATATCAACCTAGCAGCAAGAGCTGGGAAGGTGGGAAAGCATATGTCTGCATAATAGTATGAATCTAATCACCAACATAAACAGCCTTTGACAAATGTCATCATCTTCCACTGTGGCAAAGAGCAGCGTCATTGTCTGCTCCTGCCTTGAGGCCCCAACTGATGAGACTATTCATCAGGACAATGACGAACGATGGGGTTTCACTCAATACACAGTGGAAGAGGGGGGACTGGACAGGAGTTACCTGCGCTTCCTCACAGACGACTGATGGGCCAATGTGAGGGGTTTTAAATTAATGTTTAAAGCACCTCTGCTAAGAGAAACCTTGTGCAATAAAGGATAGCATTGTGGTGGAGATGCGTGAGGAGACTGTGATGGGGGTTACTGACGAAAACAAGAGGTTCCATTGAGAATGCTTGGCTGGAGCGGCTGAGGTCTGAAACCAATGACCAAGTAATAACAGCCCAAATCCCAGGGACAATATTTGTTGAGTTCCACTCTCTTCAAAGATGGATGACTTTGCCCCATGTACTTCCTTGGGAGCCTGGACACCTTTCATCTGAGCCCTGCAGATTAATTTATTAACTAATTAACAGATGTTGGTAACGAGTTATGAAGGAATGATAAGGTATCAGGCTTCTAATCAAACCTGACATTTAATTTGCTGCCCTGCTTCCTCGTTATCAATTACTCTGCTCATTGAAGATAATTGACAACGTTTTGCACCGGGACACAGGAGGCTTGTCTTTAACAGCTTTCTTAAAAAAAAAAAGAGAGCGCACTGCTGTGGTGTTTCTAGGGGCAACGACGACCATATGTTTAATATTAGATGGAATCTGTTCCACTGGAGTGCTCCGAAAGCTGGGAAAATTGGATTAAATTGGCTAATGGCATGTTTAAAACCTACATAAAATGAACGTGAATGGAAGATATTACAGCACCCAGGCCTGAGACTTGTGGTGTTATGCTCTCTCTCTGGTGTTTTTGCTCTGTGTGTAAACTTGGGGTTTCTGTCAAAGTCAAATAATGATGACAGAAAACCGCACACTGTTGGTCAATACTGTTATTAGAAACCACAGGTTTGATATCCTTTTCATTACAATGTGGGACTAAACACACATGTGCCAAAGCAACTCTTTACGTTAACACACAACTTCAAACATCCCTTCATGAAAAAATGTGCAGTTAGTTGTGTCATTTACACCATTAAACAATCTTAAAAGATTTTTTTTTTCATCACAGTGCTGATATATGTGTAAACTATATTGAGGGTATTATGTGCAAAATTTTAAAGAGAGCAATCACTGAAATCACCAAACCATGTTTTTGTTCTAATCCCTGGTAACTGATAACCATGAAGATACTTCCAGTTTTATGCATCCAAGCTTTTTCCCAAACTTACAATGCCTTTGCACCAAAGAAGGAATTGTATCTCTGTTGTGTGGGAGTGGCAGCAGTTAACTGACCCTTTAATATATAATCTTCCTCTACTTTCAAATAAAACTAGATCTGAGGGGGTTAAACTAAGCTGCCAGCTGTTTTCCCTGCTGTGCCTTTAAGGAGAAGTACTCTCAGCTCAAGGCCATGCTCATCAGAGCATGGTCCTGATTTGATTACTAAAAGACATGATAATGACCCCATTTATGTGAAGAGCTTCACTCCTGCTATACAATAGTGTACACGGTGGGGGTTCAAGTTAACTAGAGGTAATATTAGGCCTTAGTGTCTAAAAATGGATGACTAGATGCCTATGTTAAGGTTAGTGAATGCTTACTTTCTCTGAACTTAACCAACTCATAATTGAAGTGGCAGACATGACTGTCACCGTGAGAACACTGGAAAGCACATTAGTCAAATGAAGCAGGAAACGACTCTATCGTTGGTTATCTCACTCCCTCTCTTTCCCACTCTGTCTCATACTATCCATTCACTTGGTGTGACTACTGTCTTCTGGCAGTCCCAGGGAGTTTCTGCCCTATCAGCTCAGTACCAGTCACCTTAAGGGCCAAACATCAAGATAAGGAACACCTTTCTGCAGAAGGCAAACAGATCAGACAAGTTCCAAGCTGCACCTTGAATGCCCTGTAGGGATATCTTGCGGCATAAGAACTTGGCCATCTGCCCTTCTCAGGCACAACACAAAAGGCGAGCAAACACTTTAGGAGGCGAGAGGTGGGTCAGGACAGATAAGTGTCAGGGTGCGCCAGGACTTCTTCTCTCTAAAGTTTGGAGACAAGGACGTTAGCTTAGCTCAACGATTAGATCGAGAACAAAAGGAGCACAGTGTCAGCGTGAAAAGCGAGCTGTCAAGCTGGAGATTAAGTGCCTGACAGTGGGTGCGGGAGATGCATGATGCCATGGCTGGATGGTGTCTGTCACGTAGAACCTTGGCGACACAAGAGTGCCCGCCAGATGTCTTAGCCAATCATTAAGTCAATAACAGGGTAAACAGAAGAGCTAGCATACTTTTTGCCTCTTTCCACACATCACTGGATGAATGATACTGATATGGAAAATCACCCCACAAAAGGTAAACACAAAAAGAATAAGGGACAGAGAAAAAGAAGTTTGCCTGGCAACAAAGTCATCCCAAGGTCCACTGCCACAAAGAGACAAATATGGCTGCAGGGCTGACACGGAGTCTATGATCCATGTTTTTGTGTGTGAAAGCATTTGTGCTGACCTTGTCCAAAGGGTCTACATAACTGCACATCCCTGAACTCAAAATGCACAATATGTCCTTCTTCTATGCCTGGTATCATGCCTCAGACGATACAATACCCTCAAGGTATCATCCTGTGTACAATTTACATTCCATAAATTGACAACGACAGAGCACCAAGATTGGTAATTACAAGTGACTCCATCCTCTCACAGTTGGTGAGAGGTAGGTGGTGTGCGTCAACACCTGATGTGCGTTGATCTTCAAACAAGAACTCCGTGAGATAGCAAACACTCAAGCTGGAGAAACAAAAGATAGTGAGAAAAGACAAAGCTAATAAGTGCTAGAGGAGTTTCAAAAGCAATGATTCAGTAAGGACACGCCCAGTGGGCACAGAGTAAGCAGAGCAAACACCATTAATATCACTGTGAGAGGGGTTGGCCATATCATTTTCATTCACTTCACTAATGTTCTGAATACAGACATGACTGAGAGATGTTATTTTCTCTTGTTTTTCCTCTAAAGATAAAAGTCAAAGTCATTACTGTAAGAAGGATTTCATGTCGCTCATAGATCCCAGCTGCAAATTTGCAGTTTGTTCCTCCTAACATGCACTGCATCCTCCACAAATGTGTTGCACTCTCTCCTGCCATCTGAACACCCAAGGGAGTTAGATCAGTGAGTCCATTCAATGCCAGTCAGTGAAGAGCACAATACCTCCAGCCATTGTATGGTGACATGACTCTATCAATAGGCAAGCCGGGTCAATCTACCGGCCAGATAATAGCAGCAGTCACTCTGACAGTAGATCCCCACAGTGGACTCTCTGAGGGCCTTGCCTCACTTTGCTTGCTCAGGCCTTCCTATCCTGAGGGGTTGGCAGCCCTATGCTCACACACACAACCAGAAAGACACACACACATACGGTAGACCTGGGGCCCTGGCGTTCTATCATGTTGTGCTAAAGGGGGAGCATAATGGTTTTTAAATGGATGACTCGGTGCTGGCTAGAGAGGGAGTCTGAGACAGAAGAGAATGGCCATGGCCTGCAGCGAAGCAGCTCTTAGATTGAGCTGTCCGTCTCGCTGAAATGAGTCTGAGTTAACACCTCTTCCAGTCCCCGGTGCCCCAGGACAGACAATAGTAGGCTTCCTCTCTGCCTTCCTCTTTCTTCTTTCTCTCACTCCTACTCTTTCACTCCCTCTGTTTCTCTCCACCAATCTACACTTCCACTCAGATATCCAGAAAGCGCTACAGCCTCAGCCATGTGATTGTTAGAGCTGTTTGGCTTCATTGGTAGACCGCGGTGCTCGCAAAGCCAACATAATGAGTTATTGCCAGTCTTAGTAAAAAAATCCACAAAAATGCAGCCAATGTAGTTAAGATGTTTTGGCTTCAAGCGTACTACTGCAGATGGCATATATCATTGTTGATGAGTAAAAATCTTGTAACTGCAATTTTGGGGGATTTCATGTTTCCAAGGATTATAGGGATACATGTACAATATGGTCTGCAACCATTGATTTTAAGATAATTTAATCAACTGAAAATGAAGAGGTCATCATGAAGAAAACAGGGCTGTTTAACTCTTAGGAATGTTTTACAAATTGCAGTATATAACAAGACTGCATACTACAATTTATTATGAAGTGGAAGCATGGTTAAACTAATCACTCTGATAACTAAATTCAGCACTTAATCCAATTTCGTCTTCCTACCAAGAAGGTTCTATATGAAGCCTTGGTCAGATAAGATCACATTTACACCACAGAGATCTCAGATGACTTCACTTATTATCTCTCATAACACGTCCCCCTGTTTTGGCAGGGGACTGATGTAACACACTCACAGAATTTCCATGCCGAGTATCAGACTCCTCCGGTGTTTCTGCTGCTGTGAGAAATATGTTTTTTGCATCCTCTTTTCTTACTCTATCATCCCCATTAATCGTTGTTTCTCTCTCTTTTCTTTTAACACCTTTCTTCACTCAGCCATGTCGCAGTCACTCTCTCGCCTGTCTATTTGTCTAAGACCAGAGGCAGTAGATGAGTAGAGGGGTATATGGTGAAAGAGGGGGGAAAGGGGGTGTATGGGACTCCTGGGGGAGTCTGTTGATGACTATCAACAGGCTGACTGTTATGACTATCTGTGATAAGAGTCTGGGAGAGGAGAGTCCCCAAAGGCTTCCAGCCCCAAACCAGACAGGATATCTTAAAAAAAAAAAAAAACAGGCCCTGTCAGAGTGATTCCTTCAATGACCACTCAGGAGGAGGAGGAAGAGAAGACAGATCAATCGCTCCGTTTTGACAGGCTGGGAGGCAAAGACCAAAGATTTTACCTTGAGGGGAAATAAAACTGACCTCAGCTGCAACATGCAAATGAAAAAAAAATGCATTGCTCACAGCATTTGTCAAAAAGAACATTTAAATATGTCACCAAAAGACCAAAAGTGTGCCAAAGGCAGTGGCTGGCAGAATCTGGACTGTGTTCATGTGAGTGCTGTGCTATTAAACTTCACTTCAAACTCCCTCTTACAATGGCCAAAATCTAAACTCTAAAAAGTCTCTTAAACTCTTAAATGTGCAACAATTTACTGCGTCTTCCTTCTCTGGGAGGTGTGTGTGTGCGTCTGTGCGTGTGTGTGCATCAGGACATTTCTAAGAGAACATGTGTGAATGTATCTCTTTAGAGCTGAAGGTGGCCTTTTTCCTACAAGGCAGAGAGCTAAAGCTTCGCTGATGAATATGCATTAGTCGGGTGTCTTGGGGAGAAAAAAGGAAGGAGGAGGAAAACTGAGAGAAAACATGAGAGCTACGGGGAGAGTGTAGCTTTTGGAGAGGTGCCCTTTGCACCCCGAATGGCTAGCCATAATATGAACTTTAAAAAGGAAAATGTTCAGCCTGGCACACTGCCATATAGCGTGTGCCTGTGTGCTCTAATCGCCTGCTCCTACAACTGTTAAGAAGAAAAAAGGGTGAAAAAAGAAATGAAGGCTTTAGCGGGAAGCGCCAGGAGTTCATCAGACTGAAACTATTATGGGAAACTCAGAGATTCAGTAAAAATTTTGTCAATGAGAGATTCATGGAGATTACTTTATGAGCCAAGTTTTTCAGACAGATATTTACAATTTCTTTCTCGGGGGAAAAAAATGACCAGATGCTTTGAGAATACAACTGCTAATATTGATTGTAAACGCTTTTAATTCTTAAACTCTCCCATAACTTCAATCTCAGTTTTACTCCACTGTTGCACAACTGCAACCCTGATTCCAAAAAACGCTGGAACGCTATGGAAAACATAAACAGAATATGATAACTTGCTAACCATTTTTGACACATACTTAACTGAAAACAGTACAAAGACAATAAATTTAATGTTTTACATCATCAACCTCATGCTGATTCTGAATTTGATGCCAGCAACACGTTTCAAACAAGTTGGGACAGGAAAAGCAAAAGACTAGGAAAGTTGTAGAATGCTCCAAAAACAGCTGTTTGGAACAACAAATATGATATATCAGAAATGTTATCAATCAATCTATGTGGCCAACATGATAGGATTCAATAGAAAATATTTGCCCACATTTCTGATGGTCTTCTAAATGCATGTAGTAAAAAAAAAAAAAATGTGAAAAATTATTGCATGGTCTGTTGGTCCACATTAAAAATTTTATAAACTCCCAACTGTGTACCGGTGGTGTCTAATTCAAGTACATCCTGCCCTTTCCAACATGATGTTCCAATGATTAACTTCTACGGTCAAAGCCTTTTTTCCTTTTTTACATACAAATGTAATATTAGACTATGTGAATGACCGGCCCCCTAAATGAATGAAGAGTCAAGGAGTCAGTGAAATGAAAAGCAGGCCAGTATATTTCATCTCTGATTAGGCACATGAGAAAGAGAGAAGGAGAGACAGAGAGAGAGAGACAGAGATCAGGAGTTTTCCTTTTTTTCCTAATGAGCTTACTGAAGCAACTTCAATATCCTCTAATGTCATGTTGAAATGAAAATTAATAGTTCAATATGCCGCCACCGCATTGGGCCATGCTTCTTCCATTTCCATATCGGGTGGCGTGACCAAATGAGTGTGCTCGCTCGGACCGACGCCCAGAAAAGCTGATACCTCCACTAATCAGCCAGATTTTTCCATCTGACATTGCTGTGCTGCTGAACTTCTGGATGACTGTGTTTTGTATGGATGTGTGTGTATATTTCTGTGTATGTGCAGGATCAAAGATGAGGTCCAGTGATACAGGGCGTGCAAATGGAATGAGCATCTTTGCTGATGATGAGAATCGCCTGTGAATTATGAGTGATGGCATCTCCTTCATTCCCTTACCCTCTTCCTGTCCCTCTCTTAATTGATATTATTACCCTGTCATTTCATATCTCACTGTACATTTGTGTTTGTGCCACAGAATATGTAAGTGGTCAGACATGATAGACAGCTGTGGTGAAATGAAGAGGAAAAACAACCCAAAACAAAGTACAAAGAAGTCGGGCTGTTTCCTACCTCCCATCCAAAGGAGCTGTCTTTGCCTGTGGCCCCATGATGCAGCGTGCTGTGCAGACCAAACCTCTCGCCAGCACCAATGCGGGTCTTGGCCCAAACGCCCAGGCCGGCACCGGGCACAGAGGACTCCCGCAGCTCCAGGTCGCTGGGAATGGGAATGTCATCTGGAATGTAGACAGGTGCCTCGTAGGGCGAGCCCTCCTTGGGTGTGGTGAAGTCCTGGTCATTGCTGCTGCTGTTGCTGTTGTTGTGAAGGTGGTGGTGGTGGTGGGTGGCGTAGATGTGGGGCTGCAGCAGGTGGTGGTGGTTGTTGTTTGGATGGGAAGGAGTTGGTGAGGGCAGGGGGGACATGTTGATGATGCCGTCGTCTGCGTCATCTTCTGGGCTGTCTGCACCACCTCCGCTGCTGGCCGCTAAACCAGGGAGGTCGGCCTCTGTGTCGTACATGCTGTCCACTGGCTCACTGTCATCTTGGAGACAAAACACACAGAGACTGTTATTGATGTGCAGATAGAGGTGGTATAACATGATATTGTTTTGCTGGAGCCCTCTGTCTTGGCACCTCTGCTGCATCAAGAGACTGGCTGACTTTCTTTTCACCCAGAGCTATTGGTGGTCTGAACATGGCTTGAATCATATCTCCATCCTCAGTTAACACTGCACATCCAGCCACTTCTTGACCGTAAATTACATAAAACACCCTACTTCAATCTCCAAACCTCTAAACTGTTAGAAAACCACACTGTGCAATGAGAGAATTTGGGGGTCCTCAGAAAAGAATACCATCCGATGACCTTCAGCTACAAGATGCTGAGCTCACAGATTTGTAACTTATGTGAGAAGAGCCAACGAGGAGAAGAGAAGAAGCTTTAGTTTAGCCAAGTTCTTGATGGGAAAAGTTCTCATTTCCATCGCAGTCGCTGTTTCCTGCCAGGACTCATCTTACAAATAATGGCTGTGTCTATCACTGACCGGTTAGCCTCGTCACCTATCATTATTGTCACGTCCAGAGACTGACAATATGATTGTGCCTGCACTCAAGGATCCCACCACTCCAGCACGAGTGTGATGAGCTGATGCCAACATAATGCAAAAATGCTTTTATGCAAAAACTTTTTTTTAATTAACAAAAGAAGCCAAAGTTCTCAAACACTGAACACAAGAAATACAATAAAAAAACAGACATTTGACGCAAGCTTGATGCTGTGCTTGACAGTTTCCAATAGGCAGTGCAACCAATACACTCCAGTTAGTATGAAAAA
The DNA here is from genome assembly GCF_039877785.1 of Chaetodon trifascialis. NCBI lineage: Eukaryota > Metazoa > Chordata > Actinopteri > Chaetodontiformes > Chaetodontidae > Chaetodon > Chaetodon trifascialis. Next base: position 16,283,254 of record NC_092063.1, read on the forward strand.
ACACAGATCGTAAATACCAAGCCCTAGTCTATACGTATTTGTTTGTGTGTGTGTGTCTGCCTCAGCACATCTATGTGTGCCTCCTTCTTTTCCTCTCTGGACAGATCCTGGTGTCTTTCGTCAAAGCACCACTGCAGTTTTACTATCTAAACACAGGGACTGGCAATCAGCGGGCTAACTAGGCCCAAAATTACAGCAGGAGTGGTTCCAATCAAGCTCTCTCCCTCTGTTAGCCTCCATCTAGCCTGCTGCCAAGCCTGCCACCACTTCCAAGGTTTTAGCTGGAGCAGCAACATGACATTTTTTAAAATGCGCTTGTGAGTACATGGAAGTTTATTAGGTCACAATGAAAGTTTGTGGCTCGAATTTTAATAAAACTCCATGTAAGAGATATGCATCATTAATAAGTTAACTAAAACAACAACTAATATGTTTTCTTTCTGTTTAAAGGGTGTATTGATTTCTGAACTAATCTTTCTGTTAATACTTGATGAGGTGAGGAGGGAAACGCTGAGGCTTGTAAATTGTAGAAAGATTGACTGAGCTAATCAAGAAACCAAAGCAGAAAAAGTCATCACTGAAATTCAACGAGAGCACATTCATCGTGCAGTGCATCATTTTTTTGTTCTTTGATAAATATTTGGGTTCCTGCCCAGTGACAGATGTGGACTGTGAAACTTGTTAAATTAACTGACATGTAAGTTTTAAATGTGAAATTTGAAACTATGAACGCATGTGACAAGGGCTTTTCAGCGCCTGGCAAACCTGCAGCCTGTCCACGCAGATCCGGGAAACTTATCATATAAAGCTGCAGCAGTAAAATCCAGCCTTTTATGACTGATTCTGCGTCATCCAGTGATTTTGACTGGAAAAGAACCCATTTTTTTAATGATCACTGTTTCATAGGGGCTCAGTCCAGGCGTGCAATTAAGCAGCGGAACATGTGAGCCAGCAGTAGCTTCCACTTTTCACAGATCAATTAAAGTTTTATAACTCAGCCCTATCTGCTGCTCCCTCTGCACAATCAAAAGTGTTTTCAGGCTGTTAAACACTTTTTTTTTTTACTCACCCTCCCTCTTCACTCCCCCTCTCTCACTGGCACTTGACCCATTGAGAGCAATTTTGACAAGCAGAAAGACAGCCTCGGAAAATCTATTAAATACTATTTGGCTTTAAGAGCCTCAGTGCACAAAAAAAATGCACAGATCGCTACATCAAATAATTAAGCAACAAGGAGAAGGAGGGAAAAAACCCTCTTAATTTTAATGAACAAAACATCTTTTGTGAGACACAAGAAGCAGTAAAGTGAGGCAGAAATGGCAGACGCAGTGTTCAGCTCTCAGTCGTAACTTAGTTAATTCATAAAAACGTTGCCTGGAGAGAAAACTGGGAAAAATTTTACATTACTTGCCACTAGAGACAAGCGCTCTCTCTCTCTTGTCCTCTGTAAGACAAGTTGACCATGTTCGACCACTGCCGAAAAAAGTCGCAGATGAGAAAAGTAAGCTGGAAAATAATGAAAGGGGCCAGGAAGAGGACCAAAAGGAGGAGGCGAAGAGTCTAAAAACTGACGACTGGGCTGCTTTTAAACAGCTGTATGTTAGCTCTGGGTCTCAAAAGACTCAGAGAGAGATGTGAAGTTCGTCTCCCTGAGGGCTTCTTAAAAAACACCCGGGCCAGATAGTGCCTTCCTCTCCCTGGCTCCTTATGTTGTTCTTTCTCTCTCTGTTCCTCTTGCCATCTCTTTCTCTTTTACGGGGAGCTATTTATCCTGATTACATCAGGGGTCAATCATTAATTCGCACCTTGGGGGTCCCGGTGCTGGCTGTGGCTACAATGGGCTGCTTGTTCAGCAGCTGTTATTCCAGTGGAAAACTACGCTGCTCTGCCTGAGAGCCGGGCCCAGGCCACATGAAGGCATCCCATTTATTTGATAAATTGTAAATGTGTGCCATAAACGGAGCTCTTTGCTTTGTAGCATCGCTTGCAATAACAAAGATTTTAGGGCACGTACGAACACAGATGCAGGCTATCACACAAACACACATCTGTTTGCAACTGCAGGAGCTGTTACTGTACTCTAAACACATGTGCAAGGGATCAGATGGTGTTGTAGGTAAAGATGATATCTCATAATTACTGCATGTCACAGTTAAATTACAAGCTATGACATAGATATGATATTTATAGACATTAACCCCTAAAATACACATTTAACAATGTCAAATATTTCAAAAGACAAGCACATAACACTAACAAGTCATTAAAGAAAAATCTGACTGTGCTTCCTTTCAAGAGTCAAGATTGAAAAACTAAAAATACTCCAAAAATATGAAAAGTTGATAACATTGTAATCAGCGTTGCCATGGCAAAATAACTTGACACGGTACTGAAAATCAGTGGTTTAATCGAAGGGCCTTACAACGGGCAAATTGTTCTGTGGTTGTGTTTAATCAGCGCACTCTAGACTTAAATGCAGAAAGATAGAGATCTGGAGTCATTTTCTGCCGTCTGCCTGGACGCACACAAACACATGTGCCTTGTGGCATATAGACTGAGCTGTATTATTGACACAGTCTGGGCAGAGAGAAACAACACTGACTGCAGGCGCTCTGGGAGGGGAACCTTTAAAAGCTGCATCAAATAAGGTCCCACTTAATTCTTGAATAACCAGGTGTATCTTAATTGAGAAAGCAAGACTCTTGGATTGAAATTGTAGTTAAAGATGCATTTTTGTATACAGGGATGCACATCTTGTAAAGCACTACAGACCATAGGCTAGAATGGATGCCAAAAATAGCTTGAGTATTCAGAGCCAGGTGCATGCTTTGCTAGAGAGCAGGCAGCACAGTGGAGCCATGGTTGTGGCTATGATAACAATAAAAGAGTGCTGGAAATAAGACATGTGTGCCAATGATGGCCATCATAAAGCACACACGTCCCATTTCCCTCACTGCCTTCCCTCTCCAACGCACACAGAGACTGTATCTTTGTCTGGCCGTAAATTGATCTGGTTCAATTCAAAAGGAAAGCCAGCCACTGATGAAAAGACAGTATCCAGGGAAAAGGCAAAACTATGCAAAATCTGCAGCGGCTCCAAATATGGGGAGAAAAGAACGGCTGGTGGAAGAAAAAAAGAATTGAAGGCGGAGGGAGAATGTGTGGACCATGACAGATATGAAAAATGGGTAGCTGGTTGAGCAATAAATGACCAAACATCCTGATGTGAGAGCTCTTTGCGTACATGTGCACGTGTGTGTGTGTGTGTGTGTGTGTGTGTGTGTGTGTGTGTGTGTGTGTGTGTGTGTGTGTGTGCAAGTGTGTGAGGGGCAGCATTCAAACCCACGCTTAATCTGCTGTTTATGCCGCTATATTGTGTCAATATGGTCCCACTTAGCTGCCTTATTGGGCCACAGAGTGATACTGGTACCTGTTCCTCTGTAGTAAGCAGGTCTTTGATGATTCTGTCTCCACACAAAAGAGCCTAAACACCGTGTGCTTTAAAACAGGAGGGGTGGAGCAGAGAGGCGGCTGTAAAAATCAAACGAGTGCAAATCAAAGGTGGAGTGAGTGAGAGGTGAAAAACTGTACAATGCTGTATTTTTCCACGGTGGCACCATATATTCATAATGATGTATAAATGGAAGCATGTGACGAGGCAGCCAAAGGAGGGAGAAGGTGTGCCTTTGGTGTGTGCGCTTGGAAGCAGAGAGTGAGCGGAGGGGGCACGGTCAGCTACAACACCAGCAAGCCTCTCCGAACGAGAACGGCGCACTGTTTCCCCTTGTAAAAGCAACAGGGAACATTTTCAAGCAACACTTTAAACTACGACATGGCTTCTTCAGAGCGGGTAAAGAAGGATCACAGTGGTAGAAAAAAACAAAAGGAACACAGAAAGAAAGAGAGAAAGAAAGAAAGGGCAACTGGAAATGAAGGACACAGGGCTGCACGTGTACCGCTGTGTTACATGTGTTAACTAGTCACAGCTACATTTAAGTTTACGCTGGTGTGAGTGAGTGAGTGAGTGTATGCTGCTCATGTCCACAACATGCATGTTAAAATGTGTTTTATTTCTTTAATTGCTTTAACTGAAAACAAAATAGAAAATACTGTTTCCATTTATCATCAATGCAGATGCACATTGTATGAACACATCCACACATACTGCACCATTCATACCATGTTGCTTGCCAGCATTCAGGACATTCAGTGTGTATGTGTACTGTTCCCTTTCTATCTTTGACTGGAATGGTTATCTGTCTATAAAACCTGCTAGGGGGAGCTGTCTCTGGCCTTTCTTTGTGCCTTAGTTTGTTCCTCTTGCACTTCCTTTCTCTTGCAGTAAAAAACCAACACTTGCAAACAATTCAACACTTTCACATAAAAGCAACAGACAACTGGACTGACTTCGGTCACTGCAGCATTGAATAAAGAACAAACAAACTGGAGCTTTTGTGTGTTTTTATACGTGAGTGTGCACTTTTGTGTTTGTGTATAGCGCTGATACAACACGGCTGATGTATTGATGTGTTATTTGTGCGGAGCAGCCTCGAGGCATTCTGTTCTCTCCTCCAATAGTGTTTGTGTGTGTGTATGTTGAGATCAAGCCTCCAGGCGAATAGAAGACAGCAGGCAACCTCCTACAGCTGAGAGCAGGTGTGTGTGTGTGTGTGTGTGTGTGTGTGTGTGTGTGTGTGTGTGTGTGTGTGTGTGTGTGTGTGTGTGTGTGCGTGTGTGCGGGGTGGCCCTGTGGTCCCGAGGGGCTCCGGGGCCCAGGCTGCTGCAGACATTTATTAACAGGGCAGATTAATAGCACTAGGAGAAAACATGTTCACAAACATGATAAATATTAATAATAATCAATATCGAGTTACATTTGCCAAATTGAGTTGCAAACATCACCCAGGGGGGAAGGAGGGAGGGAGGGAGAGAGAGAGGAGCAGAAACTGAGGGGATGGAAAGAGAAATGAGCTGGATTAAACAGGAAGAACAGAAGGGGAAAGGAATGGATTGGCAGGTGCAATGAGAGTGAAAAGGAGGAATCGCATGAAACTAAGAGAAGAGAGTGAAACAGAAAGAGACACAATTTAACTGCATGAAACCATGATGATAAAGACAAGAACCTTGATCTTTACAGTCAATAAACTATTTAAATGAGGGTCAGATTCAGCATTACTGGGACAAGCTTCATTTAAAGGCTTTGGTACTTAAGACGCTACAGCAACTAGCGAGAGTAATGTTATTCCAGATAAGCATAATTACTACATTTTATATATTTTTGTTTTAAATATACATCACTATCATGTAAAACAATTCAGAAATAATTTTTATAGTTTATATGTCCTATTTCATTGGAGCAGTTTTTTGAAGGCAAATATCAGATTCATGAGCACATCTGTCAGGACGAGGAGCGGCGAGTGTGTCAATATCCAGAGAAGCCAAAGAAATCAATCAAATCTTTTGAACATAATTTAATTTTTTCAACAATGTGAAGTCAAACATGGAGTGTATAATTGCAAGGAAGGAAATCGTTAAAGAAAAATGTCCATTACAAACGTTTATGCTGCAGTATGTAAGTTGAACTGATGCAGTTGTCCCAGATAACAGAAGTCATCTTGCAGGAACAAATTATTGTACTACTCCTCAGTATCTCTTTCTTTTCCCCTCTTCATTTGTGTGTGTGTGTGTGCGTGCGTGTGTGTGTGTCCCTACACCCACTTCTGGTGCAGCTTCATTTAGCAAACCACTCGGGAGGCCAGGCAGCCGGCTCAGGGAGCACCAAGGCAGACAGCGTGCAGAACAAACCCATCCATTCTTATTAACCAGGGAGGAGAGAGGGTTAGCTTGTGTGTCTACTTGTGTGCATGTCAGTGTGCATGTGTGTCTATATCTTTTGTTTCAGTGTTAGTCCTTGTGCTAAGTAGTGGTCACATTTTGATGTGATTTTGATCAACTTCCTGTCACATCCATGCGAGTTTTGTTCTGTGTGGCTTCACTCTTGTCCATCTTAAAAACCAGAAAAAGTCAATGCATGTCTAAAGAGTGCAATATCTATTATGAGGTAATGTGAAGCAGACAGAACACTTTTTATGTCACTGGAAAATTAACCACGAATATATATTTACAAGGTCCAGTAATCCTTTTCGAAATTCCAGCATTTTTTCTGCAAAGGATGTCGCAATTTAAGTGATCACTGCAGTTGTCCAACTAAAAATAATCTGATTAAGAACCACTTTCACGAGCCACAGTCCAAGGAAAATCTGAAGATTTTATGCTGAGATGCCCAACAAATATCTGTTCCTAAAAGCTTCCCAAAGCTCAGTTTTTTACTCTCACTGGCACTTCCAGCTGTCCTTTCAAGCGTAATGCAATTCATCTCAAAATAACAGAAACTGGTCGACATTTTTGGAGCAATATTTTCAAAAAGTCACAGGAGTCACTGTAGAGTCATTAAATTTTTTTTTTTAAAAAAGAGGACGGGATTAACCATTTCATTGAACAGAGTGCGTTTTTTGATCAAGCCTCAGCCATGCCTCACCTGAGTGCCATGGGTCTGCATGTGTGGTTGCACATGAGTGTGTGTCCAATATAAAGCTTTGTCTGGTTACTGTACAGTAGCTGTATGTCTCAGGTTGTAAGAGGGGGTGGTGGTGGCGGTGGTGGTGTGGACTGCTGGGGGAGGGAGGGTGATGATATTCACCTCTGCCACTGGAAGCAGCCTACACCCATAGATCAGTCTATTACTCT